>NC_064614.1:390171097-390804847 GCF_023898315.1 Schistocerca nitens
GGTTTCTTCCACCATCTCGCTGAGCTCCGCCAACTTATCAGCCTTCACCCTTTCTTCTGCATTGCACTTCAGGAAACTTGGTTTCCAGCACTGCGAACCCCCACCCTCCGTGGCTATCGGGGTTATTATAAGAACCGGGCAGCTTATGAAAGGGTGTCTGGTGGCGTCTGCATATATGTCCTTAACTCTCTTCACAGCGAGTTTGTACCTCTACAAACAGCTTTAAGGGCTGTCGCTGTTCGGGTGTGGACGCCACAGGCTGTTACCGTCTGCAGTCTTTACCTTCCACCGGATGGTGCTGTCGCGCAGCATGTCCTGGCTGCTCTGATAACCCAACTGCCGCCACCTTTCTTGTTGCTGGGCGATTTCAATGCCGACAACCCTCTATGGGGTGGGGCTGTCTCCGATGACCGCGGTCGTGCCGTGGAGCATTTGTTGGCTCAGCTCGACCTTAGTCTCTTGAACAACGGTGCTCCCACACATTTCAGTGTGGCCCATGGCTCGTTCTCGGCCATCGATCTCTCTCTTTGCAGCCCCGGACTTGTCCCATCCCTCCACTGTAGAGTGCATCCTGACCTGTGTGGTAGTGACCATTTTCCCATCTATTTGTCACTGCCCCAGTGTCATTCTTTTGGGCGCCTGCCCCACTGGGCTCTCCACAGGGCTGACTGGCTGGCTTTTACTTCCGCTGCAACCATTGAATCTCCCCCACAGGGTGACATTGACGAGGTGGTCCGTGTCTTAACCACGTCCATCATTTCAGCGGCCGAGGCTGCCATCCTCCGCTCTTCTGGACTCCCTCGGAGGAAGGCTGTACCCTGGTGGTCGCTGGAAATTGCTGAGGCTATTCGCGACCGTCGGTGGGCTCTCCAGCGTCAAAGGCGGCACCCGTCTCTCGAGACCCTCATCGCCTTTAAGAGGCTCCGTGCCTTGGCCCGTCGTCTTATTGCACGACGTAAGCAGGAGTGCTGGGAGAGGTATGTCTCCTCCTTGGGCTCCCGTGTCTCCCCCTCGCTCGTGTGGTCCCGGATCCGGCAGATTTACGGATACCAGACCCCTATGGGTGTCCCTTGGACGGCGCTGTCTGCACGGACGCTGCCGCCATTGCTGAACACCTTGCTGCGCATTTTGCTAAGAGCTCTGCGACTGCAACTTATCCCCCAGCCTTTCACTCTCTAAAGGAGCGAGCCGAGCAGACGCCGTTATCATTCCACACGCGTCGTTCTGAAAAATACAATGCTCCTTTCAGCGAGAGGGAATTCCTCGCTGCCCTCGCCGATTGCCGTGATACAGCACCAGGACCAGACTGCATCCATGCACAGATGCTGAAGCATCTCTCCAGGGACTGCCAGAGACACATCCTCGCCATCTTTAACCGCATTTGGAGTGAGGGCGTGTTCCCGTCGCAATGGTGGGAGGATCTTATTGTCCCCATCTTGAAGCCCGGTGTGGACCCACTGGCGGTGGACAGCTATCGTCCCATTACCCTCACCAACTTTTTGTGCAAATTGCTCGAACGTATGGTGGGGCGGCGTTTGTGTTGGGTCCTTGAGTCGCGCGGTCTCCTCGCTCCATCCCAGGGTGGCTTCCGTCGGGGCCGGTCTGCAGCGGACAATTTGGTGCGGCTGGAATCTGCTATCCGTACGGCCTTTGCCCGACGTCAGCATCTCGTTGCTGTATTTTTTGATCTGCGGAAGGCGTATGACACCACATGGAGGCATCACATCCTTGCTACGTTGCATGAGTGGGGTCTTCGTGGTCAGCTCCCGGCTTTTCTTCAAACCTTTTTATTGCGCCGCTCTTTCCGGGTGCAAGTGGGTGCCGCCTCTAGTTCATCTTATATACAGGAAAATGGGGTCCCGCAGGGCTCGGTGTTGAGCGTCTCCTTATTTCTAGTGGCCATTAATGGTCTGGCTGCAGCCGTGGGGTCGTCGGTGTCTCCTTCTTTGTATGCCGACGACTTCTGCATCTCATTTAGCTCCACGACTACGGGAGTTGCCGAACGCAGGCTACAAGTAGCCATTCGCAAGGCAGCTTCATGGGCTCTGACTCATGGTTTTCAGTTCTCTGCAGCCAAGACTCGAGTTATGCACTTCTGCAGGCGTCGGACGGTCCACCCTCATCCTGAACTTTACCGCGACGGCCACCTGCTTGAAGTGGTGGACACATGCCGCTTCTTAGGACTCGTCTTTGATGCCCGGCTCACATGGGTTCCTCATATTACTCAGCTGAAGCAAAAGTGCTGGCGGCACCTCAACGCCCTCCGCTGCCTGAGCCACACATCTTTGGGTGCGGATCGCTGCACGCTGTTGCGATTATACAGGGCCCTTGTGCAGTCCAGGCTTGATTATGGGAGCCTGGCCTATGGGTCTGCGTCACCCTCAGTGTTGAAGTTGTTAGACCCCATACACCACTGTGGGGTTCGGCTTGCAACTGGCACTTTTCGTACGAGCCCCGTGGATAGTCTACTGGTGGAGGCCGGGGTTCCCCCGCTGCGGATTAGCCGCCATCGACTGCTCACCGACTATGCTGTCCACGTGCATTGCTCGCCGGGCCATCCCAATCCTCACCTGCTTTTCCTTGCCATGGTCCTCCATCTGCCCGAACGGCGACCTAGGTCTGAGCTTTCCATAACTGTCCGCGTCCAGTCCCTGCTGTCCGGAACTGGGTCATTCTCTCTTCTGCCTCCCTTCCGGGTCCGTGCACCTACGCCTCCCTGGTGTTTGCCCCGGCCGTCCGTCCGTCTGGACTTGGCACAGGGACCCAAGGACTCGGTTCCGCCTGTGGCCCTCCATCGCCGTTTTCTTGCGCTCCTCACCTCATTTTCGGGCTGTGAGACTGTCTACACTGATGGTTCCCTGGTTGATGGTCGTACTGCCTACGCTTTTGCTCACGCTGCCCATTTTGAGCAGCGATCCTTGCCGGCTGGCTGCAGTATTTTTACTGCAGAGCTGGTGGCCATATTGCGCGCTCTTGAGCATATGTGTTTCTGCTCAGGTACGTCCATCGTCATCTGCAGTGACTCCCTGAGCAGCCTCCAGGCCATCGACTGCTGCTATACCTCTTCTCCTCTGGTGTCCTCTATTCAGGAGTCTGTTTCCGCCATTACCCGTTCTGGTCGTTTGGTGGTCTTTGTTTGGACGCCAGGTCACGTTGGCATCCCGGGGAACGAACGTGTTGACAGGCTGGCCAAAGGGGCGATCGATGCCCCAGCTTTGGAGATCGGCCTCACGGCTCGCGATCAGCAGCTGGTGTTGCGCCGTAAGGTGCTTGGGATGTGGACTGCTGAGTGGCGTGGCATGACATCCCCGAATAAACTGCGGGCTGTCAAGGAGACGACCGATGTGTGGCGCTCCTCCCTGCGGGCTTCTCGCAGGGACTCTGTCTTCCTGTGTCGGCTCCGCATCGGCCATACCTACCTGACGCACAGCCATCTTTTGCGTCAGGAGGATCCCCCTCTGTGTCGGTGTGGGTCCCGGCTGACGGTCGCCCACATTTTGTTGGAGTGTCCCCGACTGCGCACCCTCCAGCAGTCTTTTAATCTCCCGGGCACTTCGCCTTTGGTTTTATGCGACGATGCCTCCATGGCTGACGACGTTTTAAATTTTATCTGTGGTAGTCCTTTTTATAGTTCCATTTAGGGAGGTCCTGCACCTTTCTCTTTCTGTGTCTCTTGTCCTCGAGTCTCTCATATTTGGTTTCAGATTTTAGTGTGTCCCAAGATGGTTGACTATTTCCGTTTTTTTGTTCTCGTGGTCAGTCAACCAGTCTTCGGCCATCTTCTTTTCTTCTGTTTCTTTCTGTCTGGTGTTCATCTGTACTCTTCTTGTCTGTAGTGTTCGTTGCCTAATTTGTGTTCTTTCAGTGCCTGGGGGGGAGTCTCCTTCCCCTTGGGGTTTTACCTGCTCCACGAATTTGTCTCGCCTGTTTTTGGAATGGGGGACTGATGACCTTAGCTGTTTAGTCCCCCCTTAAACATCCCAACAACCACCACCACCATTCACACTACAGTTGAAAATTTGTAAATTAAATAAAGAAAGGTATACCAGAGAAGGCACACGTGAATATTCTTTGATGTTCCTGTCCAAAGAGTTTTTGGCATTGGTGTATGAGTTTCATTAATGTACATTTTTATTCTTTAACAAGAAAAGATGCTGTCAGTTGCTGTAGTTCTGCAACAATAACTTTCATGGTTATCTGAAATGATTACAACATGTCGCCTTTTCTGATGGTAGAAATTTTTTATTTTGCCACTACCAGTTTCAAGTCACCTTCATCATACGGTATGCAGTTGTATGCAGTTCTTAGTGTTTGTGGGCATTGCTGTGTGGAGTTATTTGCATTTGTGAGGTTAATCTTGATGCGTTTGTGGATTTACAGTTATTTGCCAGCTGTGATCATTCTACAGTGCTACACAAACTATGCCACATTTAACACCTCCCACATGCTTAAAACTTAACTGCAAGTGCACCAATATTAACCCCATGGATGCAAATGATTCCCCCCCCCCCCCCAAATGCTACAAACAAACACTAAAAACTGTACACCATCTGATGATGTCACTAGGTGACATGGTATCTGATAGTGATAAAATAAAAAATATCTTCTGTAAACAAAAGGCATCTGGTTGCAATCATTTATTATAGCTTTTATTCATCACAGTTGCTTGGTTGCACATCTATATTGGATAAAAGTTTTAATAACTTCTGTTGTTCCATATTCTATTATCTGGACCTGCTATATAACTTCTTTAATATATTCATTTGTTTTCATATTTTATTCCAAATGAAATTTTTTATGTACTTTTTTTATAGTATTTAAACATTTAGCAATTTGACTAGTGTGCTAGTTTACAAACTTTTCTACTTTTATTTACAGGACTTTTGGAATGCTGAAGCCTGATGTGGCCGATAAATATGGTGAAATACTGAAAATGATTTATGCAAATGACTTTAAAATAACAAAATTGAAGATGGCACGCCTTACAAAGGAACAAGCACAGGAGTTTTATAAAGAACATGAGGGAAAACCATTTTTGCCGTACGTGTAAAGCAAAGTATACTGTCAATGAAAATGAGCATACTAGATACCAGTGTGTTATAAATCCTTTCTATATGTGACTATCTATACTTTTCCAGCATATTAATTGATAATATTTTTGATGGGTCTGCATTTGAATCATACAGACATCCAGACACAATGTTTCTACACTCAATCTGGCCACTCTCTTCAGGTGAAAACATTACCTGCTAATCTCACTGGAGACTCTCACCTGAAGATGAAAGCCAGGTGGACTTTAGAAATATTTGATCTCGATGATTGTATGATCCAGCTGCAGATCCATCAAGAATATCATTATCCTTTCTTTGTGTTTGCAAATGTCATTAAACTGTAGACTGTTTATGATAAATTATTCTAACAGATTATAAAATGTATTTGGATATCAATTAGAATATTTTCAAAAGATCACAATTTGTCTGCTAACATGTTACGATTAAAATTTCACATGTCTAATTTCAATGGAATTTCTGCATTTGCTATTGCTATTTCAAAGTCTTATTTCATGGAAAAGGGGTAATTACACCACAGTACTTTCTGTGCCTCATTGATTATGGAATTTATTTTGTGTCCCGTTATGGAATTTATTTAGTGTCCCATTATTAATATAAGGGGCGATCAAAAAGTTTTCATTCGGAGGCCGTACAGTCCAGAATCAGTAAGACTATCACGTAAGATCCTTGTGAGTATTGAGCCAATCATTGTATTGATGCACCAGGTTGAAGATACTCATTTCGTAAAACACTGTAACTGCCTAATGCACATTCTTGTCCAACAGGAACTGACGACCCTTCAAGGCTTTTTTTAAGGGACTAAAGGCATGAAAATTGCATGAGGGGAGCTAAGGACTATGGACAGGTGCTTGTGTGCCTCCAATTTGAGTTGGCATGACTTCTGTGATACATTTGTGATACAAGCTTTATTGCGAGCCAGCAGCACAGTTTGCTCACTTACAATTAAACAGTGTTGAAATCACTAATTAGACTACTGTTGCCAACACAGGCATATTTTTATTTAATATTAACAACTGATTTAATTGTCTAAGAATACCAATTCTCACTCATTGACTTCAGGAGATGGGGCAACTTCTGCATTACAACATTTTCAGTATGGGGACGGGCATTATCGTGAGGCAGCAGCATCCCTTGTTACAGATTTCTTAGGCTTCCAGCCTTGACTGCCTGCCATAATTTCTCCAAGACTGCGCAGTAATGATCCCCAGTGATGAAGACACAAGGTACCTTGAAATCAATAAGCAGTCAAGAGATCAATCAACAGCATCTGTCAGATCCCTCTTTACTTGCCTTTATAGGTCAGTGTTGTTTACTTTTTTAGTAGAAATTTGAGAATACATTAGTTTTCATACTTCGTTGAAGAAGAAAGTATTGCAAGACAGAGAAGCTGCAAACCATTGTGTCATCTGTGCTTAGCAAACAGCTATATGTTTGAGTGTAGGATGGCAATTGTTGCTCTGATGAGGGAGAATCCAGTTGGGATAGGCAGTTTTTTGAATTATTTTTGTTGGTTGTGTTTGACAGCTTTGTTAAATTGTAGAAATGAAATATTGTAACATGTGGAGTAGCTGTATAATTTAATTTTAATTGTGTGACCAATTTTAGCCAGAGACCATTTTCCATTACCCGGTGTACAACGTTATGGTTACTGTGTCCATATCGTTGTATAGCAGTTACTGAAAAATGGTGTCTGACTGCAGTTGATCATAAAATTAAAAATAAATTATACAGCAGCTTCATGTGTTACATTATGTCAGTTCTGTGTTTGAATTATGTAGAGACTTCATTTATCGAATGAATTTTAATAGGTCAGACCCATGTGGAAGTTGATTAAATGGTCATTCTACTTTTGTTGTTAGGCTCTAGCAACAGTTTCTAACTACAGGTTCCCGAATGCAGCAAGAAGTTACAACATGCAATGGTGGTTGAACTGATATTTGTAGTTATTTGTTCAAAAGAATATATTACTAACTCATTCCAACTATGTGTGCTATTGTTGCATTCACTTGAAGTGAATGTACCTCTGTTTGCATGTAATGGTGGTACTTTGTGCCAGGCACATGGCAGCACATTTTATTGGAGAGAAAATTCAAATGTGTTATTGCTGTGATTGTTTGCAGTCTCGCATTTTTATTCTGTGGCTAAGAGCCGTTGAAACTGCAACCTACATACTTCTGAATCTGCTTAGTGTATTCATCTCTTGGTCTCCCTCTACGATTTTTACCCTCCACGGTGCCCTCCAATGCTAAATTTGTGATCCCTTGATGCCTCAAAACATGTCCTACCAACCAATCCCTTCTTCTAGTCAAGTTGTGCCACAAACTTCTCTTCTCCCCAACCCTATTCAATACCTCCTCATTAGTTACATGATCTACCCACCTTATCTTCAGCATTCTTCTGTAGCACCACATTTCGAAAGCTTCTATTCTCTTCTTGTCCAAACTAGTTATCGTCCATGTTTCACTTCCATACATGGCTACACTCCATACAAATACTTTCAGAAACGACTTCCTGACACTTAAATCTATACTCGATGTTAACAAATTTCTCTTCTTGAGAAACGCTTTCCTTGCCATTGCCAGTCTACATTTTATATCCTCTCTACTTCGACCTTCATCAGTTATTTTGCTCCCTAAATAGCAAAACTCCTTTACTACTTTAAGCTGGATGTATGGATACATTTATTATTAAGGTGGTAGTGATGACATTAAATTGTAAAGTGTGGTAAATTTGAAGCCTTCAGTGAGTTCCATCATAGACTAAAATTATGAGATCTTCAGTAGTATGATCAAAGGCTAAAATTTTTTAGATTACTCTTCAGTATCTAGAGCTTAGAGTGTGTGTCGTGCACGTGTTTGATGGTTAAGAATTTATGAAGCAGGTGTACAGTATGGGTCAAACATGGAGTGATGTTGAATATACTGTGCATTGTATCAAAGGTTACCTGAAGAAAAACACAAAGATACACTGCAAAGCTTGATTTATAAAGATTTCTTCTGTTATGAGAGAAAGAGATGAAAGCTTTGCCTTGCTGTAGGAGATATGTGCAAACAGCCAAAATGATGTAGTATTTAGTTAAGGTAGGAGAGGCCTTTGAAATCCTATTCATAGTGTGAGATAATTTTCGAAACAGATCTGGATGGCACATAAATAGTGAGTTTTAAATAGCATAGTTTTATTGAGAGAAAAAAATGGCTGATTCTGTTTCTCTTGTTGAAGCCAATTTGCTTCTGTTTCCATATTGTGAGTTGAGGGTTGAGTTATATGTAAGTGGACCATATTTATAAAATCAGAAAAAAGGTATTTTTCTCCACAAGTTCTTTCTTGTGTTACAGATTCTTAGTTGAGTTTATGACATCAGGACCTGTACTAGCAATGGAACTAGTTGCGGAAAATGGTATAGCCAAATGGCGCGAAACTATTGGACCAACAGATTCTGAGGTTGCCCGTACAAGTGCCCCAGAGAGTGTGAGAGCAAAGTACGGCAAAGACAAATCATACAATGCTGTTCATGGATCTGATTCAGTAGAAGCTGCTGAAAGGGTATACCTTTTTTGATGATTATGTTTTTCATTGATTCATAGGAGGAGAATTGCCTTAAGTAGTGGTTGACGTGACAGTGTTGAAGTAATTATGTTCATGCAATCTCTGTGTGCTACAGTTCTTTCATGCTTTCATTAACATAAGTAAAGCTATCTGTTTACCAAATTAAAAGGAAACTACATATGCCCTGAATCAACAGGCGGCAATAATACATATAAAATGAACATAGGCTAAGTTAGTAAATTTTCAGTCTTTTACATGTCCTGAATCAACAAGTGGCAATAATACATATAAAATGAACGTTAGTCAATTTTCAGTCTTTATACTAAGTGTTCTGTTCTAAGTGTAGTATCCATCCTTCCATGTCTGTCGAGGTTAGCAGCTCTGCACCTGGTGAGATGTGTGAGTTTCGTGCTCTTTTAAATATAAGTCATTTAGTTTGCAGTAGCACCTGGTGTAGTTGACATAACTCAATAAATGCAGGGTGACGGTTACTGAACTATATGAAATAAAATCGTCATAAATTCTGAAACGTTTGCATTAGGACATTCAAACTGCACATTTGGCCACGGGGTATGATGGGAATTAGTATGCTTATGTATGGTTTGGTTTAGCAAAGAAGCTCACTTTCATTTGGACGAGTTCATCAGCAAGCAAAATTGATGCATTTGGGGGACTGGGAATCCACATTTCATGATCAAGAAGCTTCTTCACCCTCAATGGGTTACTGTGTGGTTTGCAATGCCCAGTCATGCAAATATCGATGCGATGTTCCTAGATGGCACGGTGACTACCAAACAGTATGTGAAAGTTTTTGGAAGATCATTTCATTCCCATTATCCAAAGTGACCCAGATTTTGACAAGATTTGCTTCATGCAAGACAGAGCTCAATCGCATTGAAGCAGGAGAGTGTTTGATGTCCTGGAAGAGCACTTTGGGAACTGCATTCTGGCTCTGGGGTACCCAGAGGCCACTGGCATGGGCCATGGCTGCCATATTCTCTGGATCTGAACACGTGTGTCTCTTTTTTTTGTTGGGTTATATTATAGACAAGATGTACAGCAATGAACCCAAAACCATTGAGAAACTGAAAACAGCCATTCAGGAGGTCATTGACAGCATCAGTGTTCTGACACGTCAGCGGGTCATGCGGAATTTCGCTGTGCGTCTGCACCACATTGTCGCCAATGATGGTGGGCATATCAGATGTCATAACATAAATCCAAATATCCCTAGTGATGTTTACATGTAGAATAAAGTGTGTGATGCTGTAGTTTGTAACTAATTTACTTTTTTTCATATAGTTAAATAATTGTCACCCTGTATGTGAATTAATGTGTGGTTTAAGCCGTGTAAAATGTTTCAGTTTTCTTTCTGTATTATTCTGGGAAACCCAAAAGGATTGCAAAGTCTGGTCGTAGTCACATTTTTGTCTATGTTTTGGCACTGCAATCATAGTTTTACTTTTTTGTATTTCCAGCAATTAAAGTAGAGCTTATCTGTTCATTATTTAGTTCATACTAGGTAGTGTAAATTTTAATTTTTTTTCCCATATAACTTGTACGAGTAGTTTTTTTACACACAGTTGGGTATAGGCCAAATTTTTGTATATGTATTTCCTTGTTTCTCAGTAATTTAATTAAGTCATTATTACCAAATTAATATTTGATCATGATTGAAAAGTGGCTCACTTGCCTTAGAATTGTTGTTTCCTTGGTATTGTGTGATGGATGCTATAGTTTTTTTTCAATTGGGTGACAGTAGTGGTGTGGGAATCAGGAAAGTAAATGAAGTTCTTCAGTGGTTTTGTAGGATAGGCCATAGAGTTATGAAGATAATGGAAGAGGACGAGAAAATTACTGCCCTAGGCTGAATTATATATAGCTAGAAAATATTTGGGAAGGTTAAAGAGGAAGAATGGTGAAAAGTGGTAATAGGTCATAGAAGGAACAGGCATAGAACTTCATCTGACAGCTTTGTGATGATTAGGAAAAATAACTATGACTTATTGCTGCATTAGAAATGGGTAATCCTTAGGTAGGGACAGGTATAGACAGGGCACAACAATCTTTCAATAATAAATAGAAAAATAAGGATGTCAGGTAAGAGAGAGAAAATTTTGTTGTTATATGGTTCTTGTGCTAGAGGTGTTTGCTAACTTTGGTAGGATGAACCTGGATAAGAAACAAAGTCACAGATTTTTTTTTTGTACCTCCTGCTGATCTGTGTCAGGTGACAAGGATTTGGGATAACTTTGTAAAGCATTCAGGAAACAGAACACTGTGGTTGTAGTGGGTTTACTGGACAGTAGTATTGACAGAGAACTTAGGTACAATATCGTGTGTGAGCTGGTGAAGGCAACATCACCATTGAGAGTTACCAGTGTTGAATTTGTATCTGTTCTGAAATGCTATGACTGACCTCATTTGAACTCTTCAGCCAGGAGTGTTAACTTGGAATTGGATGACTGCTTACATTGCATGCATGGTCACACATTGCATGGTCACACATTGGCATGGTTCCTATTGATTCTGGCAACAGATGTGATTACACTAGGCATGCCCTTTTCAACAGAAAATGGATAGGTAACATGGTTAGGTTAATAGAAGAAAAGCCAAGAAACCAAAGGAGGAGGGGGGGGGGGGCCTCTATCATGAGTGGTAAAGTATGTTAAAAGTGCCATTGTAGCACCTAGGGTATGGAGGTCAGAAAGCAACCAGGATTTAAAATAGGTTAGTATTGAAACAAATTTTCAGTTGGAAAAAGGAGGTCAGAAAGCAACCAGGATTTAAAATAGGTTAGTATTGAAACAAATTTTCAGTTGGAAAAAGGAACCAAACAGTTTAATTTCAGCAGAAGACAGCAGTACAAACAATTGTTAGTTGAGGAAAAAATTAAAAAAAAAATGTACAAGAAAGCATTCACTTTAACACCAGCTTCGAGTGAGCAGTCTTCATGAACTTATAGAGCATCTGTTTTAAGCGTGGAAAGAAATTCCTCACAATGACGTTCAGATGCTGTTTACTTTCATATTACAACAAATACAAGAGTGTATTCATACCTGTGGATCACACCTGATACTGATGTTGATGTTATTGTGGATTTTTACTTCACCTAAAGAGGCTACAACTTGATGAACTTTAACTGTGCATAGCTACAGGGTGAATGGGGAAGCATGAT
This sequence comes from Schistocerca nitens, assembly GCF_023898315.1. Taxonomy (NCBI): domain Eukaryota; kingdom Metazoa; phylum Arthropoda; class Insecta; order Orthoptera; family Acrididae; genus Schistocerca; species Schistocerca nitens. The sequence goes on from NC_064614.1 coordinate 390,182,894, forward strand.
TGAAATATCAAAAAGATGGTATTAGACAGTAAGATTAATAGTCGGCTTTATGTGGAATTCAGTTTAACAATGCCAGAATGGGTTAGGAAATGTGAGTGATGTACCAAAAATATCCAGAGAAGCGTACAGCATATTTATTTTGCAGTTTATGAACCTCTGAGGCACGCATATAAAGCAGTTGGGGAAAGAAAAATTTCACTGACTGCACCATATTTGTTGGTGAAAAGAAAATTACTGATAGTTGGATTGCAACATTGCTGAATAAATAAAAACCCAAAAGACATTCATGCCATTTTTTCTGTTCACATTAGCTACATGTAAAATACATCATTATTCATACACCTTATGACCCAGAAGAATATGTTGTCAATGGTAATGTGTAGCCCACCCATTAATATTCGTCTTTAAAGTTATGGGTTGAAGCACATAGTGCTCGTATCTGTAGGGCAGATTTTACAGTGAACCAATTCATGTGAGAAAGAAGCATGTGATTAGTTGGTGGTTTGTACTGTCACAAAGACTGAATGGCCTCCGAATCAAGACTAGCCTTTCAGTTTGAGTATATGACCATATCATGTTTTTAATGAATCATTAGTCATGAGGAGACCAGTTAGTCAGCAGCTAGGAAATGTTCAAGTGTGACAAAAAATGGAAAGATTTATTTGAAAAGAAAATATTATGTAGAGTAATTTGTCTCTTACGTTCCAGGCTTTACAGAAATTCTCCTGTATACTCTGCAGGATTAGCACTCCTGAAAGAAAGTATATTGCAGAGACATGGCTTAGCCACATTCACTCTGGAAACTGTGTCTTAACTATTCTTACTCAAGTTTAATCCGAGGTACTGCTAAGGATGGTTCTTTTTTGGAGAGAATGGGATATGGTCAATTCAGGTAGGACAATCGAAGAGCTGTGATTACTGAAATTTATCTGGCAGGTTTTACTTAAGATTTACTTCCAGTTGTCAAGTCAGGTTGCCATTTATGGTTGAGCTCAAACAGTAAACATGTCCAAGATAGTAATTCATGGCTCCTGAAAAGACAGCAAAGTCAGTCTTTTAAATATTGTGCCAGAAATGGAGTGGTCAACCTAGTTGCCCACCCAGCATTGTATCTTAAACTATAGAACTATCTGTAGGGTAAGTAGGTTTTGCAAGCTGGAAGGCTTACCTAGGTAGGTACGGCTCTGTCCAGGTGCACTCTTTATTTCCCTAGCTGCTCGTGGGACCAAGATGGAAACCTTGAAATTAAATTCTTCCACTCCAGCAAAATGGGTGTACCGCTGGTGGATATCAACATCGAGCCAGTCCTCCTGACTCTGGGATTTTCCAGAGTTCTGATATTAATAGTAACAGAATGCATGCTGCTGGTCAGAATTTGTTTATAATAGTTAAAAGGGACAGAGGACAGCTTTGAGAGAGTTTCCCTTTTTGCATTCAAAAGGGTTTAGAGGGCATGGCAGAACTTTAAAATCTGTCAAGTGATTACGAAATGGGACACTGTCAATAGAACGTCTAGTTCCCAAGAAGTAAAGAACCTCGAGAAAGCTCAGTGTCTTGGAGAGTATGCCATCAAAACTGAACTGCACAACACCTTGAACTGGAGCAAAGGTGTTGTGTCATGCAGACATCTGGTCAGTATTCCCAAAGAGGAACTGAAAGCTGAGTGGACCAAAGAAGGGATTGTTGACACTGAAAATATAATACTCGTTTATATTTACTTTCAACAGCACAAAGCTTCCATAGCATGTGAAAACAGGTTTCCTTGGCTTAAACGTGTGGTCTTAATTCTCAACCCAATGCAAATTGCTGTGGAGATCACAATGTCTGGAGAAGGGACCAGTATTCTAAAAGGAGACGGACAAGTGTAGAGTAGGCAGTCTCTTTAGTAGATATGTTACATATTCTAAATGTCCTGCCAATAAAACACAGTCTTTGGTTAGCCTTCTCCAGAACATTTTCTATGTGTTCCTTCCAATTTAAGTTGTTCATAATTGGAATTCCTAGGTATTTAGTTGAATTTACACCTGTAGATTTAACTGATTCATCATTTAATCGAAGTTTAACGGATTCCTTTTAACATTCATGTGGATGACCTCACACTTTTCGTTATTTGGCGTCAATTGCCAGCTTTTGCACCGTACAGATATCTTTTCTAAATTTTTTTGCAATTTGTTTTGATTTTCCGATGACTTTACTAATCGATAAATGACAGCATCTTCTGTAAACAATGTAAGACAGCTGCTCAAATTATCATTTATATAGGTAAGGAATAGCAAAGGACCTATAACGCTATCTTGGGGAACACTAGAAATCACTTCTGTTTTACTCTATGGCTTTCTGTCAGTTATTACAAACTGTGACCTCTGGTACAGAAAATCATGAATCCAGTCTCATGTGCATCCCTGCACATGCCTGTATTTAATGTGTAACTGCCAAAAGTTTCATTGTTGTATGTCTGTTAGTTATTGTTCAGTGCTATATTGAGTAGAGCATGTGTTGCACAGTTCGCGAATTTTGAGATGGCAGAGTTTGAGGAGCAATGTGTCTGCATTAAATTTTGGTGAAACTCAAAAAAGCTTTACAGAGAGACACCAATTGAAGTACGAAGCCTTAAGCTGTACTTGGTGTTATGTGTGGTTCAAACGATATAAAAATTGCCAGACGGAAGTTAAAGGTGGCACTTGCTCATGACACCCTTTGACATACACCAACGATGTTTATGTTAGGAACGTCAGTGAGATTGTTTATGCTAATCAAAGACAGACTTTCCGAGAGATTGCAGAAGCGTGTAACATTTCATTTAGATCATATAATGAAATCTTGACACAGCATATTGTAATATATCGTGTTTCCGCCAAGTTCGTCCCACAGCTCATGAGTCAAGACCAGAAAGGTCTTTGCCTCACAATCTCTGAAGATCTTTTGGATCATGCAAATGAGAACAAGATGTTCCTTAAGAGAATTATAACTGGTGATCAGGCATGAGTCTATGGTTATGATGTTGAGACCAAGGTTCAATCTTCACAATGGGTTGGGAAAGGTTCTGTGAGACCAAAAAGCTCATCAGGTCAGGTCAAATGTCGAAGCCATGGTGGTAGTTTTCTTTGATTTTGAAGGATTAGTTCATCATGAATTCATGTCTCGGGGACAAACTGTTAATCAATGGTATTTGGGGTGTGTTGTGATGCCTGTGAGGAAACAGCCTGAAATGTGGTGAGAATTCATGGCTCTTGCATCGTGATAACACTCCTGCACATTACTCCATGTTGCGGCGTGACTATTGTACAAAAAACGAAATCACTGTGCTGCCTCATCCTCCGTACTCCCCAGACTTGGCCCTTGCAGATTTGGAAACCCTGTTGAAAGGTTGAAGACTTGTAATGATAGATGAGATAAAAGAAAATTCACAGATGGCACTTCATGTGATCCAGCAAGGGGTGTACCTAGACTGCTTCCAGAAGTGAAAATGGCATTGGGAGCAGTGTATCAATTGTGGTGGAGAGTATTTCGAAGGAGACATTGCACAATAAGTAAAAGGTAAGGGTAGAAAAATTTTGTGGACAGAGCTCTGAAATTTTTTGAACAGACCTCGTACAGCCCAAATATCAGAGGAATAAGTGAAATCTATGCGGCTGCACCCCCAAAATTTTGTGGAACAATCATTGCACTGCGAAAATATGAAGGTGCACAGCATTGATACTGCACTACTTCATATGATTGAAAAAACTTTTTGTTTGCTGTATCACCCAAGTCTTAGTTCTGCTACTTATAGTCCATCTTGTGGTGCAGTTTGAATTATCTTGGTCACTTGCCTGTGAGTGCATGGAAAAATGCTAGCAAATTTTCATAATGTTTGCATGTCTGTAGCTCGCATGTGTGAACTCCCAATGGGACGAAGGAGTGTCTCTTGCTGAACATTAATGATACATAGCTAATCACACTATTTCACATGTTGATTTGTTTATGCAGTTTTTGACTTTTTCAGTCTTTTTTTAATTTTTTTTTCCACAGCTACATTTTTGGATTCTATGCACTGACTATATTACATAGATGATAGTAATTTTAAGTACACACTAACAACATGTACGTCTATCTAAAAAGTAGACTACAATCATGCCATTTGATTTACAAGCTTTCACATGAGAAATATTTACATCTAATCATCAAAATAAAGCTTACTTTTTATAATCACTCAGTCGGTATTTTTACTCCTGTTGGTAGCAGTTTCCCGACTGCAGACTCCAAGTGATATCCTGAAAAATTCTGAAAAGTTTCAGATCTCTAGCTCAAACATTCGAGATGCATATTCTTCATGGTTTAGATATTCTTCATCTTCTCTCTTCCTTTTGTTGTTTCTCCTTGTTGTAGCCTGCAGTTGCCTTAAGCACCCACTTTTCAGGGTTGAGCATTCGCATGGAGCCAGTTGCCAGTAGTGATTGTTTCATATTGAACCAGGGAGATATTCCTAACAACTTTAAAACTTTACACCTGCTTACTGTCCCATTGTTGAAACAACCCACGGCATCTAACTGCCTAATCTCACTGTGTTGAAACCAACAAACATTGTTCTCAGTAGATATTCCCACATCAAAAGACTGAAACATTGATTCACATTCTGTCTCTACCCGCGTAAACACAGTGACAATAATGTGTTGTCACTTAGATTCCTGTACATGGGCATAATTGTTCCAGCACTGCGAATTGCTGTGACGTATACAAACTTACCCAAACTGCTTTTCTCTTCATCTCTCTATCACCTTGATTCCTTATAGTCCACTCTATTAGAGGTCAAAACAGGCATTTTCATAACAAAATTGTGGAAGTTATTTTCTCAACATTTCTATATGTTTTCTGGGAAGCTGAATCCTTATTTGAGGTTTGCTGCCATGTAGGAGGGCAGCCTCACGATATAATATGCAAAAACCTCAAAATTTTAGCACTTTTTGTTTTTCACTTACATTTTGAAAATTATGTTGCTTTTGAAGAGGACCAATCTGTACAAAAGTGAAACAGGCAAAATTTCCTACAAAAAGCACTAGAAAGGTTTGATTTTCTGATGAGCAGTATTAGCGGTAGAGTTCGCTGAAGTGAAGCGATTTTTTGGCCCATCTGCAGAAACATCAAAAACACCCACTCTCACCCACAAAAACTCAAAACATGTACGTGTTATCAACGAAACCCATACACCATGTGAAAGTATGTTAAATTTCACACAAGAGACACAAGTCATATTCAGTTTTCTTATAGGATTTGGAGGGAGTAAATCAAAAAATGCCATCTGTGCCCTACAGCCAAACAACCCCACCAACCTGTCAGTCTCTCATCAGCCATATACATTCGATGTATTACGCTTAAAAGTGGTTGTTTTGAATGAATTGATGGGAAAGCATGTTTGATGACACCATTAACAAATTATGTTTCAGCATACAGGTATTAGGTACATCACACTGAACAGAAATTTGACTATGAAATCTGTGTATTAATATACATGTATCATGAAATGGGATAATTTTGAGCCAAGGATTGGGTCATCATGTTGAGTAATTCTCCGTCTGCAAAAGAAAGAAAGCATTTAGTGATAGAATATGAGTACAAAAGACTGGTAAGTTGTATAGTGAACTGTCAATGTATTGATGTCTGATTTTGTGCACAGTATTTTTAATCATTTTCATTTAGATGTTGGTGGCCCAGGCAGTGCTTTCATCGGACACTAGTAGCTCCAGGTGATGGGTCTTGGGCAATTGAAGGTACAGGCAAAGCATCAGTGGCCATGGAAGGCCCAGTATGAACAGTGAGTTGTTGCTGTTCTTCAACTTAAAAAAATGAGTAATGTTGTGATAGAGAAAAATTGATTACCAAATATGCATAGTGCTGCATTATATTCTGTGAATAATACTTTGTGTCACTTCAGCTCCTTCAGAAGTAGTACTGCAAGGGGCTTGTCCAGATCAAATTTGGTTTCTACATCAAAATTGTCACGACCCTTCACATTTTTTGCACAGTTTCATGCAGAAGAGTCGTACTCACCTGCATCCACACTGATGTTGACAATCTGTTGCATTTGCAAGATATAAGCGGAAGAAGGCTCTCGGGAGAGGGGAGTTTCAGTAAGGTAATGGGAGCCAACCCATTTTTGTCAACTCTCAACCCAAGTAGATTCTAATCCAGTGCTCCACCTGATGGAAAACTCTGAAGTTGTGTTATTGAGCTGCAGCTTCAGTGGGAGGTATGGAAGTTGTGTTTGTCTTGTAGGCTGATGTTACACACTTCTTATACCTCAGCTTGTTGAGTGTTGCTTTTGGGCGGTTTCCACAATAAAGGTCAGTCAGTAATTTCTCACTGGCAGCTATTATTTCTTTTGGGGGGACCAAAAGATCAGCGAATTTAGTAATGTATGATTTGAGATCTGGATTTTTGGAGAGGGTCTTAAGAAATTGAACCTTGCCTTGGTTGAATAATGCTGTCACAAAGTCACAACGATCATTATGGTTGGCAACACTCTTCTCTGCTCCATTTCCTGGGTGGAAGAGGAGCTGAGGGGCTATACCTGTCCCTGGTGAGAGGAAATATACATTGGAATGGAGTTTGGAGATCTATTATTGTGACCAGAAGGTCAACATCTTCCCCCACATCTGCAACATACTTGTAATCTGAAGCTAGAGATTCTGCCGTCCACATAAAAAAATGCATCTGCATCACCAGCTGCCTTCTTGGAGGTAATTCCACTTTCATTACATTTTTTCATTATCTTTTTTTTTACATGTGATAGAAATTTACTGCTAAAATTGTTGGTGTGTTGCTGCTGCTAAATTGTGGCTCCAGGAACTGCTTTTTGGTCAACCACCTCAAGCGCTCCATAGATTTGGTAGTCTTCTCTGCATCCAGGTATCCACTGAACATAGTTATTGCATTTTCATTGTATTTGCCTCGTACAAAATAGGTATATGAGTTGCATATTTGTTCAAAGCTATGCCCTCTGGACCATACAAATCAGTGCAACAAAAACCCCTCTTCAGTACCTATACTGTACTTACCTATACTGTACTACTTGGATCCAGGTTAGTGGGTGTGGTAGTTAAAAAAATGGATTAGCTCTCATTACCCCACTGAAACCTGTGGCTCCCAAGAGCATTTTTCGGTTTATATCTTGCAAATGCACGACAGATTATCAATGTCGGTGTGGGAGTAGGCAAGCAGGACATTTTTGCATGAAACTGTGCCAGCAGTAGTGCTCCAACAGTGATGACAATTTTGATATAGAAGACAAAGATGACGTGAACAAACCCCTTGCAGTACCTCTTCTGAAGCAGCTGAATCAACACAAATATTCACAGAATATTTTGCAGAATTATGCATCCTTACTAATTGGTTTTTCTCTATTATAACATTAATCATTCAATTGTTGTTGTTGTTGTTGTGGTTTTCAGTCCAGAGACTGGTTTTGATTCAACTCTCCATGCTACCCTATCCTGTGCAAGCTTCTTCATCTCCCAGAACCTACTACAACCTACATCCTTCTGAATCTGCTTAGTGTATTTATCTCGTGGTCTCCCTCTATGATTTTTACCCTCTACACTACTCTCCAATACTAAACTGGTGAATCCCTTCTTCTAGTCAAGTTTTGCCACAAATTCCTCTTCTCCCCAATTCTATTCAGTACCTCCTCATTAGTTATGTGATCTATCCATCTAATCTTCTTCATTCTTCTGTAGCATCACATTTCGAAAGCTTCTATTCTCTTCTTGTCTAAACTATTTATCGTCCATGTTTCACCTCCATACATGACTCCACGCTATACAAATACTTTCAGAAAAGACTTCCTGACACTTAAGTCTATACTCGATGAAAACGAATTTCTCTTCTTGAGAAACGCTTTCCTTGCCATTGCCAGTCTACATTTTATATCCTCTCCACCCTGACCATCCTCAATTATTTTGCTCCCCAAATTGCAGAAAACTCATTTACTACTTTAAGTGTCTCATTTCCTAATCTAATTCCCTCAGCATCACCTGATTTAATTTAACTACATTCCATTATCCTTGTTTTGCTTTTGTTGATATTCATCTTATATCCTCCATTCAAGACACAAGACACTGTCCACTCCATTCAAATGCTCTTCCACATCCTTTGCTGTCTCTGACAGAATTACAATGTTGTCAGCAAACTTCAAAGTTTTTATTTCTTCTCCATGGATTTAAATGCCTACTCCACATTTTTCTTTTGTTTCCTTTACTGCTTGCTCAATGTAAAGATAGATTGAACAACGTGGGATATAGGCTACAACCCTATCTCACTTCCTTCTCAATCACTGCTTCCCTTTCATGCCCCTCGACTCTTATAACTGCCATGTGGTTCCTGTAAAAATTGTATTTAACCTTTTGCTCCCTGTATTTTACCCTGCCACTTTCAGAATTTGAAAGAGAGTATTCCAGTCAACATTGTCAAGAGCTTTCTCTAAGTCTACATATGCTAGAAAAGTAGGTTTGCCTTTCCTTAACCTATCTTGTAAGATAAGTCATAGGGTCAGTAGTGCTTTGTGCGTTCCAACATTTCTATGGAATCCAATCTGATCTTCCCTGAGGTCATCTCCTACCAGCTTTTCCATTCATCTGTAAAGAATTCGTATTAGTATTTTGCAACCATAACTTATTAAACTGATAGTTCGGTAATTTTCACACCTGTCAACACCTGCTTTCTTTGGGACTGGAATTATTATATTCTTCTTTATGTCTGAGGGTATTTCACCAGTCTCATACATCTTGCTCACCAGGTGGAAGAATTGTTGTGACTTAGGTCTTTCAGTGCTCTGTCAAATTTTTCACGCAGATTTGTATCTCCCATTTTATCTTCATCTACATCCTCTTCCATTTGCATAATATTGCCTTCAAGTACATTGCCCTTGTATTCACTCTATATACTCCTTCCATCTTTCTGCTTTCCCTTCTTTGCTTAGGACTAGTTTTCCATCTGAGCTCTTGATATTCATGCAAGTGGTTCTATTTTCTCCAAAGGTTTCTTTAATTTTTAATTTTCCTGTAGGCAGCATCGCTCTTACCCCTAGTGATATATGCCTCTACATCCTTACATTCATCCTCTAGCCATCCCTGCTTAGCCATTTTGCACTTCCTGTTGTTCTCATTTTTAAGACGTTTGTATTCCTTTTTGCCTGCTTCATTTATTGCATTTTGTATTTTCTCCTTTCGTCAATTAAATTCAATATCTCTTCTATTAACCATCGATTTCTACTAGCCCTCATCTTTTTACCTACTTGATCCTCTGCTGCCTTCACTATTTCATCTCTCAAACTGCTTGTTCTTCTTCTACTGTATCTCTTTTCCCTGTTCTTGTCAATCGTTCCCTAATGCTGAAACTCTCTACAGCCTCTGCTTCTTTCAGTTTAACTATGTCCCATCTCCTTAAATTCCTATTTTTTTGCAGTTTCTTCAGTTTTAGCCTACAGAGTTCATAACCAATAAATTGTGGTCAGAGTCCACATCTGCCCCTGGAAATGCCTTAAAATTTAAAACCTGGTTACTAAATCTCTGTCTTTACCATTATATAATCTATCTGAAACCTTCCAGTCTCTTCAGGCCTCTTCAATGTATATAACCTTCTTTCATGATTCTTAAACCAAGTGTTAGCTGTGATTAAGTTATTCTGTGTGCAAAATCAACCAGGCGGATTCCTCTTTCATTCCTTACCCCATTCCATCTCTTCCTTTTTCCTACTATCGAATTCCAGTCTTCCATGACTATTAAATTTTTGTTTCCCCTTCACTATCTGAATAATTTCTTTTATCACATCACACATTTTTTTCAATTTCTTCATCATTTTGCGAAGCTAGTTGGCATATAAACTTGTACTACTGTGGTAGTTGTGAGCTTTGTGTCTATCTTGGCTACAATAATGCATTCACTATGCTGTCTGTAATAGCTTATCCGCATTCGTATTTTTTTATTTATTACTAAACCTACTCCTTCAATACCTTTATTTGATTTTCTATTCTGAAACATATTCAATTACATTTTCCTGGTCAGTTTTCATAGATATATCAGTCTGGGTCCCCAAATGTTTGAGCTTGTCTTGCAGCACTTGGTAGAATCGATGTAACATTGTATCTGATTGTAATCGTGACTGACACATTTACCCAGTCCCTACTTTCTAGTGAAATAAGCCAAAACACAGTATCGAAACACTTTTCAGGTGGCATAGCAACTTTCGAGAAAGCTAAGGCATTAACAACTTGAACCGTATAAAGTTTATGCACAAAACACCAATCGAAAACCAAAGATATACAAGAGAAAATGTAAGAGGATTGCATGTCTTCTAACAGGGCTACCAACTTAAAAGCTGTATGTATTTTTACTGAACAGAAGACTAATGACAATATTTGATGCGTGAAAGCAGCAGAAAAAATGGGTGTGGCTGGAAGGGAGATTTCTAAATTGGTTTTTGAAATACTTCCCAGTAGTCAGTAAAAAAAAAAAAACAATTTCTTAATTGTAAGTGACTACATTTGGCTTAAAATGATGCTGACAATATCAAATGCCCTCTCCCATGACTTTTTCCACCATTTATGTTACATGTCTTGCGTGTTCCAATGAGTAAGGTAACTGCATACCTTTGAGTAGTAATATGTTCTTTGGTCTGAAAGTCACAATTTTCACTCCATGTTAGATTGGGCAAATGTGAATTGGATACCAACTGGTGGTCTTTCTGGTTCCTTGAAACCAGAAACATTTACAAGATTGTGGGTATAAATATTGGTACTGCTTGCAGCATAGTGTACCTGCCTCCCAGAATCCAGCAGCCCAAGAATGAGGCTGTTTCGTGGGGACACATGGACCAACTATCAAAATGAAGAGTTGGTCAGTTTACCATGAGTAAAACAGCAACAATCCGTAAGGTGATGCTATCAAGAAAATTGGCTTGAGACCTGGAGAAAATCATCTATATTTTATGTAGCTATTTGGGATAGTTTAGAATTCCAGGATCATTACGAGTTCAGTGAAAACTCATATTACCTGTGAATCTGAATCAAACAAAATAGAGTTTATTAGAAAATAAGAAGTAAGAGCTTTTCTTTCAAAGGCTGCCATTTATCAGAGTGATGAAGAAAGGGGTGTAAGTCTTGGTATCATAAGTGCTCAGCAATGCACAGTCGTTGTATTTGAGTGATATATGGGTATAGATATTTACAGTTGACATTGAAAGGAGAGAATTAAATTTACTGGGGGGGGGTCTAGATCTCAAACAGTCAGGGAAGTGGTGGTTATCTTGGATGTAGAATGAGCTTTGTAAAAACTGTTTTTAGATGTTGTTACACTTGTTTTTAGCGGGTAATTAAAAAACTCAAGGCCAAAAGTGACAGGATCACTGGGATAATTAACCTTATGTATCTTTTACAGGAATTGTTAAGACATATGGTTCTGATCTATTGCGAAGGCTTGTAGATTTGGAATTTGTGTGTAGAGAGGCAATCATTGCATTCAAAACACCTTTTAGATTGACATGGGTAGAGGGTAATTATTTATTGCAGCAGGTTTTGTAGGAGACAGTTTCTAATATTTGGCTGAGATCCTCCTCCCCTACATATTTCATAGTCAAAGATGACAATTTAGAGTTCCATATTACAGGTATTATTTGAGGAGATTAGATAATGTTTTTGTATTTTGTGTGACACTTTGTGCATCTTTGCTTATAACTTTCTGGGCAAAATTGTGTGCTATGACATCAAAATTTTATGCCAAAATGGTGAAGAGTTTGTGAAGATAAAGAAGATGGTTGTTGCATAAATTTCTTATTGAGATGCTATTGAAAGTTAACACTTTGGATCTTGATCTGTGGACCTGAGCTGGAAAACTTTCTGTTTTTACCATATTTTCGAGTATAGTAGCTCTTAGGTACTTAATATTATGATAATATTAAGTGCTCAGAGCCCACCATTTCTTCATAGTTCCACCCAAAAATGTGAGTTTCATTGTTGTTATAATGTTGATGTTTAAGCCTACAAATGTTCAAGCTTATAGTAATGTCCTTCAAGGTTAATTGTGGTACTGATACAAAATCATGAACTGTGTGACTCTTTCTGATTCCTGGAAATTCTGTTGTATTATGTCATATAAATTTTTGTAGTATTTTATATTCAAGTGCTGTTGGAAAGTGTAGTACACTGAGGTGACAAAAGTCATGGGATACCTCCTAATATCGTGTTGGACCTCCTTTTACCTAGTGTAGTGCAGCAGCTCAACATGCCATGTCATTGGAAGTCCCCTGCAGAAATATTGTGCCATGCTGCCATTATACCTGTCCATAATTGCAAAATTCTTGCCAGTGCCTGACTTTGTGCACAGACTGACCTCTCAATTATGCCCCATAAATGATCGATGTGATTCGTGTCAGGTGATCTGAGTGGTCAAACCATTTGCTCAGATTATCCACAATGTTCTTCAAACTGATCACCAGCAATTGTGGCATGGTGACAAGGCGCATAATCATCCATGAAAATTCCATAATTATTTGGGAACACGAGAGGCAGCACATGGTCTCCAAGTAGCCAAACATAATCACTTCCAATCAATGATCAGTTGAGTTGGACCAGTGGCCCCAATCGATTCCATGTAAACACAGCTTACACCGTTATGGAGGCATCAACAGCTTGCACAGTGCCTTGTTGACAGTTACAGTCCATGGCTCATGGGGTCTGTGCCACACTCAAGCCCTACCATTAGGCCGGCCGGGTTGGCCGAGCGGTTCTAGGCGCTACAGTCTGGAACCGTGTGACCACTACGGTCGCAGGTTCGAATCCTGCCTCGGGCATGGATGTGTGTGATGTCCTTATGTTAGTTAGGTTTAAGTAGTTCTAAGTTCTAGGGGACTGATGACCTCAGAAGTTAAGTCCCATAGTGCTCAGAGCCATTTGAGCCTACCATCAGCTCAAACCAACAGAAATTGGGGCTCATCTGACCAGGCCATGGTTTTCCAGCCATCTAGGGTCCAATTGATATGGTCACGAACCCAGGAGAGGCACTGGAGGTGATATGCTATTAGCAAAGGCGCTCGCGTTGTTCATCTGCTGACATATCACATTAATACCCAATTTCACCACACTGTCTTAAGAAATGCATTTGTTGCACATACCACATTGATTTCTGTGGTTATTTCATGGAGTGTTGCTTGTCTGTTAGCACTGACAACTCTACGGAAACGCCACTGCTCTCGGTCAATAAGTGAAGGCCATTAGCCGCCGAGTCTGTGGTGAGAAGTAATGCCTGAAATTTGGTATTCTTGGCACCCTCTTGACACTGTGGATCTCAGAATATTGAATTTCCTAATGATTTCTGAAATGGAATGTCCCATGCGTTTAGCTCCAACTACCCTCTCCTGTTCAAAATCTGTTAATTCCTGTCATACAGCCATAATCACTTCGGAAACCTTTCCACGTGAATCACCTGAGTACAAGTGGCAGCTCTGCCAGTGCACTTCCCTTTTTCATGTATGCAATACCACTATCATCTGTATATATGCCTATTGCAACCGCATGACTTCTGTCACCTTCGCGTGTATTGTGCTCCTACAATTATTGCAATCTGTTTTTGACATGTAGTTATATTTCATATTCTAGGAGCTTTCCATCTTCTTCCCTGCATCCAGTCGTGATCTTGATGGAAAGATGACTCCAAAGACGACAGCAACATTCAAGAATTGCACATGCTGCGTAATAAAGCCTCATGCAGTTCAGGAAGGTGTGATTTGATAGTTATTTTACAGGGAAAAGTTTTGTACATTTGCCACAGTTTTGGTAATACAAATGACATTTTCATTACCATGTACAAGGTGTACAACTTTGCTTCCACCATTTTTCCCCAGAATTCGAGGCTTTAATGAAACAAATTAATTACACATGTGTCATTCAAAGTATTTTCCATTGCTGGCCACTACTTTCTTCCATCTCGGGCAGTGTACAAATCCTGCGTTGAAAAAATTGTTAATCTTTTGAAGCGACCCACGAATCGATCCAATTTGTGACTTCTTCATGAGATCGGAAGTGTTGGTCAGCCAGGCCATGTGCCATTGATCTAAACAGGTGATAGTGAGAGGGAGCAATGTCTGGAGAATATGGTGAGTGGGATAGGACTTCCCATTTTAATGTTTCCAAGTATGTTTTGACCTCTTTTGCAACGTGAGTCAAGTGTCGTTGTGCTGCAAAATCAGTTTATCGTGCCTCTTGCTGTATTGTGGCCGTTTGTCTTGTACTGCTCTGCTCAAACGCATTAATTGTGTTCGATAATGGGCACCTGTGATTGTTTCATTTGGTTTTAACACCTCATAGCACACGACGCCGAGCTGGTCCGACCAAATGCAGAGCATTATCTTGGAGGCGTAAATATTTGGTTTGGCCATCGACATGGAAGCATGGCTGGGATATCCCCATGATTTTTTTGCTTTTAGGGTTATCGTAATGAACCCATTTTTCGTCCCTGGTCACAGTGCAATGCAGAAATCCCTTCTGTTTCTGCCTCTGAAGCAATGGTTCACAAACACATAAACGCCATTCAACGTCTCTTGGTTTCAGCTCACACGGGACCCAAGTTCCTTCTTTCTAAATGATGCCCATAGCCTTGGACATTTTGAAATGGCTTGCTGTGTCACTCCCACTAATCGTGCCAATTCTTCTTGAGTTTGATGCGAGTCTTCAATCAGCGATGTCTCCAGTTCTGTATCTTCGGAAACATTATCTCTTCCACCACTATGCTGGTCTATGACATTAAAATCACCATTCTTAAAGCATTGAAACCACTCATGACACGTTCTTTCACTAGTAGTGTCCTTACTGTACGTACTTGAGAGCATTCGATGAGACTCAGCTGCTGTTTTCTTCATATTGAAACAAAACAGTAACACCTCCTACAAATGATGAGAATTAGGCTCGTAAACTGACATTTTCAATCAAGAACGACTTTATAATGCAGACACAAATCGACTAATGTTTGAACGAGGCTATGCTGACTGAGGTCCAAGCTAACTGCCTGACATCTGTGATCTGTTCCTTCAATCGCTACTTACCGCTGTCGCCACCTATCGGCAAATGGCAGAAGCAAAGTTTTACACCTTGTAGTAATCAGATGACAGACAGCAAGGTCCTAGTGTTAGTACTTTACCATTGCATTTGCCTGTGTTGCAGTTTATGATTATTTATGTTGTCATATTAACTAACTAACTAACACACCAAGACATTTTATCTTTGTGTGTGCAAAATTTGTCGCAGTATGATTGAATATGACTTGATAGTCTAATATCTGTCATACTTTATAAACCTTTTCCTTGTGATAACCTATAATTGTCTGACTGTAAATTTATTTGATCGCATCAAACTTCTCATATGCAGGAGACCTGTAATACATAACAGACTAATAATCAGTTTGCTTTTGTTGAAGGCTGATCTAATTATACTGTGAATTTTGCTGTTGTTGTGTTGCATTTAATTGTACAAGAATGATCTGTGCAATAACAAACATTACAGTTAGCACATTTCTAAGTGAATGACAATTGTCAAACATTATCTAGCACTATAGAAAGTAACACAGCACACATGTTGCATATTACAGCATTCGTTGCGTGTGTGTGTGTGTGTGTGTGTGTGTGTGTGTGTGTGTTTGTTTGTTTGTTTTCTATTTCCAGAGAAGGACTATGTCCAAAAACTTAAATATTTAGCAGACTCTTCATGGTGCCTATCAGCAACTCAAAGCCTTCCCAATGCGGTGTGTAGCAATCAGCCTTTTCTTAAAATTGTTTATTTCACTCCAGACTTTCCATTGTTAAAACTTCCTATAGCTTATTTTACTGCTGTACACTTTGATATCAGACCAGACTTTGGTCCTTCTCTGGAAATCGAAAACACACACACACACACACACACACACAGTGTCTGATGTGAGCAGCAATCTGGAGAGGCTTGTGTGTGTGTGGGGGGGGGGGGGGGGGGTAAGGAGGTGGCAAGGAGGGGGAGGAATAGCAGGATAGGGGGAAGATGTTGTCCTACTTGTGAGAGAATGCAGGAATATGTTCAGGACAGGATAGGGCAGCTAGGTTCAGAGTTGGGAGGTTGTGCTGTTGGGACAGAGGAAGAGTGGTGGGTAGCAGAAAAGAGAGAGGGTGGAAGAGAGAAGGGGAAAAAACTAGTAGATGCATTGGTGAAAAGAAGGCATGTCTACTGTCTACTGTTGGAGTGCGAGGAGGGGGATAGGTAGGTGGAGGACAGGGACTATCAGTGGTTGAGGCTGGAGGGTTTACAGGAAAGGAGGACATGTTTTGGGGAGATTCTCACCTATGCAGTTCAGAAAAGCTGGTGTTGGTAGGAAGGACTGGGATGGCACAGGCTGTTAAGCAGTCATTGAAATGCAGCACATCATGTTGGGCAGCATGTTCAGCAACTGCATGGTCCAGCTGTCTCTTGGCCACAGTTTGACAGACGCCATTAATGAGAACATATAGTTTGTTAGTTGTGATTCCCATGTAGAAAGCAGCATAGTGGTTGCAGCTTAGCGTGTAGATCATGTAGGTGCTTTCAGAGCTAGCCCTGCCTTTGATGGGATAATAGGTAGTAGTGGTACGATACATGGGACAGGTCTTGCATCTAGGTCTATTGGAGGGATATGAGCCATGAGGCAGCTTCAAATTTGGGGTTTCAAAGCACTCCTGTCCATTCTGTTGTACTCTTTTTGAACTTCCTTTGCTGGTAAATTACTGTACAACAATGCTGTTCCAGTGACAGCACAACAAATGTAAATAACACATTGCACACATTAAATATTTCATGTTGATGGTCCTTATTTATTAATGACCCATTCATTGTTTTCAGTTCTTCCAGCCGGGCTACTACAGTAGATACATTTTACACTACTGGCCATTAAAGTTGCTACACCAAGAAGAAATGCAGATGATAAACGGATATTCATTGGACAGATATATTATACTAGAGCTGACGTGTGATTACATTTTCATGCAATTTGGGTGCATAGTTCCTGAGAAATCAGTACCCAGAACAACCACCTCTGGCCGTAATAACGGCCTTGATATGCCTGGGCATTGAGTCAAACAGAGCTTGGATGGCTTGTACAGGTGCAGCTGCCCATGTAGCATCAACATGATACCACAGTTCATCAAGAGTAGTGACTGGCGTATTGTGACGAGCCAGTTGCTCGGCAACTATTGGCCAGACGTTTTCAATTGGTGAGAGATCTGGAGAATGAGCTGGGCAGGCCAGCAGTCAAACATTTTCTGTATCCAGAAAGGCTCATACAGGACCTGCAACATGCGGTCGTGCATTATCCTGATGAAATGTAGGGTTTCGCAGGGATCGAATGAAGGGTAGAGCCACGGGTCGTAACATATCTGAAATGTAACGTCCAATGTACAAAGTGCCGTCAATGCGAACCAAGAGGTGACCGAGACATGTAACCAATGGCACCGCATACCATCACGCTGGGTGATACGACAGTATGGCGATGACGAAAACACGCTTCCAATGTGCGTTCACCGCGATGTCGCCAAACACAGATACGACCATCATGATGCTGTAAACAGAACCTGGATTCATCTGAAAAACTGACGTTTTGCCATTCGTGCACCCAGGTTCGTCGCTGAGTACACCATCGCAGACGCTCCTGTCTGTGATGCAGCGTCAAAGGTAACCACAGCCATGGTCTCCAAGCTGATAGTCCATGCTGCTGCAAATGTTGTCGAACTGTTCATGCAGGTGGTTGTTGTCTTGCAAACGTCCCCATCTGTTGACTCAGGGATCGAGACGTGGCTGCACAATCCGTTACAGCCATGCAGGTAATATGCCTGTCATCTCGACTGCTAGTGATACGAGGCCGTTGGGATCCAGCACGGCATTCCGTATCGCCGCCCTGAACCCACCGATTCCATATTCTGCTAACATTGGATCTCAACCAACGCGAGCAGCAATGTCGCGATACGATAAACCGCAATTGCGATAGGCTACAATCCGACCTTTATCAAAGTCGGAAACATGATGGTACGAATTTTTCCTCCTTACACGAGGCATCAGAACAACATTTCACCAGGCAACGCTGGTCAACTGCTGTTTGTGTATGAGAAATCGGTTGGAAAGTTTCCTCATGTCAGCACTTTTTAGGTGTCGCCACCGGCGCCAACCTTGTCTGAATGCTCTGTAAAGCTAATCATCTACATATCACAGCATCTTCTTCCTGTCGGTTAAATTTCGCTTCTGTAGCATGTCATCTTTGTGGTGTAGCAATTTTAATGGCCAGTTGTGTATATTCATCTGAATAGACGGTAGAACTTGGCTGCAAATACTGATTTCACAATTTTGTTTGACAAAAGAGTTTGGTGATTTTTAATCCTACATTTAGTCAATTTCATTTTATGGCATTCAATCCAGACTTATTGTTCAGAATTGTCTAAGTTTGTAGACTGTCACCATGACTTGACAGATGTCAAGCTGATTTTCCTGGCAAATGAAAAGGATTTTACTTTACTGTATACATTGTTGAGGGGTGCATCATGACAGTTAATTAAAATTGTGATTGGGCCGCGAAATGCACCTTGTTTCTCACTTGTATTTGATTTATTATGCATGATACATTTTAAAGCCCGTTGTTTCATCATAGGTGTATATCTCTGGAATTGTGTGATTAATATCCTACACCTGAATATGAAATCACAGACTTTGAAATACATTGACATAGTAAATGAAATATAAATGTAACTGAAGGGAATTCATACTCTAAACTAATTTCAAAATAATATTAAGTGAGAATTGTTAGTTAAAGATAGGAATGAAAATAAACAGACTTACTATAAAATTATAAGGTGACTGAATGGCAGGTCAGGGGGTGAAGTTCCAGTATTGCTACTTATGTACACATGAAAGTACAAAAAACATCCTAGATTTTGGAAATTATTAGTTCCTCCCGGAAGAGTTCTGAAAGCTGGGTCAGTTCTTATGCTTTCATGTGCGTGTATCAGCAGTACTGTAATTTCACCTCCTGAATGTAAGTACTGGCCAGTCATTCTGTTCATAACACTGAAAAATTTAGACTGTTAAGTGTGCACCATTTTAACACAGTGTTTTTTTATGCATATTTATTTTGCAGGTTTACTGGGTGATATCATATATGAAATTCAAAAAAGTGGTTTCAGAATTACAGGAATGCAAATGTTTTATATGGACTATCCAAATGCTGAAGAATTTTATGAAGTATACAAAGGAGTTGTCCCTGAATGCACGGTATTGTTTAATGGTTTGAGAAAAGTTATTTACAGCTTTATGCTATATACCTTCTGCAATAGTAATACATTTGAATTAACTCTTTGTTTACATTGTACAGACATGTAGTTTATCAAGCAAATATCACTTGTGAATATAAACAGCAGAGCCAGAGTAGAAGTACTACACCGAAATAAGAATCTGTAATAAGCACAGTGTTTGAGAAAAGATATGATTATTATAAAATGAACAATGGAAAGTCCAGTTTGGAATATCAGCAATATTAGGAAAAGTATAGATTGCAACTCACTATAAAGAAGAGAGGTTGAGTTGCAGACAGCCACAATAAAAAGACTGTTACACACTGAGCTTTCAGCCAAAGTCTTCTTCAGAAAAGAAAGAAAAACACACACACACACACACACACACATTTTTTAAAGGAACCATACAATATGTACATATGATTGCTATCTCTGGCACTTTGTTGTGTTGAACAAAAGCAGCAGACTGGAGTGGGGCAGGGAAGGGGGAGAGATAGCAGAGTACAGATACAGGAAGAAGAACACTACTTGGTGGAGTGTCCAACAAGGACTAGAAGGCAGCAGGACAATTCTCAGGACAATGCTGCAAGGTTGGGTGTTGGGAGGGGGGGGGGGGGGAGACAGGTAGCTAAAAAGGAGAGGATCAGACAGGGGAAAAGAATGGTGGGTGCATTGGCAGAGAGCAGTGCACTATGAGGGTGAAGGTCTGTGAAGTGGGATGAGGTGACAGGGTCAGGGGTGGAAACTGTTGGTGGAGGGTGTGGGGACAGTAGGTTATTTTAGGTTTTGTGAGCAATGTGTTGTAAGGATCACTCCCATCTGCACAGTTCAGAGAAACTAGTGGTTGAGAGGTTGTGAAGAATCCATTGAAATCAAGTGTATTATGTTCAACTGCATGTTGTGCCACAGGGTGATCCACTATGCTCTGGGCTACAGTTTAGCAGCAGCCATTCAGTCTCAAAACTGACCAAGAGTGGACCATCCTGTGGCACAGCATACAGCTGAATGTAGTAGCAGTCTGTGATTATTATAAATTAGGAGACACTCGTCTCTCTTAGACTTGTTAAGGAATTTTATAATCAAAAGTATATATTATAGGACCTAGAGCCAGAGAAGAGAAGGAAGTGTGGGAAGGCAATAAAATGTCTGATTAATCATCCAGAAAACAAAATTAAAACAATGCAGACAAAAAGACTGGTGCATCAATAATGAGGCAACAGTTCGAACTGAAATACTAGGAAAATTAACAGTGTGTCTGGGGTAGAATACCATTTGGTATTAATGTGCATTATTAACAGAAACAGACCAAAGTTAACTTCCAATTTTTCCACCTTTCTTTAATTTTTTTGTTTTGTTTTTGGCTTTTTTCATTGTTTGGGAATTAGATTTATTCTAGAAAATGGAAAATTCAGCTTTTGTTGTAGAGTTTTCCTGTTGGTTGTCTTCATTGGAAACTAAAGGAGAAGGCAGAAATCAAAGATTCATGCTTTACTAAAGTGTATTAAAGAAATTTTGTATTAACTGATATGTGACTCTTTAGTGTCATTTTTTCAATACAGTTCATTTAGTATTTTGTACATTTACGTTATCTATTGTCAGTTGACAACAAAGTACTGCACCCGAAACAATGTCAGCCTGTAAGATAGCTGGCAGAGTACAGACATAAATATGTGTTATCAAGTGATAACCAAATTGTAAGTAAATTGTGTGTCTTCTGAGAGTTTGCATTTTCTGATGATTCATCACCTAATGCATGTTGAGGTTTTTAAATGTCTGTGATGCTAATGTCTACCGGCACAGTGTTAATGAAATACGAGGGCTATCCACAAAGTACATTACATTTTCGTTTGTGACCGTTAGGGGTGGGTCTAGCGCGGCCATCTTGGTGTCATGGCATTCCGCCGCTCAGTCAGCATCCTGCCGTGCTAGTGAGAGGTTCGTGCTGTACTCCGTTGCGTTACTGTGACAGTTTGAAATGTCAGCGTTAATTGAAAATGCCGCGAAGTGTGAAGTGCGTGCTGTAATAAGGTTTCTGACTGCAAAAAACTGTACACCGATAGAAATCTATCGGCAGCTTTGTGAAGTGTATGGGGACAACATAATCACTGAAGGTGGAGTGCGTCAATGGGTCATAAAATTTAAAAATGGCCGAACTAATGTTCACGACGAAGAGCGAAGTGGAAGACCCAGCATAGTGACTGCCTATAAGTTTTCCACAAATTTCACGAAGTTTGTTGCACGAAATCATTACCAAAAAGCTTGGTTACCACAAGTTTTGTGCAAGATAGATACCAAAAATCTTGACAGAGATTCTCAAAAATCAGCGAATGGCTGCAGCGTTAACGTTTTTGGATGCTTACGAGAAAGATGGCGACTCATTACTCGATCGCATCATTACTGGTGACGAAACATGGGTTAAGCATGTGAACTGCGAGACAAAATTGCAGTCAATGCAGTGAGAGCACACAAATTCCCCCCAAAAACCCAAGAAATGCATGCATACAATGTCAGCAAGGAAGGTGATGGCGACTGTCTTTTGGGACAGAAAAGGTGTGATTTTTGTGGATTTCCTGGAAAGAGGCACTACAATAAACTCTCAAAGGTATTGCCAAACTCTGCACAACCTCAGAAAAGCAATTCAAAACAAGCGCAGGGGAAAGTTGGGCTCGAAGATCTTGCTGATTCACGACAACGCCCGGGCCCACACGACAAATGCCACTCGTGAAGTTCTCGAATCTTTTAAGTGGGAGTTGTTTCCTCATCCGCCGTACAGTCCCGACCTGGCACCGAGCAACTTCCACTTATTCCCAGCAATGAAGAAGTGGTTGGCTATGCAGCGTTTTGATGATGACGCACAGCTTCAAGAAGAGGTAACCACGTGGTTGAAGGCGCAGGCGGCCGAATTTTATGACTAAGGAATTTCCAAGCTCGTCCATCGCTACAATAAGTGCCTTTATTTAAATGGCAACCATGTAGAGAAGTAGTATTTAAGTGTGGCTTTCATCTGTATATAATAAAAAAAAATCCAATATTTTATTTATTTTTAATTCCAAAACGTAATGTACTTTGTGGATAGCCCTCGTACATAACTTTAATCAGCAGAAAAGGATATGTCACGTATAATAGCTAGCTGTGGAATTTTATAGTGATGCAGTGATTCAATTCTGTATACAATTGCAACTCTGAAGGTATCAGCGGCTTCCTTCTGAAATGTTCCAGATTGGGCTGAGCTGTGTGGTTGTTTGTTATACTTCACCTCATGCACCAAACACCTAAATGAGTTGCCACCTGAACACTCATTTTATGTACAATTAATTATGTTTACTGAATATTCAGTTACTGTTAAGTATAGTCTGTGTCCTGAATCATTGTGCCTTCTTCCTCAAGTGTGAAAATTAACTTCTTGTCCTCAATCACTCCACTACTTAATTAAGAAGTGAGATTCAATTCACCTTCTTATATCATCTTCAAAAGTTCAACTCAATACATGATAAATGAGAACAGATATCAACTCATCTACTACCTCTCTCTACTACGTTCTATGTACAGACCTGATATTCAACTTGATGATAATCAACAATTACAATATATTTATTATCTTTGACATTTTGCATTTTTAGGTTTCATGGAGTTCTTTCCTCCGCACCATCCACTCCATAGAACTCCTATCTCCACCTCAGCAGGTATGGTCTTCTGAGTGCTATCCACTTCTGTGCAGCCACTGAATTGTTGATTCAAGTATCAGCACCTACGATTTAAAACACCTGCCAACAGTGGGGTGCTCACCACGTATCAACTACTCTGTCACAAACACCGTTTCTTTGACAATATGTAATTAAGGACGTGATACCTCTCATTCAAGGAATGGGATGTATCACTTCAATGCTACTAACTGGATCATTAGGGTCGAGAAGGTTGACAAAGAAAGTAGAGTGCAGGAGTGGAAATAAGTGGTACAGTAAGATAATGTTCAAACTGCGGAGAGGCACTGAAATTGGAACAGAGTGGAAGGGCAAGTGAGTGGATACTAAAGGGAAGAATGAGGCGTTTAGTTTAGTTCCTGTATTTAGTTCTCTATAAAGCAGTGAGATTTTGTTTTTGTTTTGGAAAGTGCCAGGACTGGGAACTGAATGCCTGCTTTCAGAGGATGTGTTATGCATAGACATGTGTTATTAAGTGAAGTGGATGTGTTGTGCTTTGCATAGTGGTCCAAATCACATTGAATCATAAGTGCTGGTGTTTTAAATTAAAGGCAGCAGTTGCAATTTAATTTGTAAAAAATAAATAAATTTTCAGTTAATTTAAGAATATGGAGACCAAAGGACTTATGTGTCAGAAATATTAATATTTAATGAGGTTACAATGAATCCAGTTAAAAAAGATTTCTTCCTTGCTTTCATCAATGATACATTTTTCATTCTCTTGTCACATAGTTTATTGCATAATTTCATTACAAATTTAATTTAATGGTGCAGTTAATTTTTTATGGGTTGCTAAACATTTAGTATGGGAATCACAATGACTAAAAGTTCACAATTTCTCCCATGTAGCTTTAAAGCACTTGCAGTTGTGGTCTGCTGTTAATAGCAATCTCTTTGTCCACCATCTCCCAGCACACTGGTAGCTAGAATGGCAGATGAAATGGCCAGTTACTCTTCTTGTCTCACAAGTCCACCACTCTTGTTTTTCCTCAGACAATCCATTGCTCCTGATCAGCTGCTTTCTCCTTATCAGCTACTCTTGATTTGATTTAATTTTGACAGGGAAGCTATTAACAGCTTAGATATATCCCGCCACTGCCCGCACCGAAACCAAGTTTATTGTGCGGTATTGCTCCCTGTATATCTAGTAAAGCCCACCAATGCCCTTAAATAGTGCAGGGAGTCTCTTTACCAGTTTTTTGTTACACACAATTTCTTCAGGTCCAGTTGTCCCGAAGATTCTGTGTCTTTTGCTCTCCAATGCCATGCATTCAAAGATTAGGTGCAATGCAGTTTCTTCACCCTCATCACAGATCCTACGCTTATGGTCTTCTTCCGTTATACCCGTTGTTTGTTTTTTTTGAAATTTCCATGGCCGGTCATCAGTCCAGTCATGAGTTTGATCTCTTCCCTGTTCAGTCCCAGGATTACAGAGCTTCTTTAAAACATGGCTTGGGCATCATTATCTTACCTTTTTTTTAAATGGACCTTGGTCGAATATCCTATGTGCTGTTTCCTGAGCCAGTTCCGTAGTTCTAGTTTGATCATAGCCTTGGTGATTGTCAGGTCAGGGTTCCAGTCCAATAAATGGAGTCATTGCCCCCATCCTGGCCAGTCTGTCGGCTTGTTCATTGCCACAGATCCCTGAGTGGCCAGGGACCTACACTAGGTTTACCCTATTGCTTCCCCCTAGCTCCACCAAAGCCCTGTTGCATTCTGCAACAATCTTAGATCTTGTTGCGGGACCTGCCAGTGATTTCAGGGCTGCCTGGCTGTCTGAATAGGTGTAGATGCTATGGTCATTGTAGCATCGACGCATATTCTCCTCCACACATGCCCTCATTGCAGTAATTTCAGCTTGGAATACAGAGGCCAGTTTTCCTAGAGAGACGATGTCCTCATCTTGGCTGAACCCTGTACATCCCTGCCCCACCATCTTGGTCTGATTTCGACCCATTGGTGAGCCAAACAATGTCCCCCATACGGTGTTGAACTGTTTTTTTCCCACTGCTCCCTGCTTCCAGTTATTATATTGTAAGGCTTGTTTAAGCTGTTAGGAGCTATTATATAGTCGGCAGGCATTTCCCAAGCCATTCCTATGTTACCTCACTCACTATGTTAGTGTGTGATTCTGGATATCCTGATGAAATCCAGTTTTTGCCAGTTTTAAGTCTGTATGCCCCAACTGCTGCCTCCATCTTGAACCAAAGGTGGAGTGGAGGCATGTCCAGCATGGCTTCCATCCCAGCGGCTGGTGTGCTGCTAATTCTGCCTGTTATGCCTAAGCAGGCCAGTCTCTGAACCTTAGCAAGCTCCTTAGCTACAACCTACTGTTCTACCTTCTTCCACCACACTATGGCCCCATAAGAAATCCTAGGTCTAACCACTGTGGTGTATATCCAGTGCGTACCTCTGGGGCTTAGGCCCCAGTTTTTACCGTAAGCCCTTCTGGTACTCACTAGAGTATTTTTTGCCTTGGAGCAGATACTCTTAATGTGAGGGGTCCACGTTAGTTTCTCATCTAAGATTAACCCTAGATATTTCAGTATCCCCTTCACAGGTAGAGTTTCATCGAAGATCTTTAAATTCCAACTTGAGTGTTGGATATGCCTCTTCGTAAATGGCACCACAACCCTCAGATCCTGTTTAATGCACCAATTTTGCACAATGTCCAATCCTCCTTGTGCCATATTTCTAACTGTGTTAGTAAATTTGCCAAGTGTTACTATGATGAGGTCATCTCCATATCCTTGGCAGAAGCATTGTCTGGAATTTAGTTTGTTCACCACTAGATTCCACAATAAAGGCGACAGAACTCCTCCTTGTGGGCAGCCTCTAGTGGTGATAATTACCATCTTTTCATTCGTCATGATAGCCTCTACCTTCCTTCCACTATGCATGGCCCTGGTCCACCCACATATAGTGCTCCCTAGATCATGCACCTCTGCTGCCCTTATCATGGAATTTGAAGGTTGTGTTATTGAAGGCCCCCTCAATATCCAGGAAGATGCAGAGGACTATTTCTTGGAAGTGAAGGGCTTACTTCACCCTCCCAACAAGTTGGTGGAGAGCTGTCTCACATGATTTACCTGGTTGATGTGCATGTTGGTTTGAATGTAGAGGGGCCCTAATTAGCTTCCTCTCCCCAAGATATATATTAACCAGTTTTTCCTATGTTTTGAGAATGGAGGAGAACAGACTGATTGGTCTCTTATCCTTGGCCTTGGTATGGTCAGTTCTCACTGGCTTTGGAATGAAGACAACCTTCGCTGCCCTCCAAACATTGTGACTGAGCCCTACTCTAGGCTAACTCTGAATAATCTGCATAGGACTCTTATGAAATTCTCTCCTGCCTGTTGCAAGAGAGCTGGAAAAATTCCATCTGGGCCAGGTGACTTTAATGGTCGGAATGTTCCCACTGCCCATTGGGTTTTATTGATGTCCACACACTCCTTGGCTGATTCCCAGTCCTCTCTTCGAGTGCCTGAGAACCATTGTCTCCCTGGGATCACATTCTGGTTTGTCTTGTCTGGCAGAGCATATTGAGGAAAGTGAGTTTTGAGGAGCAGTTCCAGCATCTCATGTGCCGTGTTTGTATATTCCCCATCCTCCTTCCTCAGCATACCTCCTGGATTGATTGGTACTCGAGTGAGGATTCTGTGAAGTCTGGTATGAGCAGCTGTGCTCTCCAGTTCCTCACAGAATGCCTTCCAGGATATCTTCTCTGCTTGTCTGATTGCAAGGTTGTAGTTGACAAGGGCCTCATGATATATAGGCCATTGTTCTTTACGTCTCGCAATGTTAAATAGTCTTCATACCCGTTTTCTTTGAATTTCCAAGTGAATATTCCACCAAATCGCATTCCTGTTTGTGCCCTTCTTGGTGATTGTGCAGCTGTCCTGATATGGGGTCACTGTGGCAGAGGTAACAGACTCTGCTGCTTACTCAAACTCTAATGGATTCCTTATCAAGGTTTTAATTTCTGATAAGCCTAAGTCAAGGTTCCTCCTATATGTCTCCCAGCCTGTTTTCCAAGGGTTCCTATAGGTCATGGTCTGTCTGATTCCTATTTCAACCTTGAATTTAATGTACATGTCGTCCGATGAGGATGGCTCTAACACCACATGCCATTGTTTGACATAGCTGCCCATCATCATGGAACCAAAAGTTATGTCAGTTACTTCTTCTCTTCTGCTATTCCTGAATGTAGGTTCATTGCCCCTATTCAGGACCTCCAAGTTGTTAGCTAAGAGAAATTCAAGAATGTACTCACCTCTACTTTTGGTGTCCTTGCTGTCCCACACTAGGTTGTGGTCATTGGCACTGCATCCCAGCAGCAGTTGGTCACCTTGCTGATGGCAAGCATCTACATCTCCTCACCTCCAAAGGAGGAGGAGAGGTGTCTCTTCATAAGGAAGATATGCTGAGGTTAAAATAATTTCCCTCATGATACCTTCCTCACATTGCTGCATTTTGATGGTTACTAGGTCCCTGGAGCAGAAATCCATCATTGGCATGAAAGAAATTCCATTTCTTACATAGATGCTTGTTCTGGAGTTTCTTAGATTTCTAGATTTCAGCTTACCACCAGTGCCACCGAGGCCTGATACTCCCCCTTTATATAAGTATGGTTCTTGTATCAGGACCATGTCCACTTCCTGCCTCCCCAGGCAGTGTCTCAGGGCATCAGAGGCAGATTAGTCTTCATCACCTCCAGTCTCCGTCTTGCTGCCATCATTGCCTTTGGAGTCTTTGAGAACCCAGACAGTGACCTGTGAGAACCCTAAAAACCATTTCAGGTCCTGCTCTCGCATCGTATTCAGGTACTTCTCTCTGACCTCCACCACCAGGGTTCGTCCTTCCGGTACAACCTTCTGGTTGATCACTTTCCTGTCTTTTGTCGAGACTTTTGGGTTCTGAGCCCCTATTTTCTCTAACAGAGTCTTAAGAGAGACATCCTTAAGGATCTTCAGTACCCATATTGATACCTTTGCGGTCTTAAGAAGTTCCGCTGCCATCTTGACCAGCAGCTTTGCATCTTCCCAAGGGGATATCATGGGCACCTTGCCCTTAAGCCATTCCACCGTGTGCACCCTCTCACGGACAAAAATGAGGGCACCTCGATCCAGACAGACCCTCCTGAAGTTGGGACCTGGACCAGCATCCACCCCAATCTTTTCAAAGAGGGCCATCTGTACAGATTCCTTCTGCTACAGGTGATGGCCACCAGTGGATAGCCTTCCTGGATAACTGCCATCTTAAAAACTGAGACTGCAGTACTATAGGTGTGTTTCCCTATTTCTTGCCTCGGTTTTTTCTGGGCTCACTTATCCAGGAGGAGGGAGTCTTATATTCCTCCCTTATCCTCTCGATTATGGGGGTCTGCGTATCCCCTTCAACCTGAGACAGTTTTTTCTTGGGGATCTTTGGTTCAAGTCCCTTTAATTCCCTTCATTTGTGTTTGGGAAGCCATTCTTTCCCTTCCTTTTGTCCCTGTTTCCTGAGGAGTTTCCTCCTCTGGGCCCCAGACAAGGCTTTAATCTTGATCTGGGCCAACTTCTTGGTTACAGTTCCCACTTCTGGCTCAGGTCTAGTCCCTGATACAATAGTGGGAATGCCTTCCATCGGTCCTGACCCCGATGTTTGAGTATCTGAGGTCTCAGTTTGCCCCTCAGTTTGTTTTTCTTTATTTTCTTTAATTGTGTCCATATTGGTCCCACGAGGTTTGGAGATCTACATGGTCCACAACACGAATATCCTGCGCGCTGTAAGGCTACTCACTCAGGGAGGTTTCCCGGTATCCCTGAGGCTCAGTTTGTGACACATCCTCCCATGTGCCATGCACCCCTTGGTATGGATTGCATCACACCTTGGGTTGGGAAAGGGAATTGGGTAGGACTAGGAGTGGATAGGGAAGATGGGACGTTGTGGGACACCCTTAGTCTGATCCATCGGCTGAGGTCTCTCCGGTAGTAGGTCCTCTACCCTCCGCATAGCCCTCAGCTTCACGCAGATACGCAAGCCTCTCCACCTGTCAAGGTGGTGTCTACTCTTAATGCCCATGAATTAGAAGAATGAGATGAGAAAACTAAGAAAAAAATGAATTTCATATTAAAAGAACCTATTCCAGACATTCTGACACTTCTCGAAACTGTTTACCAGAATTGCTTTTGTAATTTTTGAAAAGTGAATTAAATTTAAAAATATTTGCTGTAATTACCCTGTTTCCTGTTTGCCAATAATATCTTTTATTTTGTTAGAGATGGTAGAAGTGTGTTACTGACTTGGTATTTATGTTGTTTGCAGGCAATGGTTAGCCAACTTGTTAGTGGACCGTGTGTAGCTCTTGAAATTGTTAGTGATACTCCTGACACACCTAGCAAATTTCGAGCTCTTGTTGGCCCACCTGAACCTGTAAGTTATTTGAGCCTTAAACTTTCCTTGCTCTAACTGAATTTGTGCAATGTCATACTTTGATATCAGTAGATTGAATGTGTGAATGTATGCAAAGATGGTAACAACAAATAAAGTAGCTAAAGTTGTGTAAAAAAATATTAAATAGTAAAATTGCAGGATTAATACGTACTTTGTAACTTAGTGCATCTTGGAAACTTTTTGTGTGGTTGATCAAAGTACTATTTAAATAATGTAGCAAGTAAAGGTGACTACTCACCATAGTTTAAGTGTTGAGTGGGCAACAGACTCATAAACAATACTGAAATCATACCTAAGCTTTCGAACTGTGTTCTTCTTCAGAGCTAATAAAAAACACAGACATACACAGCTACATTATCCAACCCAATTACATCATCTTGATCATGCAACCCAACTGGGCCAAGTGGTTGTATCAATTTGGGTAGGTAAGAGGAGAATGGGTAAGAGAAGGGAGGGGTTGGAAGGGAAAGAGGGTAATGGCTGGGAGGGAGAGGCAACAAGTGAACAGAATAGAAATGGGGCAGAGGAGGAGACCATAGAGAAAACAGTGTGGACACAGATTAATGGAGTGAAGTGGCCCTTACGGGGATTGGTGGAGATGGGTGTAGAGGCAGAAGTTAGCAGAGGTGAAGACCAAGAGGCTCTATGATTGAAATATGTGTCACAAAAACGATTTTACATGTATTTGGGAGGGGGGGGGGGGAGGAGAAACGAGGGGGATTTTGATGACATTGGTTATCAATTACCTACTGCATTGGGCAGTCAACTTCTTCTCTCTACCACAATTTGGCACTGGCCATTTATTCGAGTGGACAGTTAATTGGTGGTCATGCCTTCATAAACGATTGAAGAAGCTACATAATTTAACTGCTATGCTGTTTATTCATTCCTGCCCATGCACTATTTGCCGTGCCGTGTACTACAACTCAGTGTAAATTTTCCATGTCTCTAGAAATATAGGTGAGTAAGTGTAGGAGCTACAATGCCCTTGTGGAAAAATAGAAATGGATTTTTAATCACAGCTCCTTGTGTTCCATACTGAATTACAGGAACTGATTATTTTTGTTTTATTCTTGGTACCTCTTGTCATTAAAGAGATCTATACATAGTGTTATCAAATGAATACCAGGATGACTTCTAAGATTTTTGTGTCTCTGTTTCATGTTACTGACTATGGCTAGATTAATGTAGTTAGTTACTGTAAACATAATTAACATCACTACTGTACATTAAGATGCAGTGTTTGTGTTGCCTTATGCAGGACAGGGCAAGAGAACTTCGTCCAAATACTTTACGTGCAAAATTTGGTAAAACGAAGGTGTTAAATGCAATCCACTGTTCTGATTTACCAGAAGATGGTTTGTTAGAGGTTAGTAAATGATTTATTGAAGAAGAGAGTTTTATTTGTATTCCAGTTCTGAATGTTGTTTACTTATTTTGTATTTGTTATTATATGATGAAAAGCAATTTCTTCACTACATTACTGTTGCAGGTTGAATATTTCTTCAAGATTCTGTCATGAATGTGTGCTAGTAATCCATTTTTCAAACTTCCTTAGAACAATAAATACATGGACAATATTTTTAAAAAAAATTCATTGTGGAATGTTCACTGTGTTGAATTGTAAACAATTTTGTGGAAGAACTAATGATTTAAATCTGCTTGCCTGAATGTATAAAAAATTCTGCTCTTGCAAGTGAGAGAGAAATCTATTTTGCAGTGCTTCCAAAACTTTCGAAAATAATTTTTTCATAAAGTGATGATAAATTAATGAATATGACATCTGTTATTTTAGATGGTTGATGTGTGAAGTACAAAAAGTCTTCAACATTGAAGTATTTGTGAGACCATTCCAGTTATTTTATAGTTAGGATTATTTTATAGTGAATCACATTCTCTCAGGTATTACCATGTTTATGTGGTTTATGTGTATATGCCATGCCATAACAGAATATGCACAGCTTTATTTTGGATATTTGCTTAAAAAAGTAAAGGAGAAGATGAACAGGAAAGACATATTAAATTTAAAACACACACTGTATGGTACTAACATGTCACTGTGCATAATTTTTGTAAGAGGTGTAGCAGAGTGGTATTTGAATATTTCTTCAAGGTTCTGTCATGAATGTATGCCAGTGACCCACCTTTCAAACTTCTTCAAAAAGTAAGGCCACTTGATTAATTTGGAGGTAATTGAAATCCACTGATGTAGCACTCCAGCTCAAAAATGTTTCACCCTTAGTCCTCAGCTTCCAATGTGGAATTAGGAGCTTACCCTATTGTGACTATGCATGTCTCATAACTTTTTGCTTATCACCATCTCAGTCAAGTACTTATTAACTATTTGTTGCTGTTTTGTACACAGATATTGTTACAAACACTTCTATTTAAATCAACTAAATGAATGATTAATGAAATTTGTGCACATTACACACACATAAATATGATTTGGAGTTTCTAGGTTTTATATTAAAAGTATTTTAGATTAAATTTCTAGTCAGATTTAGTTTTATATTATTTTTATTTTACTTATTCAGCTGTGCTGTAATCAATCTGTGATTGTAATTTCAAATTATAATACTCTTATTAGCACAACAAATGTTTTATACAGGCAGAAAAATTATGTTTGGTTTGTCTTTTAGCGAAAGCTAAATATATTTTCTCCAAGAATGATGTATTCCTGTTTTTTATATCCTTATTTTTAATATTCTTATATATGAAAGAGAAAGTGCTTGTGTGTTTCAATATTTTGATTGATTTCTGCAATAATAATGCAGGAGGGTGATCTGTTTTGTGTGGATATTCAATCTCAGTATATTAGCTTCCTGCTGTTTAGTAAATACTTTCAAATATCTTGAAGTTACTATGAGAAAGTCTAAATCATTACCGAGCGAGGTGGCGCAGTGGTTAGACACTGGGCTCGCATTCGGGAGGACGACGGTTCAATCCCGCGTCCGGCTATCCTGATTTAGGTTTTCCGTGATTTCCCTAAATCGCTCCAGGCAAATGCCAGGATGGTTCCTTTGAAAGGGCACGGCCGACTTCCTTCCCCTTCCTTGCCTCATCCAATGAGACCGATGACCTCGCTGTCTGGTCTCCTTACCCAAACAACCCAACCCAACCTCTAAATCATTATCCTCAGACTTATCAAAATAACAGTTAACAATAAAATTTGCAACAATATAGAAAATTGCTTTACTGCTTTTGAAGCTTTGCAGCCTGAGTTTTCATCTCATGAAGAAGTAAGGTAGCAGATTTTGTGTAAAATATTTTTAAAACATTTTCTTCAATGAAATGTGTATCTTAGTTTCATTCCTTTAATTTGATAAGGGCTTATATGAACAAAATGTTCTGCAAGTCAGGTAAAAATTGCAGGTGTTGGGTATGGAGAGGTAACAAGGAAGCATTGTAGAGAGTGTTAGCCTGGATGTATGATCTATATTATGTAGCTGTTTCAGCATTTATGATCTCTCTTAATAATATTGTTTGATGTTTTGTTGACAGAGGCTATACTAAGTTTGTATCCATGGATTGTGCTCTTGAGTTATATATTCATTCAAGTGTCCTCGGATTCCTCTGCAGTGGCAAACTTCAATAAAATATTCTTGATTTACAAACCATTTTACTTCAAATAAGACTCTCGAGTTTTCAGTAGCTGTCTCAGCCATTGTCACCAGAAGTAAAACACCATAGACTTGGGAAATGGTGCAGTGTTCTGCTTATAAAGGTGTGAAAGCAGTGTCTGTTAGCTTCCAGAGAGGGCCAAAGTGATGCACAGGAAGGTGAGTTGGATTCACAGCAGCTCCAGTCCACCATGGGACTGAGTGAAGTTAGGTGGCATGAGGGGCCAGTGCCATGTGTGAAACTGTCACTCCTGGCTCCCTACAAGTTCCAGACCTCTGTCATTGCTTTTGCTCAATATCCAGAGCTTGCCTCCGTACTAAGTGTGTATCCCTGGTCTCTGTAATAATTGTCGTGGTTTATTCTGATCTCAGCTGCCTCCTTTATAATGGGACCCTAACTTTCAACTGTTCAGATTGTATATTATGTCCATTTCGTAGGCACTGTTCAGCCACTGCTGATTCCTCATTCTTCCTATGTTTAATATGTTGTATGTGGTCAGCATGTCACTCAGCAACAATGTGAGTAGTTTGTCCTATGTAGATGCTACTACATTACTACTTTTGTGACACTTGAGATGCGTGTCCAGAGAAAATAGTTACAACAAGAGTGACACTACAAGTGCTTTCAGCTGCCATCAGAAAAGGCATGTATTGGCAAAAGAGACAAAGCCAGCTGCATTCCTTCCATGCCTTATAGCAACAAACAGCGAGATAGGATTCGTGTTGCAGGGACATGAACTAGACCAGTGTTGCGGCACAACTCCGAGATACGAGATATGTTTGCCTTGTTAAGGGCAATGTAGAGCTTCAAGTTCCCACCATGTATGGCATCCCCTGCTAATGCAATAGCATTTACATTGGACAAACTAGCTGCACAGTTGCTGCATGTTGTGGCAAGCACACACAACATGTTAAAGGAAAGAAGCACGAGAAGTCAGTCGTGATTGATCATAGCCTGAAAAATGGACATAAAATACAATTTGAAAAGAAAAGAGTCTTGGCTTGTGCATCATCATATTGGGATTCCGTTATAAATTAAGCAGCTGGGATTAAAATAAACCACAACAATTTTAACAGAGGCCAGGGGTATGTACTTAGTAGGGCATGGAGGGTGCACTTTGGTTATATAACAAAAGCAAAGACAGATGCTTGGCACTTGTTGGGAGGCAGAAGTGATGGTTTCACAAGTAGTGCTGCCACCTAGCACTATCTAACATCTCTCAGTCCTGAAATGGGCCAGAGATACTATGAGCTGCTCAACTCACTTCCCCACATGTGTGTCACTTTGGCCCTCTCTGGCAGGTTCCAGATGCTGCTATCACAGCTATATAAGTGAAACACCCTGGTATTTAACTTCCGATGGCGATGGCAGAGACAGCCATCAAAAGCGTGAGTGCTTTATTCAAAGAGATATATCTTGTAAACCAAGAATATTTTGAAACTTCCTGGCAGATTAAAACTGTGTGCCCGACCGAGACTCGAACTCGGGACCTTTGCCTTTCGCGGGCAAGTGCTCTACCAACTGAGCTACCGAAGCACGACTCACGCCCGGTACTCACAGCTTTACTTCTGCCAGTACCTCGTCTCCTACCTTCCAAACTTTACAGAAGCTCTCCTGTGAAACTTGCAGAACTAGCACTCCTGAAAGAAAGGATATTGCGGAGACATGGCTTAGCCACAGCCTGGGGGATGTTTGCAGAATGAGATTTTCACTCTGCAGCGGAGTGTGCGCTGATATGAAACTTCCTGGCAGATTAAAACTGTGTGCCCGACTGAGACTCGAACTCGGGACCTTTTCCTTTCGCGGGCAAGTGCTCTACCAACTGAGCTACCGAAGCACGACTCACGCCCGGTACTCACAGCTTTACTTCTGCCAGTACCTCGTCTCCTACCTTCCAAACTTTACAGAAGCTCTCCTGCGAAACTTGCAGAACTAGCACTCCTGAAAGAAAGGATATTGCAGAGACATGGCTTAGCCACAGCCTGGGGGATGTTTCATATCAGCGCACACTCCGCTGCAGAGTGAAAATCTCATTCTGGAAACATCCCCCAGGCTGTGGCTAAGCCATGTCTCCGCAATAGCCTTTCTTTCAGGAGTGCTAGTTCTGCAAGTTTCGCAGGAGAGCTTCTGCAAAGTTTGGAAGGTAGGAGACGAGGTACTGGCAGAAGTAAAGCTGTGAGTACCGGGCGTGAGTCGTGCTTTGGTAGCTCAGTTGGTAGAGCACTTGCCCGCGAAAGGCAAAGGTCCCGAGTTCGAGTCTCGGTTGGGCACACAGTTTTAATCTGCCAGGAAGTTTCATATCAGCGCACACTCCGCTGCAGAGTGAAAATCTCATTCAAGAATATTTTATTCATTCAGTCATTCATTTTCATTGACCTGTGGACAGCTTGCTCCACACACACACCACACACCCACAAACGCAAACACACACCTTTCTTATACTTCTTTTTGTGTTGCTGTCTCTGCATTTGTTAGTGTAACTGCTAAGTGCTTCTTCAGTGGGAAGTGGACAGTGGCAGTTGATACAAAATGTCAAACATAGTATCTAAAAACAAACAACTTGTGTTAATATTATGTACAGTTCAGATAATAAATTACACTGCAAATGTTTTGAAACCAAATATTTATTTATGTAGGCTACCTTAAATGTATGCTTACAGCAAAATATTAGCACATACTTCTGACTTGAAGGGGATAAGTGTCCCTTCAATCCCCCTGAAGTGTTCTTGTATGTACCACAAACTTCTGGCATTCAAAATACAAATTGCACTCCATTGCACATAAATATTTGCTGGCTGATTATTCACCCTGGTTTCAAAGTACTCCCAGGACCTTCTATTCATCTTTGGTGAATCTCTTTATATGAGTGGCATTTATAATAGAAGTAGCCATACATGAAACCTAGAATGGGAGTGATTCAAATGGCTCTGAGCACTATGGGACTCAACTGCTGAGGTCATTAGTCCCCTAGAATGGGAGTGAGGGGGTGGTGTGGTAGAACAGCAGTTGAATCCATATCAATTTGTTTCTTGATAGATAGCAACAGAAAGCAATGAACTGTGTTGCAGACCAATAGTATCAGCCATCTTGAAATCTTGCTTGCCTAGTTACTGTAGCATAGTAGCATGAGTATGTGTGTAAATTTCATTGCTAGACTCAGAAAGAGTAATCAATAGAAACTGCTTAGTCAGTTCTGCCGCACACAAAGATCCGTACCTAAATACTGGAAAATTGCTCATGTCACACCAATACCTAAAAAGGGAAGTAGGACTAATTTGCTGAATTACGGGTCCATATCACTGACATCAATTTGTAGTAGGATTTTGGAACATATACTGTGTTCGAACATTATGAAGTACCTCGAGGAAAACAATTTATTGTCACACAGTCAGCACGGATTCAGAAAATATCGTTCTTGTGAAACACAACTAGCTCTTTAGACTCATGAAGTAATAAGTGCTATCGACAGTGGATGTCAAATTGATTCCATATTTTTAGATTTCCAGAAGGCTTTCGACACCGTTCCTCACAAGCGTCTTCTAACCAAACTGTGTGCCTATGCAACATCGCCTCAGTTGTGCGACTGGATTCGTGATTTCCTGACAGAAAGGTCACAGTTCGTAGTAATACATGGAAAGTCATTGAGTGAAACTGAAATAGTATCTGGCGTTCCCCAAGGAAGTGTTACAGGCCCTCTATTGTTCCTGATCTATATTAACAACATAGGAGACAATCTCAGTAGCCATCTTAGATTGTTTGCAGATGATGTTGTCATTTACCGTTTTGTAAAGTCATCAGATAACCAAAACGAATTGCAAAATGATTTAGATAAGGTTTCTATATGGTGCGAAAAGTGGCAATTGACCCTGAATAAATAAAAGTGGGAAGTTATTCACATGAGTACTAAAAGAAATCTGCCAAATTTCAACTATGCGATAAGTCACACAGATCTGAAAGCTGTAAATTCAACTAAATACTTAGGGAATACAGTTACAAATAACTGAAGTTTGAATGATCACATAGATGATGATGTGGGTTGAGCAAACAAAAGACTGCGATTTATTGGCAGAACACAAGGTGCAACAGGTCTACCAAAGAGACTGCTTACATCAAGCTTGTCCGTCCTATTCTCGAGTATTGCTGTGTGGTGTGGGATCCGCATCAGGTGGGACCTATGGATGACATCGAAAATGTTCAAAGAAGGGCAGCTCATTGTTTTGTATTATCACGAAATAGGGGAGATAGTGCCACAGACATAATACGTGAATTGAAGTGGCAATCATTAAAACAAAGGCGTTTTTTTGTTGTGACATGATCTTCTCATGAAATTTCAATCACCAGTTTTCTCCTCCAATTGTGAAAACATTCTGTTGGGACCCACCTACTCAGGGAGAAATGATCATCACGATAAAATGAGAGAAATCAGGGCTTGTACAGAAAAAAATTCAAGTGCTCAGTTTTCCCACCCGCCGTTCGTGAGTGGAACGGTAGAGAGACAGCTTGAAGGTGGTTCATTGAACCCTCTGCCAGGCACTTTATTGTGAATACCAGAGTAATCAAGTAGATGTAGATGTCTCCATGTGTCATCCAGAGTTTTGGAGAGGTGTCTATGTTGTTATTCATTACCTGTATTTTTTCAAATGATATTTGCAAGTCAGTTTGTTTGGCAGTCTCTCTAAGTCTGGTTTGAATCTTAGCAGTTTCTATGTCACTTGAGAGATTGGGAATATCATTAGCAAAAGCTAGACGGTCTGCCATGATTCCCTCTGATCCTCCAAATTTCATTGGGCTATAGTTGGTTTCGTGGCCGAGCGGTTCTAGGTGCTTCAGTCTGGAGTCGCGCGACCGCTATGGTTGCAGGTTCGAATCTTGCCTCGGGCATGGATGTGTGTGATGTCCTTAGGTTAGTTAGGTTTAAGTAGTTCTAAGTTCTAGGGGACTGATGACCTCAGATGTTAAGTCCCATAGTGCTCAGAGCCATTTGAACCATTTTACAGTCGGTTTCCATCATTCTGTCTTACCAGGGCCTGTTGATTCTTTAAGGAACACAGTTGTAAAGCATATAATTAATGCCAGCAGTTTAAGGTCAGTGCTGAATTCCCTAAGGATATCTAACAGGATTTCACAGTCTGTTGAATATACTGTTTAGACCTTAAGAGTATAATATTTGATAATGTGTTTGAGGTTATGTAACTGCTTTGGCTGTTAAACGACCTTTCCAGGAGCCCCATCGTATTCCGCTATTGGATGTTCAACTTGGGCTTCTAAACGCTCCAGGGTGGTAAATGAGAGAATTTTTAGGCTAGTAGAGATACTCCTTTGTAGCTGTTGGTATTCTTCATGATTCCTTTCCATGCAATGGGTGGATTAGGGTTGGTTTTCGGTTTTTGGGTAGGGTTTCCTCAATCATTTTTTTTTTTTTTTAAATTAGCTATTGCAAGGTTTCACCTGATTCCACAGAAACATTTTTCCATAGTTCTGCAACTGCTTAGGCTTCTCCTAGTGCTTCGTTGTTTTTGAGAAAGACAATGTGATGCTTGATTTCATCTTTGTCAGGTGATCTGAAAACGGTGAATGCTTTCATTGATCTCGATTAGGCTTTTTAGTTTATCACAATTTAGTAACTGTTTAAAGTAATTTGCTAAATGTTACCATTTTCTTCATAAGTTGCCAATGTTCCATCATTTCGCCAAAAGAATAGCAATGGCGGCTTATTTTCCATGAGTTTCCTTTGAAAAGTTCTGTTGTACTCTCTGGTTTCCTTTCTCATAAAGGTCTGATCTATCTTTTCAATAAGTGGCTTTTCATATGTATGTTTCTCATTTTTGAACGTACTAGCTGTTTTGGCCAGAAATTTTATAGGTTTCCCAGTCAGTTTCCAGTTTCGTTATGTAACGCTGTTTCCACGCAGTATGTCTTTCCTTGAGGACTGATTTACAGGTCGCCTCAGCCAGCCACCTTTTAGTGTAATTGAAGTTGCAGTCACTTATTCTAGCCTTTGCATGAAACTTTATGTCCATTTGTCGAAGTTTATTATTGTCAAAGCGAATGATCCATTTCAGGGTATTCATGGTATTTGTGAAGATCAATTTAAACGTAATTTTTGACATGGGATCGTGTTTATGCCTTATTTAATTCTTGACATTCATAATCTCTGGGCCATCTCTTGTGGAGATGATGACATGACCAAATTTGGGATTCTCCTATGGTTTGGACAGGAGATCACCAGTATTCCAAGTCTTGGACTGTGATGTCACAGAGCCTGTACCAGTATCTCAAGTCTGGGCCAATATGCTGGAATTCTTGGCTGTTATAAATAGCTCAACAAATTTGAGCTAGATTGTGACATCAAAGAGCCAGAGCCAATATTTCAAATCTAGACCAATATGCCAGTTTCTACAGTGTTATAAATAGCCTGGCAGGTCTCAGCTGGATTGTGACATCATCAGAGATGCACCAGTATGCCCCAGTCGCCACGTTCGATCGCCATCTTGTATACCCGGTCAGTCATCTTGGATTCTGACGTCATAGTTAGGGTGATGCTCGTGTTCCAAGTCTTCGATTGTGACATCCTAGAGCCAGGGCCAGTATTCTGAATTAGCCAGGCTGACCATGCGCCATTTTGAATTTCCCGCCAGTTTATACTTCGGACAACTCCTTCCATAGGGAACACACTAGCGCAATCTGGCTATTTTTGGAATTTCCCATCATTTTTGGATTTCCCCGCCTCAATTGGAATTTACCGCCATTTTATACATGAGGAAATTGGCCTCTGCCAGAGAGGGGAGCAGGATGGGGGACTGAGGAAATTTCATGACGTCATCAGTTTCGCCAGGATGCCAGAAAATCATGCCAGAATGCCCCTCACATATCTATTGTGCTTAACTACTAATGAATGTAGTTCCTCCATCTTCTTGACTATGGAAACCGAAGCTAATTGTTCGACTTCATCGCTCTCAGTAGCGTCAAGTGTAATGATATTAGCAGATTCAGAACTAATGGTGGCAGAACTTTGTGACAGCGACACTTCTGATCGCTGGCAGTGGTAATATTTCTGCTAGACAAGTAGAGTGAAGAATGAGATTTTCACTCTGCAGCGGAGTGTGCGCTGATATGAAACTTCCTGGCAGATTAAAACTGTGTGCCCGACCGAGACTCGAACTCGGGACCTTTGACTGTCGCGGGCAAGTGCTCTACCAACTGAGCTACTGAAGCACGACTCACGCCCGGTACTCACAGCTTTACTTCTGCCAGTACCTCGTCTCCTACCTTCCAAACTTTACAGAAGCTCTCCTGCGAACCTTGCAGAACTAGCACTCCTGAAAGAAAGGATATTGCGGAGACATGGCTTAGCCACAGCCTGGGGAATGTTTCCAGAATGAGATTTTCACTCTGCAGCGGAGTGTGCGCTGATATGAAACTTCCTGGCAGATTAAAACTGTGTGCCCGACCGAGACTCGAACTCGGGACCTTGCCTTTCGCGGACAAGTGCTCTACCAACTGAGCTACCGAAGCACGACTCACGCCTGGTACTCACAGCTTTACTTCTGCCAGTACCTCGTTTCCTACCTTCCAAACTTTACAGAAGCTCTCCTGCGAACCTTTCTTTCAGGACTGCTAGTTCTGCAAGGTTCGCAGGAGAGCTTCTGTAAAGTTTGGAAGGTAGGACATGAGGTACTGGCAGAAGTAAAGCTGTGAGTACCGGGCGTGAGTCGTGCTTCGGTAGCTCAGTTGGTAGAGCACTTGCCCGCGAAAGGAAAAGGTCCCGAGTTCAGGTCTCGGTCGGGCACACAGTTTTAATCTGCCAGGAAGTTTCATATCAGCGCACACTCCACTGCAGAGTGAAAATCTCATTCTGGAAACATCCCCCAGGCTGTGGCTAAGCCATGTCTCCGCAATATCCTTTTTTCAGGAGTGCTAGTTCTGCAAGGTTCGCAGGAGAGCTTCTGTAAAGTTTGGAAGGTAGGAGACGAGGTACTGGCAGAAGTAAAGCTGTGAGTACCGGGCGTGAGTCGTGCTTCGGTAGCTCAGTTGGTAGAGCACTTGCCCGCGAAAGGCAAAGGTCCCGAGTTCGAGTCTCGGTTGGGCACACAGTTTTAATCTGCCAGAAAGTTTCATATCAGCGCACACTCCGCTGCAGAGTGAAAATCTCATTCTGGAAACATCCCCCAGGCTGTGGCTAAGCCATGTCTCCGCAATATCCTTTCTTTCAGGAGTGCTAGTTCTGCAAGTTTCACAGGAGAGCTTCTGTAAAGTTTGGAAGGTAGGAGACGAGGTACTGGCAGAAGTAAAGCTGTGAGTACCGGGCGTGAGTCGTGCTTCGGTAGCTCAGTTGGTAGAGCACTTGCCCGCGAAAGGCAAAGGTCCCGAGTTCGAGTCTCGGTCGGGCACACAGTTTTAATCTGCCAGGAAGTTTCAAGTATAGTGAAGTTAGAAGCTTGTGTAGAGAATAAAGTAGAAGTTGTGACGTGTATCTTCGAACCCGGAACTTATAATGAGTCGTGGAGGTTCCTCTACTGTGTAGCAGAAACACCTTTTTGTCCAAAGAAATTTCTGATATCGATCTCTGAAATAAATAAAAGGAAACGTGACTTAAGGAACTCTAAAGAGTAGTTCCACTAAGACCAACTTGCCATTGCAAACAGACTTAAGGGATTGTTTGATCAGAAACAATAATAAGTGTTATTTATGAAGATGTTTTGCTCACCAGAAAAACTGTAAATATTCTGAGCCTTGCGACAAAAGAGGAAAACTAAGCATCACTATATAATAATACACTTTTCACGGATGTATTTACGCTTATTTATAAGTTATTTACGATGACTGAGTTCACTGACCTAAGTCCAGACCAAATGTAGGAGACTGTATACCTATACAGTAAAAACTTTGTTTTAACATATTAACGGATAACATACACAGTGTTGTCTTGTCTTGTCTTGTCGTGTGTACTTGGGTTGGGTTGTGAAGGGGGGGGGGGGGGATGACTCGTCAAGGACGTGGCGCTTCCACGCTCTTTCTTGCTCTGCACCACACCTTGAGATAGTTTGAACTCGTATTTAAAAAATGAAGATTATGTGTAACTAAGCTATGTAATAAATATTTTGGTCTTAGGCCGTTTCAACGTAATGCTGAATTTTAAACCATTTTCGCGAAAGAAAAACACTTAACTGCACTATACAGGGTGGTCCATTTATCGTGACCGGGCCAAATATCTCACGAAATAAGCGTCAAACGAAAAAACTACAAAGAACGAAACTTGTGTAGCTTGAAGGGGGAAACCAGACGGCGCTATCTTTGGCCCGCTAGATGGCGCTGCCATAGGTCAAACGGATATCAACTGCGTTTATTACATATTCGTGTAGTACGAAAAGAAATATGAATGTTTTAGTTGGACCACTTTTTTTTGCTTTGTGATAGATGGCGCTGTATAATCACAAACATATGGCTCACAATTTTAGACGTACAGTTGGTAACAAGTACGTTTTTTAAATTAAGATACAGAACGTAGGTACGTTTGAACATTTTATTTCGGTTGTTCCAATGAGATACATGTACCTTTGTGATCTTATCATTTCTGAGAACACATGCTGTTACAGCGTGATTACCTGTAAATACCACATTAATGCAATAAATGCGCAAAATGATCTCCGTCAACCTCAATGCATTTGGCAATACGTGTAACGACATTCCTCTCAACAGCGAGTAGTTCGCCTTCCGTAATGTTCGCACATACATTGACAATGCGCTGACGCATGTTGTCAGGCGTTGTCGGTGGATCACGATAGCAAATATCCTTCAACTTCCCCCACAGAAAGAAATCCGGGGACGTCAGATCCGGTGAGCGTGTGGTGCTTCGACGACCAATCCACCTGTCATGAAATATGCTATTCAATACCGCTTCAACCGCACGCGAGCTATGTGCCGGACATCCATCATGTCGGAAGCACATCGCCATTCTGTCATGCAGTGAAACATCTTGTAGCAACATCGGTAGAACATTACGTAGGAAATCAGCATACATTGCACCATTTAGATTGCCATCGATAAAATGGGGGCCAATTATCCTTCCTCCCATAATGCCGCACCATACATTAACCCGCCAAGGTCGCTGATGTTTCACTTGTCGCAGCCATCGTGGATTTTCCGTTGCCCAATAGTGCATATTATGCCGGTTTACGTTACCGCTGTTGGTGAACGACGCTTCGTCGCTAAATAGAACGCGTGCAAAAAATCTGTGATCGTCCCGTAATTTCTTCAGAAATGGCTCTGAGCACTATGGGACTCAACATCTTAGGTCATCAGTCCCCTAGAACTTAAAACTACTTAAACCTAACTAACCTGAGGGCATCACACACATCCATGCCCGAGGCAGGATTCGAACCTGCGACGTAGCGGCCGCGCGGTTCCAGACTAGCGCCTAGAACCGCATGGCCACACCGGCCGGCCGTAATTTCTCTTGTGCCCAGTGGCAGAACTGTACACGACGTTCAAAGTCGTCGCCATGCAATTCCTGGTGCATAGAAAGATGGTACGGGTGCAATCGATATTGATGTAGCATTCTCAACACCGACGTTTTTGAGATTCCCGATTCTCGCGCAATTTGTCTGCTGCTGATGTGCGGATTAGCCGCGACAGCAGCTAAAACACCTACTTGGGCATAATCATTTGTTGCAGGTCGTGGTTGACGTTTCACATGTGGCTGAACATTTCCTGTTTCCTTAAATAGTGTAACTATCCGGCGAACGGTCCGGACACTTTGACGATGTCGTCCAGGATACCGAGCAGCATACACAGCACACGCCCGTTGGGCATTTTGATCACAATAGCCATACATCAACACGATATCGACCTTTTCCGCAATTGGTAAACGGTCCATTTTAACACGGGTAATGTAACACAAAGCAAATACCGTCTGCACTGGCGGAATGTTACGTGATACCACGTACTTATACGTTTGTGACTATTACAGCACCATCTATCACAAAGCGAAAAAAGTGGCCCAACTAAAACATTCACATTGCTTTACGTACTACACGAATATGTAATTAAAAATGGGGGTTCCTATTTAAAAAAAAAAAAAACGCAGATGATATCCGTTTGACCTATGGCAGCGCCATCTAGCGGGCCAACCAAAGCGCCATCTGGTTTCCCCCTTCAAGATAGACAAGTTTCGTTCTTTATAGGTTTTTCGTTTGATGCTATTTCGTGAGATATTTGGCCCGGTTACTATCAGTGGACCACCGTGTAAATTTTCCTTTCCATGAGAGCTGTACTCTTGTTGAATTATGCAGTTTTCTTCAGATTTTTCTGGCTAGAGACGGGATACTTTCATGTTGCTCGCCAGTCGTCGCATGTTTAAGACTGGTCATAAGCATAGCTGGAGGTCGCTGCAAGGACCCCTCCATTGTTGAGAACCGCGGCATGCCGTGCGTGATTCGTGGCTCGTTCTCAGAGGACGCGTGGAAAATTAACACGGTATAATTAAGGTAACTGTCTAGCGATAATAGCAGGGCGTAACTTTGCTGGAGCACCGGGGCAATGCCCCGGGACCCTGCAACATCAAAGAGAACTAAGAAATAAAGGAAAAATTAAAATCGAAAGGAAAAGTGGAAAACTACTGAAATCGATCAGTCATGTGAATTCTTTCGCTGTGTACAAATAATCAGAGATTCTTCTGAAAAA
Organism: Schistocerca nitens; assembly: GCF_023898315.1. NCBI lineage: Eukaryota > Metazoa > Arthropoda > Insecta > Orthoptera > Acrididae > Schistocerca > Schistocerca nitens. The sequence goes on from NC_064614.1 coordinate 390,227,632, forward strand.
TCTTAAGAGGTAAAGACATATGAAGCATCTGCCTCCTTCACCCAGGTTAAATATCAGTCTGCAATAGTAATAATTGAATCTGTGGAACGAAATGGCCTAGATGTGAGTAAACGTTGCGGCAAAAGCTGTGGTAGGGCATTCTTAATGAGTGGTGTGTACAACTGTGTGCAAGAAAGAATCAAGTCTGGATTTAAATTTAGTTCTTAACAGCAATCTGAAGTTCGCATCCGTAACTGACTCGCACGCAGAGAACACGGGTTGAATTCTCGGTACTGGCACGATCTTTGCTTGGTGGGAGGATGGGAACGGATCCACTAAGACTCGCGATGCCAACTGAGGAGCTACTAGAAAGAGAAGTACCGGCTGCTAGGCTTGGAAAGCCGACAACTGCCGGGAGTGTGTTATGCCGATCCCCCCCCTCCCCCCCACCCATACCGCATCCGAGGACGCCACGTGACAGGATGAGGGCCAGTCGGCATAGCGCAGTCCTCTGGGCCTGATCGCGTTTTTTTTTTTTTTTTTTTAAGGGCACTATACTGTAGAAGCTGATCAAGATACAGTTTGTTTTCGGAACAGTTCACATGTTCAGGCCTCGCAATTGTACGGTGGTAGAACTAAAAAAGCATTCCGCGTGTACTTCCAACGTTACACAGGGAAATAGCATCTCCCTCTCACCTCTCACCATGCCTCCATTTGTTTTAAAACTCAGATAGTTTTGACAAATCAATACACCAGTACCAAATTTCTGTATAAATTTAATACTTTAAACTCATAATGATTTTACCTTTTTCATCTTACCGTAATTTTAAATTACCCTGGACCTCTTTGGCCATATTAAATGACGCTAAGCCTATTGTTATAATGAAACCACACAAATAGCATGCAAAAGCAGTAAGCGCTAGAACTTTTAGAAAGGACATCTCGAGCACATAAATTGAAAATCTCAGACAATTTATTATTCCTGCGGCTCTCTTTTCCTCACTTCCCGGGTATTATCACTTTTACATCACTCTCGCACTTGCAACACGTACAAAAAACATGTTATACAATCGGTGTCGATGGTCGGTGAATGAGGTATGGTCGAGAAGTGCTACGGGCTCCCGAGCGGGGGTACTTCCTTCTCTGTTCCACCAAATGGTACAAGAGCCTAAGACTACTATAGCAGATACAGTTCAGCATGAAAACCAAGAATTATCACGATCTTTTGTTGCCAAGAAGACTCAAGGCACTTGTCTGTTTGCCTCTGACACCTGTTGCATGTTGGTCCCATAGTTGCCAACCAAAAACAAAGATGTTTTCGATTTTGACCACATTGTATTGCAGCAAGAGAATGCATGAATCTGCAAAGAAACCAGCAGTGGTAATGTTATGTGATGCAACTAAAGGAGACACAGATTCTTTTGATCAACTGTGTCATACATAGACTGCTAGTCGAATATCAAATTGCTGGTCATTGCGAGTCTAGTTCGAGATAATGAAAAGATACAATAAAAGCAATGGTCCGGAAGAACAAAGGTCACCTGCGCTCTAGTTACAAAGCATGTGTGATGAAAACAGAGTACAAAAAAAAATGGCTCTGAGCACTATGGGACTTAACATCTATGGTCATCAGTCCCCTAGAACTTAGAACTACTTAAACCTAACTGACCTAATGACAGCACACAACACCCAGTCATCACGAGGCAGAGAAAATCCCTGACCCCGCCGGGAATCGAACCCGGGCGCGGGAAGCGAGAACGCTACCACACGACCACGAGCTGCGGACAAAACAGAGTACAGATATATTACGACAGAATGAGCGAAAATTGTAGTAAGAAACCATATGGCTAAGCAGACACCTGCAAAAATCTGTTACTTCTTTGTTTCGTCAGTAAAATTAATGTCTTTTGTGGAAATGGTGTTGTTACACTGAAGAACCAAAGAAACTGGTACACTTGCCTACTGTCGTGTAGGACCCTTGCAAGCATGGAGAAGTGCCGCAACACGACATGGCGTGGACGCGACTAATGTCTGAAGTAGTGCTGGAGGGAATGGACGCCATTAATCCTGCAGGGCTGTCCATAAATCCGTGCAAGTAGGAGAGGGTGGAGATCTCTTCTGAAAAGCACGTTGCAAGGTATCCCAGATATGCTCAATAATGTTCATGTCTGGGGAGTTTCGTGGGCAGCGGAAGTGTTTAAACTCAGAAGAGTGTTCCTGCAGCCACTCTATAGCAATTCTGGACGCGTGGAGTGTCGCATTGTCCTGCTGGAATTGCCCAAGTCCATCGGAATGCACAATGGACATGAATGGATGCAGGTGGTCAGACAGGATGCTTACGTACGTGTCACTTGTCAGAGTCGTATCTAGACGTATCATGGGTCCCATATCATTCCAACTGCACACGCCCCACACTATTACAGAGCCTCCGCCAGCTTGAACGGTCCCCTGCTAACATGCAGGGTCCATGGATTCATGAGATTGTCTCCATACCCCTACACGTCCATCCGCTCGATACAATTTGAAACGAGTCTCGTCCGACCAGGCAACACATTTCCAGTCATCAGCAGTCCAGTGTCGGTGTTGATGTGTCCAGGCGGGGCGCAAAGCTTTGTGTCGTGCAGTCATCAAGGGTACACCAGTGGGCCTTTGGTTCCGAAAGCCCATATCGATGATGTTTCGTTGAATGGTTCGCAAGCTGACACTTGTCGATGGCCCAGCACTGAAGTCTGCAACAACTTGTGGAAGGGTTGCACTTCTGTCACGTTGAACGATTCTCTTTAGTCGTCGATGGTCCCTTTCTTGCAGGATCTTTTCCGGCCGCAGCGATGTCGGAGATTCTATGTTCTACCGGTTTCCTGATATTTGCGGTAGATCGTGAAATGGTCGTATGGCAAAAACCCCACTTCATCGCTACCACAGAGATGCTGTGTCCCATCGCGCCGACTCTAAAACCACGTTCAAACTCACTTAAATTTTGATAACCTGCCATTGTAGCAGCAGTAACAGATCTAACAACTGCGCCAGACACTTGTTGACTTATCTAGGCGTTGCCCACCGCAGTGCCGTATTCTGCTGGTTTACATATCTATGTATTTGAATAGGCATACCTACACCAAGCTGTTAGGACGGGGCGTGAGTCGTGCTTGGGTAGCTCAGTTGGTAGAGCACTTGCCCGCGAAAGGCGAAGGTCCCGAGTTCGAGTCTCGGTCCGGCACACAGTTTTAATCTTCCAGGAAGTTTCATATCAGCGCACACTCCACTGTAGAGTGAAAAGTTCATTCTACATACCTACACCAGTTTCTTTTGCGCTTAGGTGTATTACCGCCATAGTGAGTTACACCACAGACGAAGCACGAAGCTAGCTGTCTCGAATGAGGTGGTGATTTGTCGTGAATTGGAGCGACAATATAAACAAATCTGTGTTCACCATGGTGCTGGTCACGGAGCAGTTATCCGGAGGCAGAGCTTTCCCACATTTCCCATCGGAGACTGCGAATTACTCTGGTGGGGCAGGAAGCGAGGGAAATTCAAACCGATGGCCTCCTTGGTGACTATGTAACGTCACTTGCTCTAATCCCGTGTATAAGGTAACGGAACTATTTCGCTTTAGACATTTCTTGATATGCTAAGCATGACACTCTCTTTTCGCTCTGACGAATAGACATTATGATCTCTTAAAACAGTGAACAGCTTGTTATCATCCTAACTTAATAAACGTCGAGAGTAGACATCAGTTTGGATTCCACAGATGAAATCATTCTGTTTTCTGATTCCGGGATGGTGGTACTAGATAAATTCTGCGGCTGTTTATGCATCACCACAAATCAGCACGTGCCAGCTAATTCTTCATTACTAAAAATCATCGAGACTTAAAAAATATATACAAATTAATGAAGTTACAGCACTAAATATTTTACGAGCAGCGTAAATTAAATGAATACCAGCCTAATCTACGGGTACTCTGATTCTAGCGAACTTCATTCAAATATTCAGAAGGACTATACATGGTTAATGGAGTATCTCCTATCTCTGCGAAGCATTTCATTATTGACATAAGTATAAAATTCAAGGGGTTTCGTATTCAGCCCACTAGAAAACATGAGATATAGGAAGGTCAGAGAGCATCTTGAGGAAACCTCTAGGTCTAACAGACCTAGTTGCAACATAGATGTGCATGCATCCAAAATAAATTTACATCAAGAAGCTTGATGGCTCTTCATTTCAAGAAAGATACCGAAGGACCTAAGACCTCGAATAAATCCTTTATCGCGAAAGCCACGATACATGTGTTTCGTTCCGATTCTGGGTTAGATTCACATCATGCAAGGGGCCTCGTTTGAGTATCTTAGTATATCAAATGTCCACATCTGCTATACAGGAAACTCGGTACCCAGATAGAGAGACCTTTGAATGTGAAGGTTATCGTTTCCCCGAGAGCAGGAGACAAAAAAGAATTCTCTAGGGATCTGCAATGCTTGGAACTGCATTTGCCCTGAGAACGAGCTTTCGTAAATCTGTAGCAAATTTCGAACCAATGAATGACAGGCTATCCTTGAAAGTTTCTTCGGGTTTGCTGGCGGATCCTAAAATCAACTTGACTCGATATTTCGGTGATCCAACTGGTCGCCATCTTCAGGAGAGTGCTGCTTCTGTTGATGAGTCCCGCTGAGAACTGACGCCAGGCTGCAAATCGACGTCCTATATAGGCCACCGTTCAGTACATGGCGCATGCGCCGCCCATTACGGTTGCTGCCCTCCAAGACAGGGAGGTGGCGCCGCCCTTAATAGGACACCGGTGGCAACGATATATCGCACTCAGGGCCGCACCGAAGAACGTTCAATTTTGATGTGAGATAATACAGGATTCCACGTCTTGCTAAGAGGTAACCCATTGTCTCTGTTGACTGATGACCTCAGATGTTTAGTCCCATAGTGTTTAGAGCCATTGTCTCTGTTGATTTTTTTTTTCATCCGCCAACATTATTTCAATCGACTCTTTATGGACACTGTTCCAAAAACCGGAAATGTTGGCAACTACCACAGTTTTATCAAATTACATACCGTATCCCTCATTTAAGCAGTGTTCTGCTACTACCGATTTTTCCGGCTGTTGTAGCCTCGTATGACGGCGATGTTCCACACACTTGTCATGAACTGTGCGAATCGAACGGCCAATGTAAGCCTTCCCACATTGACACGGAATTTTGTATACACCGGGTTTTCTAAGCCCCAAATCATCTTTCACTGAGCCGAGTAGTGCTCTAATCTTAGAAGGTGGACGGAACATACTCTTTATGTTAAAATTCCTTAAAACTCGTCCAGTCTTAAATGATATGCCTCCAGCATAAGGAAGAAAGGCCATCGATTTTGGTTCCTCTTCCTGCAACTCCAGAGATGGTCCAAACTCAATAGCCCGACGAATCTGCTTCTCGGAGTATTCATTTTCCTTAAAAACAGCCATCAAATGGGCAAGTTCTTGTTTTAAGCTGTCCGCGTCAGAAATGGCATATGCTCTGCGTACCAAAGTCCTAAGGACACCACTGCGTTAGTGTTGTGGATGACAACTCTTACAATGCAGAAACCGATCTGTGTGCGTCGGCTTTCGGTGAACACTGTGTCTCAAAGTACCATCTGGTTTTTTATAAACCATAACGTCTAAAAATGGAAACATCCCATCATCAAAATATCAAGTTGATTTTAGGATCCGGCAGCAAACCCGAAGAGACTTTCAAGACTTATTACATCAGGAAAGTCTACGTAGTCACGACAAGCTACCCTGTTTAACAATCAAATACGCCAGCAATACTTACACACTAGATAACGCACATGGCTCTACAAATGACAAAAATAGATCTGTCCCAGATGAAGTGGATAATTTCTGGTATCCACTGGATGAAACACTAGCCGAAATATCCATTTCGCTCACAGAAGAACCAACCAAAATGACAAAGAGATCGGTCTCCATACGAGAAAGTCACAACTTGGAGGCCATGTGTACCCACTTTCGACATCTGTCGGGGAAGCGGACGACTTGGTGATCTCTCGTACAAACAACACGAGAGTTCCAAATTGCTAACGTCGCGATCTCCAGGAGTGACAGTCCGTTGATTATGAATATCAGAGTTAAATAAGGCATAAACGTGGCCTCATAATAACTAAATCCAAAGAGATCCTCACAAAGACCAGGAAGACCTCGAAACGAATTATAAACTTTGACAGTGATAAACTTCGACTAAAAATTGTGCAATTCCAGGATAAGTCTAGACCAAGTGACTGCAAAATGGCTCTGAGCACTATGCGACTTAACTTCTGAGGTCATCAGTCGCCTAGAACTTAGAACTAATTAAACCTAACTAACCTAAGGACACCACACACATCCATGACCGAGGCAGGATTCGAACCTGCGACCGTAGCGTTCGCTCGGCTCCAGACTGTAGCGCCTAGAACCGCACGGCCACTCCGGCCGGCAAGTGACTGCAATTTTCATAACATCAAAAGGCGGCTGACTGAGACAGCCAGAGAAGCTGCAGAAGTCTAAAGACGCAAAAAAATAAAAAAAAATAAAAATAAAAAAAAAATAAAAAAAATTGCCTGTTGGAATGTTACCTGCGAGTCCGCCCTGAAGGAAAGGCTCACTGCATGGACTCGATGAAATTGGCAACTGGCTGGGCAACATACAAAATCCATCGGGCCCAAACAGCTATAGTGATCAGAATTGAAAAGCATAGGAAAAATCTCTTATTGAAAAGACAGACCGAAACTTTATGAGAAATGAAACCAGAGAGCTTAAAAGGAAACTCATGTGCTGCAAGTCGCCATCGCTGTGCTTTCAGCGGATGTATGGTACATTGGCGACTGCAAATGAAGAACATTGTAACATTCTGACAGATTACTTAAATGAACTACTAAAGTGTGACAAACCGCAAACCAGTTGAGATCAACGAAACCATTCACCGGTACGCAGATCCATACCACCAGGCAAAGACGAAATCAAGCGCCACACTGTCTGTCTAAAGACAACAAAGCGCCTAAAGAAGCCTCAGTCGTTTCAGGACTGTGGATGTGTTTCCCAGGGGAACAGCTGAAACCTTGCAACAGCTAATTATTAACTTTTGGACTGAGGAAATCATGCCATACGCTAATCCATCCATTGCACAAGAAAGCTATCATGAAAATTACCAACAACTGTGAACGAATATCCCTGCTACCGCAAAGCTACAAAATTGCGATACTGGAACGTTTAGAAGTCCATGTCGAACACCAAGAAGAGGAATGCGACGGGGGCTACAGGAAAGGTCGTTCAACAGCCAGACAGATACATAACCTCAGAAGTATCATCGAATATTATACTCTAAGGTCTAAACAGTACGTCTTAGTTTCTGTGGATTTCAGGAAAGGTCCAGTAGGCCGTAAAGTCCTGTTAAATATCCTTAATGAATTCCGGCATTAATTACATCCTTTTCAACTGTGTTCTTGAAAAAATCGAAAGGGCTGGCGAAAGAGATTAGTGGAAGCCTGATGAGAATTGGAACTAAATCCGAGAGAATCATTGTAGACTATCCAGCTTTTGCTGATGATATTGCCATTCTGTCAACAATGTAGAAACTGCAAGGATTCAGATCAGAAATTTAAAGGAAACCGCCGAACAAAATGACCTGCAGATAACATTAAAAAAAAAACAACAGAACTTCATGAGGCCTCCCCAAAACTCTGGATAAAATATGGAGACGTCAGAAGAATATAAAAATTTAAGTATCTGGTTGAGATCTTTATGAAAAATGGACTGGACAAGGAAGCACGTAAGGAGCGAATATTTAAACGTGAAACAGCCTGCCATCCGACGCGCACGTTCTACGACAAAAAAATACCTTTCACAAAACACTAAGATGCATCCCTATGAAACGGTTCGGAAGCCAGTAGTTATGTGTGCAGCCGAAACGCTATTTCTAAACGCAGATAAAGACCTCCTCGAAGAAATGTAGGAAAAAAAGAGAAATCATGGGATCCAATTACAAGAATAGCATCCACCAAATAAGATCCAACAAGGAAGTCTAAGCTAAAATACAAAAAAATTACAGACTAAATCTGCAAACCCCACATCAAACGAAGGGACGGGCATAGGCAGACCAAGAAGATGTTCATACCAAAAAAGATCTCCGTCTCCTACAAATGAAACCCGAAGACACCTACGACGGTGATCTCTTCGGCAAGTAGAAAGTGACAAACGGACTACACCGAGACGAACAACCAAAGATGGTGCGGTGCCCCTTGGACGGAAGAGCGTAAGCAAACGAACTCATAAGAAATGACAGAAATCTGGGTTTCAAGAAAAGCAAAGGCCACTGCCAAATATAACAATGTTATAGATGGCCCCAGCGAAATAATCTATACGGATGACACTCTGAAGAGTCGCCAGGCGCATTTTCTCTTTTATTTCATCATATATTTGCGATTTAGTTTTTGCACTGTGTAGATGGAGTCAGCCCATATGTATGCTGCTCATCACATCGTTCATGCGATGCCCAATAACGATGGAAAGCGCCGGTTTGATTCCCGTCGCAAACAAAATAAATTTTAAAACGGAATTTTACTTGCTCATTCGATAGATCGGTCCAAAATTATTCTAGAGTGATATTTGTTTTATCAATACGTATTAACAGGGGAAGTAAAACACGAAGAATAACTATTATTCAAATAGCGACCACAGTGCTCTTGCCCTTGTTGAATGCTACTGCCTTGCAGCAGCGCTGCTCACTCATTGCTGGAGTATTGGATATTCTTCGTGTTTTAATGTCTCTGTTGATACATTCGATAAACTGACTATCGCGCTGGGCTACTTCCAGACAGCTCCACCGAATGGGCGAGTAAAATTCCGTTTAAAAAATCATTCCGTTTGCAACAGGAAACAAACCAACGCGTTCTGTCGACACTGGGCTTTGTATGACAGACGTCATGAGCAGTACGTGTCTGGATTGATTTCAGTTACTCACTGCAAAAACGAAATGGCAGATATGTGTCGAAAAATCAAAGAGAATGCGCTTTTAGAATATTAGAAGGGACACCCTGCATATTATTATTGCTATTATTACTATTGTTATTATTATTCTCGATTATTTCCCTTTAGCAGAGCGTGCGAACTTGAGCCAATCACAGCTTCACTTCCTTTTCTTCATTTCTTTTCTTTCCAAGACCTCTTCATTAATTCAAAGTGTTTATCCTTCCTTTCGTCTGTCTATTTTTACCCTGTTGTTTCTTTCGTTGAGACCTGTTCATGTTTCTTGTTTTTTATTTTACTTCTGAATTATTTTCTGCCCTCAATTTTCCTTATGAAACTTTCTATTGTTGCTGGTCTTCTTGTGTTTCTGGTCTTTAATTTGCTTGCATTAACGATGTTTATATTTTGTAAATGTATTTTCACCCATCCTACATAGATATCCATAGAACTGTAGGTCTCTTTTCCTAAATTTGTCTGTGATACTATCTGTGTGTTCGTGGAGTTCCTTTGTAGGTCGTCTGATCCAAGTTCAATCTCGGAGAACGGCGCCGTAGATTTTTCTAAGAATATTTCGTTCATATTTCTTTTTGTCATGAATTTTTTTTCCATTTCTCTGGTTAGCGTGCTTTCTGCAGCATACAAGGCTTCTGGTAAAACAACTGTGTTAAAATGTCTCAGGGTGTTGTGTGTTGTCCTTAGGTTAGTTAGGTTTAAGTAGTTCTAAGTTCTATGGGACTGATGACCATAGATGTTAAGTCCCATAATGCTCAGAGCCATTTGAACCATTTTGAAATGTCTCAGTTTTGCGTTACGACATATTGCCTTTTTGTTACAATGAGTCCATGTCAGTTTGTACACCTTTCGCAGTTCGAATATTCCTTGTGTATTACTGATTGTGGTTCATGTCCTGTAGGTTGGATGGTTTCTTCTAAGTACGTGAAGTGAGTGACCTGTGAGATTTTTCCATACTGTGTTTATTTTGGTGTCCATATGGTGAAGTTTTTCATAGGAAATTTGAAGTCCGGTTTTGCGAGGGATTACATGCAGTTTAGCTAGCGCTAGTTTGGATTCATCTTTGTTTTTTGTTAATAAAGCCAAGTCATCTACAAAGGCTAAGCAATTCACAATAGTGGCGATAAACCTTCTCCTTGCCAGTCTCCTGTGTAAATTTCGAATGAGTTTGAGATTTCTCCCATGAACTTCACTTCTGAGGTGATCTTGGTAAAGTTACCTGGATGATGCTTCTAAGCTATTAAACAGCGTTTATCTGTCAACAGAACCGTTAAGCCTTTTTAAAATCCACAAATGTGACTGTAGTTTTCTAGCATTGTCCCACGTGTTGTAAGGTTTTGAGGTTCCAGGTGTGTTCAGTATAGGATCTTCCTTTCCGGAATCCCGCCTGATATTGGCCTATATGTGTGTCCGCTTGCGGCTCAAGCCGGTTCAGCAAAGCTTTAGAGAGAATTTTGTAAGTTACTGGACGAAGTGATATTCCTCTGTAATTGTTCGGATCTGTTTTGTCTCCTTGCTTTGGGAGTGGGTTCATTAAGGCGCTCTTCCATTCTTTTGGGATTTTCTATGTTTTCCAGATTACTGATATTATTCAGCAAATTTTTGGTGTTATGTTTTTGTGGCCTGATTTACATAATTCTGCAGTAGTTGCATATTCGCAAGGTATTCTATTGTTTTTCAATGATTTGATCATTTTCACTATTTCTTTGTGTGGGGGTGAAAGTGGATCAGGATTTGGTACAGATTTTGCAAATTGGAGTTTTTCAGATGGCTCTTCGCAGGTGAGGAGTGTATTGATATATCTGGCTAGAATTTCACAATTATTCTTTGTATTAGTTTCCATGGATCCATCAGATCATTGAAAGCATAGGTCAGGACATTGGTAGCCAGGTAAATTTTCTCTGAATGTCTTGTAAAAATTGCGGGTGTTGTTCTTGGTAAAGTCTTCTTCTACGCCGTTCAGCATCTAACTATTGTATTTGCGTTCCCACTTCTCTGTTATTTTATGACTACTGGAGTTATTCCATGTTTTAATCCTATATTCGACAGCTTGGTCGTATGTGATATTCCATCACCTATGCTTTCTTCTTCTCGGGGGTTTGCCTAATTTTATTGTTTGCTTCACGTTATACGTGACTCCAGACCAGTTTGTGGTATCTACGCTATGGATTTCTTCAGTGATTTTCTTCGTATTGGGTTGTAGATGTTCAAGAACAGTCCGGAGAATCTTGGTTACTCTTGTCCATTTTCTGTTGGGCTGAAATTTTGCTATTTTACTTTGACCTGGAGTAAGTGGTGGTCTTGCTCGAAGGATCCTCTCCTGCTTTTTACGTTGAGGACTTCTTTGGTGTTCTCCCTGTAGGTAACAGTATGGTGAATCTGGAATATTCCGAGTGTCTTATTGGGGGATTTACATGCCTTTAGTTTTTAAACTGGTTTCTGGAATTATATTGACATAATTTTGGGATTAAACGTTTGGCAGAAGCTTATAGGCGTTGTTGGTCCTGTTGTGAGCGGTGCTGTGATTTTCTTTTCATAACTGCCCGTAGAAGTCACCTAGTAGAATCTTGATGTGACGTTTTTTTCATGATTTCTTCCAGAGGATACCGGAAGTATTTCTATTACCCTAGGGTATTTCCTGTTGTAGTCATTTGTTGGCGCGTGCGCGTTAATCGGTGTATATGTCTTTTTTCTGATTTTATTGACACTGTTGAGAATCTTTCTGAAGGTGACGTAAAGTTGATGACCAAATCTATAGTGGACTTGTAGACCGCAAAACCTATGCCAAATTGTTTCGGTCCTGTGTTGATACGCACTGTAGGTTTTCCTTTATAGAACATGTAATTCTGAGAGTCGAAATCATTTTTATCTGTAAACTAGGTTTCTTGTAATGCCAGAATTTTTCTGCCGAAGCTGTCCGACATATTCATTAGGTGTTTCGGTTCCCCTGGTTTCAATGGAGTGTTTACGTTCAGTGTGCCTACGAAAAATTTTAGTCTTGTGAAGGAGGTTTTGAGAAACTCTAATCCTTCCCTGCATGGCATGTCTGGTCTCCGAGAGTCCTAGGAACAGAACGGGAAACCATGCTGTTGACTGGGGCTTGGGGTAGTGGAATTCTTTCCTGTTGCTCCGGCATGGTTGCTTCAGATTGAATATTGTTTTTTTTTTTTTTGCTAACCTCCGATGGAGATCAGGAGACTGTAAGACATAATTGTTAGATCAAGACATACATCTTGTTCTACATGCTTTCCCTTTTATAATTCAAGACTTCCTTACTTTTTGTCACTCATTATTTTCATAGTATCGCATTAACTGATTGTGAAAATTAGACTTTTTTTCCACCTGTGGCATTGGACCGTCCAAACAAGTTTGTTTTGACCGTCCGCTCTTTCAAAAAACTGGCGCACGTCCGATGTCCTTACCGACATAGCTAAAACAATATTTATTTACGGTTACAAATATTATAATATTCTTAGGTAAATCACTTTTGCAAGAATCTGCGGATCCATTAACTATAATTTACACGCTTCTTTCAAATGTTCAAATGTGTGTGAAGTCTTATGGGACTTAACTGCTAAGGTCATCAGTCCCTAAGCTTACACACTACTTAACCTAAATTATCCTAAGCACAAACACACACTCATGCCCGAGGGATGACTCGAACCTCCGCCGGGACCAGCCGCACATTCCATGACTGGAGCGCCCTAGACCGCTCGGCAAATCCCGCGCGGCTACACGCTTCTTTGTTGATGCGTAAACTGTGTCACTGTCAACCCACTGCAGCAGTCTTTTGTCAAATAGTCACCACAGACATCCGTTCCCCATCGCCTCCTGTCATAGCACTGTCAGTCGGAAGCTCCGATTTGCTGACTACCTTTACGCTGGCCGTTAGCTCCTGCTGGGTTCCGGTACTTCGTCGGCTGCTAAGGTAGCACCGCAGATTACGGATGGCGCGCTCTTTACGGAACTCCGATCCACTTGCCAGTTCACACTGCATATACTCATGTCATTCACTTTTTTTTTTTTCTGAACCGTACCACTCACTCAGCTAGTAAAGACGCAGGATCAATTTGTTGCAGAAAACAAAAGCGCCTTTACATTTCCTTCAAGATGACTGGCATTCATTCTCTGATCCAGAACCTAATGGATCAACTGAACGATTCTGCGAAACTGCAATGGAATTAAAATTTTGGTGGTAGTTCATTACGTCACCTTTTCTTAAACTCCTTGTCACACTACTATGTGCTTCATTCTTTATTCCAGCCTTTGTAAGGCTAGATTCCACTATAATACTTTCCCTCTTTTTTTTAAATCGCTTGTCCTTTTCATCTGTTCTCTTACACTCGAAATAAGTAAGCTGTGACTGACGTTTGTCAGGATCTTCACTTGTCCCATACCTCTCAGTATCATCGTCACTGGTACTTATTCACTTACGTCTGTCCACGAAGAATCCTGTCATTCACTTTATCCCATGACTTAGTGTCTTTCTTATATTTAATGCGTATCGAAATTCCTGTCTGTGTTGTCTTTCGTTAATGCCGCTAATATGGCTGTGAATACAATAGGCTTTTCTTTTGTATCTATCCCTTCGTCTCTGTATCAGCTCTGTTGGATTTTACAAAGAAGTATTTTTTCTATATGTGTCTGAACAATCCATTAAGTTTAGCGACTGTTTTTCGATGTTCCATGTACCAACATTCAGAGTATTTCTCATACCATTTGCTTTTTCCGACGTGACTGGTCGGGCTTTAGAAAGAAATATCTTTTCAGACGACGTTAACTAGGCCGACACCATAAATCAAACCTAGAAAATCAGGTACATCGTATTCGTGGTTTTCTGTCACTAGAAAACTGCATTTTCGATCTTGATCTATCAACGTTGGGTTAAGGCTTGGACTAGAATAGAATTGGCAAGATCTTGTGAGACGCACTTCATCTGACTACTCCGCCAAGGTCACCCCCTACGTAACTAAGAACACACTTCTTGACTTCTTTCAGGGATACGACTCTCTACGCCAGTTTGGAGTGTTCTAAAGTAGTGCGATGTGTCATAGACGGGAAAGATTAGTTCCTTTTTTGCATGAAGAGTGGAGCGATCGGTCAGTGTAATCAGCGTAAATCTAATATTTTTCTAATCTACACCTCCACAGATACTCCGTAAGCCACCGTATGGTGCGTGCACGGGGCACCTTGTACCCCTACTGGTCATTTTCTTTCCTGTTCCACTCGCAAAGAGAGCGAGGGAGAAACGACTGTTAAATGCCTCCCTAAAAGACCAGATCTTATCTTTGTAGTCTCTTCGCGGAACGTGCGTTAGGGGCAGTAGAATCATCCTGCAGTCACCTTCAAATGCTGTTTCTCTAAATTTTCTCAACAGTGTTCCTCGAAAAGAACGTTGCCTCCCCCCCCCCCCCCCCCCAGGATTCCCATATGAGTTTTCGACACATTTCCGTAATATAAATTTCCAGCATGCTGAAACAATTGTAAGTCAGCAACTTCAGTACAACGACAAACCATCCTAAGCTGCAAATTTCACATTTTTTTATTCACTCAGTGACTAGTTTCGGGCTGGGACACATTTTGAAATCATTTTCGGAAATATCATTTTTGAATATGTTAAGATGATTTGATAATGAGTCCCGGTCCGAAGTTAGTCATCTAGTGATTTAAAACAGTGAAATTTGTAACTTGCGCTGATTTTTCGTTGTACTAATCTCCGCAATACTTGCGTGTTGATCGAACATATCGGTACAAATCAACAGAGCAGCACGCCTCTGAATTACTTCAATGTCTTCCTTTAATCCGACCTGGTGGGGATCCCAGTCACTTGAGCAGTACTCAAGAATGGGTCGTACTTGTGTTCTGTACACGGTCTCCTTTACAGATAACCCACACTTTCCTAAAACTATCCCAATAAACCGAAGACGACCATACGTCTTTCCTCCCAACATTCTCATTTGCTCATTCCATTGCATATTGCTTTGCAACGTTACGCCTAGATATTTAATCGACGTGACTGTGTCAGGCAGCACACTACTAATATTGTCTTCGAACATTACGGGATTGTTTCTCCTACTCATCTGTATTAACTCACATTTTTCTAAATTTCCAGTTAGCTGCCATTCACCACAACAGCTAGAAACTTTGTCTAAGCCAACTCGTACCCTTCTTTAGTCATTCGCCTACTACACCTCCGTACACCACAGCGTCATTTGCAAACGCCTGCAGATTGCAGCTTACCCCCTCCGTCAGATCACTTGTGTATGGAGAGGATAACAGCGGTCCTACCACACGTTTGGGCCACTCCTAAAGTTTAATATAAGTATATACTATAATATTTGATGTTATGTAAATATAAGTTTACCTTTTTTTGAGGGGTGACTTTGTCCGATTAGCTTAATCTACAGGACAGCTTGCGCTACCTGTATAAAGATATTTTGTCCTTTTACGCTTCGTAATTCACATGTTGCAAAGATTCTGCTACTGGATAGGAACAGTGATCAAGTGAGACTGACCCTGGGGTTTTACTAAAATGTGGGAATGATGAAATAATGTTTATCTTATGCGGAGAAGTATTTCAAATTTGTACCACACTGTTTGTAATGGAACTTTTATAAGCCTGTGTCGTTATTGATTGGACGTGGTACTTTCATTTTCGTGGACGATGGAGGAAATGTCCGTTTTAATGGAGGTAACGTGGGAATTTTACGCGCGCCCGTCGAGTAAACGGTGTGATTTACGAACTAGAAACATCCCTCAGCTGCCACTGGAGTGCGTTGCGATCGCGTATACCACGTTGGGGCCCACGTACCGTATGCACAAGTCGCATCGTTCCTGAGCGTTCAGCAGCACGTTGAACTTGGCACGCTCAACGTTAACGTTCGACAGCACGGTCCGTGTGCCGACGGCTTAACGATGCCCTGTCTCGCCGCGAGGACACGTACTGTGTTCTATTACTTAAGACGGCTGCGAGCCACTCACATATCTGGAACATACCCCGAATGCTCGTGCCTTTGTTAACAATCTGCAGTGGGGCTCCGTGTCAATGCTTTTCGGAATCTAGGAATGTGGAATCTGCCAGTTGCCCTTCATCCGTGGTTCGCAGGATATCATGTTAGAGAAAGCCAAGCTGAGTTTCATACGAGCAATGCTGATTTTTGTACAAAAGCTTTTCTGTCAAAAGGAAATTCCTTATATCTGATCTGAGAATATGTTCAAGAATCCTACATAAAACCAATTTTAAGGATATTGGTCTGTAATCCTGAGGGGCCTATTCTCTTACCGTTCTTATAAGAAGTCTGACAACCTTGTAAGGATTTTGCTAGGGAGGTTGTGCAGATAAATAATTGTTAAGAAAAAAATCTGATACATTGCTTCGTTTGCGGATTATTTAGCACTGAATTTAGACAGTTGGCTCGTCGTGCGCGCAAGTACAAGCAGCCTGCCAGAGACAGTGTCTCCAAACTTGTTCTTCGTTTGTTTTCCTCAAACAGAACAAAAGTATCTTTTGCTCACCTACCTTAAATTTATCATATTCGAAAAAAGGCACATTTTAGCTGGTAATGAGCATTTGAACAAGTGGTCACTCACGGACCCGCACACCTGTGAGTTTCCGCATTTTTGCGCGAGCAAGTTTTTGAATTTGCTCCAGCAACGATCTGATTGCTAAATAATTCGGAATCGGCGCAAATTATCGAAGTTTTTCTAAACAAGTGTTTCTCAGCACAGCCTCACCCCACCACAACACCATGTTTCTGACCACCCTGTACTTTGGAACCACCTGAGCTTTTTTCAGTCGCTTGGGATTTCGCGTTGGGCGAGAGATTAGTGATAAATGCAAGTTAAGTAAATGGCGAAGTCCATAATCTACCCTTTGTAAAACCGAACTGGGATTGCATCCGGACCTGGGTGACTTATTTATTTTCAACTATTTCACTTGCTCCTATACTCCAGGGACGCCTATTACTATGTCCTCCATACGGGAGTTTGCGGGGCGGGTAAACGACGGTATGTTTGTACGATCTTCCCGCGCGAACGATTTCTTTAACGCGAAGTTTAAGACTTCAAATGTGTGTGGATTACTAAGGGATCAAACTGCTGAGGTTATCGGTCCCTAGACTAACACACTATTCAACTAACTTATGCTACAAGGGAGGACTCGCACCTCCGGCGGGAAGGGCCGCGTAATCCGTGACATGGCGCCTCTAACCGCGCAGCCACTCCGCGCGGCTTTTGGACTTCAGTTTCAAAGTTCATTGTAATAGTTAATTAAACTCGTGTTCATGGGCGTCAGGATGGCAACTGAGAACTGTGTTAAACTTATTTTGATATTGAAATACGCAAATCTCAGCCCCGGGCAATCGAACTAAGCGAAAATTTAATTTCGAACGGAAACATGTGGAGCACACGCTACACGCTGCGAAATCCAGGCTACATCAAAACAGTTCGTATGTGAAAAAGCAATCCATTTTCAATGAAATTTACATATGCTATCAGACTGCAAAAAAAGGGCTAAGATTAAAATGTTGCCCTAAATGTGGCTAATCTTTATTTGAATCTTGTAAACAGTCACTTGCACCAGAACTGTTATTGTGATTACAGAGCAAATGAACATAAAAATTAACGCATCTGACTTCCTGATAGTGATTTCCCTAAATCACTCCAGGTAAATGCCGGGATGGTTCCTCTGAAAGGGCACGGCCGACTTCCTTCCCCATCCTTCCCTAATCCGATGAGACCGATGACAACGCTGTCTGGTCTCCTTCCCCAAACCAACCAACCAACCAACTTCCTGATAAAGCTGCATGAAAAGTCACAAGATAACACATTACTGAAATCTTTTAGTAATATTAAGCCTCAGAGCTGATATTGATGTTTTCACAAAACACTCTGACAATCACTGTACCTTACAATGGTCGTGAGCTTTAGTGGTAAATAAATTTATTGGCATACTTGTGCGCGCGGAATGCTCGTCTGTTCTGCAACCTGTTGCTGTAGGAATAATGACGTGATAGTCAAAAATCAAATTTAATTTGCTGTACTTGCACTGTGCAGTGCAGGACGGTATCCTACCAGTTTTCGTAAATGTTTCTCAACAGTTATGAAAGTAAATGAAAACGGGGAACTAATCTTAACGTCTAATAAATGAGAACAAAGACTCAAAGTTTAACTATGCTTCATTAAGTCATGACAACAATACACCTTTACGTAAACTTCTCACACCTAGACAAATTAGCAAAATATTTCTTAATAACTATCTTGCGTACAACTGCTTTCCATGACACTGTTTTCAACTATAAGACGAGACCATATGTCGGATTATAAAATTTCTGCAGCAAACTTCAGCCATACGCAATGTTCTAACATAACAAACTACACAGTTACAAATAACTGTTAAAAATTGGATTACCTTAACAACTAGTTTAACATTCTACCACTAATATAGCCTCATCAATATGTTTCCTCAAAACATGTTGTGGCCTTCAGTCCAGAGTCTGGTTTGATGCAGCTCTCCATGCAGCTCTATTCTGTGCACTCTTCTTCATCTCAGAGTACCTACTGCAACCTACATCCTTCTGAATCTGCTTAGTGTATTCATCTCTTTGGTCTCCCTCTACGATTTTTAACCTCCACGCTGCCCTCCAATACCAAATTGCTAATCCCTTGATGCCTCAACATGCCCTCCCAAACGATCCCTTCTTCTAGTCAAGTTGTGCCACAAATTTCTCTTGTCCCCAATTCTATTCAGTACTTTCTCGTTAGTTATGTGATCTATCCATCTAATCTCCAGCATTCTTCTGTAGCAACACATTTCGAAATCTTTTATTCTCTTCTTGTCTAAACTATTTATCGTCCATATTTCACTTCCATACATGGCTATATTCCATACAAATACTTTCAGAAACGACTTCCTGGTACTTAAATCTATACTCGATGTTAACGAATTTCTCTTCTTTAGAAATGCTTTCCTTGCCATTGCCAGTCTATATTTTATATCCTCTCTACCTCAACCATCATCAGTTATTTTACTCCCCAAATAGCAAAGCTCATCTGCGACTTTAAGTGTGTCATTCACTATTCTAATTCCCTCAGCATCACCCGATGTGTAGAGTTTCTTTGAATGAATCCAAAACTGTCACAGCGAAATCGGGTGACTGGTAAAAACATCCAACAATGAACCTGATATCACCTACACCTGTTAAATGCTTCGGACAGTTCCACAGTCACATTCAAATTCCACCTCAATAGAGACGATATTTTTGTTAACTGCAGTGAACATTCCCACTCCTATGCCGTCTAACCTGTATTCCTGATATACGTCCATGACTCGCTAAATGTTTCAGAGTTTTCTACTTCGCGTTTCAGCCAGCTCTCGGTCCTGAGAATAATTTGAACGCGAAACATTTCCTGGAGGACAATAAGTTCAGGAACTTTTGTTACGAATACTTCGTCAGGTTACAGTCGAAGCATCTTTAAGCTGAATGCTGTCTTATTCCTCTTTATGCGTGTCGACAGGGGAGTATTCGTCAGAGTACCTCAAACTACTGCCTAGCCTAAAAAAACCCTTGCGCACTCGCATTACTCTGCTCCTTTGTGTAGTCCAAACCTGACCTATCGAGGGGAGTCCTCCTAACCTTCAATCAATAAGCATGTCCAGAAATCTGCAGGCAACGCTGTTGCAGAGTCGACAAACCCTTTGGTTGAGATCCTCCACTCAGCTCGAAACCGTAGGACCATGATCGAGTCTGGAAACAATACTGTAAATTGTAAGCTCTGATTTCACCCTGTGAGCAGGGCCAGAAGCCTTCACCAACTCCGCCAGCCGTCTGTATGAACCGAGAATGTCCTCAGAACCCAAGCGACAGGTGTCATCAGGTGTCATTGGTACTGATGTGAGCCATAACTTTCAGACGACTGTACCCTGCACGCTCTACAACCACAGGCAAGGGTTGCTCCCCATCTCGGAGGAGGCCCACTGTCCGATATACCGAGTGCACACTGACTTTCTTTCTGGCCCTGAACGCTATCTTCCTAAGGGTCTCCACAACACGCCTAATGCTGAAGCGCCCGATAACTTGCAAACCCCCTGCCCACGTGTGCCTTCTCGGACCTCGCTGAATGAGCGGCCACCTGTCCACTCACAGGGCGAATGGGCGAGGCCAGTAGGCCAGCCTCCACATTGACCCTCTGCCTTGAGTGTTGCGAATGCGTTACCACCTTGTGGTGAATACAGATCCACTATGTCAGTTACACTTGGAGGTGCCTCGGAAACAGAGTTCTGGGTGAAACTAGAGACACATGAGATGTCCCATGTGATGCGCTAGATTATCCGCCACCGTTACATCCCGCGGCAGCAGCCTGAAGATGGCTGACTGTAGCCAAAAGCAGATTCACAGCCCTGCGACCACACACAGCATGCACGCTTCCTACCAATCGTAGCATGACCAACTGGAAAAGTAAATTATAAAAGCACAGAGAGAGACCTACGAGGGGCGTTAAATAAGTAATGCAAGACCTTTCTTTCTGGAAGCTGGTTGGTTTTATTCAGGATCAGGATCGCAATGCACCATATTGTACCTCACTCTTTTGGCTACAAAACCGTATTTTTCAACATAATCTCCGTTCAGTACAACAGCCTTACACCACCTTTCTGGGAGGGCCTGTGTGCCCACATGGTACAACTTTACTGGTCGACGTCAGAGTCAACCTCTTGATTCATCAATAACCTCCCCACCATCTACGTACTGCCTCCTGTGGAGTGCGTCCTTCATTGGGCCAAACAAATGGAATTCTGAAGGTGCGAGATCTGGGCTGTAGGGTGGATGAGGAAGAACAGTCCAATGAAGTTTTGTGAGCTCCTGTCAGGTGAGTGAGGTCTTGCATTGTCATGGAGAAGGAGAAGTCCTTTTGCCTTTTTGTGGCGACGAATGCCCTGAAATCGTTTTCTCAATTTCCTCAGGGTAGCACAATACACTTCAGAGTTGATCGTTCCACCGTGAGGGGGACATCAAACAGGACAACCCCTTCAGAGTTCCAGAAGACCGTCGCCATGACTTTACCGGCTGCTGTGTCTCATCACTCGTGACGATTTTCGGCAGAAATTGTCACGATCAGCCTCGTAACGTGCAGGCAATTCCGCACAGATTGTATTTCATTGTTCTTTATGGTCTTCTGTTAGGCGGTGAAGGACCCAGCAGGCAAACATCTTTGAATACCACAACTGGTGGACGATTGTGTATGTACTACGAACAGAGACGTCCAGCTGAGCAGCGAGGTGTTTGATTGTAATCCGTAGATCAGCTTGATTGAGAGTGTCCACCCTTTCCGACATTGCAAGAGAACAGACGCAGGAGATCGGACAGTTTTCGGCGACGAAGTTGCGTCGCCCAACGACTTACCGTGCTTTTGCTCACTGCCATGTCTCCGTAGACATTCTGCAACCCCTAAAATATCTGCGATACTCTGGATTTCCGCCAAAATAAACTCAGTGACAGCTCTCTGCTTGGAACGCATCTCTGTCACAGACGCCATATTGAAACTGTAGGTACTGAAGCGGGAACGGGAATATTTCACGATGTCCTGCAATAAGGGGAATGAACTTGAGGGCAATGTTATAGAAATGGAAGAGGAAGTAAATGACATTTGGTTGAGAGATGCGATACTGCGGGAAAAACTTGACAGAGCACAGAAGACTTAAGTCGAAACAAGGCCCATAGAGTAGATGATTCCCTCAGAATTATTGATATCCTAAGGGAGAGTCTGAGAATCAGCCTTGAAAAAATTATTCCACGTAGTGTGCAAGATGTATGAGACAGGGGAAATAGTCTCATACTTCAAGATGAATGTAATAATTTCACCTACAAAGAAGGCAAGTGCGGACAGGGGTGAATATTTCTGAGCTATTAGTTTAATAAGTCATGCCCGCGAAATACTGACACTAACTGTTTGCAGAAGGGTGGGAAAACTGGCAGAAACTGACCATGGGGGGACGATCAGTTCGAGTCCCAGAGAAATGTCGGAAAACGTGAGGCAATACTGACCCAACCATTTATCTACACGATAGGTTAAAGAAAGACAGATCTTTAGCATTTGAAGTTGGAAGTCTCATGTAATAATAAGTCAACTTCTTTGCATGACACAGGAACATTTTATAGATCAATTTGACTTGTTTAATAGAAATTGTCTACACTCATATCACGAAAAAATTTATTTATAAAAATAGTTTGTCGACTTATTTGCAACGTATCGATTTGGTGATACGTAATTTTTCATATCATGAGTTTATCAGTCATCTGCGTAACAGATCGACCTCAAAGACTTTTACTTCCAACGACACATTTGTAAAGCTTGAACACGTGAAAGGATACATTGTCCTTGAGTATTAAGAAAAGCATTGTTGAGCAAAATAGCGCGCGCTAAGCAGATCAACAACAGCGGGAATAGCTAGCCAGTCGTAGTTAAATCTTGGGCGAGATGGGACAGTGATCGGTTTACTTAACTGAGGAACTGTGGGTGGTTCTCTTTTGAGTACGAGTAAATTTGAGGAAAATAGCTAGGATTTGAATATTATGGGAGGAAAAATTTCAGAATCTGATTTTGATGCAGAAACGACTCAGCAATCAAAATGTATTTGTCGCATTGCTTTTCGTGCATAGAGCGAGGATTGTTTTTTATTAATTTTCATTCTTCACTAATTTCGAGTGTTAGATAAAGGAGAAGGTTTATGAGTCAGATGTCCAAGACTTTAGTAAATTTCATCTACTTCATTTAGTTTGAAAATGATTTTGATTTAATGATTTGAAAGTAAAACTGAAAGACAGTTTTATATTTCAATAATGTTTGGTGTCTGTGATAGGGTTAAGAGGAATGATGAGTAATCTTTTTGAAAGGAGTTTAAATATTACATTTGAAATTTTGAGCATACATTTTGAATCCATTTTGAATACAATTAGTACTAAGAGCATTGTTAAGAATGAACAGAACAACGTGTGGATAGGGTGTTATCTTTCTTGACAAGCGGTAAATTTTATCACACAGCGCAGCACTTTTCTCTTTCAGTTTATTATGTCGCAACAGCATTGTCATTGGCAGCTACGCTGGTACAGAACATAACCGAGCGTCCTTTACGGTAATATATTACCACGGCCTAATTACAGAACTCATTTGTAAGGAGATTTCCTTGTTGCGTGCAGTGAAATAGATTAGACTGAATACATTCTCGACAGGCGATGTATAATCACCGTGAGTGAGCATTTCCGCGACAAGGTTTGTTTCATTTAGTATTTTCAATAGTCAAGGTTTCTTTCGTTAGAAATTTCCAAATTAAATAATTTTCATTTTATTAAATACTTTCCACACTTTTCCATCATTACATATTTTTCATTAGACGCTGTAAAAGAATTAGAGAAAATTTGAATATACTTTTTTGATATTATGAATGTAGCAGGGATTAACTACAGGGAATGAAAGTTTATGTACAAATTGTACAGAAACCAGACTGCACTTAGAAAACTCGAAGGACATGAAAGAGAGGTTAACTTTGAGAATGGAATGAGGCAAGATTGTATCCTAAACCCGATGTTATTTGATCTGTTCAGTCAGCAAGCAGTAAGGAAACCAAGGAGAAATTTTAAGAGGGAGCTGAAGTTCAGGCAGAAGAAATAAAAACTTTGATGTTTGCGGATGACACTGTTATTCTGTCAAAGGTAGCAGTACTTGGAAGAGCAGTTGAATGGAATGGACATTATCTTGAAAAGAGGTTATAAAATGAACATACAAGTGAAACGAGAATAATGAAATACCGTCGAACTAAATCAAGTGCTGGTGGAAGAGTTAGACTAAGAAATGAGTCATTAAAATAAGTAGATGAGTTTTGATATTTGGTCATTAAAATAACTGATGATGGTAGAAACTGAAAGGATATACGAAGGTTGGAACTTTAATGGTGGTAACTATTTGTTTACAGCTCGTAAAAAGTAGATACATGTTTCAAAGTTTTACTGATCTTCAAAGTAGTCACCAGCATTGTGTATACCCCGTTTCCAGCGATGTGGAAGTCGTAGGATACTCCTAGCAGTGCCAGTTATGTTGACAGTTCGAGCGGCGCGGTCTACTGCCCGACGAATTTGTAGCAGTTCTGAAGCGAATGCCGTGAAGTGTTGCCTTCAGTTTAAAAATCGAATTGAACTCACGAGGGCTTTAGTCAGGGGAGTGCAGCAGGTGGTATAGCACTTGGCAGCCCCACCAGTCAAACAAATCAGTAACAAGGCAGATTAAAACTGTGTGCCGGACCGAGACTCGAACTCGGGACTTTGCCTTTCACGGGCAAGTGCTCTACCCATCTGAGCTACCCAAACACGATTCACGCCCCGTCCTCACAGCTCAGATGGTCCCGAGTTCGAGTCTCGGTCCGGCACACAGTTTTAATCTGCCAGGAAGTTTCATATCAGTGCACACTCTGCTGCAGAGTGAAAATCTCATTCTGGAAACGTCCCCCAGGCTGTGGCTAAGCCATGTCTCCACAATATCCTTTCTTCCAGAAGTGATAGTTCTGCTAGGTTCGCAGGAGAGCTTCTGTGAAGTTTGGAAGGTAGGAGACGATGTACTGGCAGAAGTGAAGCTGTGGGGACGAGGCGTGAGTCGTGCTTGGGTAGCTCAGATGGCGCCGGCACGGTAGCTCAGCGTGCTCGCTCAGAGGGTTAGCTACTCTCTGTAATAAAAAACTGAGGGAACGGATCAACGAAGAACCTGAACGGGTGTCATCGGACGTCCGACCCGAACGAATTCAACGAACAATATAGAATAAACTGAGATCTAAAAAAATAAATAAATAAAAAATGGCAGAGCATTTGCCCGCCTCGCGAAAGGCAAAGGTCCCGATTTCGAGTCTCGGTCGGGAACACAGTTTTAATCTGTTTAATCTGGCAGGAAGTTTCAGATCAGTGCACACTCCGCTGCAGAGTGATAATCTCATTCTGGAAATCACTGTACGTTCTTGAGAATTGTCCTGCAAAATGATGATTTTGTCCTGCAGAAAGTGTCATCACTTGTGTCTCTATGCTGTTCGTTTTTGAAACACAACCTACGACCAGCCTTGTATGAACTGTAAGTAAATGGTTGCCACTATTGAAGTTCCAACCCTCGTAAAATGTAGACTCGTTACAGCACGAAAATTACTCCTGAAAAAGAGGAATTTGTGAACGTCTAATATAAGAAATTAAATGTGGAGAAGTCTTCTCTGAAGGTATTTGTTTGGAGTGTAGCCTTGTGTGGTAGTGAAAAGTGGACGATAAGTAGTTCAGACAAGAAAAGAATAGTAGCTTTTGAAATGTCGTACAGAGGAATGCCGAAGTCTAGTTGAGTAGACCGAGTGACTAATGAGGAGGTACTGAAGCGAATCGGGAAAAAAAGAAATTTATGGCACAACTTGACTAAAGGAAGGGATTTATGGATAGGATACATCCTGTGGCATCAAGGAATCGTGAGTTTGGTAATAGGGGGAAGCTCGTGTGGGCAAAAATTGTAATGGGAGACCAAGGGATGAATATAGTAAGCAAGTTCAAATGTAAGCAAGTAGTTGAAGTTATTCAGAAATGATGAGGGTTGAATAGGATAACGTAGCATAGAGAGCTCCATCAAACCAATTTTCGGAGTGAATACCACGACGACGTCAAGGTAATCAGTTATTAGATGCTATTTTACATCACAGAAGACACTTTTTGGTAGATGTAATCGACTTTAGCATTCTTGTTACAGAGATAGCGGCTTCCACTCAATATTACGATTGTTTCTTTACCATTTGTGCCTCGTGTTAAGGACTATGCCTAGCTATGAAGTTTCTGAAGATCTTTCAGTAGCTTATTTAGAGACAAGGAAGTAGTAATCAGAATGGCATATTGATTCTGAACTGATTAGCGCAGAAGAGCTTTTTAACCACCAAGTTGCTGCTTTGGCAGCGACGACTGTGTGAACAGGAATGTGATTCCGGCGATCCAGTTAGCTAAGAAGAACGCACGTTTACATTTAGGGCCTGACGGCTGCGTGTAGGAGAATGACCGGGCGTACGTGAAACAAAAGTTATGATCACAACGCGATACCCACCGTTCGTTTATTACTCTATGACCCTAGTAGATCGAAATGCTTTTGGGGTGGTTTCTTCAATCTACAAGTTTGGGTGAGATAAGAATACTGAACGTCAACGCGATTTGGGAAACAGATGGTTCAAGAATTCTGGAACTATACGTCACGCTCATATGAAACTCAGCGTGTGGCACTTCGTTACGATAAAAACTCAAGTTTTCTTTTCTTCGTGCGTAGGTCCACAACGATTATGAATTTCTCAGACAGCTTCGTGTGAAAACAATCAATTTCTCACAAGTAATTGCCCTAACAAGCTTTTATATGGCACAATTTAGTCGCTCCGCTTTACAGCAATACTCCGTAGATTTTGCTCTATCGTTATGTAAACATTGCCATCTGATATGCGTGAAATACAAAGATCTGCTTTATATAGACAATACTGCGAGTAGAGCTAAAGCATTTTGTCCTTACGGGACTCCCGTTTGACTAATTCAAAAATATTGTTTGTCTGTCTTGAACGCTCATCAAGTTGAGTTCCCACATCATGCAGTAAATATTCAGGGAAGAACTGTGTTTTTCGTCAACAATTATTTAGATAATGCCAAACTATCACATGAATGGTCAGCAAACTTCAATGGGAGATGCTGAAAGAGAAACGATGTGTGTCACGGTAAGATTCACTCTTGAAATTGCGACAGCGGACATATCAGGAAAAGCTAGGACATACCTGACGCAGTGGCAATGGCGGTAGTCAAAGACTTTTCGTTATACAGTGGCATGTTATTAATCATATCTTCCTTGCAAACTCTACCAAAGGAATAGGAAGAAGGATGTAGACGACGAGTGCAGACATAGTTTAATCGGCGTCTGAGAGTGGGAGTACGCGGGTACTTGCTGTGTTGTCGTTGCGACGCTAGGCACGCAACACAGTACCTCCGCCGTTCCAATAAGACGACTCCTCAGCACGGCCTTAGGTTACTACTGCGCAGGTGGCTACCAACTCTCGCCGCGTGACCGTTAACACGATCCTCTCACTTTTCAGTGAGACAACGGAGACCATGTAGACACTGCAGCAGTATAATTCTGCTCCTGGAAAAGGCCTCTGAAGCCATTGTGGCAAATATTTTAATGCATCATGCACTGTCTGTCCAAACCTATTTAGACTCCTCTTTTGACATGTCGGGTAGTATTCGATCCGCAGGTCATTCTTAATTATATCTTTGTCTATGCTTTGCAAGCCCCTCTATGGGTTTTACTGAAGGATGTAGAGTGAACCTCTAGGAAATTGCGTTTTGCTGGAGCTCAACTTAAAGAGAACATTTTCAGAATGCAGAGTAGTTTTCTAAGAATAACATTTGGCATAATCCCTAGAACAACCTACTGTGTCACTTTCGCTCACAACATTATATAAGAAATATGAAATGTAGCAACAGGAAAGCAATGACGAATATCAACAAGAAAAACAAATTAAACAAGGCAAAAAACAAAAACATGTTGTAGGGGTCGGGACGTGACCTCCACAGTGGCAAGTTAATTGGGCTGTGGGCACGTCAGGATGCAGGACCTTTCCTCCGACTGGACGTGAGGGCAATGGTGGTGGTTGCTGGAGTCGAACGGTGGATCGTCAGTAAAACATCCCTGGCTAAGAAACTCTTTTATTCACGGTATATGCAGTCTGAAGACGGTTTGATGCAACTCTCCATGCTACTCTGTCCTATTTCAGCCTCTACATCTTCGAGTAACTACTGCAACCTACATCCCTCTGAATCTGCTTACTATATTCATCTCTTGGTCTCCCTCTACGATTTTTACGTCACACGCTTCCCTCCAGTACTAAATTGGTGATTGTAGTGTAACGACACAATTTTTGTATAAACGATTTTCTTTTGACATATGACCATGTGTAGACTTCGTCACCTACGTCAGTTACAAAACACTTCAAAATTATTTAAATTCTTTTTAAAGTTGTCTCTGAATGGTTCTTGAACGAAACTGTAATTAAAACATCATCCTTTGAGTCGTATGTGCAGAATTACGTCACTCAGTCCAAATGGTTTGCGTAAACTTTTTTCAATTTAGATGTCGTTTGTTTCTTCTCAGACATTATATTAATGCAAGTTATCTGCTTTAATAAATATTAAAACCACATTGAATAAACTTTTAAGACTCAAACTCGCGATGAACGTTGTCAAAATTAATAATCTTGTCAAATAAATCATTAATGCTTCTTCCTTAATATAATTCTTCATAAATAAATTCTCGGAACACGTATTTAAACTTTTGTAGTATACACTAGTTTATTATCTTCCTATATACTACATATAGACGTGAACATGAGCCTTGACATTTACAACATGATTAAACTTCCTATGACGTCATTGTTGTAGAAACATTACAAATTCTTATTTTTTCAGTTTTTAGAAGCACGACGCAACAACTCGGTTTCAGGATCCGCGACGTATAGTGGCCAGCAATTTTCTCTCTGGTCCCGGCAGTGAAGATGCTGTCTCCGTTCGTTGCGCCGCCCTCTCCGTACATGAAACATAAAAATAAATACAAAACTTTAGATAATTCACAACCATTACAAATATTACAAAATACATAAACAAAACACTAAATTAAAATTATATTCACCAGGCTGGGCTGACACTGGTGGATGGGTGACGCTTCAATTTCGCGTCCCACTACATACACCACCCACAAGCTCCGTTTGTCAGGTTTTAACCGAAAATAAAACTTCTTCTATATACATTATTTAACCGTTAATATTATACATTTTTCTCTCATTTTCCGTAACCTAAAGTCCTTGCTCTTAGATTGATTCAATCCTTTTATGACGATATTGTTGTAACTATTTGTCAATACTTTTAATTGTGCTATTATGATAATTCATAACCGAATATATGGAGATTACTCCTTTTCATTTAATAGTTGCTAGTAAATAATAATTTAGTACGTTCTTTAACGTTGTTACATTCGGACAGAGCGTTCAAATTGTGATAGGTTAATTTCTGTTTTCTTCATTTACTAGAGTTATTCTTTCCAAAATATATATTACTGATAAGTTTCTCACAATAACTAATAGTACTATTTACTTTATGTCGTTCTTTTCCATAATGCTTTTTTTATGCCTGAGGTCAAGAAGAAATCAAGCAAAACTTTCTTTAGAATCTCGGCACGGCTTTCCTTACCTTTGGACACTTTGTTCGGTAATGGCCATTTATTCAGGAGAAACAAGCGAGAGAGCCCCGTTTGGTGTGTTCTATATTAACACTATTACAAATCTCTATTAAAGGCACTCTGCTATGTTCTCGTGAGCCATACAGCTCTGGACGCCCATGGTCCCTAAAATTATTAACCATCCCTTTGGTTCCTACTACCCGAGTAAATATAAAATATACAAAATTCCTTCTGACCTAATAACAAAAATTTCTTCCATATAAATCCCCTTTTAGTTATCTTTCCCTTTTTGAAGTACCGGTAGATTATTGTAGAACACTTGTTTAAACTTCCTGTCATTTCTTTCAAATAACATGTAACTATCACGAAAAACTTAACGTGAATAAACTATGAACGCTCGTCCGTATGTAACATATACTAAATATTAACCTATTTAGGAATGAAGGGTTTAATTTGATCGACACTATATAATCCTTTAATTACACCTGATGAAGGTTCCATAAGAAGTAACGCTTTGGGATGTACAATCTTATGAACAACATATGGACCTTCAAAGATAAAGAAGAATTTTCTACATTCCTTATTGATCTTCGAACTTTTAGGATGAGATCGTACTAATACAAGGTCTCCTACCTGAAATGAGGGTTCTATAGTTATTACCCCGATTTTGTTGGCTCTCTTTATCTTTAGATTGACGTTTTATATAACAAAACCGGCTATGATTGTTGTTGTTAAATTTTCGTGGTTCTGAATTATTATTGTTTCGAGAATTGTCATTTCTACGAAATCTAAATTTCTCGTCTTTTCGTTCTCTATTAAGTATATCTAACTGTTCTAAATATCCTAATACTTCGCAAGGTTGTGACCATTCCCTTTCTATCATTCTTTCCTTTACATAATACGGTAACCTACTAATTAGGACTCGTATTAGATGACTTTCAATAATACGGTGACATCAGGTATAACATATGGCGAATTATCGCAATAATCGTTTCATTGAATTTCGACAGTAGTAGATTTACACAGTCGATGTGTGATAACGTGCACACACATGTTAACATCAAATAACCACCATAAGCTCAGTCAGAGGGGACGAAAAATATTTGTAGTAGAAATTTGATATGAAATAATTTTTAATGTGTTCCAATGTCGAGTTTGTATGAGCTACATATTCTTTCACTGCTGTTGTGCATAAAACTTGTTACGATCACGATTTTTGCACAGTGCTGTTTAACATAGTAAACACATAACATATATGGGTTGGGTTGTTTGGGGGAAGAGACCAAACAGCGAGGTCATCGGTCTCATCGGATTAGGGAAGGACGGGGAAGGAAGTCGGCCGTGCCCTTTCAAAGGAACCATCCCTGCAGTTTGCCTGGAGCGATTTACGGAAATCACGGAAAGCCTAAATCAGGATGGCCGGAGGCGGGATTGAACCGTCGTCCTCCCGAATGCGAGTCCAGTGTGCTAACCACTGCGCCACCTCGCTCGGTAACATGTATAGGGAATATCATTACTGTACATTGCTCTCTGTTGAGAGCTTATTTAGTTTTGTATGCAAATGTGATGTACACTTTAGAGTAATGTACCTTTGTTACTACTACTCATAGACACTATCTTAACTTGAATGTTTATCCACTTTATCTGTGATCAAAGAAGCAGTACTGTAGATATACCAGCAACATATAACTATAGCCTCATGTTTTTTGATGGATATGTAATACCTTTATCTTTTAATACTGTAATTTTATCTGTGGACGGTATTATGATCTGTGTATTGACTTATGTACGTTCTTTGATGAACATGTAACGTCTTATTTTTAACATTTTAATGTTATCTTTGAACTGTATTATGACCTGTCCACTACATATCGACAAAATATGTCTTCTAGTGTAGATCATGCTCTGTTTGAGGCTTGTGGTGATTATTTGATGTTCAGATCAAGTGTGTACATGACTTCAGTTGCGTACATCTACTACAGTGGAAATTCAGTGAAACAATTATTCTGATAATTCGTCACATGTTATACTTGATGTTGCCATATTTGATTTAGATGTACACTCCTGGAAATGGAAAAAAGAACACATTGACACCGGTGTGTCAGACCCACCATACTTGCTCCGGACACTGCGAGAGGGCTGTACAAGCAATGATCACACGCACGGCACAGCGGACACACCAGGAACCGCGGTGTTGGCCGTCGAATGGCGCTAGCTGCGCAGCATTTGTGCACCGCCGCCGTCAGTGTCAGCCAGTTTGCCGTGGCATACGGAGCTCCATCGTAGTCTTTAACACTGGTAGCATGCCGCGACAGCGTGGACGTGAACCGTATGTGCAGTTGACGGACTTTGAGCGAGGGCGTATAGTAGGCATGCGGGAGGCCGGGTGGACGTACCGCCGAATTGCTCAACACGTGGGGCGTGAGGTCTCCACAGTACATCGATGTTGTCGCCAGTGGTCGGCGGAAGGTGCACGTGCCCGTCGACCTGGGACCGGACCGCAGCGACGCACGGATGCACGCCAAGACCGTAGGATCCTACGCAGTGCCGTAGGGGACCGCACCGCCACTTCCCAGCAAATTAGGGACACTATTGCTCCTGGGGTATCGGCGAGGACCATTCGCAACCGTCTCCATGAAGCTGGGCTACGGTCCCGCACACCGTTAGGCCGTCTTCCGCTCACGCCCCGACATCGTGCAGCCCGCCTCCAGTGGTGTCGCGACAGGCGTGAATGGAGGGACGAATGGAGACGTGTCGTCTTCAGCGATGAGAGTCGCTTCTGCCTGGGTGCCAATGATGGTCGTATCCGTGTTTGGCGCCGTGCAGGTGAGCGCCACAATCAGGACTGCATACGACCGAGGCACACAGGGCCAACACCCGGCATCATGGTGTGGGGAGCGATCTCCTACACTGGCCGTACACCACTGGTGATCGTCGAGGGGACACTGAATAGTGCACGGTACATCCAAACCGTCATCGAACCCATCGTTCTACCATTCCTAGACCGGCAAGGGAACTTGCTGTTCCAACAGGACAATGCACGTCCGCATGTATCCCGTGCCACCCAACGTGCTCTAGAAGGTGTAAGTCAACTACCCTGGCCAGCAAGATCTCCGGATCTGTCCCCCATTGAGCATGTTTGGGACTGGACGAAGCGTCGTCTCACGCGGTCTGCACGTCCAGCACGAACGCTGGTCCAACTGAGGCGCCAGGTGGAAATGGCATGGCAAGCCGTTCCACAGGACCACATCCAGCATCTCTACGATCGTCTCCATGGGAGAATAGCAGCCTGCATTGCTGCGAAAGGTGGATATACACTGTACTAGTGCCGACATTGTGCATGCTCTGTTGCCTGTGTCTATGTGCCTGTGGTTCTGTCAGTGTGATCATGTGATGTATGTGACCCTAGGAATGTGTCAATAAAATTTCCCCTTCCTGGGACAATGAATTCACGGTGTTCTTATTTCAATTTCCAGGAGTGTATTTTTGACCAATCGATGTACATTATGTAAGTATATGATGCTTCAAAAATTTTTGCGTCTGCTTTCACGTTTTAAGATTGTAGAAAATCACATACTTGTGTTATCCTGTTTTGCACCTTGCAGTATCTCCAGTGAAGATGGTTGCCAGTACCTAAATACTCGTAAAATTGTACAGCTGTTAGGACAAAAAATAATTTGTTCCACATATTTAACAACTGTAGGTAACCACCTGAAGAAAGCTTTATTATCCTCTTACAGTGACACATCTCTGTTCCATTTAAACATTATACTGTCTACTGGCCCTATTACCAGAATACACATAAAAATGAAAATACATCTCCTCCTAAAGAAGAGAATATAATAAATTCAACAAAGTAAGACAACAATGTGATACAATATAATTTATCACAAAGCTTCATCATGTATTCCATAAGTCTCGTCACCTATTGGCATGATCTAAGTGTGTAAGGACCTGTATACAAACTTTTGATTCCTTCCTTCCTTCCCTTCTTGCCCCCTGCCTTCTTCACGAGTATTGGCACTAGCACTTGTGGCAAAACATTTGGAGCACCGTTACAGGGTCTAATACGCCCCATATGGACAATGGTGGTGTGTGTTGGGACTTGCAACCTAATATTTACTGGTGATGTCATTTCTGTCTTTGATATTGGATCATAAATTTCTTGAGTTTATCCTTAGGTGTATAGAGGCTAGTTAGCGTTACCCATTGGCCGACTCCAAATTCTGACAACTTAACAGTATGCCATCCTATCCTCTTTTGCTGTTTGAGTGCTTTAGTATTCACATGTTTCGCCTGATTCCATGCATCTCTTAACTTTTTCGAAAATTTCGCGTTGGCTCCCCATTCTTCCATATTTTAGGTTTAATAACATCAAAAGGTGATGGCATTTTCATTCTGTACACCATCTCATATTGCGAGAGCCCAGCACTATCATGCACCTTTGAACTATAAGCAGCCACAACAGAGGGTACGTAAACATACCAATCATTGTGGTGGATGTTTACACAGTAACTTGACGTTTTATTGATGGTACAACGAATATACTCTCATTAGCTTGTGGATGCAAGGGAATAGTTCTTAGTTTCCACATTTGTAAGAACTAACAGTTATTTCATTAGTTCGGACATAAAGTTGATGTCCTGATCAGTATTTATTGTGTCTGGGAGACTAAACGTCAATAACCAATTATTAACCACTGCTTGTGCTACAACACTGGCTTGCAGATTTGGAATGGCAATCATCGCAGTGAACATGAAGAATCGTGCATGACAGTTAACAGGTAACTGTTACCCATCAATGTTTGGCTAAATGGATCCAAGGTGTCCAACCTTACAATTTCAAACAGGTTGGATACGTCTGGCAACCTTCGAAGCAGTATCTTCTGATTGCTCACATTGGTATGTTGTACACATGGCACACAATTTCTTACACACTGGCTAACATCATGTCTTTTTGTCTTCCACCAATATCTTTCACTTATCCTACAACCTGTTGTTCTTCATCCTTCATGTCCTGATAACACATTTAAATAAGAGGTGGTGCTCCTCCATGGCCAGACCGGCTTGATGGCCAACACAAAAGGTCTACTGCCATCTCTGCATAAGGGTTAGTGTTCACTAAAGTTTACATCGCAGGATGTGGATACTGCAATGTTTGCTTATGAATGGTTAAGGTTAACCTTTAATGTACACTCATCTGGAGACAGATTGGGTCAAAAATGGAATGAACTGTAGTGGTTTGAAGGGCAGAGGGAAAAAAGTGCCAAGAGAAAAAAACCTCTGCAATAGTTGGGTCGGGTAGTAAGAGCAGTAGCAGAATCTTGCTGACTGCGACAGGTCATGCAAGGGTAGGTTAAGTCAGGAGCGCGTATCATGCAAGTGGATACCATGTCAAGCTATGTGTTCATCATAAGAGATCAGTCTGTTACGGTGCGGCAGCACACCGTGCTGCCGTTTAAGCTTTGAGAGCCCCCTGCTGTGCTGTGTCAGTGGTGGCTGGGTGCAGGGGAAAACCCAGGTCGCCCATCGGTAGGTGGTAGGCGAGTGTCATAGCCAAACGATCGAAGACGTAGGGTCGCGTAGTGGCACCACTCCTCCTCCGCTGGCTGCACTGACAGGCTCAGTGAGGGCCACGGGTGAGTCTCCCCTGTGTAGCGGATGACGTAGCCGATACCCTTGAGCGTCCTGATCGCTGTGGTAGACCACTCGTCGGAGCACAGCTACTTGGAGCCAATGGGTTTCGGTGTGGTTTAGCGGCGGCAACCGTGTTCTTCTTCAGTGTGTCCGTCGCAGTGTTTTTCCACCGGCTGCTCCACGAGGTGAGCGGCGGAAGGTGCCGTCCCTTCTCCTGTGGCGTCCGCACAGATGTCATGCGCCAGCTGTGACTGGAATTGTCGCAGCTGGCTCATGCCTCCTTCGTCTCTACGGACAGGGTGGTCTTAAGAGCTGCCCTCTCTGCATCCATGGCGGCTTTGAAGGCCACAGTCGCCTCCTCTGGTGCGGCCGTCAGCATGGCGCGCATCTCCTGCACTTGCGGTGCCTGCTGTGCTACCGCCGGCGGCCGGTCCCCTACTCCGCTCTCACTGGCGAGGTATTCCAGCCGCCTATGGGCAGTGGAAGCTGTCTTCTCACCTCTCGGTCACATCTTTGTTCGGCGGCGCGTACGGCGCCGTCGTCGTTTCTTCTCGGTTTGCGCCTTGTCTCCAGAGCAGCCGTCGCTGGCAAAGGCCGGGCAGGGCAACCACGCCAGTTTGCCACATGTTCGCGCCTCGTCTCGTCGGCTGTCACAGGGACGAGTGTTGTGCACCGGCGCACATTATACACTTCGGTGACTTGCGGCAGTATTTAGCCACAAGACCTTCAGCTGGGCACCTAAAGCACTGGGGCTCAGTGTCCATGCGTAGGGGAAGAGCTTCGGCGGTCACAGGAAAGCCTAAGAGCTTCCTTAGCCCGAAGATGTCGTCGCCATCCGTCGCAGTTTCCACTACGACAATGTACAGCGGCAGTCGCTTCTTATTCGTCCAATTGCGCAATTTTGCAATTGCATGCCGGAATCTGGCACGTAACAGCCCCTCCTGGATCGTCTTCTCGCTGCAGACCCAAGGCAGCCCGCTGGTCAGAGCCTTGGATAGCTTCTCGCGCTGTTTCTGCGTAGTCGTCTTCTCCATGGTAGGTGGATCAACGATGTGGGCGGCTACAGCGCTCTTCAGTGCGTAGAGGTCGGCCACGCTCGCTGCCTGCAGCTGAACGACGGCGTCTGCGTCGAGGGACTCCACGCCAACTTCTTCCCTGCAGCAGTCGGCTGTAACGTCATACACGCCTGCCCACGACCCTCTACTGCACTAGATGTGTAGAGGGGGACAGCTGAATGACGATCGTCGCGCTTACGTTCCGCATTTCTAGAAGGGCTGAGGTGTCAAAAGCTTCTTCTCAGTGTCTGCCTTCTTCTTCTTGCCGTTTCTGCCCATGATGTGGCGTGAGAACACGACAGTTTTGCTGTATCGTAATAACGACCTCCCGACAATTCTCTTTGCGTCACGCCACAGTTCGAGCACAGCTTCGCAGATCCTCTTCTGCCCAAGCTCAGGTAACTAGCAGCACCAGTGATGCGCACACCTCCGCTACTCGAGCTGATAACACTTGGTCATGACCTCTCTTTAATACTTCTTGCCACAGGCACCAAAATGTGTGGTCCAAGCTTCACCGTCCTACAGAGCAATCCATAGTTCCCTGCGAACTGTGGCTGCGTTTCAAATAGCTCGCAGTCTGCATCAGCCGTTTGCACCTTGTGCCATTCACCAAGGCATCAGCCAAGCAGCTGTATGACACCAATCTTTTTGCTTAGCCGATCTGTGTTGCCATGCTTCTTGCCAAGTTTTTAACTACTTCAAAGTTGAATTCACTTAATTTCTGCGCCCATTGAGTCAACCTGCTCAAAGGTTCTTTTGACACTAAAAGCCATTTTAATACTATGTGGTCAGTCAAAACTCTGAATTTTCTGCCATATATGTAACACTTGAAGGATGTGATATTGTATATTAAATTCAGCATTTCCTTTTCTGTGGTTGAATAATTTTTCTTGGCTTCATTCAATTATCTTGATGCGTACACTACTGAGTGCTCCTTCCCATCCACCTCTTGGCTTATAAAGCGTCCTATCACCTGACTGCTCATGTCACAGGGTAGGAGATATTCATACAGGGCTACTCAGTAGTGCCTTCTTTAACTTCTTGAACATGGCTTGACATTCAGCCATCCACAGGCATTCCACATCCCCCTTTAATAAGAGTTTCAACGATCTGGCAGCATCAGATAATCCCTGGAGGGATTTTCTATAATAATAGGATAAACCCCAAAAATGAGTAAAGCTGTTTCATAGCCTGTGGTGGCGGGAAATTTTATTGCCCTTATCAACCTTAACGCCTTAGCTAAACACATGGCCTACATGGTTCACTTCTGTCAATGCAAAATGACACTTCTTGATACTCAGTGATAATCACACTGAATATAACCTTTTTAAAACTACTTCTAGTCGTTTTGTGCTCTCCTTCATATCCTTGCAAAAGACGATAATGTCATCCATGTAAACTATGCACTGATAAGGTTTCAGACCTTTCAAAAACGCATCTAGCAGTCGAAATGTGGCCAGTGTGTTCTTCAGCGAAAATGGCATCCATTGGTACTGGTAATGTTGCCTTACGATGATAAATGCGATCTTTGGCCTGTCCTCTGGTACTGCAATCAACTGGTGGTAACCAGTTTTTAGCTCCATTGTGGGAAGTACTTCCATAATGCCTATGTTTCCGTAATATATGGTATAGGGTATGCATCCATAACCATTCTAGCATTTAAATAAAAATTGTCGTAATAAGAAGTGTTGTTTTGCTGTCTGGTCCAATGATTTTTGGGTACAATGACGACCGGCTCTCCCCTGGGACTATCCAAATTCCACCATTATTGGTTGCAAATGGCTAGGCATTCTGTACGGTTTTCTATACAGAGGAAATTTGTCTGTAGTCAGACTTCTGTGTTGAGTTATGGGTATTGCCGGCAACGGCCCACTAGGATTGGCTGTTATATCTTCTCCCTTCAAACGCCAAATATTCTAAATGGTTCAAATGGCTCTGAGCACTATGGGACTTAACATCTGAGGTCATCAGTCCCCTAGATCTTAGACCTACTTAAATCTAACTAACCTAAGGACATCACACACATCCATGCCCGAGGCAGGATTCGAACCTGCGACCGTAATGGTCGCGCGGTTCCAGACTGAAGCACCTAGAATCGCTCGGTCACAGCGGCCGGCGCCAAATATTCTCTCATAATGCAGATGTATTTATGGTTTGCTCACACAGAATGCCAAATGACAAGCCTTTTGTCACAATCACTTCACTGGTGCTGAAATGATTCATGCTAACAGGAATGATATATTCTCTATCTATGTCTTGCATATGTACTACACTCTTCCATATCAAACAATATGATGTATGCAGTTTATCATTGCCTAGCAGTGGCTGTACCACACACAAGATATTGTTCATTAGGTCAGTAGCTAACAGGAATGATATATTCTCTATCTATGTCTTGCATATGTACTACACTCTTCCATATCAAACAATATGATGTATGCAGTTTATCATTGCCTAGCAGTGGCTGTACCACACACAAGATATTTTTCATTAAGTCAGTACCTACACTTACACAGAGTAGTTTCCTCATGCTATTTGGCACTCAGTCATGCAAACTGAGACTTTATGATTGTGCACGCAGTTTACTTTGTTCTGCCCTCATGACAGGAGAAATGCGACTGCGTATGTTCAGCAGTCCCTCCTAGTTAGAATAATGTCCCACTGAGTTCAACAGTGTGCTGTGAAAGATCCAATCCCACGATTGCGCTGGACTCATCATCTATATAGGGAAAGATTTCCATATTCTCTCGAAAATGCGTTGCTCAAAAACTGAGCATTGCATAACTTAGTGATGCATCATCGATGTCCCCTACTCCACATAACATATAACATGCAGAGCTTATGTCTCCTACTACTACAATCCTCCACATAGTGTCCCACTACTCTGCACTGATTGCATTGTGGTTGGCATCACTACTTCTGAATGTGGCCCATGTGCCCACATCAATAACACTTTACATCCATAAAAAACACCTTGTTTGTCCTGTATCCATGTCACTACATCTACTTCCTCTAGCTTCATAGCTGCCCTGACGGCGGTAGTCAAGACCTTCGGGTATTCCTCTGTACTCTCCTAGACATTTCAGGTGGGAGCCCCCTTAAAAAGCACCTAATGCACTATGTTCATCCTCTTGCAAGATAAACCTGTCTTTCTCTGCACTTCCTGAATACTGATAACTCTGAAACTTTACTTTTGTGATCCTGTCTAGAAAATGTCTCCCCTCATTCATTTTGCTTTTGGGACACTCCACTGAGCTGCTCTCAAACGGAACTGGCAGTGTTTCGTTTCCAATATGTCCATTTTTCAACTGCTGGAGTATACACACTTTATTCGGTTCCTTGTGGTACCGGTACATTATCTATGTTTTCACCTCACCACTAAACATAATTTGGTCATCTGCAACGTTACTCTGTCTGCCCAGACGCCCAGACTTGTAGCAGCTTTCAAATCATTTATAAACGCTGACACATTCCCAAATGTCTTACCCTAAAAAGGGGTAATCAGACTAGTAGTAGTCGACTCTAACAAACGTGTGGCTACGCTAGATTAAGATTTTCTTGCTTCTACCATGGCTATTTTTTGTGTAGCTCCATGTAGTCCATCTGCAGCTAGGCTACTTGATTGACAGAGACTGAATTGCTTTGTGAGTGTTTGCAACTCATTTTGTGACTCTGGTATTATGAGAACTTACACAAACAAAAAAAAAAAAAAAAAAAAAAAAGAAATTGCAAACAAAAGACACACAAAATAAGGAAACAAGTATAGCTCCTACAGTCACTCAAAAATAATAACAAAAAAAGTTATCAATCACTGATTCTAATCATGAACCATCTTAATTCTCAACATTACTGGACATAATGGCCATAGCACCAGCATGCACGACATATAACAGGCGCTGACTGAGTATATGGCAATTCGTAGCCCAACAAATTGCACTGTGTGCGTCTTACTGGTCACATGCCATTATAGTCTTCTCTGGCACTATCCTTGTACTCAGAAACGTCGGCAGGCCCCTCACCCTTCACAAATTGCACCTTCAAATTCCTATGACAAGCTTTTCTCCCCACCATGTCTACGCACAATAACAGAGGTGGGTCATCCACTTTCCTGCTGAAGCTACAAACTGGAGCTGGCAATAATGTTCCAGCTGGAGCGTCCTCTTCACGAATGGCAGCCGTTGGCTACTGTCACCAAAATATTGTCCCACCAAAATATAGGGGTCAGTATGTGGCCACAATCCCAGCTGGTGAACTGGACTGCTGGTAGGTCAGGATCGAGGTCTGTTCCCTACATGGATGTGGATTTAGCGGTGGTGGTGGTGGTGGTCGAACAGTAGACTGTCAGTAAAAATCCCTGGTTAAGAAAGTCACAGAGATAGAATCGTAGCTGGAGAGCAGGTCAGTGGCCTCTTTGATGAAGTTGGCCACAGTCGCTATAGGTGTGCTAGCGTTAACGGTTGTTCACCAGGAAGGCGGCATATGCTAGTGGCAGCGTGTGCTGGAGACAGTTAAATGGATAGTGTTGACTGAAGGCAACTGCTGGGCTATTCGCATAATGGCAGCATAAAACACACTGGTACAGGTGGCATTAAACTGTAGCTTCTGGCATGACTGCAGATGATGGCGTGGGCCTGCTCTGAGCATTGGGCAGCAACAATGCCAGTCCACATGTGAGTGTGTACCTGAGCGGCTAGCTGTCCCAGGCTCAGACCCATCGCTCACAAGGAAGGGGGCCGTCAGCTGATGGCAGTTACCCTGTGGGTGACTTGTTGGTGAGGAGGTGCCAATTTGACTGTATACAGATTGAACTCAGGTGGAGGCCTGCAGCTGTTGAAAGTAAAGATTTTCGGTGGCAGTTGAGCACAAGGATCACATGAGAATGAGCGTCTGCCTTAGGTGGTATAAGAACATATGTGAGTTGTGCTGGCTAGTGTTTTTGCAATGTCAGCAGTCCTAGCCTGGAAATCATAACAGGCTGATGAAGCTGGTCATCACCGTCCGGCTACAATGACTTCCCTCATTCCAATTTTTCTTTCTGGTCAGCTCCTATATAAACCTTGACAGAGCTGTAAGGCGTTATAACTTTGGCTATCAGAGGTGTTGGCTGGCGTATTCCTCAGCATCAGTATACTGAGTGCATCCTGAATATGGTCTCTTGATCCATAGTGCTTGGTCATGTGGCTGACAGTCGCTTCGTCCCCTGTGACATCATTTTGGTGAATCGATACTGGGCAGTTCATTGTACCAGACTAGACTGTGGTGTAACAATGTGTACTAGTATATTAAAGAAAATGATCTCACAAGTGGGGACAAGGTGAAACAATCGGCTGTATGTAATCGAAATAATCTGAGTTGTTACTCTGAAGCTTGACAGTTATCTATGGGAAATTTTACTGACGTAATTCCTTGTAATCGCCTATTAGTCGGGATTTCCTTATGCAGACCGAAGGTCCTCATCTGCGACAAAACTGTCCCTTATGTCACAGTCTAAAGTACGCCGTAAAACCATATTTTACGTGATACCATCCTCTTCACACTCATATCTAACTAGATTTCTTTTACTGATTTTAAGAAATACAGTGGACGCGGATCATGTCCCCTTACACAATGGATAATGCTTGTAGTTTGGTTTGTATCAGTGTCTGCTTTCACGGGAGTTAAGAAAAAGTTGTAAGCACAGTAGCCTGTATTCCTATTGTTCCATTCCCTCTGCCATCGATTTATTCCCCAGTACTTTTTATAAAACAATAATCTGTCACACCTTCTTGGAATTACTTTTCGGCAAACAGTAGCATACAGTTTTGTGCATGAAAGCTACATCTGAAGAACACATTCCCAGAATTACTTGTGATCGATCAGCTTTTGTGATACGAGGTGCTCCAGTTGACTGGAGAAGCACTTCTCGCTGTGTGCGCACAAATTGTGCTTTCGGGCGTTCCAGTGCACTTCTTGTGCCTATAATCTTAATGCGAATCCTCCAACCACAGATAAAATGCCGCTATGGTATAATGTAGCAGCAAACAATATTAGTTTACATGTGGCTGTCCAAAATTGAATAACGTGTGCATGATTTTTGTGGACCTTCTCAGTGAAGTGTTCCGAAAGTTTCCCCTCTCTGACTTCGCTATCTACACAATTGACTACTGCAGACGCAGCTTTAGAGTTATTTGAGAAAATGAGTTCTATTGTGTAACGACAATGAAACTGTTGAGAGAAACATATGTTTGATGTAAACAAAATGAACTCGAACAAAGGCAGTCAGTACGTTTCTGCTGTTAAAATGTCACATTCGCAAAAACTGGAACAACACTATAATTATTCTTCTTCACAAGAAAGGGAATAGACAAGGTATAAAAAACTATAAATGTAACAGCCTTCTTTCTGTGGTGTGCAAGGCATTCACGAAAGTTATTATCAACATCGTAGAATAACACTGGATTAATCAAACAAAGGAGTAAGCCTGCATTGCAAGTGAATATAGCACACTGGAGTATCTGTAAGAGGTAAATTACGTTGTAGAACTTGTCAATGAGTCTGCATTACCACAATAGTTGGGATTCATAAATTTTGAGAAAGCATTTCCCTAGGTTTACACCAACAGTCCTAGAGAAATAAGGCAGTGATTCAATCTACTTTGGTATACTGAAGAATATTGCCTCCAGTAACTGCGCATAGCGTATAGCTCTGTTCCGGCACGGTAGCTCACAAGGGCTGGCTCTGAGCACTATGCGACTTAACTTCTGAGGTCATCAGTCGCCTAGAACTTAGAACTAATTAAACGTAACCAACCTAAGGACATCACACACATCCATGCCCGAGGCAGGATTCGAGCCTGCGACCGTAGCGGTCGCTCGGTTCCAGACTGTAGCGCCTAGAACCGCACGGCCACTCCGGCCGGTTAGCTCACAAGGGCACCGTACGAGGTCTCCTCCCCGATTTGGTTTATATTGACGGGGTGTATATGGCACGGTTACGATTTCAACATATATGAACAAGAAGAGACAACTCTCAACGGTTTTCGAGTAAATTGAGTTGGAAATTTTATGCTTGTTTTTATACTTAGTATTGTCGCCGATATTCAGTGAGTCCGCAGCCGAGCGAGTAAGTGGTTGGTTTCATAACCGTGAGGTCCGTGGATCGAATATCCTGCCGGTACTTTGCTTCTTTCCCATGTTGTTTTAACAACAGGTTTATTATTACTGTGCAAATTATGAACGTTTAGTTATTCATTTATTATTTTCATAATCTTTATTCTGAAAAAAGGAAAAATTTATTTTCATAAGTGGACTGGTAATAAAAGTAGGGTACACGACAGCTGTCAATTAGATCACGAAATTAATTTTATTTATATTATATCTGTGTTTATGGCATACATAATGTGTAAGCTATGG
Organism: Schistocerca nitens; assembly: GCF_023898315.1. Taxonomy (NCBI): domain Eukaryota; kingdom Metazoa; phylum Arthropoda; class Insecta; order Orthoptera; family Acrididae; genus Schistocerca; species Schistocerca nitens. Next base: position 390,270,962 of record NC_064614.1, read on the forward strand.
GGCAATACTGTACGTTACTGATCGTAGAAACGTGGAAAACGGTAATTATTGAGACATACATCAGATGTAACGAACACCAAATTTTTGCATGTTCATGGTTTTTTTTCAGTGTGTTGATTGGAAAACAAACCTGATTTAGATTCATAAACGGTTCTTGGTCATCACACAATTCAGCAGCGTACCACGCATATCGAAGCATGATACCAAATATTGGTACAGAGAGCTAATGGTGAGCGGCTGAATGAATTTTTATTCAATTATTTAGGAACCTATCTTTCTATTTTAATCCTGATGTACGCGCAATTTCACGGTCGTTTATGAAATTCTTCACCTGCCCGAAAAAAAAAAAAAAAAAAAAAAGTCGCAAGGCTGCACCAGCGAAGTACATTTTGGAAGAACTGCTTTGATACTGCACGCTGGGAAACTCTCTCCATCTTGAAAAGGTTCGTCGTACAAATCTGGGTTCGTTTTCCCTCGCCATGAATGAAGGAGCAAAGGAAATTCTTCGTCTCTCACTTATGGCTTCAAGAACTCGGCTAGATAGTTCTTATGTAATGCTGTTGTAAGCTTGTTGGACTTAGGAGATGTCATAGTAGCATTTTGATGTTTGCATGCACGCATAAAAAAAACTGAAAAAGAGTGTCAGCAGCGAGATTCGATCTAGAGACTTCACGCTTATGAAACAAAGCGTTTACTCACTTGGCTGCGGACTCCTTAACCACTAGCGACCATACAAACTATGTTAGCACGCATAAAATTTTGAAATTCGATTTTACTGAAAACGACTACCGTAGCAGAATATTGTCAAATGATATTTCACAACATTCTGGTCGTAGGAAAAGGCTGTTAGTGGTATCAAAGTTAATGTCCTGTCCCTAATAGATGAGACAGGAACTGAAATTGAGGGTAGCAAAGCAAAAGCTGAGATGCTTAAGTCCGTTTTCAAATGCTCCTTTAAAAAGGAAACCCCAGGAGAGCTGCCCCAATTTAATCCTCGTACCAATGAAAAGATGAATGAAACAATTGTTAGTACCAGTGGTGATGAGAAACACCTGAAAACATTAAAATTGAACAAAACTCCAGGCCCCAATGGAATCCCTATTAGATTCTGTACTGAATTTGCATCGGACTTAGCTCTTTCTCTAACTGTAATGTGTCGTAAATCCCTAGAACAAAAAACCGTGCTCGGTCCTTGGAAAAAAGGGACAGCTCACAACCGTCTAAAAAAAGGGTAGTAGAAGGGATCCACAAAACTATCGTCCAATATCCTTGACATCGATTTGTTGTAGAATCTTAGAATATATTCTGAGCTCAAAGATAATGAGGTATCATGAACAGAATGACCTCCTCAATGCCAATCGGCATGGATTCCGAAAACATCGATCATTTGAAATTCAAATCGTATTTTTCTCACCTGACATACTGAAAGCTCTGAATCAAGGTGGTCTGGTAGATGCAGTATTTCCTGATTTCCGAAAAACATTTGACTCAGTACCACACCTATGCTTATTGTTAAAAGTACGATCATATGGGGAATCAAGTGAAATTTTTGACTGGATTGTGGACTTTTTGGTAGGGAGGACGCAGCATGTTACCTTGGATGGAGAGTCATTGTCAGATGTAGAAGTAACTTCAGGTGTGCCCCAGTGAGGTGAGTTAGGATCCTTACTGTTCATGTTTTATATGAATGACCTCACAGACAATATTAATGGTAAATGTTAATGGTAACCTCAGAGGTTTTGCTGATGATGCAGTTATATATGATTCTTTTGTACGCAAATGAAATGGAATGATCACATATGCTCAGTTATGGGTAAACTATCCAGAGAAAGGCTGTTAACAAAGTTTCAAGAACTGGCTTTTAATAATAACTCAAGGAATATACTAAAATCCCCTATGTGTTCTAATCCAAAATGGATCATGAGGATAAGATTAGAATAATTACAGCACAGAGGCATTCAAACAATCGTTCTTCCTATATTCCATACATGAATGGAATGGGAAGAAACCCTAATAACTGATACAGTGGGATGTACCCAATGCCATGCACCTCAGTAGTAGAGCAGACTGTGTTCTGGTGCATTTTCTTAGTGAGGGTTGCGTACATCAGGTACAAACTTGATTGACTTATGACACCCTCCCTTAACCTTTTGTTAGCCGGCCGAAGTGGCCGTGCGGTTAAAGGCGCTGCAGTCTGGAACCGCAAGACCGCTACGGTCGCAGGTTCGAATCCTGCCTCGGGCATAGATGTTTGTGATGTCCTTAGGTTAGTTAGGTTTAACTAGTTCTAAGTTCTAGGGGACTAATGACCTCAGCAGTTGAGTTCCATAGTGCTCAGAGCCATTTGAACCATTTTTTTAACCTTTTGTTATGCTAATTGATTTAGGACTTGCAGAGGTTTGATTTATGACCTCCTTAGGACATTTGTCCATCTGAGAAAGCCCGCCACCCCTCTCCCTCCACTTCCACCACCCCTCTGGAAACCTTCAAACCTCCCCCCTTCACCCCACTGATAGAAGCCAACCTTTGATATCAAATTACCTTGCTAATTCATTAAATCGATAAATTGATGACCCCCTCCCCCTCTGGGAAATCCTCCAGCTCTCCTCTTCCTCTTCCACCTGGAAATTGGCGGGAAATAGCAGTCTGTCTTGGAGAGGAAAGATCTCATGACAGAAAATTCTAATCAATGTCAGTTAGATAGCAAAGGATATATAGTTTATCTATAAAATTCAGTTCACAGGGGTTGGATTTCTCCTTTATTTGATGGGAAAAGCTCATCATTCTTTGCTGCTTTGAAAGATACCGGTCTTGTAAAATACCCCACAATGAAATAAATAAATAGATCACTTTTTTGCCCGATTGCACAAGGAATACTATCACAGAATTGGCGTCGACAAAACTTACAGCACGCAATACACTGTTAAAATTTTTTTCCCGATCGATCTCCGCACCAGCAACAAGGCAGACATGCCAGCCACCTTGTGTATTCCCCCGCGCACCACACCGTACCCCATCCACCATAACACAGGCAACCCTTTGAGCCCTGAGCATTGGACTGTGAGTTGCCAGTCACCCGCAGAATAATGCGTGATACTGGATGTCAGCTTCCTTTGAAATTTGATACAAGACTCACTTCCTATTTAGTTCCCACAAACACACTCTCCAGCGGAAGCAGCTGTTTTATGTGATCGCCGTGCAGTGCAAATACCAACTGAGCCAGTTCACAACACCACCAGCAGAGGATACCGACAGAAGCAACCTCTTCACCCTCCTCCTTTCCTCCAACCATTCCACCCCTCCTTCGTTACTCTCTGTTGAGCGAAATATCAGGTGGTGGCAACTCTTTGATACCTGAGAAATTCCTGTAGACACACATGCTCCCTACCCTTCCTCCCCCCTCTCTCTCTTTCTCTATTTCTCTCTCTCTCTGTCACAACTGGTTACTTTCTGTTTATATGAACCACATATGCAAACACACCAAGATGTCGTCCTTAACCCTCCTGCCTCTCATTCCCCTTCCCTGTCCCCCTCAGCCCTCATGCACACATGGCACTGGTAGTCGGTACATCCCTATGTTCTCACACTTCCACGGCTGTGCAACAAAGCCATTCGAGAAGAAGCAGCTAGTGTCTGTTGTGTGCCACACTAACCCCTCCCTTGGCCTGAAAAAAGCACCAGATACCTGCCAAATCCACAGCCCTTATGAAAATGCTGGACTGATGAGTATGTCTTAGAAATATTGCCTCAGTCTATCAGATTGATTGACTAATTAATTAAATCGATATCCTCTGTGTGGGACAGATTTTTCTTGCATTCTGTTGGTAGATACTAGAACTGGTATACTTGGCGGGATTCAATCCCGCAACTGCCTGGTTCCAAACCCTCCTGGACTTCTTCCCCCTTGCCTCCTATCGGTGGATACTGCCACAGTTAGGTCACTTGGTAGTAAGTCCATTACGTTGGAGGTAGCTGAGAATTTCAAACGTCAGCCCAATTGCATGCTGTTTCCTTAAACTATCTGTGGAGGCGTTGTGTTGATGTATTCTCGCATTACCATTATCGAAAACAAGAAATTGATCAAACGGGAATCTGACGTCTCAATTGGAAGTGTTGCTGTATAAAATGATAGTTGGAATTTCAAATTTCGGCGTGAATTTACACGGTCATGGTTCTGGAATTCCCGACTAATACAGATAAGTGTATTTTATAAAGCACTATAGGATTCTTAAGTTGATTCTCTCAGTTAAACCAGGACATAGAAGGAGGAAGACAGGGGCTATCATGTGATAAGATAGTAACAACAAGAAATACCTCTTTACTAATGCATGCTTTCGCGGCGATATCCGTTAATAAAACATTATCGGGTTTCAAGCCGCGTCAAGTGGTTTACTGCCCACGAGCTTTCGGCAGAGATCTCCTCTGCCATTGTCAAGTGGATGACTGACGTGTAGTTGTCATTGCAATGCTTATATAGCCGCGCCGTCGTGACGTCGCTAGTGACGTCACTGGTGCTCCGTCCCGCACCATATATGGTAATGTTTTGGCAGCGCGACCGCCGGGCACGCTTCAACTCCCTCAGCACCGGACCCCACGCTGTACTCAGCTGCAATCTACCGTCTCTATTGAAGGTGTAGTCAGAAATTCTAATCTCTATGGCCTCGTTTATCACGCTATCCCAGAAGCTATCAGTCCGTTTAATAATAGACGTCTTATCGAATGCAATTCGGTGTCCGTTTTCCAGAGCATGCTACAGCTGACTTTTCGGGATCACGCAGACGGTAACACCTTTCATGTTCTATGCGGTGCTGTTCAATAGTGCGAACAGTCTGGCCGACATAGAACTGCCCACATCCACACGGTATCTTTTAAATTCCTGGCGTTCTGAGGCCTACATCGTCTTTCACAGATATCATTACGTGCCGGAGGCCTGAAGATTGTGTCTATTTTATACCTCTTCAGGAGCCGACTATTCTTACCTGTTGTCGAGCCACAAAATGGTAAGAATGCAACATGCTTGGTGTCATCTTCAGAGGTCTTCTTCCTTTGAGGCTTGGATGACACTGCTTGTGAGATCTGTTTGTTGTTGTAACCGTTTTCCTTAAAAACGTTTGTAAGTGGCTCAGTTCTCTCGGCAAGTTCTCAGTGTCTGAGACGGTTTCAGCTCGATGTACTAAAGTCACCAGAACTGACTTTCTGTGATGGGTTATGGAAGCTGGTGGTGTGCAGATAGCGATCCGTGTGGGTGGGCTTGCGGTAAACGCTATGACCTAGAGACCCATTGGGTTTACGGCGGAAAAGCACGTCCAAGAACGGCAGGGAACCCTCCTTCTCTACTTCCATTGTGAAGTTGATGTGGTCGTGCATGCTGTTGAAGTGCTCCAGGAACTCGTCTAACTTTTTCTGTCCATGTGCCCAAATGACGAAGGTATCGTCGACGTAGCGATAAAAACAGCTCGGATTTGCAGGAGCCGTGTCCAAGGCGATGTCATCGAAATGCTCCATAAAGAGGTTGGCTACTACTGGGGCTAATGGACTTCCCATCGCCACGCCGCCAGTTTGGTTAAAATATTTTCCATCATGTAAGAAACATGACGACGTCAGAGTGTGCTTAAATAAATCCATGATGGTGTCGTGAAAGAGCTGGGACAGCAAGTCAATAGAATCTGTGTTGGGGACACACGTGAATAAAGAAACCACATCGAAGCTAACAATAATATCCCCTTCAGCAAGTCGCAGACCTTTAATCCGGTTGATGAAGTCCGCCGTATTCTTTATATGGTGTTCACAGTGTCCAACGTGCGTTAAGAGGAGGCTGGCCGATCTATAAACTTGCTAAACATCTGGCCAGCCACATCTGTCCTCGATAATGTCTTACAGTTTAAAACTAGGTTCCTAAATCTCTGTCTTACCATTATATAATCTATCTGAAACCTTCCAGTGTCTTCAGGCCTCTTGCATGTATACAATCTTCTTTCATGATTCTAGAACCAAGTGTTAGCTATGATTAAGTTATGCTCTGTGCAAAATTCTACCATTTCCTACCCCCATTCCATATTCACCTACTACTTTTCCTTCTCTTCCTTTTCCTACTATCGAATCCAGTCACCCATGACTATTAAATTTTCGTTTCCCTTCACTATCTGAATAATTTCTTTTACCTCATCATACATTTCATCAATCTCTCCGTCATCTGCGGAGCTAGTTGGCATATAAACTTGTATTATTGTGGTGGGTGTGTTCACTATGCTGTTCGTAATAGCTTATCCGCGCTCCTATTTTTTTATTCATTATTAAACCTACTCCTGAATTACCCCTATTTGATTTTGTATTTATAACCCTGTATTCACCTGACGAAAAGTGTTGTTCCTCCTCCCACCGAACTACAATAATCCCCACTATATCTAGCTTTATCTATCCATTTCCAGTTTTGAAATTTCTAACCTAACTGCCCTATAAAGGGATCTGACATTCCACGCTCCGATCCGTAGAACGCCAGTTTTCTTTCTCCTGATAACGACGTTCTCCTTGTAATCCCTGCCCGTAGATCCGAATGGGGGACTATTTTACCTCCGCGATATTTTACCCAAGAGGACTCCATCATCATTTAACCATACAGTAAAGCTGCATGCTTCTGGGAAAAATTACGGCTGTAGTTTCCCCTTGCTTTCAGCCGTTCGCAGTACCACAACAGCAAGGCGTTTTGGTTAGTGTTACAAGGCCAGATCAGTCAATCATCCAGACTGTTGCCCCTGCAACTACTGAAAAGGCTGATGCCCCTTTTCAGGAACCATACGTTTGTCTGGCCTCTCAACAGAGCCCACCGTTGTCGTTGCACCTACGGTATGGCTATCTGTATCACTGAGGCACGCAAGCCTCCCCAACAACGGCAAGGTCAGTGGTTCATGGGCTATGAATATGGTTATCAATACGTTGAAAACGCAGTTTTCACATCAATTTCATATCTTCGTTTGGATTAGACATAGTTAGTTTCTTTGCACATGTCGTAACACTGACCATAGTAACTTTAAAAGCTAACACTTACTTTATAAACATACTGATCACAGCGAGTGTATCACACACCAACTACTAAGTATAACAATTAAGCAATAACAGAATGCTGGTGGCACCAAACAATATAGAGCGAAAATCAGTGATGGACGGACACGTTTCACTTGTTTTTCTTGCGAGTGATACCAGTGTGTCTTAGGGAGAGAGATGTAATCGTCGTATAAACGACCAGCTATTGAAAACATGTTCGCAATGGTTATGTTAGTGTCACACTGCATAAAATGCGGTCTTGGTTCTACAAGCACACACAAGTGTCGCTAACGATATCCATGTTAAAAACTATATATGCTTTATAAATCGTGATATGGTATTGCTTCTGAATGAAGTGGTCTTCCACACAAATACCGCGACATTGATTATAGACGGTGATCGCCGTGATGCGTATTAACGGACCGAAAGTGCGGGTGCACGTCGCCAGCGGTGTAAGCTCCTAATAAAATCACGGAATTGAGAAAGTGATTTGGCTAAGGAACATGGTATTAAGCTGATAGAATTCTCTCATGCCGCTGCCAGGTATTTCCCACGCCAACATACAGTATTTGTAACACATTCTATCGTGATGCCATCTAGACAGTGGAACAGAAGTTCTGCAATATATCCAGGGGGTTACATAGTAGATGGTGTGCTATGTGAGGAATCACTTAAAAAATGCAACGCTAGAATGAAGTCATAATAAATGTACTAAACCTTGTGACCAATACACCAGCTTTTCAGACCTATAGTGTAACGCTTTCTGGTAGAAATTCGGTCTGCGATCTGGATTTAAGTCTCTCTATTCAACCACACACTTGCGTTGTATCCTATGAAGATGTCTTTTAATGATTAAATCCACTGCTAAATCATTTTCGTGGCACTCTTATATCTCGAATCGAGTCACCTTTTTCGATACTAAATTAGAATTATATTAATACCTTCAGCTGCTAACGGGCTTTGATACATATCAACGGGGACAGGTGAAAATGCGTGCTCTGACCGAGACTCGAAGCCGGGATCTCCTGCTTACATGGCAGACGCTCTATCCATCTGAGCCACCGAGAGCACAGAGGATAGCGCGACTGCAGGGACTATCTCGCGCACGCCTCCCGCGAGTCCCACATTCTCACCTTGTATGTCCACACGCTACATTCGTAGTGTCCCACCCCAACACACTCATTACTCGCGGAAGATATTCTTACAAAGTCCCGTAAGAGTTCGAGGAATATGTGTGCATCCGCACAGAAGAAGACGGTCATGGCCGGTGTTGCCAGAACTACTTACTTATATGGATATGGTGTCTGTTCTTTCGGACATGTCCGAAAGAACAGACACCGTATCCATATAAGTATATTTTTCGATTCTGTCTGCTAAGGACCCCATACAGCAAGACCCAACGCGTGGGTTTAGACAGTCTCTCTGAATCTTGTAACTGTCCCTCGGTCTCCGTCCCGCCTTCCCTGCAGTTTTCTCCTCGTGCTCCTTACAGTTAAAGTCGCACCTAAGCGGAAGTCGTCGAACAAGGGGGTATTCTGCAGGACTCAAGCCCATAGAGCACGGATAGTAAGTACCATCAGTTGTCAATCCTACCGGTGGACGAATGGAATGATTTTCATACACCCAGGCGAGCATGTAAGTATCCTGATCCCTCCACATTTTTTGTCGTATTTTCATCAGTTTTACGTATTTTACATCAGTTTTCGTAATTTTACCAGGTTTCCCGTAATTTGGACGCTTTTTACTCAATCACTCGAGGTCCAAACCATCATTTTCGACTAGTTGTGACGTCAACAAAACATCTTATCGCCTCGATCTCGTGATTCTATCTCTCAATGACATTGCAACACGGTTCTCAGTTTCTGTATCATCGTTAAACTACCCCTCCATTACTTTGCAAGGGACATATACATGTGGACATATCATGAATCCTGTTACACAGCCTACGTCACATGACACAAATACTATTTATTAGTGCAGGAAACAGCCATCAGCAGAAGGGTGGCGCTAGAACTGCTTTCCTTAGCCGAAACACTTCATATGTTCTCTGACATTTTATTACAGCTTTCCATCTCCTTCTATGTGGATGGAGTCACAAAGTATTCTCGCATTCATGGGATAAAGTCGGAGATTCAAAGCTCTAGCACTCAGCTCTCTATTTCGAAATGAGCGACCTCTTTGTTGAACACATAGGCTAAGGACCCTAAGCAAAATTCTATACGGCCTCTCTCTATGCATCTCGTATCTCTTCCTGTCTTCAGCCAAACCCTCCTACTAGGATCGTGGTTTAGTGCTTCTCAGTATACTGCAGCTCCCTCTGTCCTGCAGAGGCATTTGTTGTTGTTAGTATCTTATCACACGATATTCCCTTTCCTCCTCCTTCTATGTCCTGGTAACTGAGAGAATCAACTTAGGAATTCTACAGTGCTTTATAAAGTATACTTAGCAGATCTGTAGCGGTCGGGAATTACACAAGCATGACTGTGTAAATCACGCCAAAATTTAAAATTCTATCATTTTATACAGCACCACTTCCTCGATTGAGACGTCAAATTCCCATTTGATCAGTTTCTTGTTTCCGATAATGGTACTGCAAGGACACATCAATCCAACGCCTCCACAGATAGTTTAAGGCCGGCCGCGGTGGTCTCGCGGTTCTAGGCGCGCAGTCCGGAACCGTGGGACTGCTACGGTCGCAGGTTCGAATCCTGCCTCGGGCATGGATGTGTGTGATGTCCTTAGGTTAGTTAGGTTTAAGTAGTTCTAAGTTCTAGGGGACTGATAACCACAGCAGTTGAGTCCCATAGTGCTCAGAGCCATTTGAACCATAGTTTAAGGAAACGGCATGCAATTGGGCTGACGTTTGAAATTCTCAGCTACCTCCAACGTAATGGACTTACTACCAAGTGACCTAACTGTGGCAGTATCCACCGATAGGAGGCAAGGGGGAAGAAGTCCAGGAGGGTTTGGAACCAGGCAGTTGCGGGATTGAATCCCGCCAAGTATACCAGTTCTAGTATCTACCAACAGAATGCAAGAAAAATCTGTCCCACACAGAGGATATCGATTTAATTAAGTAGTCAATCAATCTGATAGACTGAGGCAATATTTCCAAGACATACTCATCAGTCCAGCATTTTCAGAAGGGCTGTAGATTTGGCAGGTATCTGGTGCTTTTTTCAGGCCAAGGGAGGGGTTAGTGTGGCACACAACAGACACTAGCTGCTTCTTCTCGAATGGCTTTGTTGCACAGCCGTGGAAGTGTGAGAACATAGGGATGTACCGACTACCAGTGCCATGTGTGCATGAGGGCTGAGGGGGGCAGGGAAGGGGAATGAGAGGCAGGAGGGTTAAGGACGACATCTTGGTGTGTTTGCATATGTGGTTCATATAAACAGAAAGTAACCAGTTGTGACAGAGAGAGAGAGAAATAGAGAAAGAGAGAGAGGGGGGAGGAAGGGTAGGGAGCATGTGTGTCTACAGGAATTTCTCAGGTATCAAAGAGTTGCCACCACCTGATATTTCGCTCAACAGAGAGTAACGGAGGAGGGGTGGAATGGTTGGAGGAAAGGGGGAGGGTGGAGAGGTTGCTTCTGTCGGTATCCTCTGCTGGTGGTGTTGTGAACTGGCTCAGTTGGTATTTACAATGCAGGGCGATCACATAAAACAGCTGCTTCCGCTGGAGAGTGTGTTTATGGGAACTAAATAGGAAGTGAATCTTGTATCAAACTTCCGAGGAAGCTGACATCCAGTGTCACGCATTATTCTTCGGGCGACTGGCAACTCACAGTCCAATGCTCAGGGCTCAAAAGGTTGCCTGTGTTATGGTGGGTGTGGTACGGTGTGGTGCGCGGGGGAATACACAAGGTGGCTGGCACGTCTGCCTTGTTGCTGGTGCGGAGATCGATCGGGAAAAAATTTTAACAGTGTATTGCGTGCTGTAAGTTACGTCGACGCCAATTCTGAGATAGTATTCCTTACGCAGTTGGCAAAACAGTGATTTATTTAATTACAAAGCGCGTTCAAAGAGTTTTGCACAGTTGTCTCTATTTTTTTATTTTTTGCATGAAGAGGATGAAATTTTTTGCGAACATACTTGGAATATTTTTCTATAACTTTGTATATAAAAGTATTTTCTTTTATTTTAAGGTGAGCCATAATGGACAGTGAAGTAGATGTCAGGTTGCGACAACAGTCGGTGATGGAGTTCCTCTTCAAGATCGTCAATGTCTATACCACATCGATTCACAGGAAGGTGCTCCCTGTTTATGGGGAGGACACAGTGGATCGGAGCAGTATCCAGCGGTGGTTGCAGAGGTTTAAAGAAGGTGATATCTCTCTACTGGACAATCCACGTTGCGGTAGACCATCGACGGTAGTGAGTGATGTGAATACGGACATCATTGATCAAATCATTCAAAACGACAGACAGCTTGCTGAAATGACTTGTTTGTCTTTGGGTTTGTGGTATCACTGGTATAGTCACTAGGGTACAGAAAAATCTGTGCATGTTGGGTGCCTAGACTATTGACACGAGAAATGAAAGCGATGAGGGAGAATGTGTGCGAGTGTCTCATGAAGACTTTTACTGAAGAGTGGAAACAGTGGTTTGACGGTGTAATTACCCAGGATGAAACATGTTTTTCTTTGTCCAAGCCTGAGAGCAAAACCCAGTCCATGGAGTGGCATCATCTGGGTTCCCCTCAGAAGAAGAAACCAAGACTTTCACGAACAGCAGGCCAAAAAGTGATGGCCTCCTTCTTCTGTAATCAGTGTGGTGTTATTTTAATTGACTTTTTGGAACCTGCCTCCACAATTAACAGGAAACGTCACTGTTTGTCACTGGACAAGCTGCGATGTGCCATCAAGACCCACAGACCACAGCTTCAGAGTCAACTCATCAGACTACACCATGTCAATGCCAAACCCCATACAGCCCTTATGATGCAAGAGAAAATCAGGAAAATGGGTTGGAAAATTGTTCTTCATCCTCCCTACAGTCCGGACTTGTCTCTATTATGATTTTTACTTCTTTAGTCGTCTGAAGACCCACCTGCATGGTGAAACATTTGATAGTGAGAAAGACCTTATTTCCTGTGTCAAGCGATGGTGTAAATATCAATCCTCAGAATTTTACCAAAGTGCATTTACATCATGGAAAGAACACTGGGCCAGATGCGTGACAACTGTTGGAGGCTACATTGAGTGGGCTCGATGCATAGCTAAATGTTCCAAGTATGTTCACAAAAAATTTCATTCTCCTCCTGCAAAAAATAAAGAAATTAGAGACGACTGTGCAAAACTTTTTGAACATAATTTGTATCTCATTGTGGTGTATTTTACAAGAGCATTATATTTCAAAACAGCAAAGAATGATGAGCTTTTCTCATCAAATAAAGGAAAGAACCAACCGATGTGAATTGAATTTTATAAATAAACAGTATATCCTTTGCTGTGTAATTGACATTGATTAGAATTTCCTGTTGTGGGATCCTTCTTCTCCAGCACAGACTGAGTCCTTTCCTCGCCAATTTCTAGGTGGGGGAAGGGAGTGGAGGGCTGGGAGATTTCTCAGATGGGGGAGAGGGCTTAATTAATTTATACATTTAATGAATTAGTCAATTAATTTGATATGATAGACATGCTTGTATGACTGAGGGGGAGGGTTGGAGGTTTCCAGAGGGTGAGAAAGGTGGAGGGCTTTCTTGGAATGATGTATTATTCTGAAGGGGTCATAAATCAACCCTCAGGTGGTCATAAATGATTTAGCATAACAATAGGTTAAGGGGAGGGATTCATAAATCAATCAAGTTCGCCCCTAAATGTACGCAACCCATACTAACCAAATGCACCAGAACACAGATTTCAATACTACTCACCTCATAGTGGTTTTCAGAGTATAGATGTAGATGTAGATATGTTGAAGTATCAGCCATGCCCTACAAGCCCTGTCAATATGACTCAGCTCAGCAAGGGGAGTTTCGTATGGTCCTCTTGTCACCGTGTTTGGTGAGTGGGGTCTGACCGCATTCAAGAAAAATTGAGTGAAGGTTCTCATCAATAGAATTTGAAAGACGTCATGCGAAATCCGCACAGAACCACTGACGAAAAAACGACGAAGAAATAGATAGAGAGAAGACAATAAAAAATAGTGGTTAGCATCACTGGCTGATATGCTGTGGGTCACCACTTCAACCACGACCACTAGTAATAGTTTCTTATTTAGTGTTTATCATTTCTGGTATATTACTGATATGCTTCATTTAGTATATTCTGGAATATTCGTCTTTTCTTTAAATACCATCATTCTGGAAAATGTTATGTTTGTATAAATAGCCACACTCTCCATCCAGGAGGTCAGTTCTGCACTGGTTGTAGGTTGTTGTCAGTAATGAACGTATTTGTAGTTCTAAGTGTTGTACTTCACTGACGACCCTGCCTTCAGATTTGGACTTGATTCCGTTTTGGACAGGATATTGTTTGTTGGAGAGGTCGGGTTCTTCAAGAAATCATCACGATGGCAAAAGTTAAATCCGTCACCTACATGGTTAGGTATCAGAAAACAAGCAATTCCGAACATCTGTATTTAGAGGAGACAGATGGAGTCCAAGCATGCAGTAAGTCAGCTACACATCCGGTCAGGACCCGACGAAATGGCGAAAGAATTCGACTGAATCGCCAGATACAACTGGTGGGATGACATGATGTGTTTCAAAAAAGTATGCTTTTGTGTGGACGGCACAGCCCTGCTGTGGTCCAGCAGCTGGGACAAATTTCGTGCCCAAATGAAGAAAATATTTGGTGACAGTCTACAGAAAGTCTCCTTAGCGGAAGAACAATAGAACACGACCCAACGTCATGGGGAAACGACACAATCGTACATACATGATATTCTGCCCTTGTGCAACACTGTGAATCAGAATATCATGGACACCGACAAAACCTCACATTTGATGAAAGGAGGCGCAGAAGACATGTACAAAGATCCTCTGATAAAGGATGTCACACCAACAGAAGAATTCGCCACCAGAGGAGATTCGGATGGAAGAGATGTGATGGGATTCTGAATCTGGTCTCTAGGACAGTTTTGGAAGACCGTCATGACCTCGCTTCTCTCATACGCCAGGTTGTAAGGAGACAGAGCATTTTGAGACAGCTGGAATTGTCGGACGTAGTACACTAGAGAATGTCGATTCCATATGTTAGGATGTAATACAGAATGTTGAAGAAGAAGTGTATCGATGTTTTGCACGAATCTCCACCACCAAACGAAGATCAATCCAGGTACGACCAACTCCGCCACCAAGTAAAACGCCATGCAGAAGAACAGATATCTGGAGACAATATGTCAGTCTGTTTTCTCTCTTGACGACCCAGACGCCTTGTGCGCCACTACAGAGAAAGAAGACGGGAGCTAGACTATTACGCCACAAGACGTCATCCATCGAAACAGTCCTATCCACGCCAGTCAACTGCAGACTATTCGATTATAGTTGATCTGTAGGATGAATCTCATCGTGTACACTGGACGAGGTCGCTTCCCAACATGCCGTAGCCATTACTCGTCGCTGTACATAGGCATCAGGCGCCGGCATAGCCTCTTAATTCAGGAAAACTAAGTGAGACAACCGTCTATGGAGATGAGGCTGCCGCAGACGAAAATTCTCCATAGGCGATATTTACCAAAATCACACGAAATCTCATCGAAGTGATCATCGACGGCCAACTAGTCTGGGCGATAGTCAACTCAAGGGCTCCTTTTCTCTCTAATGTTGAATGCTTATCCTTGTCAGTTAAAGAAGACTATGTTTTGCAGTAGGAAGGCGACTGTGCTGAAGATCGCAAATGGGAAATGCGTCCCGCCTACAGGAACATGTATTGCAGGAACAACTACATACGGTAGAACATAGCTTTTCGAATTTGTCGTTTTAGAAGAATGCTATTATAATGTTATTATCGGATGGCACCTCTTGCGGCCGTCATAAACAGTCATGGACTGTGGAAGGTCAGAGTTCCAGATTGATGAAGCTATTTCAGGATAGCCCTGGTCTGTTGTTTGCTGTTTAAGACGTTGTTATCCCGCCATCATCAAGGATACTAGTTCCAAAACAGCTTAGTGTGATGGATGAAGAGCCGCGGTCTCTACCACTACAAACAACGGAGGGGATGAATTGCCAAAAGTGTGTGGCCTGACAGAGGAACAATGTCGGTTTGTAATAGACATTCTACGTCACTTTTAGGATGCTTTCAAGCTCGGAGTGAATAAAAGACAGACCAAGCGGCTCGTGACAAAACATCGTATTTACGCAGGGATCATACACCAATTAGCCAGCGCTCATATAACTTGTTGCCGGATGAACAACGGATAATTAGGGAAGAAGTGGAGAAGATGATACAAGATGATATCCCTGAAGCTCCAGAGAGTGTTTGGTTCTCTTCAGTGGTCTTTGTGAGGAAGAAGGACGGAACATGACGTTTCTGATTCTGATCAGCCTTTCTACGTCCAGATCACACGAGAGTTTGGAAAATCCTACAGCCAAAGCGCAACCGTTTTGTAAACTAGTCATGGAGAATCTCATGTTGTTCTGCTCGAATTCTTGAACATCTGTTGTAATTGACTCATGTATGTACAAGATTGGAAAGTACATTTTTTGTGCACTTCGAGGCGTCCATGTTGTATTTAGGCAGGAAATAAACGTTCGAGGGCCTTCGACTGGCACAAAGAGACAGCCGTAGTTCGACATCCAGGTTACACAGATATCAAAAGTGCAATGAATTTCAGCACTGATAGACGTGTTTTTCGTTTTCATATTTATGTTCTGTGACATTCTTATATTATGTGGCGTACCACGCCTTACTTATCGTTCCTGAGACTGTCCGTTTAGTTACACATTGCCTGACACGGGACGTCACATGAGATCAAAAAGTTCTTCCGAGTACTACTAGAATGCACCATGCACGGCTTCGTTTACATCCTCGGAATATATTACATGAAAATGGACAGAAAATACCAGTGCGCTAACATTTGTTCAAATCTGCCACTAACACTACATTTAGGGTTCTAATGTCTAATGCAAACCACAATTCTCTGTGAAGTACAAGTTTTTGACGATCTGTCAGCGCTCGAAAATCTGTCAATTTGGAGCCACAACTAACTAACAGGCAAGCAGGTAGACCTAAATCTGCATTTAGTATCCCACATTTTACGGCAATATTTAGCTGCAATAGCGTTGCCACCTACATTGCTGCAATATGGCTGCACAATACTGCTGATGTTGAAGGCTGTTGCAGATAGCTGCCGACGTACTGCCGACGGGTTGGCAGTGTTGTCTCCGAGGGTGGAGAATATTTCGTATTGCAGAGTAATACCTATCTCTGTCCTTGCCTGCAAATGTTTCCCTCTCATTCTCGCCTTAGTTACTTACTTCTGTCACCGATAGTGCTGTAGTCACGTGTGTCATCGAAAACAATATTGTTTAGTACATACACTCCTGGAAATTGAAATAAGAACACCGTGAATTCATTGTCCCAGGAAGGGGAAACTTTATTGACACATTCCTGGGGTCAGATACATCACATGATCACACTGACAGAACCACAGGCACACAGACACAGGCAACAGAGCATGCACAATGTCGGCACTAGTACAGTGTATATCCACCTTTCGCAGCAATGCAGGCTGCTATTCTCCCATGGAGACGATCGTAGAGATGCTGGATGTGGTCCTGTGGAACGGCTTGCCATGCCATTTCCACCTGGCGCCTCAGTTGGACCAGCGTTCGTGCCGGACGTGCAGACCGCGTGAGACGACGCTTCATCCAGTCCCAAACATGCTCAATGGGGGACAGATCCGGAGATCTTGCTGGCCAGGGTAGTTGACTTACACCTTCTAGAGCACGTTGGGTGGCACGGGATACATGCGGACGTGCATTGTCCTGTTGGAACAGCAAGTTCCCTTGCCGGTCTAGGAATGGTAGAACGATGGGTTCGATGACGGTTTGGATGTACCGTGCACTATTCAGTGTCCCCTCGACGATCACCAGTGGTGTACGGCCAGTGTAGGAGATCGCTCCCCACACCATGATGCCGGGTGTTGGCCCTGTGTGCCTCGGTCGTATGCAGTCCTGATTGTGGCGCTCACCTGCACGGCGCCAAACACGCATACGACCATCATTGGCACCAAGGCAGAAGCGACTCTCATCGCTGAAGACGACACGTCTCCATTTGTCCCTCCATTCACGCCTGTCGTGACACCACTGGAGGCGGGCTGCACGATGTTGGGGCGTGAGCGGAAGACGGCCTAACGGTGTGCGGGACCGTAGCCCAGCTTCATGGAGACGGTTGCGAATGGTCCTCGCCGATACCCCAGGAGCAACAGTGTCCCTAATTTGCTGGGAAGTGGCGGTGCGGTCCCCTACGGCACTGCGTAGGATCCTACGGTCTTGGCGTGCATCCGTGCGTCGCTGCGGTCCGGTCCCAGGTCGACGGGCACGTGCACCTTCCGCCGACCACTGGCGACAACATCGATGTACTGTGGAGACCTCACGCCCCACGTGTTGAGCAATTCGGCGGTACGTCCACCCGGCCTCCCGCATGCCCACTATACGCCCTCGCTCAAAGTCCGTCAACTGCACATACGGTTCACGTCCACGCTATCGCGGCATGCTACCAGTGTTAAAGACTGCGATGGAGCTCCGTATGCCACGGCAAACTGGCTGACACTGACGGCGGCGGTGCACAAATGCTGCGCAGCTAGCGCTATTCGACGGCCAACACTGCGGTTCCTGGTGTGTCCGCTGTGCCGTGCGTGTGATCATTGCTTGTACAGCCCTCTCGCAGTGTCCGTAGCAAGTATGGTGGGTGTGACACACCGGTGTCAATGTGTTCTTTTTTCCATTTCCAGGAGTGTATTTTTGGTTGCACCGGCGATACGGCTATCCATATCGCTGAGACACACAAGCCATCCCACTGACGGCAACGTACATGATTCATTTAAAAAGGGAATGGCTAGATTGAAGTTGGATATAGTGGGAATTAGTGAAATTCGGTGGCAGAAGGAACAGGGCTTCTGGTTAGGTCAATGCAGGGTTATAAATGTAAAGTCAAATAGGGATAAAGCAGAAGTGCGTTTAATAATGAATAAGACAGTAGGAATGTGGGTAAGCTACTATGAATAGCATAGTGAACGTATTATTGTACCACAGTGGTACAAGTTTACATGCCAAATAGCTCTGCAGATGATGAAGAGACTGAAGAAATGTATGATGAAATGAAAGAAATTGTTCAAATAGTTAATGGAGATGAAAATATATTTGTGACGGGGGACTGGAATTAGATAGTAGCAAAAAGAAGAAAAATAAAAATAATGTGTGAATAGAGATTGGGGGAAAGGAATGTAGGAGGAAGCCGCCTGGTAGAATTTTGCACAGAGCATAATTTAATCATCGCTAACACTTCGTTTAAGAATCATAAAAGAAAGTGGTAAACATCGAAGAGACCGGGAGATATCGGAAGATTTCAGATATATTATATAATGGTTAGACACAGATTTAGGAACCAGATTTTAAATTATAAGGCATTTCCAGTGGCAGTTGTGGACTCTAACCACAATTTATTGGTTATTAACTGTAGATTAAAACTGAAGAAACTGGGAAAAGCTAGGAAATTAAGGAGATTAGTCTGGACAAGTTGAAAGAACAAGAGGTTGTTGAGAGTATTAGAAGGAGCATGAGACAACTGTTGACTAGAACAGGGAAAGGAACACAGTAGGAGACAAACGGGTAGCTTTAAGAGATGAAACAGTGAAGGTAGCAGAGGATCAGATAGATAAAAAGATAAGGCCTAGTAGAAACCCTTGAAAACATAAGAGATATTGAATTTAATTGATGAAAGCAGAAAATTTAAAAATGCAGTAAACTGAAGCAGGCAAAAGGGAATATAAACGTTTAAAAAACGAGAATGACAGAAAGTGCAAAACGGCTAACCAGAAATGGCTAGAGGACAAATATAAGGATTTAGAAGCATAGTTCACTAGGGGAAAGATAGATACAGCCTATTAATTAAAGAGTCTTTCGGAAAAAAGAGAAGCAGCTGTATGAATATCAAGCATTCAGATGGGGAACCAGTCCTAAGCAAAGAAGGCAAAGCTGAAAGGTGGAAGGAGTCTATAGAGGGTCTATACAAGGGAGATGAACCTGAAAGCAATATTATAGAAAGGGAAGTGGACGTAGATCAAGATGAGATGGGAGATATGATACTGCGAGAAGAGTCTGACAGAGCTTTGAAAGATCTAAGTCGAAACAACGCTCCTGGAGTAGACGATATTCCGTCATAACTACTGATAGCCTTGGGAGAGCCAGCCACGACGAAACTCTTCCATGTGCTGTGCAAGATGTACGAGACAGGAGAAGTATCCTTACGCTTCAAAAATAATGTAGTTTGCTGGCAATTGTGAAAATTACCCATTATCAGTTTAATAAGTCATGGTTGCAAAATACAGGGTGATTCAAAAAGAATACCACAACTTTAGGAATTTAAAACTCTGCAACGACAAAAGGCAGAGCTAGGCACTATCTGTCGGCGAATTAAGGGAGCTATAAAGTTTCATTTAGTTGTACATTTGTTCGCTTGAGGCGCTGTTGACTAGGCGTCAGCGTCAGTTGATGCTAAGATGGCGACCGCTCAACAGAAAGCTTTTTGTGTTATTGAGTATGGCAGAAGTGAATCGACGACAGTTGTTCAGCGTGCATTTCGAACGAAGTATGGTGTTAAACCTCCTGATAGGTGGTGTATTAAACGTTGGTATAAACAGTTTACAGAGAATGGGTGTTTGTGCAAAGGGAAAAGTTCTGGACGGCCGAAAACGAGTGATGAAAATGTAGCACGCATCCAGCAAGCATTTGTTCACAGCCCAGGAAAATCGACTCGCAGAGCTAGCAGAGAGCTGCAAATTCCACAATCAACTGTATGGAGAGTCCTACAAAAAAGGTTAGTTATGAAACCTTATCGTCTGAAATTGGTTCAAGCACTGTCTGCAGCTGATAAGATTAAAAGAATCGATTTCTGTGATTTTATCCTTGCTCAAATGGAAACAGATGAATCTTTCGTTTCAAAGATTGTGTTTAGTGATGAAGCAACTTTCCACACTAACGGGAAAATTAACCGTCACAATGTCTGTATATGGGGCACTGAGAATCCGCGGGAAACAACTCAGTATGAACGTGACTCGCCTAAGGTGAACGTTTTCTGTGCCATTTCAGCCAATAAAGTTTTTGGTCCCTTTTTCTTCGAAGGTGCTACTGTAACTGGACTACAGTATCTGGAGATGTTAGAGAATTGGCAGTTCCCTCAGCTCGAACAAGAAGCACAACAATTCATATTTCAGCAGGATGGAGCGCCACCACATTGGCACTTATCTGTCCGTAACTACAGTACCTGAACGTCAACTACCCGAGGCGATGGATCGGCCGCCAGGCAGCCCGTGACAGAGCACTTCATCACTGGCCTCCAAGAAGCCCTGATCTTACCCCCTGCGATTTTTTCTTATGGGGGTATGTTAAGGATATGGTGTTTCGGCCACCTCTCCCATACACCATTGATGATTTGAAACGAGAAATAACAGCAGCTATCCAAACTGTTACGCCTGATATGCTACAGAGAGTGTGGAACGAATTGGAGTATCGGGTTGATATTGCTCGTGTGTCTGGAGGGGGCCATATTGAACATCTCTGAACTTGTTTTTGAGTGAAAAAAAAACCTTTTTAAATACTCTTTGTAATGATGTATAACAGAAGGTTATATTATGTTTCTTTCATTAAATACACATTTTTAAAGTTGTGGTATTCTTTTTGAATCACCCTGTACTAACACGAATTCATCATAGAAGAACGGAAGAAACTAGTTTAAGCCGACCTCGTGGAAGATCAATGTGGATTCCGGAGAAATTTAGGAACACGCAAGGCAATACTGACCCTACGACTTCTCATAGAAGATAGGTTAAGGAAAGTCAAACCTACATTTATAGCATTTGTAGACTTAGAGAAAGCTTTTGACATATTGACTGGAACACTCTCTTTCAAATTCTGAAGGTGGCAGGGGTAAAATACAGGGAGCTAAAGGCTGTTTGCAACTTGTTTAGGTATCAGACGGCAGTTATAAGAGTCGACGGGTATGAATGGGAAGCAGTGATTCAGAAGGGTGTGAGACAGGGTTGTAGCCAATCCCCGATGTTATTCACTCTGTAGATTGAACAAACATTAAAGGAAATAAAAGAAAAATTTCGAGTAGGAATTAAAGTTCAGGGAGCAAAATAAAGACTTTGAGGTTTGCCGATGACATAGTAATTCTGTCAGAGACAGCAAAGGCATTGGAAGAGCAGTTGGACGGAATGGACAGTATCTTGAAAGGAGGATATAAGATGAACATCAACAGAAGAAAAACAAGGATAATGGAATGTAGCTGAATTAAATCAGCTGATGCTAAGAGAATCAGATTTGGAAATGAGACACTTAAAGTAGCAGATAAGTATTGCTATTTGGGTAGCAAAATAACTGATAATGGCCGAAGTAAAGAGGCTATAAAATGTAGACTGGCAATGAGAAGAATAGCATTTCTGAAGAAAAGAAATTTGCTAACATCGTATATAGATGTGTTAGGGAGTCTTTTCTGAAGATATTTGTCTGGAGTGTAGCCATGTATGGAAGTGAAACAGTATAGACAAAAACAGAATAGAAGTTTGCTAAATGTGGTGCTGCAGAAGAACATTGAAGATCAGTACTGAATAGAATAGGGGAGACAAGAAATTTGGGGCACAGCTTGATCAAGAGAAGTGATCGGTTGATAGGACACAGTCTGAGACGTCAAGGGATCACCAAATTAGTATCCGAGGAAAGTGTGGGAGCCCGCATCTCGTGGTCGTGCGGTAGCATTCTCGCTTCCCACGCCCGGGTTCCCGGGTTCGATTCCCGGCGGGGTCAGGGATTTTCTCTGCCTCGTGATGGCTGGGTGTTGTGTGCTGTCCTTAGGTTAGTTAGGTTTAAGTAGTTCTAAGTTCTAGGGGACTTATGACCACAGCAGTTGAGTCCCATAGTGCTCAGAGCCATTTGAACCATTTTTGAAAGTGTGGGGCGGTAAAAATCGTAGAGGGAGACCAAGTGATGAATACAATACGTAGATTCAGAAGGATGTAGAGTGAAGCAGTTATTCGAAGATAAAGAGTCTCGTACAGGATAGAGTAGCATTGACTGAAGAACACAAGAACAACCCCGCAGCTATTCAGATGACTCCCGCAGGGGTTCGGACGAGTGAGAGCATCCGCACGGAAAATATCATTTCGCCGCAAGGCGCATATATGTACATACTGTTATAGGTGTGGTGACTGTTCTTTCGAAGCAATCGGGTTCAAGTCCCTGTCCGGCACAAATTTTCACCTTCGCCGTTGCGTTTAATGCAGTAACCGTATGCACCTGAGATCTGAAAATTCCTATTTCATTCAATAGCGTTCAGCTCTTGTTCAAAAGTTTGAGCGCGCAGGCCACCTGTTTTGTTACTTGTTTGTTGATACAAAGGCAATTTATCTACGACCATAGCTACGCAACGTCGGAAGTAATGCATAAAGAGATGGCAGTCTGAAAAAGGGCAGGTGGCAAGCTGCTGCCGATGAGGTCGGAATCATGCTCAATGAGGCATGCAAAAAACTCCGAAGTCTTCGAATATATGCCAAATGCGAGGCAACAAAGTTGCATAGAAACAGTGGAAGTGTAGGTGGCTCTTCATCTACATGGATTGCATCTGATGCCGTGAATCTCACACTATCCCGAGACGTGTCTGAAGCAGAATTTGATAGTGTAAACAGAGGTGTGTGCTGGTGAATAAAAACAAAATGTGAATACTGTAATTGTATTCTCATTTCAAACGTGCCTTAACTGTAAATATGTATACAACTGGTAAATAACTGGAATTATCATGTGTAACTGTATTTCTCCTCATTCGTTGGTATCAATATTTACCGCCCCATACCGCATGGTAGACTTAAAAACAAATAATAAATTGAGCAGGTATATTCATTGCTAACCATTCTTTGGTATCAATATTTACTGCCCCATACCGCATGGTAGACTTAAAAACAAACAATAAATTGAGCAGGTATATTCACTGCTAACATCAAAGACCACATACTGACTTGTTATTCATCGTTATGCTGGAAAAACTCATTTGTCACTTACAGGATTAACAAAAGCCTTCAGTCCTACCAAAGCATTGCATATTTCTGGTACCAAGAGACTTGTTAATGACGAAGAGTGATCACCAGTCAGATTGTAATTAATATACACTCACTCATATTTGTATCGGTTTTAGCTATTCTCGGGCCAAATGATATTGTAAATCGTGTTTAGACATTCTGATAAAATTGTGGAAAAATCATGTAACACATCAGTATCCGAGATAAATTTTGTGAATCATTCCGCTTACTTAAAGAAAAACGCTTCCACAAAGCCCAATTTCCCTTCTTATTTCTGACTTCATTCCTTGTGTGATGCAAAAGCAGTAGAGACGCACTCACTTCCACTAGCTAACGTTCGTCTATTTTGAGGCAACCTGTGTTAAGACCTCTGGCCCAGAAATGTACCAGAAGGAGAAAAATGCACCTGTCATAGCACACAAGGGATGATGAATATAAGCTGGGCAGAGTTAAGGATGAAAAAGAAGCAAACTAGCTTTTCGACTTATCTGGTAGTTTCAACGACATTTAAATCAAAACATTGCGACGTATTCGCGCTTTTTTACTTGTTAGTACTAGTTCCCATGCCATCTAATATAACGTATCGTGTCAAGTAAAGTAACATGATAGAATCATCTTGACGGTGAAGCTCTTCTGTCCGTGTTTTCTTACAAATGGATTTGTTTTTGGAGAGAGTCCAACTTGAGCAAAACACAATTTTTATTTTTACTTTCGAGACATGTTTCGCTGAAACACACTGATGACGTTGAAACTTCAGCGAAAAATGTCTGGGACATAAAAATAAAAATTGTCTATTGCTTAAGGCGGGCTCCGTCCAAAAACAAATCTAACAAGATACTTGATATCATGTCGTATAACATGACACATGCCTTCATGTCATCCACCATGGCATCTGTCATGTCGCGCAATAAAACACAACCTGTCATTAAAGTTGAGGATGCATGCATCCCCACTCTGGGATACCTCCGATTATAGACGCACCCCCACTCTTGGATACTTCCTATTGTAGGAGCATCCCAATCTCTAGAAGCACACAAATTTTTGTCCATTTGTTCTTACATCCTTGGCCTTCATGAACAAAGTGGTTCCAATATAGGTCATTGCGCTGAGGAAGTAGGGTTAACTCGTTAAAAAGTGCGAATATGTCCAGACCTTTTGATTTAAATTTCTTTGAAGCTGCCATACAAGTCGAAAAGCTAGTCCCCTTCTTTTACATCTCTAACTCTTCCCATAACATATTCGCCTTTTTTGTGTTACGATGGGTGTAATTTTCATTCTGGTTCCCAACTTGTACTGTCCCATAATTTTAACGTTAGACCGCCACAGCTCGGCAACCGGTGTAGCTTTTTATTGAATCGGGCGACGACTGATCCGGTATAGATTTTTTTTATCGTCTTTCGAACCCTGTTACTTATATTGTGGTAACAGATAAAGCTTTCATAAAACAACACGATGACTATTAATTAGATGTATTGGTCTAATTTCTTAAAAGATTTCAACACATTTGCACAATTTTGAAATACAGATGTTGCACATGTAAAAAATCTCACAAAAACGTATTCTTTACTCGAAAAATTCGAATGAAGCTGAAGTTTTCAATGTGAGATTTCAATTTTATGGTAATAATTTGTTTTTTATTTATTTGATTCACTTTAAACCGTTTCCTGTCATTCAACCCACGTAAGAACGAATTTTACGCGCTACATTTAGCTTGTCTCTTGACCGTTGTGTCTTGACAACGGATAAAGATTACCGGGTGAAAAGAAAAATTCGTTTTGACTTTATCTATTGATCTACTTTCGTCGTGCGTAGTTTGAACCAATTCGTACAAATTCAGAGTACAGAAGTTCCACGCCTCAAAAACCTCACAGAAAAATGTGTTTTTTGCACGTAAAATCCAAACGAAACGAGACTTTTTCAAACGGTTGGAACTTAAAAGGTCCGATACACAGATGGACCAAATTTAAACAGTCTGACTCCTGTCCGTAGCCGTTTGAGGGTGACTGTTTTTACACGTAAAATTCGAAATTTTTGCAATTAAAATCTTTTGCAAAATGAATTAATCGATTCACACAATTTGACTGGGCGTCAGCTCTGGTTCGCCGTTCAAACTTTGCTTAATATAATGGAACTTAGCTACTGTAAGACAGATGTTCGAATGGCTACAGAAATGGCCTCTGCTCCGGGCTAAAACAAAAACGTTTTTACCCCATGTCCCTAGCTCATAAAGGAACCGAGCACATCTGCGCGTGGCCTTTCCAGAAGTATTTGTCACAGTGCTTCCGCGCTGTAACGATTGCCGCAAACATTGCCGGGCGATGCTGACCTGTAATTTTGTAGGACATATGGCCGAAATTCGCGTGGCCACACTTTTGCGCAACAACATTGTCAAGATTAGCTGTCAGCAGTATCAAATTTTATGGCCCTTGTAAACGTACCTTTAGAGACTCGATGGCGACGCCGATGTAAAGAGCGGCGCAGAAGATCACGCACCGACAGTGATGGCGTATGCGTCTATACAGGATATAGTGCAGATGGCATCAGTTACAGATGTTAGAATAGAAACTTTTTTGCTAAATTATTCATTTATCTTATATTTTATATTTCTGTGTATTTCATTAATTCGCAATTATAGCCAATGCACAGGCTGTTTGACTGCTAGCTCACAGCTTCAGATTATTGTCTGCAACGAGCTAGCTGCTGGACGTGAAAGCAAACGTGCGCGTCTCGACCCTATGACTACATCGAGTTATTCTTCTTTTTTTAACAGAGTCGTGCATAGCCCAACTACCTAAGGCGGCGAGCAACATCAGGTAAAGTCGCAACTGGTTTGCTCGTGTGGGAAGTTGTTTAGAGAGTTACGACTCAGCAGAAAACCGTTAGGTAACTTCGCGATCAGTGTTCGAATAGAGAAGACTTGTTCTCCAAACATTCACCACTGAGTCTAACTGAGCCTTTGAATGATGCCTATTTATTATAAGCGTCCTAATTCTGGCATACTGCAACACGAAACAATTTTTCTAACAGAAGCTCATATTTTATTAACTGTGCAAAGAGTCTGTCTCTCTTGGAAAACTTGTGTGAATTCGTCGAATATCAAATACAGGAAACTGTCAGACTCTGATACCAGTTACAAAAAATTCTGGCGTACCTATTTCTTCAAGTGCAATCCTGCAAAGTTTTGAAGTAACTGAAGCTGCCTGGCGATGACAAGTGTGTGCCGGACTGCAGTGTGGACCTGGAACCGTGTCATTCGTCGACTGAGCTATGCAGGCACAATTTACCCGACACCACTTCACACCTTCAGTTCTGGCAGTATCTCTGTCCCACTTTTCAGTATTTTCTATGTATTTTGTAATTATTGATACTTTCCTAGATTGTTGACTCTTGAACTCCTGAAGCTCTCAAGGCGAGCTGTGGCATTTCTCTGTAATGCGACACGGACACAGCTAAGCATCTGAGAGAACATGTCACTGGTTCCAACGAATGACAGCTCAAATGGTAAAGTTAATCAGTGGATGGCAAAAAAACCTAAGAAATAGTTGTAACCCTTTTTTGGTTGCCGTGCTGTTGCCCTGATCTCTCTCTCTCTGTTTGTGTAATATATATATATATATATATATATATATATATATATATATATATATATATATATATATATATATATATATATATATGTGCTATAAGGCACTCACTAATTATTTTCAGGTTAGTATGGAAGCTATGAATTACTTTAAGTTCTTCAGTTCAGTCGATATACCTCATCTTTTTCCGTTTGGGCCATGTAAGGACCACGCGCCAATTTCAATGCTTCCTCCTTTGTTCTTCTTTCTTCTTCATCCAGTATTCTTTCATCTTCTCATTACCCATCTTTTCTCTCTTCAGACCATTTTGACCCTGTCTTCTTCTCCCTCCATCCTTGGAATCCTTCTATGTTTAACACTTTCTTCTTAAACATCTCTGTTTCCGCTGCCCCTTTTTCACTTATGTTGTTTCTTTCAAATCTTTCCAACTTGTGGAATCCAGAGTATTGTTGACATCTTGCCCAAAAAACATTTAAAAATCTGTCTGGTTAACCTGTTGCCGTTCATTCTGCGTAACTGTCCAAAAAATAGCAGTCACCACTTCCATAGCGTTTCAGTTATGCTTTTTATGTTGCGATCTATTTCTTCATTACTTCTTAATTTCCATACCTCAGCTTTTCTTAGAGGACCAAGTATTGTTCTAATGAGTCTTCTTTCAAGTTTGTGTAATTTGTGATTCAGTAGTAAACATTCAGTTGCATAAAGACGTTCTGGTTTCATTACTGTGTGTAGTGCTACACTTTCAAATTTTTAGACAGACCTTTTAGTGTAAATTGATTATAGTGTAAATTGATTATACCATATGCTCTCTACATTTTACGTACTCTTTCTTCTACAGTGAATTTTTCTGGCCATTTTCTTGAATCGTTTCTTCCAAATATTTAAATTTATTAACCCTCTTTACCTGTCCAGTATCTGTTCCTAGCATTCCTGGAACATTTTTTAGGTTTGTTATAAATTTAGATTTTTCAACAGAAATTCTTAAACCTGCTTTGTTCGTTATTTCGTCTAAGAGATTGATTTATATTTCTGCATTTATTAGGTTTTTAGAAAGAATGGCAAAATCATCCGCAAATGCCAGACTGTGAATTTCAATACCATTGTTCTTAGTGCAAGTCTTATTGGTAGTAATTTACGTTCTTTTAGTTTTTGTTTCTATTCGCTTACACAGTTGAAGAGGAGTGGAGGGAGGCCGTCACATTGCTTTGCATGTGTTTCTTCTTTGAATGCCTTAGGTAATCCACCTCGAAACTTTTCTTTTGATTTAGTGTCCTTGAGCTTTTCACGAATAACGATTGATAGTTTAGATTTAACGCCAAATTCTCGGACCACTTTATGTAACGTTTCCCTGTCAAATGAATCAATGCCTTTTTAAAATCTATAAATGCTGTAACTATGCCTTTAGAGTTTGTAAGTCTGCGACGTATTATGGACCTTAGGTTGAAAATCTGTTCTGAGGAAGATCTGCCTTTTCTAAATCCACTCTGATATTCTCCCAAATGGCTATCAAGTGTTGCTTCTTATTTGTTTTTAGTTCCAGAAAATAGACTGTTTGTGTTCTATTGGACGTGTAGATGGGGAACGCCTAACTTTGGGAGAAGTATTAAATAATTATCAATTAATACTATCTTTTCCCTCATCCACTCTTAGTCGGAACGCAAAAAACAATTAGCGTGATACATCCGGTCAATGTGAAGTCTTTAGAGTCCCAGCACTGTGTGTTGGACAGGCCTTGGCCGTGGCCTTGATCAGTGTACTGTATTCTCTTGAATTTATTTAGAAAATGAGTGCAAAACCTGAATCATGACTAAGACACTTCCCGTAGATGTCAAGGCGAACCGCCTTCGGCGCAGGATTACGTGGTGCGTCGATGATCATCCTCTCACATCTACATGCGATGTGCACAGTCTACTCCAGTTAGGCTGCCGAGGCGCAAACTGGTTTAGGCTGTGATTTAATTTTCACAAATTTCCACAAATTCATCTGTATCGAAACTCGCGTATTTCGGTGGAGACCTGTGACACAGTGAGTTGCACCTTTTGTTTTTGTTTTGAAAGGTTGTTGTAGACTGACATGATAGGGAAAAGAAAGTCTGAACTACATCTTATTTTATATATTTTTTATTCCAGCCATGAATCACAAATTTTTCATGTAACAGGTTATAAATTTCAGTCAATAATGACCATCTTCAGACATGAGTACACATGTTTTTCTAATCATATCGAGTCAGCACATGTAAAAATGATTGAGTCGCAATAATGGGCCAAGCAAGCTTCGTCATATCCACTCTAAGAAAAAAAAAGTGACGCACTACGAAGAAATTATCCGAAAGGGACGGAAATCGATAGGTGTTTTGTTCTGTTTTCTTTTAGGGCGCAAAAACAACTAGGGTCAAACGCGCCCAATAGATAGGTGTGATGTACCTGTACAGACAAACAAATGATTACTAATTCAGAAATATTTGATGAATAGATAGGTGTGATGTACCTGTACAGACAAACAAATGATTACTAATTCAGAAATATTTGATGACTAATTCAATACAAGGAGCTTCATAAACTGAGAAAGTTAGAACACATTGGTCCACATCTGGCCTTTATGCAAGCAGCCATTCAGCTGAAATTGTAATCATCTGTTTGTACATGTACTATGATACCCAAAAGTATCCGAAAGACCTGAACTGCGTTTCGCCTGATCTGCATGCAACCCACATAACGTAGCTGTCTTGCAGGTCCTCTAATCTCTTTGCAGTACAGTCGTTTGACTAAACAAAATGGATACCATAAGAAATCACTAGAGACCACTGTTCTTTAATCAGTCCGGATGTAAACCAAGACCACGATGTTGTAAATACTATGAAATGCATAATTAGAGATGAAACAGTCCTTAATGCTTGTAAACTCAATTTATTACAGTAAGTGACATTTCAAAATCACTTCAACACTTATTAGAATTTGAGTTAACTAATTCCGTCACGTAAATCGTTCCAGTAATCTTTCGGCAAAATCAAATATTTTTATGAACAAGACATTTTGAGACAATGTCTGGACTCCTGAAGTTCTCTGACAATTCGAAGTATTTTCGCTCTTTAAAAGATTTTTCCCGACATCTGTGAAACTTCGTTCCTGAAACGAGTGGTTAGTCATAAACTGGTTGTTAAACTAACCAGTTAAAAGCAACACGATTAACAGCAGCAAGCGCTCTATGGAAAAGTCAAAATTAACGTCATATCACCAGTAATTTCTCTGTACATATGATTGAGCAGTTATTCTTGCACACGTTTGAACCTTTTTTGTTCTGATCTGCATTGAAACCAAACGTCTAACATAATTAAGCAAAAAGCTTTCATGCCTGACCGAGACTCGATCATAGTAATGTTCGTCAGTGGTGGCTACACACAAAGATCGAGAAATATCGAAGTTTTCACCAGTGTCAGTAAGCAAATCTGAACTTTAAAATTGTTGTGCGCTGCCTGGAATCCTCTCAACACCCTTTTGTCCCTGTTAACTAACAACGGAAAACGTTTAATATAATTTCAAGTGACGAACTTTGCACGTGTTTAAAACGAAGTGCCATTATATAAAGTTTTGTGACGGGGACTCGAACCCAGTACATAATCAGATTGTTAATTAAGTAAAGTCAGATGTTGCATATCGAATTTTTTCACCGGCAGTAAGATGTTAGCATTTGAAATGAGGATACAATTTCTTTTCCTTGCCGGAAGTCGAACCTGGCACTTACCGCCGTTGTTTTCTATCCATGAATTGTTTGTTCACCAGAAGTGAGTGTATGCACGTTTGACTAGAAATAACGGCACCTATCTTTATTGTTAACAGCACATGAAGAAGCAATAAAAATGAAAAGTATTTACCATTAGTAGTTCGGTGTACAAATGGTAGTGCCTCAAATGAAACCATGTGTATTTTTTTTGCTGCTGGAACAGCATGCGAACCCACACATTTGCCTTTCGTGGAGACCTAGACTAATTTGCCATCTTGGCAAAAACAACGAAATAATCGAACTACATCGTTCCACGTGGGTCACATACCACGAAAGAAGAGATCCGAATTGGAATCCCAGTCCAGCACCAAATTTTTCAGCGTCTCAAGTTCAAATAAAATAAGACCTCTGTGACCTTTAATGATCATTGGTTCATTAAATAAAAAAAGTTTCTTGTGTAAGAAAGCTCACTGGTGACAGACTTGCTGTTTGCTGCGGCTTCCGCCTCTGCTACGGCCCAACCTAAACCGGCTGTGCCCCATTTGGTAGCGAAGAGATACGATGTTATTAACACGGATTCGGAATTACGGTGCAGCCTGATGTTCTTCATTTAGCATTACTAGACGTGAAGAAGGTCTGTTCGTGTGTGTTTAAAATGTATGAAGGAAGTGGGAATTGGACCCATACCTTACAGCTAAGAAAACAGGCTCCATCCAGCAGACCACTAAAGCCTACATTTACTAGGCTAATCACTGTGTCGTAACGTACGATGCGCTTACCGTACGAACTAGATACAGTGAAAAAGTTCAGTTCTCTGTTTACAGGTTAATTATAAGCAGGCTTCTGAAACGGGAACAGGATGTAGAGATTCATTTAGCCATCATAGCCTCGATTGGAAGTCATTTGAAATTTCCACTATTTCAAGAACTTTCTTAGATCAAGAAACACCATTCCAGAGTGTAAGGTTACCAAATACTCGATTATTACTGCCATTACCGCTATTCACTTCTTTATTCTGCTGCTGCTACACACGAGCTTGAAGGAAACATTTAATGCTTCTTGGCCATTTTTAGCAGCTGTGGCGAAATTCAGGAAATATTTATTGCAGTTCACACGAAAAGGTTGCGGCATTCTGTGGCAAGTGACCATCCTTTTTCCAGTCATTACTACTACGAAATACTGGGGAACATAATGCTTCCTTCTGTTAGTCAGAGATTTTCGGGAGGGAGAATAATCTTTCAACATGACCGTCATTCTGTCCTTACAGCATTCGAGGTGCCGGGATAGAGAAGAGTTTGTACTTCTTTAATTCTGGCGAATTCTGCATGAGAACTGGACTTGCACTCGACCCCCTCCTTACCTACCACCTAATTGATTATGTGCACAACAGTAACGAAAGGAATTGATGATGGACCCTGCTAGTTGGTAAAATGAGTGCAAAATCACAATAATTTAATAAAAATCATTATCTACTGAATAAAGAAAAACGGGATTTTATCATAATAAACGACAGGACATCAGATTCTGCATCTATCTATGAAATGATATGTGGATTTAATATTACAATGTGATTTCTTATAAACCAGAACAAAAAGTTACCTGATTGTCAATACAAACAGTAGGCTAAAGGATAGATCACACTGGACTACTATGAGAATAAGAGTTGGCTCGAGAACAAGGGACTCCTACTCTCTGTGGTGATAATGACTGGAGGTCCTAATGAATCCAATATTACTCCCCCAACTATAATGCAGTATTGCGATTAGTAGTGAGAGCTGAAATGGGATCACATGGAGAATCAAGCAAGGTGGACTTGTAGCAAAGCGAGCGAGCGTGCTGCTGAAGATTTCAGTATAAAAATGATAGGTCCTACAATGCCGGAGCCGCAAAATACTTTACCAGTCCTGAAACCTGCAGCACGCCGCGGGTAGGCAGCGTTCTGATGATGTAGGCGCCGACTTCTGCTGTGCAGAAACTCTGTTTCAACCCTTGGCCTCGAAGGCTGTCTGAGAATTCTAAGTTCTGCCGAAAAAGTGCGACTAAGGCGCAAGACCGTCCGACTCTGATGAAGATCAGATCCCGAATGTCCTGCGCCCACGCATCGCAAAAGCCAAGCCAACGTTACTTAACTACCCACTACCCACGGAAACTGCAAATCAGCATTGAGAGCTGATTCCCAAATTCCCCCACACTATCTCAGAACATCATTCGTTCCAATAGCGACCGTTCCCTCCAATTTCGAGCAGGGCTTTTGACATCAACTGGCCTCAGTTTAAGTTGACTAATCATGCCTCTGCTGTCTAGCTTAGAGCGCTGAACTTGTTGTTTGACAGGCTAGGAAAACAATATGCTTAGACCACCGGCCATCCGGCGCCATACAGTCGCGCCCAGCAGGGCACGGTCCACAAGTATTCTCAGAATCATGAGGACAACGCAGTCAGTCGGCGTCAGCAGTCTTCGTTCCAGATGCGCCGCATCAGTAAACACATAAACTGCAGCGACACTCAGACAGCTCACATGTGGTTTCGCCCTGCCTGCAATAGGCGAAACTCGACCCTGGTCAGTCATCCTGCCAGTCGCTCAAGCCCATTGATGTATAAGCCTCTTAGTATTGGCGGAAATGCAGCCTCCCACTGGAAACGCAGTGTGCCGCGTCCTCCAGTGCTCACCTCGCACTGGCCACCCAGGGAAATAACAGAGGAAACTAAAAGCAGGACCACATACAGTTCGCAACATGGATAGCAATCAAGTGAATAGTACTTTGAGCTCTCAGTACAAACACCCTCATTAGAATAACCTTGTTCAGTCTGTTACCACCGTGCAATGACATAAAACATTAATAAAATTGATGAAAATGGGAGGCAAAATTCAAAAGAGGGCATGGAATCTCTCAAGCAAACTGAGTAAAACACTGGTTTCATATGAACGGAGGCATTGAGCTGTTGGACTGGCCTCTCAAACATGCTGACCTTATTCCCACAGAACACGTATTGGCAGAGGTGGGGAAAATCATTAGGTGTAGAAGACCAGCACTGACAACTGACACAGTGCTGTCCGAAGCAGTTCATGATGCATGGGAAGAGATGTCATATAATAACAGATTTGTCCTGAAACGTGGTGCTTCTATTCTCTGACTGCTAAATGGAGTGGTAGAGAAGGACACAACCTGGACACAGTACTGAATTACTATGTTGTAAAGAAAAAATTGTTTCTGCCAATTGAACGTTTTGTTGTCCCTTGAAGAGGAGAAAAATTCGTTCACCTTAACCTTCACTAAAAAAAAAAAAAAAAAAAAAAAGAGGGGCAGATTGTACATAAAAGCTAGGCTTTCTTTCAATAGACTCTTGATTCTAAATTATTTTACAACATCGGATCAAAAAGACAGACATATATGAAACCAATTTTCATTTCAAGTGACATATGATGCCATTAGGGATGAAAGCATCAAACAAAAAGTATTTACTGTTTTTACGTCGAGAAAAGCATACTGACAAAAGCCCAAAAGGTATACACTATGCGATCAAAAGTATCCAGTCACCCCAAAAACATACGTTTTTCGTATTAGCTGCATTGTGATGCGACCTATTGCCAGGTACTCCATATCAGCGACCTCAGTAGTCATTAGACAACGTGAGAGAGCAGAATTGGGCGCCCCGCGGAACTCACGGACTTCCAACGTGGTCAGTTGATTGGGTGTCACTTGTATGATATGTCTGTACGCGAGATTTCCACACTCCTAAACATCCCTAGGTCCACTGTTTCCGATGTGATAGTGAAGTGGAAACTTGAAGGAACACATACAGCACAAAAGCGTACAGGTCGACGTCGTCTGTTGACTGACAGAGACAGCCGACAATTGAAGAGGGTCGTAATGTGTAATAGGCAGACATCTATCCAAACCATCACACAGGAATTCCAAACTGCATCAGGACCCACTGCAAGTATTATGACAGTTAGGCGGCAGATGAGAAACATGGATATCATGGTCGAGCGGCTGTTCATAAGCCACACATCACGCCGGTGAACGCCAAACGACGTCTCGCTTGGTGTAAGAAGAGTAAACAGTGGACGATTGAACAGTGTAAAAACGTTGTGTGGAGTGACGAATCACGGTACACATTGTGGCGATCCGATGGCAGGGTGTGGGTATGGCGAATGCCCGGTGAACGTCATCTGCCAGCGTGTGTAGTGCCAGTAAAATTCGGAGACGGTGGCGTTATGGTGTGGTCGTGTCTTTCATGTAGTGGGCTTGCACCCCTTGTTGTTTTGCAAGGCACTTTCACAGCACAGGCCTACGTTGATGTTTTAAGCACCTTCTTGCTTCCCACTGTTGAGCGATTCGGGGATGGTGATTGAATCTTTCAACACGATCGAGCACCTGTTCATAATGGACGACCTGTGGCGGAGTGGTTACACGACAATAACATCGCTGTAACGGACTTGCGTGCGCAGAGTAGTGACCTGAATCCTGTAGAACTCCTTTGGGATGTTTTGGAAAGCTGACTTCGTGCCAGGACTCACCGACCGACATCGGTACCTCTCCTAATTGAAGAACGGTCTGCCATTCCCCAAGAAATCTTCCAGTACCTGATTGAACGAATGCCTGCGAGAGTGGAAGCTGTCGTCAAGGTGATGTGTTGTTCCAAGAAGATGATAATCGCCCACACAATGATCATGATATTAAACGTGCTCTGCAAGATATACAGAAAGTTCCATGGCCAGAACGATTTCTGGGCGTGTCTCCAGTGAGCACGTGTGGGATACGATGGGACCAAAAGTCAACCAACAACTCATACAGAACTGCGGAAACAGGTTGTGCTGGCGTGGAATAACGTATCCCAGGACAGTATTTGCCATCTGTACAATTGAGTGGATGTCAGATTCAGTCCCTGAATTGCCGCCTGTGGAGACTACACCACGTACTAATATGGGTGTTCCAGCTTGGGTCGGTACCTAGTGCCTCAGAACCGCTTGTGCTATTGATTTGTAAATGTAATCATTTCATGTACTTCATATGCACTGTTGCGTCAATAACTCTTGAGTAAATTGGAAACCTCTAAAATGGCGTACTATTTTTTCCAGCAGTGTAGGAAGACTTGAATTTGTCATAAAAATGACACTTAGATGTGATTGTGCTAATTAGCTCATATTTGACGAATTTTATATTTAAATGGTGCAGGTATTCGAACTGAAAGCAAGAAAAGAACAAAAATAATGACCGAAACAAGACTCGATCCATCAGTTACCAGTCTCGAGTACTACTATCTTTTTTCCATCTTCAGTGTATCTTACCCTTCACGAAAACGCTCGTAGAACATGCGCCTTTGTTTAAAAATTTACGTCAGCGAGGAATTGAACCAAGGACCACTACATGGAAGGCGAACATTTTACAACAGAGTCACACCCACTTGACAATAGTACCAAACTTTGGGACGTTAAAGACGCTCGGAAAGCTTGAAAGTCGATTTTCTCAAGAAATTTTGAGAGTTGAATCGACATACTCGTACCTTGGGAATTCGGTATTTCAGATCAGAACTTCATGTAGAAAAATATAAACTATAAAAATCCGATTGCCGTGTGGTCTCCTTGGAGTCAAAAACTGAGTGGTGTGCTTGAGCGAGGGTAAAAGGGAGACGGACAACGGCACTGACTCTGACGGGAGTCAGAGGTACAACTTTCAGCGTCTCGTACTCCTAACACAACAAGTAGGCCGAACCTCGGACACACATACAGTAATCGACAGCTAGACAACTTCCGCTATGCTGTACGTCTAAACTCAATCGGATTCCGTCCGCTCTTCAAGTTCTTCTACATCTTCCATGAAGTGGAACATCTGAATCACTTCGTCTCCTCTTCGTCAGGCTGTGTCATGTTATTACATCTTCACCGATGTACAGTTGCTCCTCTCCGTCTCTGCACGTTCCATATACTGACCCAAAACAATTTCCACAGACTCTCCCACCTGATGATCAATCTTCGAGGGTATCTACCCCTTCTACTAGTCTCAGCCCTTATCTTTCTTCTTGACATTCGCATTCCACACCAATTTTCCTATCTTCACAACCAGCTTCCCAGTGATACTTACTTCAACCTTAAAACTTCAAAATATTTATCTCTGGTCCATGCTGCTATGGTCGCAGGTTCGAATCCTGCCTCGGGCATGGATTTGTGTGCTGTCCTTAGGTTAATTAGGTTTAAGTAGTTCTATGATGGCCTCAGATGTTAAGTCCCATAGTGCTTAGAGCCATTTGAACCATTTTTCTGGTCCATGAACAATGATCACCATGCCTCTCCCCGATCCCTTCTGATCACTACCACAAACTCACGTCACCCGTAACGTTCCACAGCACTCAAAGAAACGCCGCAGCACCATAGTAAGTACAAAAGCAGCTTCGTACGTCATCCCGTCAGGAACATTCTGCACTCCAGCATCATCAGACCAGAAGACTAATTACCTACCGTTAAGGTATGATTCTATACAATTTAAATCAAGCTCCTTTATGGTATTCTGCAGTCACTTTAATCTTTAAGCAAATGTTGTTTCAGGCTGTAATTTTCATAGAGCTGGGTGTTAGTAATATCACTGCCGCTATCCCGCACTTAATGACAGGGCTGATACGAGCAATGAAGGAAAAATTAAAGATGAGGAAACGAATTTGGACTCGTCTCTGCACACCACAAATGCTGTATGTGCCTTTACATATGCACCAGCTTGTCTGAAATATCTTCAACAGTTCGTGAGTGCGTATTTTTAGCGTATATACATATTTTTATGCTTTTATGGCCAGACTAGACATCGCACCCACCGGATATTTTGCTAATCTAGTGTTGTGAGATGTTATGGCAACCGACAAACCACGAACCCACGATCCTTACAGTCTGCGCCACTCGGATCTATGGGCGCACGGCTGCCGGCGATACAAGAGGTTAACTACAAACTCCACATCTAGCTACAAAGGGTTCACAGCCTATTACAGTTTCACCACGAATTCTGACCAGCTTTATGCATCGAAACTCAAATAACTCGTTGGTGAGTTGTAACGAGCTGTTTTATATTTCTTAATGTAAGGGAGATTCGATCACTGTATAGCACTTCGTACCACTTCGTTCGTGGGTAAAAGCTGCTTAGTAAAAATTTGAAAATGTTTCGCTTTGTGATCGAGGTAAGACAACCAACAGGCGCGATTCAAATTTTTTCCAAGTTCTCGTTGTCGTTAGCTTGAGGAGATGGTGATGTTGTCGTGCAAGTTTATTAGAGTGCGCTATTTGTCCATAGAAAGAATTGATACTGGGTATTTTAACTTTTTTCAGTTACTTCTGCAAGTATTCAACGCTGTTCCTATAGTTATTTCATTAAATAAAACTAAGGTAGAGCTATTTTCGACCCAAACGTTGGTTTTAACGCCACAGTGTTTTAGTAGGTAAGGCATTTGAACTGACTTACCCCACCAGTTATAGGGAAAACTACAGTTTAACGTGGATTCAGAACTACGAAGTAGTTCTCACATATTTTTTTGGTTCTAATAAAACCCCATGTCATTCCAAGCATGTGTGTCAATTTTTACCTCTCTATCTACATTATTCCGTGGTTTATTACGTTTTCAAATTAGACTGACTTTTTGATCACCCGGTACTTTACATTGTGAGAAGTAGAAGAGGCGATAAACTGCAGAAAAAAATCCTAAAACCTGTCGAGGAAGTTTTGAATGTGAAATCTGATATTTACTCAATTACTTATAGAGCCACACAGAACGAAACTCCCAAGTTACATATAGCGATTAGTGGGACCACTGTGTGGTTCTCTGCAAACGGCGTTTTAAAATATTAGTTCCTAACTGTAACCGTTAGAGTATTCGCAACACAGTCCCAGAGCTCACATTTCTCAAAAAAAGGAATCATCCTAACATAAATCTAAGAACTGTTAGTTCGATGAAACGGAAGTAGAGTGTAGGGAATATTTTCTTTAAGTCGAGGAACGTACATCACGAAAGAGAGATAGATTGCACAGGGGTAGATTTTCTAGCGACAAGCAGAAACTTTAGGTCTAGCGAGAACCAAAGTGAATCTGACGCAGAACTCATATGGAACAAAGTAACTGGGATCGTTGCAATTAAATTAACAATCAGATGTTTCTATCACCAGATTCAGACATATCAGTATTAAAATCATAAAAAGGTATCCTAAACTCAGTAGCACGGAAAGACGGCAAGTGTACGGTAGTATTAGGTGGTGGATGAAACGTGCCCAGTATCGACTAGGAAACCTACGCTACTTTGACGATGGTAACGACAAACACTCTGGCGGAGGAACATTGAATGCACTGTCTACCAATTCCCTCAATCAACTACTCTGACAACCGATAAACGAAAGAATTATTTATGTAAAGATATGTGTTTAGGGTACTGTTCTCCAGTTGTTAATGTCGGCGTTCCAAAAATGGAGCCAGTTCTTCGTCTTCTTCTTCTCCTCCAAGTAGATCTTCATCGTTCTTCTAGCCCTACTATCAAGGAAAAACAGTAGCTGCCCCGCAGTTTGCACCCGAGTCTTCCCTGTGGCAATGAGACGGCTGACTGCTCAGCTGTGGAGGCGGAAGACACGGTAGCCATCGTCCCTCCAAGTAAAAGCGAACCTATTCTTCTTACTTAAAAGAAGGAAATTTCTGATTCTCTCGCAGGAAATTGGCTGAAAGTGAAACATTGGTGACTAGTCCGCGACAGCGTTTATGGCCTCTAGGTTGGGGATGCGCAGTAGAGAGGTGCGCAGCTAGCCAATCAGCGCCCAGTCTGTTTCCGCGTTCCGCACTGTGTGAACTTCCGTCGTATCTGAGCGTTCTATCGTTTTCTTTTTTATGCGAGCGAAACTACGAATGACCGATTTCTGTGGTATTCTGTGTGTTCTGCGAGCTTTCTCGTAATAGCTGAACACCTAGCAAAAGCCAACTGTTTCACAAACTAGTAAGGGATCTTATTTTTTAAGTGCACTCGTTCTTCAAACGTGAGGCAGGTTCAGGCAAGCCGATGTATGACGTTGCCAAGGTGCAGGAACGTAAGGTAGTTTCTGTCTCTGCACTTTCAGTCAAGTCGACAACGCAGCATTCCTTGTGAGCTGTCGCCGGCTGTAGTTAAAGATCCAAGTTCCGTGACCTTAGTCTTTACTGAGCAGAAATCTGCCATCCGCCTAAGCCTCATGGTCTATCTCAGAATTACGACCTACCACTGCCTCGTGCCTCTTACCATCTTTAGTGGATTTCCCAGACACGATAACAACACCACGGACGAGTGGCGTAACCAAGGCGTGGTAGCCGAGGAGCGTGTCTTGAGCGCTATTTGTGTGGGAGGCTGCTGTTTTGCGACTGGTGAAAAAAAGAGAAAGGGTAAAAGAAATGCGAAAGAAGGAGGGAGAATTTGGAGGGAGATAACGAAGAAGAAAAAGGAGAAGGGAAAGGACTTGATCAGAAGTCACTAAAACGGGAAGAGGGCAGATGTGTTTGAAAGGAAATCTCGAGGAGACCATAACTGGACTGTGTTGAGCAACAGTTCCCTGATACCTATCTCTTCCTGGTACAGAAACACTTGTTCCTTGTATTCGGCATAAGTGTAAAGAACGAACACTACTGGTCATTATAATTGCTACACAAAGAAGAAATACAGATGTTTAACGGGTATTCATTGGACAAATATGTTACACTAGAACTGACATGTGATTACATTTTCACGCAATTTGGGCTCATAGATCCTGAGAAATCAGTACCCAGAACAAACGCCGGCCGCGGTGGCCGTGCGGTTCTAGGCGCTCCAGTCCGGAGCCGCGCTGCTGCTACGGTCGCAGGTTCGAATCCTGCCTCGGGCGTAGGTGTGTGTGATGTCCTTAGGTTAGTTAGGTTTAAGTAGTTCTAAGTTCTAGCGGACTGATGACCACAGCAGTTGAGTCCCATAGTTCTCAGAGCCATTTGAACCAACCAGAACAAACACCTCTGGCCGTAATAACAGCCTTGATACGCCTGGGTATTGAGGCAAACAGAGCGTGGATGGCGTGTACAGGTATAGCTGCCCATGCAGCTTCAACACGATACCACAGTTCATCAAGAGTAGTGACTGGCGTATTGTGACGAGCCAGTTGCTCGGCCACAATTGACCAGACGTCTTCAGTTGGTGAGAGATCTGGAGAATGTGCTGGCCAGGACAGCAGTCGAACATTTTCTGAATCCAGAAAGGCCCATACAGGACCTGCAACATGTGGTCTTGCATTATCCTGATGAAATGTAGGGTTTCGCAGGGGTCGAATGAAAGGTAGACCCACGGGTCGTAACACATCTGAAATGTAACGTCCACTGTTCAAAGTGCCGTCAATACGGACAAGAGGTGACCGAGACGTGTAACCAATGGCACCCCATACCATCACGCCGGGTAATACTCCAGTATGGCG
This sequence comes from Schistocerca nitens, assembly GCF_023898315.1. Classification (NCBI taxonomy): domain Eukaryota; kingdom Metazoa; phylum Arthropoda; class Insecta; order Orthoptera; family Acrididae; genus Schistocerca; species Schistocerca nitens. The sequence goes on from NC_064614.1 coordinate 390,311,972, forward strand.
ATGACGAATACACGCTTCCAATGTGCGTTCACCGCGATGTCGCCAAACACGGATGCGACCATTATGATGCTGTAAACAGAACCTGGATTCATCCGAAAAAATGACGTTTTGTCATTCATGCACCCAGGTTCGTCGTTGAGTACACCATCGCAGGCGCTCCTGTCTGTGATGCAGCGTCAAGGGTAACCGCAGCCACGGTCTCCAAGCTGATAGTCCATGCTGCTGCAAACGTCGTCGAACTGTTCGTGCAGATGGTGGTTGTCTTGCAAACGTCCCCATCTGTTGACTCAGCGATCGAGACGTGGCTGCACAATCCGTTACAGCCATGCGGATAAGATGCCTTTCATCTCGAGTGCTAGTGATCCAGCACGGCGTTCCGTGTTACCCTCCTGAACCCACCGATTCCATATTCTGCTAACAGTCATTGGAATTCGACCAATGCGAGCAGCAATGTCGTGATACGATAAACCGCAATCGCGGTAGGCTACAATCCGACCTTTACCAAAGTCGGAAACGTGATGGTACGCATTTCTCCTAATTACACGAGGCATCACAACAATGTTTCACCAAGCAACGCCGGTCAACTGCTGTTTGTGTATGAGAAATTGAGTGGAAACTTCCCTCATGTCAGTACATTTGCATCTCACAGCATTTTATTCCTGTCGGTTAAATTTCGCGTCTGTAGCACGTCATCTTCGTGGTGTAGCAATTTTAATGGCCAGTAGTGTATTTTGGGACTGTTGTTTTGTCCGTTAAGGTTTGCATTGATCGATACTGAAACAGGTGGAAAGAAATGGTGTTATTGCTGCAAGCACTGGGACTTTGGACAGTGTGTTGTTCCATATTTTGAAATGTTTCGTGCGAAAAATAATTCTTGAAAAGTATATCTTTTACTTCATTGTGAAGCCGTATTTTGACGTCGATAAACAGAGTATGAGAATTAGAACAAAAAAGGGGTGATGATGGTTGGTGGGAGGAGGGGCAGCAAAATTTAAGTTCGGACTAGGCGCCAGTTATGTTAATGGTCCTACACACGCACAAACCAACCGACCGATCGACCGACAAATTGGACGTTATTAGGTGTTTTGACAGAGCGACAGAAGCCGGCCGGAGTGGCCGAACGGTTCCAGGCGCTACAGTCTGGAACCGCGCGACTGCTACGGTCGCAGGTTCGAATCCAGCCTCGGGCATGGATGTGTGTGATGTCCTTAGGTAGGTTTAAGTAGTTCTAAGTTCTAGGGGACTGATAACCTCAGAAGTTAAGTCCCATAGTGCTCAGAGCCATTTTACAGAGCGACAGACTAAATTTCCTTGTTGGGATGTCAAGCGGATGGGACCACCCAACACCCGACCGCCTCACCACTCCACCCAACATGCCGTGTGCGGAACTGTCATGCCAACCGCCGACAAAGGGTCGTCTTTTGTCACTGCACACGGGGTTAAATGCTGTTCTAACATACAGAAAAGGGTACCAGGCTGACGTAATTTCCAGGACAGAGTTTCTGGAGAAAAAAAAGACTGCAGATGTTTGTGGCACACGACATGCGAGGACTACGGCAAACACAAGAAATGCAGCACTTTCTTCATCTTTATAATGAATCCGTAATGGTTTCGTGTGGCACGTCGAGAGAATAAAAGTCCATCGACCTTTTGTATTTCCGTTTTTAGGTATTATTTCCCATACATATCAGAAATGAAAGTGTTTAAAAAATGTTTAAAAATGTCCACCCTATATTGAAGCTCTCTCCTATGAAGAGCAAGGCGTGGGATTTTTTATACAGTTCTAACAATTGCCAGGTGCTTTATTTGTTACATATCTGTTGTACTCGTATTTATTACATAATGTGCGCCACTACTGTGAGTAGTCTTTCTTCTTCGAATTTCAAAGGAATTTCTTAAACTTACCTGTCATATTTTATGCTACATGTATAAATAAATTAATAACGTTTACATGAACTTTTTTTGTTTTATTTATTTTACTTTACCATGATGTATTTCCTCAGTCACCTATACATCATACTGCAGGTTTCGGGAATAATTTTAGTTAATAATTGTGGGGATACAACAATACCGAATCTGAGGTCGTCTTAACTTCTGCCAGTGGCTAGAAATCGAAATGTAGTTAACACACTCTCCTCACAGCTTACACCCTCTCCCATGATTGTGTTCTTTTCCGTTAAGAATGGTCTGGTGGTGTTCAGCAGCTTAGAGATGCATGAGTAATCCAATCTTAGATAGTTGCGAAAATAATCGTCTCCCGGGTCCAGAGCGTGACTGAATTTTATTTCTTCATTAGTCACTTCTTTGCCCACAGCTTTCTCTCAGCATTTTTAAGCCTTGTTACCTCTAAAACACCCAAGGAGCCCCCCCTCCCCCCACCCATTTTTGTTTCTGTGTAAAGCCAAAAGGCATCTCGTGGAATATAAACTCAGTGAACTTCAGATGAACAAATCACAACAGGGCGGCGCTATATTGGCTGAGAGTAGGCGGTCGGGACGTGTGTAGGCTGCGTAACACGTTAGTCCAAAAGTTAACTTCGCTAAAAATCAATCCGTTACTAAAACAGTTCGTTAAACATTATAGCATTACTTTACATGAGATTTATCGGTAATTAAAGCTAACGATTAACTCATAATAGTAATGTTTATGTTGTAGGTGTACGGAAAGGAGCTACTGAATCAAATGTATTACCGTCGCTTAAATAAAAAAAGTTTTGGTGGGGAAGTTCAGGTGGGACTTCAAGGACATAAATGAATCACGTTCGTAACAAAATGTTTATTATGCATTGGTCTATACTACCTTAAGACACATCGCTACAATGCCAAAAGGCTCTGCAGTGCTTCTCTGTGGTATTCTTTTGACCGGATTACTGCTCCTGGTTCCGCTGTTGATATCTGAATGGCCAAGTTTCATTTTTCTTTTTGGCTCTCCTCGACCGGACTCTGTCGTCCATGTTTCTTAAAACCGTACATACACCATTCCATGTTCTCTTCTTACATGTTATTTCAAATTGTTAAGGATGAGCCCTGATTGTTGATTTTTTAGGCAAGCACAGTTTACAATCGAAAAGTATTTGTTCTCCCGATCACTTAAGTGTGCCACGGATTTTCATCAGTTGTATAGCTAGAACCTAGTTACTTGATCTAGTTTAAAACAATCAACTAACAAAAGTAGCACTTCATGCGAACTCCGTAAATAAACAACAATTAACACCACATTCGCACTAAATTATTTACACCGATAGCGCTCACCCCGGGCGTAGTCACACACCTACATGACCCAAGCTCGTAGAACATGACTTCCGTGGGAGGCGCGGCGTAATTTTAGTCGCAAGTTGTGCCTAATGAGCCATTAAAGGACTCTAAGAAAATCAACCAAAATTGAAGAATCCGCTAACGTTTTTAAAGTTAGCTTAAAAGTTAATCCATTACTCGAAAAGTTAAGGCGCGTGTACACCTGTGCGACTTCCGGTGCCCACTAGGCGCGTGCGGCCATTGCACGTAGAGGCAAGGAAGCGCATGCCTCTGATGTAGGCGCACCGGCTACCGTACGCAGGCGCAGGAGTGATGGAGGCATGCGCAACAATCGTGCGCATGTCCCCAGTTCCCTCCGTTTATTTGTCTGCTTGTAATTGACAGATGAAAGATTCAATTTCTTGCACGTGTTGGTGTTAACACCATGGCTGATTGAGCTAATGAGAAACAAATCTATTTGTGGAAGATTATCGTTCCTTTCCATGTTTGCAGTTCGTCAACTCTGCCGACTATAAAGAAAAAATTAAGAGAAATAGTTGTCAACGGCCCCTGACAGATAAGTATAACATGCAAACAACGAACGCCATTTGTACGCTAGACAGCGTAGCTCATTCGGTAGCGTTGGAGAATGGTTAATGGGTTATCAATGGATCATTGATTCAAACATTGCCAAGGACTTTTTTATTTCGTTTTTCTGTCACTTAATTCGAATACATGTATCATTTAAATGTAAACTTCATCTCTTCTTGTTTCTAATTACATACTGCATGGAAAATTTCAGAGTTCAATGCAGAACAACTTCTTAATTACCGATATTTTATAAAATATTGCTGGTAAATTGATGACATTTTCGAAATAAACATTTTGATTAAAAATCTTTTATGTAATAGACTGAGAATTTATATATGTGATGAGCATTTTTCGTAAAAGTACTGATTAGGTGTATGTTACTTATCAAATATTTGATGAATGTTATATAAAATGATAATGTTATTCGAAATGAATGAAAAAAATATCCCACTTAAAAAATTTGAAGTTTCTTCCATTGACTAAAAACTCTTTTTCGGTGTCTTGAACTGTTAACGAAATGCGATGGATGGCCTGAATAATTCACTATAGCCTTACCGTTGAGTGCGTGGGTGGAAGTGTGATACATGAAATACATTTTCTCATGACTGGAGACGGAGGTAGACTTTCTCTGAAGTCTAAAGAAAAATTCAATATATCAGCTACATTTGACACACAGCAACATATGGCGAAAATGTACCAAACGCAAACTCATAGCGACCCCTATGTTTCACTGCAAACTATTCGAATTTCGTATGCTGATACACGTAATCCGTCAATAAGGCGAGAACTATGACCATTAACGAAAAGACAGGTAGTTCTTCTTGATACTGCTACATACGGCTATAAGTAATAGAAGAATCAAAAGTTTGCACCCGGTAGTTTCCGTAATATTGTTTGAGAATGATTGCTGAATAGTCGATGTACGTGCGCCATCGTTTTGGCAGAGTAGCGCGGCGATGTGGACAAGGAATGTGGGTGGGAATGGGATCAGTCATGCGCACAAGCTGAGAAAGATGCATGCGCATACACGCGTGCCTCTACTTGCGTGTTGGTGTTGGGCAAGCACAGCCACACGGCGATGAGACGCAAGATGCACAGGTGTAAAAGACTCTTTAACTTTGTTAATTAACGACCAACGGATTAACGGCTTGTGCCCAGGCAATTGGTCGTGTATAGGGTCCTTCAGCTATGCAAGTGCCACAGACACTGGTCGTGTATCGAACCCAGTGTTGTAGATGACTGCAAGCGACGAGGCTCGAACCCGCGGCCGTTGCGCCGCGCTCACAGCGGACCAATGAGCGCGCGGCTGCCCCCTCCCCTGGGCGCAGCGGTCGCATGAGTGGCGTCGCGGGAAGGATTGTTGTGCGCCAGGTTCAGTTACACCGGCACAGCTGACGTGACGGCTCGCCGCGCTACACGTCTCTCTGCGCGCACTCCAGTCCGAGCCGCCAGCCACACTCGCGCTACAATACGTAAGTCACACGCGCAATTTGCACGTTGTCAACAGCATCGACCGGACATCCAGCTGTCGGTGCGGTGATGCCCCTCATCCATGCTGTGAGGCTGCTGTTGTGCATTTACAGATGTGCTATTATAGGTCTAGAACCTGGGATCACTGTGTGGCCATGTGCCTGTACTGAGAAACGCATCCCTACGCTGCTTTGCTAACGACATTCGTGTTTCCCTTGTGCAACAGCTTAACGTATCTGTAGTTCTTCGGCAGGGGAATGTGAATTTACATTTCAAACCATGCTATTATACGAGGGTTGGAACTTTAATAGTGGCAACTATTTATTTACAGTTCGTACAAAATAGATATGTGTTCCAAAGTTTTACTGACCTTCAAAGTAGTCACCAGCATTGTGTGTAGCCCGTTGACAGTGATGTGGAAGTCGTATGATCCCCTTAGCAGTGCCAGTTGTGTTGACAGTTCGAGCGGCGCTGTCTATTCCCCGACGAATTTGTAGCAGTTCCAAAGCGAATGCCGTGAAGTGTTTCCTTCAGTTTAGAAATCGACTTACGAGGGCTTAAGTCAGGGGAGTGCAGTAGGTGGTACAGCACTTAGCAGCCCCATCAGTCAAACAAATCAGTAACAGCTCGCACTGTACGTGCTTGAGCATTGTCTTGCAAAATGGTCTGGTCCTGCAGAAAGTGTCATCACTTCTGTCCCTATGCTGTTCATTTTTGGAACACAACCTACGACCAGCTTAGAGACAGAAGTGATGACACTTTCTGCAGGGCCTGACCATCATTTTGCAGGACAATGCTCAAGCACGTACAGTGCAAGCTGTTACTGATTTGTGTGACAGATGGGGCTGCTAAGTGCTGTACCACCTACTGCACTCCCCTGACTTAAGCCCTCGTAAGTCGATTTCTAAACTGAAGGAAACACTTCACGGCACTCGCTTCAGAACTGCTACAAATTCGTCTTGCAATAGACCGCGCCGCTCGAACTGTCAACACAACTGGCACTGCTAAGAGTATCCTACGACTTCCACATCGCTGGCAGCGGGTTATACACAATGCTGGTGACTACTTTGAAGGTTAATAAAACTTTGAAACACGTATCTGTTTTGTTCGAGCTGTAAATAAATACTTGCCACTATTAAAGTTCCAACCCTCGTACTTGGCTCAACAAGCTCAAGCGTCGCAATGAAAAGTATTACAAACTGAGGAGGATATGTTCGATTATCATATCATAATCAAACATTTCATATTCACTGCTGAATAGAGGCCTCCGTACCTCTAGACACATTACAATCTTCAGGCTGCTGACATACAACTTGCTCTTGGATGTTGTCTAGGAACATAGACCTATCTTGCTGGAGGCTGTTTTTTAGATATCTGCTTATGTTGTTAAGCAGTGAACTTCCTTGCTCCTTAGGCCATCAATTCGCGACTGTTTGCTCCACCAACTACTATTTCACTAATCTCTCTCAATTGCTTGCTGTCAAAACTCAATTTTTGAAAGGCAGTAATCTTCCATGTCCTACAACCAAACGTCAAAACTGGAAATACACACTGATTATGAACATTGACAATGCACTCAAAGAAATTTGTGTGCAGATTTAAAAATGTAAATAATGATCATTTCTGTGTTAACGACCTATGTTGACAAGCTTGATCGGCTACAGCTTCTCTAGCTTTTCCGGCAATAGTGCAGTTACTGCACTTTTAATGGTACCTTTCACATTGGAAAGAGAAAATACTCTGATAGCTACAATTTTAAGAATTCGGTGCTCCCAGCCTTCGACCGCCAATGAGTTTAGTTCGAACCCAACCCGTCAGCCTAATAGCAAACATGACAGGCTGATTATGAGCAGAAGATACGAAAATATTAAATCTGCGAAACAGTGATTTCGTGCACTGTTGAAAGTACTGCCCAGAGATCTTTTGTTTGGAGTTTAATTCATTTAGTCACATTATATTCGTGGTGTTAGAATACAGCATATTCTACAGTCTGTATTATTTCGATGACATGTCCCTTAAACACGTATTCACTGCACGTATTTTCGTTCCTCATCTGAGTGTTAATCAGTATAGAAGTCCGAGTAAATGCACATTTAAATCCAACAGCCACGCCCATGATTCGAGCCAGCAAACTGAGATTTTGGAGCCCCACAGAAATTAGTTGCCTTTTGCCAGTCTGTATCGACTGGCCGTAAACAGCTGACAACTCTCATAACGAACGCTTTAGACCAGAACTAATTTCCGCAAGGTAATGAGATTACGGGAAACAGCTTTTCCTACTCTCTCTCGTCGCCGGTACTTGGTGCACGAAGTGTTCTACACAAAGTCAGTTGAGCTGTCATGTACTGGCAATAACCAATCCTAGAAAAACAATAATAAAATGTGTTCACGTTGGCTTTTGTGGGCTTAGATATGCAGTCACAAATATTACAGCCCAAATAACTCTAGAACAGTGTCATTCCATACAATATTGTGTAAATATCAACAGGGTAACCTAACTTGTTTGCTTGAACAAGAGGGTTCAGCATTATATAACATGCCTTCGACCTGTTTTTTTATCATAGATTAAAAGGACGAATTAGTACCAGAATAAAGGAAAGCTCTTAATGAATTGTTTTAGTTATTTGGTAAAATCTGAGTCTTTAAAATTGTAATAATAGGTTTTTCTGCATTATCGTACAAAAAAATGCTGAACGGAATATTTTTACGATATGTTAATTTTTGGTCCGCTATAAAGCAGCTGCAAGCTGAGCTTGGCGTGAAAGCCGCAACGATGGCATAAAAAAAAAAATTGTGGGCTTGAGATCCGCTTGTTTGCATGAGTAATAAAGTGCTCATTGTATGCAAAAGGGTTACAGGCGAGTAAGATCGGTCCTCGCGGGCTTGCGGTGTTCCATCTCGCGCACCGGGCTGGGATTGGCATTTAGCATCATGTCGGCATCGTTCACTGGCAGTGAACAGTTTTGACAGGCACACCCGTTGAAAGAATTTTATGAAACCTTAGTGTGATACTGAGCTACCGTACTAGGCTTTCGTTCCCTTGGATTGCACAAATCCAGCAGCGTGCAATGGCCAGTTGAGTAATATTAAATTGAAGCGTTAGGCACGCTAGCGTTGCACCGCTGACGGAAGCTTTCACCGGCATCGCCTGCTAGATAGCGGAGGGCAGTCGGCGTCCTGTTTACATCGCTGTACGGGAGAATTTCTATTTTCGTGAGTTTGACTAATGGTGTTTAGCAAATGATGACACAAACTGGGCAGCAGCAGCAACAGTTCTAGTTACACCTAGGAAATAAATCTTGCTAACATTTATATACTATCTCAACCATCGACGTTTAAGATTGACTTTTGTTGGCTCTTATCTGATACGAAAAACAAGAGATTCTGAAGGACATTATTCTACCGGAATGTTATTTTATTCTGCACTACTGCTTCTAGTTCTGTCTTCGATATGTGCCCATAAAGACCTATCAACACCGGAAATGTTACACAGCAGTTTTTATTGACAATTCGCAGTGGACATAAGTCTCTTACCCTGGTATGAAGTCACCCAGGCTTAACAAAGAACAGATTTCGACATAAAACAAATTTTACAACCACTGTATCCTGAATTGAGTAAAAATATTACACAGGATACACAGGTACTGCACACGCACACACAAATATTTAGACATAAAGTACATATGAATGTTTCACATTCTGCTGCGTGGGAATATAGTCAGTTGTGCTTTAGTCTTCCCCTGGCATACTAAGTAGCAATAGCATTATATTAGCAGCGCAGGAAGCTGGAACGGGGTCTTGGCACTGTTGACGAATTCCGACAGGATTTTATACTTTCTGTGTCGTTGGACGGTGTCCACGTTTGAAGGCTGCTTGGGAACTGATGACAGAGCCCGAAGATTACTTCAAAGTACGTGTTTGTGGTAAGTAATCCGAGGACATTGCAGAAATGTGTGGTTTGGATCTTCTTCCTCTCCGCTGATCCCATAGAAATGTTTGTTCAACTTCCGATGACTAAATTTCAGCTGTGCTAAGTGTCGTGAAGCTTCTCGATGTTTTTAATTGTATCACTGTGCTCTCTGAATCATAGGATGAATTAATGCGTAGTGCCTGCCTTTGATTTTAGATGTCCTCGAAATGCTCATGCCAGCTTCACTACTGTTTATAGATGCCTTTGAAAATGGGGCCCCGCATGAAAATGGTGCAGAATAAAAATACAGCTCGCTGGAATGGTGTCCAACCAGAAGAATGACAAGAGATTCTCATTGGAGAATCTCACAGCGTTCAAGAAACATACATAGCTGTTGAAGAAACATTCGAAAAACGGGCTAGGCGAAAATTTCCAGTGATGGATAGATTTCAGAACGAATCTTTCACTCTTTAGCGGAATATGCACTGATTTGAGATTCACAGATTAGTGTGCTGGACCGGGACGTTTTGGTCTTTATTTCGATGTTTCTTCGTAGATTTTTTGTTAGCGGTCGCATGACATCATTCAAATTCTACCGATGAGAACATTTCTTTATTACAGAGGGTGGCTAGTCCCCTGAGCGAACGTGCAGAGCTGCCTTGCAGGCTGAGCTATCCAAGCATGGCTCACGACCTGCCCTCATAGATGTACTTCCATCAGTATGTATGCTTCTGAAACTTAACAGAAGATTTCTTGTAAACTTCGCTCGATTCGCACTCGTAGAAGAAATAACATGTGACGAAATGGTTTAGCCGCAATCTAGACATTTGTTTCCAGAATAAATCCGTAACCTCTTAGCAGTACCCAGTTTTAATTTAACAGGAAGTTTCAAAACAGCCCTGACTTTGCTGCAGACTGAACGACGCAGTAATCTTCTGGGCTCTACCTAACCCATTTCCGGAATATCCTGTTGTCCAGAAGTTTCCGTGAAGTTTGGAGGGTAGGAGATGAGCTGCTGGTGGAAGTAAAGCTGTGAGGACGGCCGTGAGATGCTCCTGGATACATCACTCAGCAGAGCATTTGCCCACGAAATGCAAAGGTTACGGGTTATAACCATTCCGGCAAGCCACATAGCTTTAATCGGGCGAAGCTTGTCAGTGGATGAATTTCTGATCCCTGCTAAAAGTATAGAACGCATAATGGTCAGAAACAGTCTGAAAAGCTTGTAAGGGTGTTGCAGAGCAGGTCTTGCTGAGAAATAATTAAGAAAAAAATAGATTGCGTCGTTTCCGATTTAATTAGCACTTAATTGTTTGGGTTTAGGAAACTAAACGATATCTTTTGTTGACACAGTCTCTGGCGGGTCGCTTGAATTTGGGGGCGCAACGCCTTACTGGCCAACTCCAGTGCTAATGACTCGGAAACGGCGCAACGTATCGATTTTTTAACGCTTATTTCTCAGCAAAAGGTACCTTGCAGCATTATTAGCTTTCCAGAGTCTCTGACCACTGTGTGTAAACACTATGTTAATGTATTTTCCTGTGCAACCAGGGAATACATAACCTGTCGGGCAGGACTGTTAAGAGCGCATAAAGTTACTAAAGTAGTGTAAACACTTCATTTTTCAGAAAAAGTAAATACTGAGGAACAGTACACCTACGATGGTCGTAACTGTAAGGCTCATTTTTTTTATAGTAGAGGAGAGAACATTGATGTGGTTTCCATAAATTGTTATAACATATGGGTCAAGAAAATGCCTGGCGGAAGGATGTGGCACTGTGGTTTCTCCATTCTGATGGAGTGTGGTAACTACTTCGCCAATCCTGGTTTTCGAGGGAAACACAAATCCAATTCTGGGTGATTTTGTCATGATTTTCCAACAAAGCCATGACGCATTTTTTGTTTCGTTCCTCTCAGCTGAACTGCCTTTTGAATACCACCTTCCTTCAGATACAGACTATGAGAGTGCTCCATACCGAATGGTAACAGTATTTCATGGAAGCTGCTACGTAACTTAGCAGGGAACAAACGGAAACGATGTAGTTACCGCTGCCGCCACTTCTATGGCACAAAGAACGGCATTGTTCCTTAACGATAGCGTGGTTTTAGCTGTACGAAATAATGAAGCTGTAATCCGGGACTCGTTTCCGCGTTGCGCTTTGTATTACAAAGCAGTGTAGACGCGTCGAAGGTACGGCGCTGTTTATCACCGGTTGATAATGTCCGGTCAGACACCGGGCAGTGTTTGTCCGCCGATCAGTATTTTATTCTGGTTTTCCAATTTCTCGTGGTAACTCGATATTAGATGTCACACGTAACTGCTCCATATGACGTAGCTATTGTCCACTGAATCAATCGGAAGTCTCGTTACTCAGAATTTTATATTTGGAATCTATTCATATGATTTTAATACCGAAAGAAATCTGTTAAACTTACAACTAAAATGAAAACGTCTTCCTGTTTGACGACACGTCCGCTATTTGCGTGTCGATGAACATTAGACGAAATAACACGAACATCCAGTCCACGACGAAGAAAATCTCTAATCCTTCTGGGAATCGAACCCGGAACCCCACGATCTATTGGACCACGCGTTGGTAGTTTTCTAAAGAGGTTATTAATAAAGAGTTAACAATTTTTATTTGCCAGTACATATGATATTAAATTGTCATATGCAGCAAAGCTTAGTTCCTCCTGCCAGACAAGAAATGGATTTGCTAATAAAGTACCAAACTCAAAGGACTCACCCATCTACAAAATGAGAACAGAACGGATTTAAACTAACTTGAATAACCCAAGAGTAGCCGTCGACGGTACAAGTTTAATATCCTTCATGGAAAACTGTCGAAATTTGGTTTCTTTTCTGATTATGTACTGTTCAAAATATCTTCTGTGGCAGAATTTGACGGATTAGATCCAAAACTCCGAAGAGATCCATCTGGCTGGTAGCATACGTACTAAGAGGCCAGGAAATGTTGATTTTGTTTCCAACTGTCACTAAGGAACATAATAGCACTCCGTCTTCAGGCCGCGAGTGGCCTACCGGGACCATCCGACCGCCGTGTCATCCTCAGAGGAGGATGCGGATAGGAGGGGCGTGGGGTCAGCACACCGCCCTCCGGGTCGTTATGATGGTATTCTTGACCGAAGCCGCTACTATTTGGTCGAGTAGCTCCTCAATTGGCATCACGTGGCTGAGTGCACCTCGAAAAATGGCAACAGCGCATGGCGGCCTGGATGGTCACCCATCCAAGTGCCGACCAAGCCCGACGACTTCAGTGATTTCACGGGAACCGGTGTATCCACTGCGGCAAGGCCGTTGCCCAAGGAACATAATAGCCCCAAATAAAGATTTCGATCGTATATTTTACTTGCAGTTACTCTGTGCCTATGATGTATTTTAAGAAATGCTGAGAAAGTTAAAAGATTCAATTCTGACACCTCTAATCAATCAGTTTGCCAGTCTTATCAATAATACATAGTATCACATGGTTCCTCAAAGTAAAGCAGCCGGGCGGCGTGGCGCGGCGGTTGCTACATTCGAACTTCGGTCTGCCATTCTGGTTTAGGTTTCTCGTGCTTCCCGTGACTGAGTTGGTGGAGTGGTTCATTGAGCGTAGCCAGTGGTGGACGGAGTCCCCATCCCTCTCCGGTCGGAGCTTGCACTAGGTGTCCACAGGATGTTAACTTCCTCCAGAAATAAATGTTAAATTTAGATAGAAGTTTTAGATGCTGTGTGGAAGTGACAAACATATATTTCAAATTAAGATAGCTGTTTTCATAGACTCAACATGTAGCAACTTAATAAATACAGGATAAGGCAACTTTAGTATCGAGACTGCAGGTATTCTAGTATATTAAAAGATGCAATATAAATTTACAAGTGTGGGATACATATATTAAGCATTCTTGTGAGGAACAAAATAAATCGTAAAGTGGGTGAAGGTGTAGAACAGCGAAGCGTAACTCTTTTAGAGAACGCACAATTAACTGGAATATCTTCAGCGAAATGAATGGAAAATTTACGGTAGAAGGTAAAGAAAAAATATTTCCTGCAGGAAGGAAGGAATTAGGTTTAACGTCCCGTCGACATCGAGGTCATCAGAGACATAGCACAAGCTCTGATTGTGTCAAGGATGGGGAAGGAAATCGGCGTGCCATTTCAAAGGAACCGTCCCGACACTTGCCTGGAGCAACTTAGGGAAGTCAAGGAAAACCTATATCTGGTTGTCCTCGCGAAAGAGTCCGATGTGCTGACCACTGCGCCACCTCGCTCGGTTTGTTTCCTGCAGATGCTAGCGTAGTTAACAATGAGTTCTTGCACTGCATTTGTTAATGTCTTAGCTCAAATATCCCAACACAGTATGCTGAACTCAGAATCAATCAGTCACCACGAGAACTAATTCTACCTGAACGTTTGACTTCGTATCGTTTTATATTTAACTGCGTAGTTTAATCTGTGAGATTAATTCAATGTTATGCGACTTTTTGCCTCCCTTATTTACGTGCCTTATTATGAATTTAAACACGTCCAAGGTGAAGCACGATACTTTTGTGGAAATGAAACTAAATATCCTCATATATCCAGCGATAATACTTTCATTCCTGAAATGACTCCAGACCACTACGAAACTGTCAGTTCCTTGAATAATTTATCGTACTGTTGTAAAATTTTGTCCTTAAGGCAGTTTAAGGTTCTGTTAGATCTTTCATTTTGTAAATACGGTACTTGATACCGATTTAAGACCGAAATTGTTGAATGTCAACAATAAACCAAGCAGTTGCTTTTCAGGCTGTCTGCAGTCATTTCAAAAATTTCCAGCAACTGTGGATCCATATTCAAAGAAAATCATAAACAATACTTCACTTCTTCAAAAATTACTAATGAGCAAATAAAACATGGACAGTTGTTTGTATATATGGAGAACGTGGTTGCTCCTATCATGCATTCCTAAGAGGATCTGACTAAGCACTTGCTTCTGATGAACGCTACTTCTTCCAGATAAAGCACTTGAGCCGGCCGGAGTGGCCGAGCGGTTTTAGGTGCTACAGTCTGGAACCGCGCGACCGCTACGGACGCAGGCTCGAATCCTGCCCCGGGCATGGATGTGTGTGATGTCCTTAGGTTGGTTAGGTTTAAGTAGTTCTAAGTTCTAGGGGACTGATGACCTCAGATGTTGAGTCCCATAGTGCTCAGTCATTTGAACCATTTTGAGAGCACTTGATTCTGTATCCTAGAACGTGATAAAACCAGCCACATATTTGAAAAAGTACTCTGTATTGTCGCATCTTCATTGAGTCGACGGCGTGACGCAGCTTTTTTAATAACTTTGGACAGCTGGGATAATTTCCTATATCGACTCTTGCCTAAGATTTGAAAGGTGTCACAATGCTGATTTCTTAATTGACGCTGGTATTTGAAAAGAAGCTCTCTCGACCCGCCAGGGTAGCCGAAAGCGCTAACGCGCTGCTTCCTGGACTCCGGTAGGCGCGCCGGCCCCGGATCGAATCCGCCTGGCGGATTGACGAAGAGAGCCGGTGTGCCGGCCAGCCTGGATGTGGTTTTTAGGCGGTTTTCCACATCCCGCTCGGTGAAAACCGGGCTGGTCCCCACGTTCTGCCTCAGTTACACAGCTCACAGCCATCTGCACACATTCACTCTTTCATGGATTCCACTAGACACGGACATTTGGGGTACACTAATTCCGTCTGGGGGGCTGGCGGCAGGAAGGGCATCCGGCCACCACTTAACCTTAACATGCAAATTCGATTAACCATGGCCGATCCTGCGTAGCTGCTGGACAAGGCGCTAACGATAGAATAGAATTGATTCTCACTTTTGACGTTAATGTCTTCTTTTTGATGACTTCATTCCGTTTCACCACGGGATCAGCCTGTTAGTCTGGGTTTGATGATTGAAGTGTAGAGCGTCACCGGATGGCATTCGTGTCGTCATCCTCCTCCTCCCACCCCACCCTTCTCTGGGACAGAATTCGTATGCCACGTCTGTCTGTGTCTAATGTTATCACTTGTGAAAGTGAGTGTACAGTTTCTAAATGTTGGCGAATCGTGTGGTTGAGACGGCTCGTAGGTACCAGCGCAGTATTGACAGGTGTGGCAAACCGCCTGAATACCACATCTAGGCTAACCAGCATATTCATATTCATTCCGGAGCTGATGCTCCTCCCAGAATCTCAGAAGCGAGGTGTTAACGCGCGCAGCTACACGGGTAGGTCTCATGTTCGATCTTAGAATATATTCGAGCAACCCATCAAAGAGACGTTAGGAACAGTATTCCGTAACTTTATACTGAATGATGCAAAATAACGAAACTTGAGAAGGAGTCGTAGAATCCATTTATTATTGCTAAAATCCACAGTAGATTAAGAAAATTGTTCAATTACTTTATAAACATTTATTTGCATAGCCCCGTGAACCAACACAGCACCACTATTTACAAAACAGAGTTAAAGAGAAGAGTCACCTAGAGCAGAAAAGATAGAGGGCAAGGAAAGACGGGATTGAAGAAAGCAAGGTGCTATCCAACAACATACAGTTTTTAAAAATAATGGAGATTACCATTAATGTTGAAAGGACTTAAGTGAAATAATACTAGACGTAAGTAGCAATTGTTCACGATTGTTTTTTCTGTACATGTTTAAGGCACGAGACTCCATGTATGGGGGCACTGCAGAAGCTACAGTTCTCGCCGTAGGACTCGAGAACGTGGCCTTCTTACCTCTGTCAGGTGTTCACACTGGTTTACATGTACTTTGCACTTACACCCAAATCTCCAGATTCCAGTCAGATTTGTATCAAAAGTTGTATATTGACAGATCATCCAAAACTACGCTACACTTTGTGCTGTCATCCGGGAGAACGTGCGCAAACGGCTTGTAGTAACACTCGAAGTACGGAACGCAAGAAAAAAATTACTGTGAGCATCTGTCGTGAAGAGTTCCCGTGGGGGAGTCAGTAGAGCGTTAATTTGTCGTACAAGGGGTTCCCGGTTCGAGTCGTGGTTGTGTCAGTTTGCTTACTGTAGTAAGCAATGTTTTATTGGCAGTCCGCTCTCGCTTCGTTTATTTGAAAGTAGCAAAGCCATAGAGTACATTTGTTTCACAGAATATAAGCAAACAATTGGAACAGAAGAATAAAAAGCAATTGCGTCACACGCGTTGAAGTATTATTATTATTATATTATTATTATTATTATTATTACTATAGTTATTGTTACCATTCTTATTAATACTTTCGCACGTGGTATACAATTTCTTTTTTATTCATCTGTTCCGCTAGTTTGTTTATTCTGTGAAACTACAAATATTCTCTACCGGTTTGCTACTTTCGAATAAAAGAAGCGAAAGAGGACTGCCAACAAAACATTGCTATAAAGTCAGAACAGTCTTTTTAGACGTCAGGAACATGTGACCCCCATATAAAATTTTCACATGTACTACAATACAAAAATTGGCATGACCAGGGCTCGGACTCAGGACCCTTGGTACAGCATACTAATGCTCTTGTCCATGGGAGCTCTACAGGACAGACGCTCACAGTTACGCTTTTACTGTACTTCGGACGTCAGCTGTTTACCTATTATTTGCTGTTTGCGCACGTTCTCCTGGACAACAGGACATAGAAAAAACTATATCGGAGTTTTCGTTGATACTATGTACGTTTGCAACCGATCTCACTGTCTGACACCTGGAGGTTTGAGTGTTAGTGTCAACCACCGCGTGTGACTGGTCCTCTCCTTCTGTGTGGGAGTGCCCAACAAGCCGGAACCGCTGGTACTATAGATTCCTGCTACATCCTGGGAACATCACGCACTCCGTGCCATGTGCTGATGGCGGTCATAATTTCAAAAAATGGTTCAAATGGCTCTGAGCACTATGGGACTCAACATCTGTGGTCATAAGTCCCCTAGAACTTAGAACTACTTAAACCTAACTAACCTAAGGACATCACACACATCCATGCCCGAGGCAGGATTCGAACCTGCGGCCGTAGCAGTCGCGCGGTTCCTGACTGAGCGCCTAGAACCGCTAGACCACCGCGGCCGGCAGGTCATAATTTCAATGTCAATTATAATCCGTCTTGATTGCAAAAATGTTTATTCACATGACCGGTTTCGGTTCCTCTAGAACGATCTTCAGACATGCAATTTCAGTTACAGGAGTAACCCGTCCACACACAACCACCTTCACATGCATGTGACGCAGCATGTGAAGGTTGTTGTGTGTTGACGGGTTACTCCTGTAACCGAAATTGCATGTCTGAAGATCGTTCTAGAGGAACCGAAACCGGTCATGTGAATAAACATTTTTGCAATCAAGACGGATTATAATTGACATTGTATAACCAGTGATTGCGGTTTCCCATCAGACATTCTGTTTTTGAAAAGGTCAGTGCAAGGAAATTATCTCCTATGATGCTGGGTCTAAAACGATTCAGTGACGTTAGACATTAGTGAGGTTTAAGTTATGTTCCTCTCAGAAGAATAAAAACTTCTGTATTTCTTTCTTGAAATGTGTCTATAATTGTGGAGAACAGCATATGCTTCTGCCACATATATCACACGAACTGAAAGTTCTTAAAGTGTCGGTCTCACTGTGTTACTTGACGGATACTGTCAGTGTTGCTACGTCTAGGAAGTACTAGGCGTATAGCAGAAGTAAGGCCTGTGTTGCCATAAAAAAGCCCATGAGAGGTGGTTTCCGTTGACAGTAATATTTTAATGCATACTGTCCGCAGCTCGTGTTCTTGTGACTAGCGTTGCTGCCCCTGGATCACGGGGTCCCGGGTTTGATTCCCGGCCGGGTTGGGATTCTCTCTGCCCGGGGACTGGGTGTTTGTGTTATCATTTCATGATCATCATAATCGTCATTCGTGATAGGGGCTAGATTGGAGTGCGTAAAAAACTGGAGTGTGAAAAAATTGGGACTTTGTACGGGCGCTGATGACCGCGCAGTTGAGCGCCCCATAAACCAAACATCATTAATGCATACCGTATCTACTTTACTCTTCCACATAACCAGCTTTCACGTTTCTACACTTTCTGTAACGCTGCACCACATGCATAGAAGTCTGCCGCCGGGGAATTGAACGAATTGGTAACACCATTCTTTCTTGAGATCATCGTCGTTTTGAAATCTTTGTTCACCCAGCCACTTTTTCAAATGCAAGAGGAGGAAATAACAGCTTGGTGAAAAATAGGTACTGAATGGAGGGTGACAAAAAGTTCACAATGAAAATCTTGAATCTTCTCCTTGGTTTTATCAGCGATATGAGGGTGTGTGTCGTCGTGGAGGAGGATAATACCAAACGACAGTTTCCGCGCAGTCTAGTTTGGATCGCACGTATGTTTGCTTAGCCTTTCACAGTACAAATCAGCTGTAATTGTTGACCCACGGTCCGTGAAATCAATGAGAAGAACACCATTTTCGTCCCAAAATACGGTAACCATCCTTTGTCGATTCGAGGAAGGATGTTGCTTAAACTTTCTTGGTTTGGATGAACTTGAATGGCCGCCTTGTACTGACTGTTGTTTAGGTTCTCCGTTGGTGTAAGATATGCACGTCTCGTCGTCCTTAACAATGTGTGAGATCGCATCATCTCTGTCTTGTCTGCAGCGCTCCAAAAACCGCCGTGCGTTGAGCGTTCTTTGTGCTGATCAGTGAAAATTATTGGGACTTACCTCGCACAAAGTATGTGCTATACAAGCTGTTCAGTGACAGTCTTGTAAATTGAGGTTACAGCAACATTTTGGAATTCATTAGCCTGACCGCCAATAGTCAATCGCCGATCAGTTCGAAGCTTTTCCTCCACTTGATCAACGATGTGATCGATCGGAATACTTGACGTGCCGCTACACTTTTCACCTTGGACTTTTGTTAAGTCTCGACACCATTCTCGAACATGCTTGTCACTCTTTAGTCAGGTCCATACACGAGGCTTAACTCAAGACAGATTTCAGTAGCTGAAGACCCTTTTGCAGCAAAAAAAATCACACTGCGCACTTCACAACTAGCGGGATCTAAGATGGTCTCAGCCATTGCGATCTGCTCTCACCGACTGGCAAACGACTACTGCATCAAATCAGCACTGCGGTAGTTTCATGAAGTGTCTGTAGACAGTGCTTCATGCGTGAAACTTGTTCAGTTAAATATTGGTCGCCGGACCTTAATTTTGGAATGCTACTCGGACATTGATGCGAGAAGGGGAGAAAGAGGCTGAGCGAGGGGAAGATCTGGAAGCGTCAGTGTGTTGAGTAGGTTCCGCTGACGCGAGGCGCTGCAGCCCCCGGCCTGATGGATTGCGCCGCGGCGCAGTCAGCTGTGGAGCCGGTCGTCCAGTATGTGGGTCGGTCGGCTGGCTTTGAAAGTTGGCCGCCGGCGGGGCGGGTCGAGGCGACCTGCCGCTGCCACGGGCAGTACGTGTGCAATTGGGGCAGTCCCCGGCGCAGCAGGCTGAGCTGAGCCGAGCCGAGGCGGAACACAGCCGCTGGCTCTGAATGCTGCAAGCGCTTCGGAGATTTCACAGCCCTACTGTAGCCCAGAACTGAAGTCAGCACTTCAGTCTCCTTTGTTCCCCGTTTTTTTTTGCACAATCTTGAAATGTAAGTTAGATGCGATGTGACCTGAGTGAATCTCCCAAAAAGTGGTGCGTGTGAAACTAACCAACTGGTACACACAATGAACACCAGAATACACGGTGTAGATCACGAGCAGTAGCAGCGCCCGCTGACGTCAGAGTGAACCCAGCCAGCGCTCAGTAGTCCGAAACTGCCGTAACGTATTGTGTTGTAATTGCGTTTACGGCATAGCGAATTTTTATTAATGGCTGGCGATTGAGTGCAAAGTCGCACCGTAATTACTGATGTATTGAGGGATTTTTAGAGTAACTTTTTAAATGAGGAATAATGGTTTGCTGCGCGATCGCCAGTTGTACTGACCACAGCAGACAAGTTACGAATAAAGTTTCATATATTTCCTAAAAACAATGCGACGAAATGAAAATGGATAAAGGCTTGTAAACGGGTCTCATCCAGAATCACACACTAACATAGTGAGTCAGGTAAATATAGGTATGACTGGGGAAATGCCCGCTGATTATATAACAACTCCTAACTGCTTCGACAAGCCTTACAATATAATAATTGGAAGTAGGGAGCAGTGGGAGAAAACAGATGCCATACGGGGGACATCGTTTGGTTCACCGATGGGTCGAAAACAGATCAAGGCGTTGGGGCAGGGTTCTGCAGGTTTCAGCCAAGACTGGACAGCAGTATCTCTCTAGGGAAACTGGCCTCTGTATTCCAAGCCGAAATTACTGCAATCAGGGCATCTGTGGAGGAGAATGAGTAGGTGTTTCAATGACCGCATCATCTACATCCATTCAGACAGCCAGGCAGCCCTGAAATCATTGGCAGCTCCTGCAACAAGATCTAAGATTGTTGCAGAGTGCCACAGGGCTCTGGTGGAGCCAGGGGAAGCAATAGGGTATACCTAGTGTGGGTCCCTGGCCACTCAGGGATCTGTGGCAATGAACAAGCCGACAGATTGGCTAGGATCGGGGCAACAACTCCATTTATTGGACTGGAACCTGTCTTAACAATCGCCAAGGCTATGATCAAATTAGAACTACGGAACTGGCTTAGGAAACAGCACGTAGGATATTGGACCAAGCTCCATAAACAAAAACATGGTAAGGTAATGATGCCCAAGCCATGTTTTAAAAGAAGCTCTGTAATCCTGGGATTGAACAGGAAAGAGATCACTCATGACTGGACGGATGACCGGCCGTGGGAATTTCAAAAAACACTTACACACAATGGGTATAATGGAAGAGGACCCTAAATGTAGGATCTGTGATGAGGGTGAAGAAACTGCATCACACCTAATCTTTGAATGCATGGCATTGGAGAGTAAAAGATACAGAATCGTCGGGACAACTAGACCTGAAGAAATTGTGCCTAACAAAAAACTGGTAGAGGGACTCCCTGCACTATTTAAGGGCACTGGTTGACTTTACTAGATATACAGAGAGCGATACCGCACAATAAACCTAGTTTCGGTGCGGGCAGTGGCGGGTTAGACCTAAGCTGTTTTAGCTCTTCTGTTAAAATCAAATCAAACATGATGATTCATTTTCGAGTGAAAATGCTCCTATCTGCTCAGTACATTTTGATTTGGAGTGTGAAAGGTATGTGGAAAATGAGTTGTTGAATATTCCTTCGAGTTCCAACTCAGTCTACCATTCTCCAGTGCTGATTTAGGACGTAGTAATGAGCCTAATAATGAGATAAATATTGGAAATGTCATCAAGGTAAGCAGTGTTGTGTCTGGACAATGTAGAAAGTGAGTAGATCATCGAGAGGGGTAAGAGGGCCGGCCGGAATGGTCAAGCGGTTCTAGGTGCTACAATCTGGAACCGAGCGACCGCTACGGTCGCAGGTTCGAATCCTGCCTTGGGCATGGATGTCTGTGATGTCCTTAGGTTAGTTAGGTTTAAGTAGTTCTAAGTTCTAGGGTACTGATGACCTCAGATGTTGAGTCCCATAGTGCTTAGAGCCATTTGGAGAAATGTTTGAGAATTGCACCGAATAGGAAGGTGCAAATGTTCCAGATTTTAATGAAAATGTTGAGCTGTTAGAAATGATTGTAGGATGTGATGTTTATAGAGCTAAACGCAAACACCACAAATTAGCACATTCTTGTGGTAAGCTAACTGATCAGCTAATTGCTTCAAGGAAAAAAAACGGCTTCAGATAATTTCAAGGGGAGCTTTAATGAAGCCAATGTAGAGTTTTATGGAATTTTCTTTGAAAAAGGAAAGAGAATTTAAATTTCACGGCAATTTCATTGACTGTAACCCAAAAGTTTTTGTAAGGTTAAACGACATTCTAAATGACAAGTATCCAGGCATGGAGGACTTGCTGTAATGTGATCCGTAAGGACATACTTTCATCAGAATGAAAGCTATCAACAGAAAGATGCAAACGTAGTAAGGAAACACTGAACAAAGACAAAAACTGAAATAAATGAAAAGTTATAACTTCCCAGAACAGAAAAGAAAACCTCTTAATACAGTTAAGACTTTAAAAAGTCATTTAAGTGGTTTCTCCGTACTACAGGTATGTGGTCTAAGCCTGTATGAGCTGCCGCCCCCAGGAAACAAAGCAATGCCCACGTGACGGTGAAAGGTTGACGTCCTTTGGAGACTTTACACTAGCATTTCACCAATCCTGAAAAAAATAGGCTAACTAATATATAACTTAGTAATAACAATAAGTTTCAATGAAGTTCGGCGTGGGGATAGGATCCTTATTATTCACAAGTATAATCCATTTACACAGACGAACATTGATAAAAGTATCGTTAGTATTTCATAAATCAGGTTACACTTTCTAAACTCCATTACTCTCTGCCTTGATCGCGATTGCTTGATTTAACACACACTGAAATCCTAGCAACGTTACTAATTAGACCCTTCCTCAACTGTTCTGAGCAGCACAAACCACCTCACTGGGCGTTCATTCGGTACACACGAATAATGAGGCTCTATGTCGTTACTGTTCTCCAAAAACTTAAACTAGAGTGAAGTTTAGACTATGTAATGATCCCTTAGTGTTGTGATATTCATCCCTATTTCTTTACACAGAATCTGAATTACACTTTCAGTAATTTAACGAACAACAGTGAGTTTTGGCGCGCTGGTCCGAGGTTAATCCTGTCTGTCATAGCAGCCCATCATATTACACCACCATTCACTTGGCGTAATGTCTTACGATGATTGAAACTGGAGTAACATCTACTTTTCGTACCTCGCTTCATTTGACGTCATGCGTCGGCTACTGCATCTTCGCTCAACTAAGATGTAAAGCGTGTGAATGAAGTTCATGGCTACCAGAGCCATACGAACAGGTACTAGGAATAAGAAGAGATGAAAGAATGAAAGAAGCCATGCAAAATCAGCACATATGAAGCGACAGTTTAGTGAGACATCTGCTAAAGCCTCAAAGAATACTTGTACACTTGGAGGTGCACGTGAGGTGGTTCTATTCTGTGGTCGAGTCGGAGACTAGAAACTAAAAAAAAAAATTACCTCAGTGTTGGATGTAGTGCGTACGTAAAAATAAAAGGCCCAGCGTAAGTATTGACAGTATGTCAGTTACTCGATATTTCCACAAATAATCTCATAACCTGAAGCGACATTGACTGCTAACGTTCTACGTACTACATGGTCGCAACAAAGTGTGATTACAACGGAGAGGTGCACTGGATAAGAAAGTGTCTTTGAGTTTGGGAGGAACGCCTTTCTAATCCCCAGCCGCTGACCACGATTTTCGTGATTTTTCTAATTTTGTGGTTCAGTGATTGCTCTAAATCCCAATGAAGGCGAAAGCCAGAAAAGGTGTTTCCACAGGATTGCGAGCTAATTCCTCTAACATCCTTTTCGGACCAATCGATTATTCTATCTGCAACGACTTTGACATCGGCCAGATGATAAATTCTAAACTTGCTTCTCAGAAGCCTTACGCAGTTGAATGATCTCTAAACGGTTCCATGAGGATGCTCATGAAGATGGACTACAGCTTCTCATTAGTCCAACAATGCATCGAACCAAGACTTAAGTGCCGGCCGTGGTAGCCGAGGGGTTCTAGGCGCTTCAGTCCGGAATCGCGCGACTGCTACGGTCGCAGGTTCGAATCCTGCCTCGGGCATGGATGTGTGTGATGTCCTTAGGTTAGTTAGGTTTAAGTAGTTCTAGGGGACTGATGACCTCAGATGTTAAGTCCCATAGTGCTCAGAGCCATTTGAACCAAGACTTAAGTGCTTACAGTAAAACGTGCACTGCTGTTTTTCAGCTACCATTGCATTATCAATCCAATGTATTTATAAAGCCCCGTTGTGGCTCGTTAATCCTGCAGTAAAAACGTTTTAACATTCCACGAAGAAAACAATTCTACTTTTTTGCATTTACAGCCGGTTGACAACCCTTGGATCAGCGTGAAATCTTGCCGTTATCACACTAGTTGTTGCGCGGGCTCCTCCAGTAGTTCTGTAATTTTGCCCCAGACGAAATGGTTGAGAGTGAAAGCAATGTTATCTCCAGAGCATCAATGTAGACCACTAGAAGTGGCAGTTCGCAACTTTGCTGCGCTTGTAGCTGGCTGTTGAGAACTGACGGCTCGCTTTCGCAATCAACATGTATAGAATGACACGCCTCTCATAACTGCTCAGTTGAATTTTACGTAAGCTCTTGCTTCAGATTAGTAACGCTGAGAGTTCCAATACATGATCTTTCATTAGTGTTTAAAGTCGGTTCAGAGGACTTTATCTCAAACTGAAAAGTAATTATAATACGGTGGTAGCCTTACGCTATTTGAGACACTAAGGTAACAAGAGTTAGATTAAGTGTTGTATGACATTTTTCTATAATATGGAAGAGGATTTGATTGAAATGGTCGGCTTTCGTCAAAGAGTTCAGAAGAGACGTGTCTAAAGAATGACACAAAATACTCAGCTGTATTGTTAGGTTTTTGATTTAGAAATTATGGCAATTGAAATGCAGAATTTTTCAGTAAATCTGTTTGTGAATGTCTTCAGAAAGCTATTTCGATGCTTTACTGTAGGGTTGCACTGCTGAACGTGAGTTTTCAGTGAGCAGAGGCATTCTGCTGATACATAGTCACCGTTCCTGTGAACAACGTTATGCTATCGTTAAAAAAACATTGACAGCCATCGGTCTTGCAATCTAGAAAGGTGCCGGGCACTCATTGTTGCAAGATCTCTGGAAACAACTTGAATTGCAAGATTTGTGGCACGAAACTGTTAGACAAGCTTTTCTTATTGCACAACTCAGAGGTTTCTAGCATTCTCCTTTAACGCAGAGTTCATATTCACACACCCGGCGTCAGGTGACTGGGGCCTGACACTGTTGTCAGCTACAAACAATCCTGACAGTCATATTAAGAGAGACAAAGTTAGTTATCAGTACTGTTCACGGAAAGATTTGAAACTGTTTTCCACTTACTACACTTATTGAACACGGCTACCTGGACGATGAGGATGAATTCATCTGATTGTTACGTAGGACATGTTTGCTCTAAGGTACAGTTACTGCGTTTGTGAGGAGGCAACGAGATCATCAGAGATGGTGTGATTGTGAATGTGAGCGCTTTTACTGACAATACACAAACAACGTGAATTATTTATAGAATTTCACTTTTTGTTCAAAATTAGTCATCTGATGAGCTAATTTCATTAATTCAGAAATAACTTCCTTTTAGGCACTAAATTTCAAACTGTGGTATAGTCTGTGTTGCAGTAATTTCAGGATGGTGCCGCGTCACCACTGAATTTCGCGAGCAACCAAAAACCTTCTGTACCTAAATCTGGCTAGAACTTCAGACAAAACGTCTCTTGTCGTTAGTTTCGTTACATCAGGTTTAGCAAACTATTTGGAGGCGGAAAGAGAACCGTGCACTAACTCCCTTAATTAAACAGCCCTGAATAACGCATTGTACGATCGCGCTTTGAGTTATATCATTGTCGTTGAAGAGAGAAGTGGAATTTTTCTTGCAGTAGTAAAATCTCTGTCGAAAAATTCATGCTTAAAAGCCATTGTGAACTCAGTTGTCAAACTTCATTGATCGTCTCTTTCTCGTAGATATTGCTACTGATTCATCTCTTTTAAACAAAGAAAACTACTATCATTTACAGCCTAGTGCGGGCGTACTTACTGTTTTGATTTCTTTAGCATCATCAGTCATGTTGAATTTCTCTGACTTGAGCAGTTCGTGGAGAATTTAGAAAATTTTGACCACTTCGCTACTGTCCTAAAATACCTTTAGAGTCCAGGTCGTGGTTTCTCTTTGTCCGGCAACGCGTTTGGAGCAAATCTCACTCTGACCTTCAATATCCTTTTCTCATTCATAATTCAATCCTCTGTATCCTTCAGTATTCTCGAAGGCTCCTTGAATCTTTTAGGTACACGTGTCTGTTTAAGGGATTTTGGCTACTTTTCCACGTTTTATTCAGCGAGGCGTAGTCTGAGCTGTACTACTTATACAGCGCTCTTACTATGCTCCCCACCGAGGTAAAACGCAGCGACCGGGCGCGTGCTTTCCATCGGTGAGGTCGAAGAACGTCGGCGGTAGTTGTCAGCAAGATTTCGCTACGCCACGTAACAGTCCAGAGATCTGCAAACGAAATTCGCTAGCGGCTTTACGTCTACCACCCGCTATTCGTAAAATTGTTTTCAGAATTATCGTCAGGCTCGCATTGACATGGAGACAAATGTGATTTCTATGCTCTGAATTGGACCCATTGCTACCTTTTCGCTCTTAGAAAATTCCTGATCCATCCACTAGACTGGGCACTTGTCTGCACTTAACTGTCTACTTGATCCTGTCAGCGTTTCCTACCTCTGCAGCTAAAAAAGTGCCAGAAACCCAAAAACTAGTGTTTCCACAGAAACAATAGCTTATTCTGGACCAGTACTCAAGACGCAAAGGAATGAATCACATTTGCTGCCAGTGGGCATTGATTTTAATCAATGGGGAAAGTTGAAAATTTGTGCTGGACCGGGAATCGAACCCGGGCTCTTGCTTACTAGGCAGATGCTCCGACCACTTTTTTAAATCTCATTTTACTCGTTATTGTTCGTTGCATTTTTTCGGGGCGGATGTCCCATGACACTCGTTAAAGTTCACCGTTGATACGTTCAGTTTTTTATAGAGGGTAGATATCCCTCTGACCGAACACTTTTTCTCCTTTTGTTTTTTATTGCCTCTAATGTTCGGATGCATACCGCCGGATTCCGTCATCATTCTGCCACGATATTTCGGCCCGGAGACGTCCGGCCATCTTTTTTATAGACACTACCCCTCTTTTATATTTTTATTATGAAAAAAATGAAGAGTAGAGTAGTCAGTCGTGAGCTGGTGGAGACAGGGTGGGCAGGGGTTGAAATCAGAGGCCTGGTCACGATGCCTCCTCCGTGCTGAGCTACCGTGCTGGCCACTAGCACGTCTCCCGTCAGACCCAAATTCTCAACTTATCTACACACTATTCATGTAGTGATCATACCCATTATCCGAAAAAAAAACATCACTTGTATAATTAAGGCGATGGCGTCCAATCATCACTTCAGTGGGGACGCACACTACGATCGAACTCTGACGGCAATCGGCGAACTGCCATGAGTAGTGACGATAGTGGCAAGAGAGACTGTGTCAGAACTGTGTGGATTTGTTGAGGATTTGGGTCTGACGGGCGGCGTGCTAAGGTACTCCGAGCAGTGGTCAACGTATCTGCCTAGTAACCAGGAGACTCGGGTTCGAACCCCTGTCTGGCACAAATTTTCAGTTTTCTCCACTGATTTAAATCCATGCCCACTGGCACCTGAGGTCACTCATTCCTTTGTGTCTTGATTGATACTGGCTGCAGAATCAAAAATATGTTCTTTCGGACATGTTACATAAGCTAAAATTCATCGCCATCTTACAGGTAAAGCTTAGCATAGCACTGCCATGAAATGAAATGTAACTCACTTGCCTCACCTTGACATGCAGTAAGGTTGCATGTTGCCGCCAAGCAAGTTTGTCACTTCATGGTGAAATCTGAGTGCTCGCCTTAGAGTGGTTTCCTCTACATTCGCTGACAGCTAGAGAAACGTAAAGAGAGACCTACCGGTTGCTCTTCGTAGTGAAGTTGCAAGTTTATATGTACACCTGTACTGCACTTCCGTCTTCGTGATAAAGATCCTCTTAACTCCGCGGTCAAGTACTGAAGACTGAAGACTGCACGATGTCGACCAGCCGCTGTGTCGAAATACGGCTGCGGGTGGAGGGGCAGGTAATCAGCAGGTAGCTACACCCGATTTCTGTCGACTTTCAGATCTTGCAGCCGCTACTTCTCAATCACTTAGCTCCTCATTTGGCATCACGAGGCTCGGTCAACCAGTTCCAGTCCTCCCACGAAGAAAAATACGTGGCAGTACTGGCAACTGAACCCGGATCCTCCGTCTGGGAGTCAAACGCGCTCACTTCCTCGGTTACGGAGGACGACATGATAGGAACTATGTTTTGTTCATTTGGCGAAGCTCTGCTCCACTGTGAAGACCCCAGCAGCTTCTGAAAAAAAATTAAACATACGACGTATTAGCCATCTGAGTTTACAAATAAACTGGCTTTTCCCCTCAGCAGCAGCTACTCCAATTAGTGCTACACCCTTTCTACCAGTCCGCAGCTCGTGGTCTTGCGGTAGCGTTCTCACTTTTCGCGCACGGGGTCCCGGGTTTGATTCCCGGCGGAGTCAGGTATTTTTCCCTGTCTCGAGAAGACTGAGAGTTGTCTTCATCATTCATCCCCATTACGGTCGGAGGAAGGCAATGGTAAACCACCTCCGCTAGAACCTTGCCTAGTACGGCGATGCGGGTATCCCGCATCGTCCCCTACGCTCCTCGGAGTAAGGGACCTCATCATCATCCTTCCTACCAGTACTTCTTCTAAGTACACATCACTGCTTAGATATTCACACTGGCGAGAGCTTTCGTTAATATTATTGTCTCCATAACATAATGAAATTTTAAAAGAACATAATGGCTAACTATGAAATGTTGCATAAGCGCTCTGCTTATCCTGGAACCCCTCCTGGAAATAATGACGCTAGCCTTTGGGAAATAAGACCTCTGATAATTACTGCCTTCTGAAGAAGGTACTTCACAGATCAGCTGCGACGACCAGAAGTGACAGCATCAATTCAGTCATCACAGATCACGAATCTAAAATTGGTCCGGATAAATACGTTTGTCGGATCGTGGACTAGTAAAACAAATACGCCTGTATGTTGAGAAATAAGATTCTGTACCATCTAAAATGTACTTGGTCTCTATTCAACATACTTTCCAAGAATTTGTCAATTTTTATGAGTATGTAACGTAATCAAAGTTTATATTAAAAATGAAGAAATTCCTCCAGCTGTATTTAAGGTGTCGATTTTATTTTGGCAACTCGTTTCAATATTGTAACAACGTAATCTTCAGGCCCATACACTTGTTGACGTCAACTGCGTGCGGCTGATACTAGACGTCAGTTGTGACATACGGGCGCCCTCCGTGTGGAGGGTGGTTAGTTACTAACCACCCTCCACAGGCAGCACATCCATATCTCACCACTGACTTCTAGTATCAGCCGCACGCAGTTGAAGTCAACAAGTGTATGGGCCTGAAGATGACGTTGTTAAAATGTTGAAACGAGTTGCCAAAATAAAATCGACACCTCAAATACACTGGAGGAATTTCTTCACTTTTAATGTAAATTTATACCAGCTGACGTCCGACGGTCCTCCATTTCGACTATGGATGTACGAAGAGTAATCCAAGTTGGTGTGGACGGTCGAACCATGACATGAAGTCGCTCAAAACTACAGTGTTATATTTACGGTCAAACAGTGTGATACAAGTACTTTGAAGACAGACGTCTAGAGCTGAAAGTTACAAAAACTTAGTACTCCAGCAGGCGAGACCACGGGAAAACGCGTCGTTAAGGTTTTTTTTTCCTCTGTGCAGTAAGTAATTAGCTTGCCTGTAGCCTAGCGTGGTGAAAACAATTTCTCGTAAATAACGCAATTTAGTATCAGAAAAGCTAGTTATTTACCAGTTAAGATTACCTAGAACTTCTGTCAACAAGTTTGGCGCTTAAACATACGTAGGATCTATTTAATCGTTCAAGGTAAAACTACGAGCCGAAGTGTGCGGAGTTAATTCACAGCTGGGCCCTGGGAGAGCCCTCGTCTGCTCTGACCTACGTGCCACCTCCACTCATATACTTTTATTACTCCTTAAATTTTCTCAACTCCGGCATTAATATTGCATTCAACGACTCGCTTTCTACATACATACATACATACATACATACGTAATTCGATCAATTTTTTGGTCGATGTCACTTACTCAAAACGAACTAGCTCTTGACAGAGGGACTGTTGAGATCACTGGTTGGGCCATCGACCCCGTGAACCAATCAAGCCACCACTTGAAAGAAAAATTTGGTGTTGGGAGTTTGTGGTTGATGCCGTAAGCGTTCCAGTTTCTTAATGTCCTGCCTGTACAGTGAAATGTTGCGGAACGAAGTGGTACCGGGTTGAGCGGTTACCGGAGAACCAAAACACTTGACGTGCCAAATACGTTTATCGAGGCGACAACTGCAAATATCGCCATCTTATCGACTTAGTCACAAGACAAGCAAACGCTGGCCGCATTTAACGGGAATTTCTTTGGTTGCTTATCTGCTATTGTGTATCTCGCGATGGGTTCGGTTTGAAGTAGTTCCCCGTAGTATTTGACGTTGCCACCAAATGCAAATTGGTTATTCTGAACAATATTTATATATCTGTTAACGTTCATGGTTTCAGTTGCTCTGGCATGAAGCCAAACTGAGAAGAATTTTAAGGCACGCCAAAGGAGAAAAATGATGTTCAGAAAAGTTCTGTAAACACACATGACCGCACAGTTCCTCGGACTGCTTTGGACACAGAATATGTTCTCACTACATACAAATAGCTGACAGTTCTACAAAGCATGTGCTAAGCAGGACAACGAAAAATTGAAGAGATATCCCAAAGTATGTATTCAACAAGAAAAGAGAAAAAAAAAAAAACTAGACCAACATCCAAATCTGAACTTCTGGTGTACCAAACTCAGGTTAAAGCAACTGTAAAATTATCAAAATGACAATTTTTCCAATATTTACTGCTGCCGAAAACTTTGTCGTCGTTAGTGACACTGCCTAAAGCATGCGAGCTGTTGCTAGTTCAGTTAATCCTTTCTCACCAATATGGAAAAACTGTAATTTTAAATTTTTCAAATAATTAACATTTATTATCGTAGTAAGCAACGAATGTAACAAGAAATTAGTAAAATTAAAAAAAAATTAAGTAGCTGGTTTCACTTTGCAACAACTAGTACATAGTTATCCACTACCCATCATTTCAAGAGGTATATTTGAAAGAAAATTCGCATTTTTCCTAGACACAATCCACCATCTCGACACTTCCATCTCATGATGTTCAGAACAGATTATGGTCCTAAATAAGCAAAAATGGACCTAAAATTCATAGAAATGTCTCAGTGTACCACTAGAAGTCTGTATTGTAACAGAATCGGCAGTTTCATAGTAAAGGCACCGGTGCTTAAAAAGAAAAGTAATATCTGGTGATTTCAGGCAGAAACCATTGTTAATCAAAAGGTTAAGACTGATGGTGCTGTTGTGGAAAGAGTGTGTATACTAACTAATATGTAGCGCTTCCATCAACTTTAAGGTAGATTTGGCCACCAGTCACAGTACTTTCCTAGATATCATCCTATCCGAGATCTTATGCCGTTCCTCCCTCCGATTTTTGAAATGACGTAGTCAGCCACTTAAGAGGGCCTACGGCTGAACGTGGACTTCGAATCACGGCGCAACTCTGCATTTCAGCACAGTGCCAAAATATTTGAACTGGCCGGGGAGCAAACCCGAGATCTTTGGATGCGTGTGACACTTTACTGAGCCACACAATAGCTAACCGGCTTAACGTCAGTATCCACAAACCAGAAAAATTTTCATTTTGACTCTCCCGTTAAAGTTGTAGGCGTCTTTATTTAAATAGTGTTCATTAATTAGTGCGGAAATTTTTACCTGAAACAAATGAATTACCGAGCTACACTGTTTCATACTCGTGCATCCATCTATAAATGCCACAAAGCTGCAAATTTCTAGAATGGATGTTAGTGGATGCATAGTTTGCGTAGACTATGGGTCAAAAGTTTTAGATCGCCTAACACAACTATGGGTTTGGTTGAAACAGGGGTTTCGTATCTAATATTCCATTATATCACCTCTGATAATAAGTATAAAAAAGAGTAACCAATCTCAACAAAGAGGCTGCAAGATAGGAAGTTATCATAGAGGGGCGCTGATGAGTATCCACAACACTGACATGGTTCCATTCGAATAGGTCTTATCCCTTCAGCTGCCTGTGTAGCAATCGGGACGCATTAGTTTCCACTACTTCGTGGTTATCTAGAAGTGTGTTTGTATACCCGATCACACTCATACCACATTACCTACCAACGAGACGGAAGCAGGAGACTTGAGCGTGCTGTAATTGTAGCTCTGCACCAGAAAGGCTACTTCAGTAGGACAGAAGCAACAAACGTTTGCGTAGCCGAATCCACAGTGGCGTGTATAATGCAGCGGTTCAAGCAAACTGGTGCCAACGCAAATGTTTCGTGATGTGGAAGACCGAGGGTAGTCCGCCTCGGAAACTGCAATATCAGCGCGGCAGATCGCTAACCGAAGGAGCCCGGTTTCGATTCCCTGCCAGGTCGGAGATCTACTCCACTTGGGGACTGGTAGTTGTCGTTGTCGTTCTTGCATTCGTAACGTCGTTACTTATAGGAAAATCGCCTCCAACACACTGTCGTGTCATCTGTTCATTACTGAGATGGGATGGCTGCATGGGCACGCGCCGAAAGCCAACAAACTGGAATAAAAAAGGGCCCAGAGTAACATCATTCAGGGAAGACCAGTCAATATGTGTACAGAGCACGGGTCAGAGGACTCGTAACGCACCTGAAATTCACGAGGAAGTAAATAGTATGCGAGCAGTTCCAATCTCTTTCTCAACAGTGAAACGTCTTCTTCGTAAACAAGGTACGAAGGGCTGCATAGCGGCCAAAACTCCTTTACCGCGCAAACAAAATATGGTGGAAAGAGTAAAATGGGCACAGCAACATAAAAACTGGAGCATGCAGCAATGTTCCAAGGTGGTGTTCACGAACGAATCCAACTTGAAGTATTTGGAAGCCATCGCTGCATGTTTGTTCGTAGATTACTTTTGACCTTAGTGTGTGATGCCAACGGTGAAGCGTGTTGGAGAGTCGGTCATGGTGTGGAGATGTTTTGTGAGAGATAAAGTCTGTGATCTAGCGAGATTTAATGGAACATTAAAGAAGGACGGATATCACTGGATATCGTCAAACAGTGCAGTTCCATATGGTAAGAGTAGGGGTTTGCTCTCCAGCAGCTCAGTGATCTCAAACATGCTTCTAAATAGAGCAGAGGGTATGTCAACAAAAAACAGAAATGTGGGAACTGAAGAATACGATTTGGCCAACACGTCACCTGACGTAAATCACATTGAACTCGTACGGGATGAACTTGACAAGGACTTCAGAAAACTGAGGTCATTCAATGTTATAGGTCTTTGGAATGATTTACAGTCGTTTTGGACTACAGTATCTGCAAAAACACCACAAAATATTACCTTCAGAACGCAAAGAGTTTCTGCGGCTGTTCTGAGGGCAAAGGGTGGATACTTCGAACAGGTAAAATTTAACCCTTATTGTACTATACTTCGTGACAAAGAACTATTCATTATTTTGGTCTGTTTAGTTCGTACGATGTGTTCACACATTGGAATAAAGTACATAGTTTTTATCATGGGTGATCTAAAACTTTCGACCGTTAGTGTAGCCGGTAATTTAGACACAATGCAGCACATTTACGATGTGTTAAGGCCGGTGTCTGTGCCATACCTTCTTGGTCTTTGATATCGTTCAACAATGTCACGCAAGACCGCATGTCGCCAATGCTGTCCTGACTTACGGCGGGTGTTTACTATTGCCCTGACCAGTGTGTTCTACAGACCTCGCTCGCTCAAAACATCTGGCCATGGGTCGCCTGATTGTCTCAGCTGCCTAGTTCTGCTTTTTTACGCTCTCGACGTCGACCTGATTTGTGGGTCATCGATGAGATTAGTCACTTCAAAATTCCGACGGAACTCTAATCGTTAACTGACAATAACTATATCTCTAATTTGGAAGTGTGAAATTCTCACTTCAGGAAGCGTCTAAATATTACAGTAAAAAAATTCGTTATCAGAAGTGTACAAAAATTTTAAGTTGCTAATGTCCCCCTATGGAGCAGCTACGAGACTTTCAGAAGCAGACGATGGGAGGAAAATTGATTGGGAGAAACGGAAAGGTCGGTGTGGCATGTTGAAAGGCATCCAAGTTGTAAGCTGAATGCATTGGCAGAGAAGTTAGACCTGGAATAAGCAACAAATGCAGGATGTATCAGGTATACAGCTGAAGAAGCAAGAAAGGATTACATAGAAAAGAAGGCGATCGTCAATCTAATAGAAAGGAAGGGTGACGAGCGTATGAAAAAAGGAACCATACTGAGATTTGCCTCAAGTGATTTATGGAAACCATGCAAAATCTAAATCTGCATGGCCGGACTAGGATTTGAATAGTCACCTTCTAGAAATCTAATAGTCATATTCCTGTGGCACCTCGCACGGTTCTAGCAGGAAGACCATAATTTCAAGAAAGTCAGGCCTACACTCTATCGAGTAGCTCCCCACATGATAAAAGTAAAAGCGCTGAAAAGAGTTTCATGAAGTCCCAACTCAACTACGCTCAGTCAAAATTTTGCACCATGTAGCATCTGTACCAGCCGCTACAGAGTGGAAGGCAGCCGCTTTCTGGCGTTGTGTGCGAAAGCTGCTGCACGAGAAGACGGTGGGTGTGGCATCTGCAAGGCCGGCTCCGCTCTGGCGCATGCGCGATTCGCACTTCCACGACTTCTCCCGTTTATTAAACACTCACGCGTACGTGCTCACAATGCTTTTCGCGGCGCTGACATTCACTGGTGACCTTCAGCAACGCACTTTTACTTTACGGGTCATTAAAACACAATAGCCAACTACAGGGAGATGTGTGCACATGTACAGCAGTTTTGTGAATTACTAATCGCCGCAATCTTCCGTGTCTTCGATGCCCACTGCGATAAACAACGTTAATTACTACCTTGGTGGCAATGATGATGGTACTCCTTTGCCTTGAGATTCGAAGAAAGCAATTTCTTGCGCGTGATAAGCAGAGGTTGTTAAGACAGCGTTCAAGGACGGTTAGCGTAAGGAAATATTTCATCAAACATTCTTGTAGTCTGGTTCTAAAGATTCTTGCACATTATCCGAAACGCACACTTCGAAGCTGCAATAACAGTAGTACACGTGAATGTGTTCCGTTCTTTATAAAATATCATAAAGATTGACAACAGTTTAGTTGTAAATAGACGACAAAATGAGCGCCGGCCAGTGTGGCCGAGCGGTTCTAGGCGCTAGTCTGGAACCGCGCGACCGCTACGGTCGCAGGTTCGAATCCTGCCTCGGGCATGGGTGTGTGTGATGTCCTTAGGTTAGTTAGGTTTAAGTAGTTCTAAGTTCTAGGGGACTGATGACCAGAAGGTAAGTCGCATAGTGCTCAGAGCCATTTGAACCACAAAATGAGGGAGCTGTTGTTGATAGATCATATTTCATTCCTTTTTCTGTTTCAACATCTTCGAAACAGTCTGTATTGAACTTCAGTTACGTTAGTAAAATTGCAATTACTCTCATATTTACTATTAGATAAGTTATCAGCAACAAGTAAACAATGAACAGATTTTCGTATGTTGGTTTTTCGATTACAAAATTACTTTTGCAGCTGCAAATTATACATTGTTCCCAGATATTTTCTGAAAAAATGGATCATAATTAGTTGCCATAGTAATGTAGTTACGTCAAAATTTCTCGACTTTGCACAGTTATGGTGGTAAGAGTGGGCATTATTTTTGTTGTTGTAAGATAAATAGCAAAGGAAGTTAACATTGGATGAGAAATAGCTTGATTGCATGAGAAACAAAAGGCCCTTCATCAGGATAGTGAACCAGTTGACATGGGTGTTATGGCAATGGGGATTCGTTAGACTTCATTTACGAATCGTTGGGATATTCTGTGAATTAACTAGATTAGTCACTCAGTGACTTCACGTATTACCACGCATAAAGAAAACTGTTGTAGGAATTCGTTTGGAATTCAATGAAAAGGTCGTTAGCTCTAGATAGGTAGGTATTTTTTTAATATTCCAGAATCGCACATAAAGGATGGAATATCCTTTCCGAATAAAAGTTTGTCATTGTAACGTATAAAGGGTGTACACAATATTTTTAATGTAAGGAACGAGGAATTTCCCCCTTCCCTTAGAAACAATTTAGCATGGATTTATATTTTAAAGTTTCCTCCTTAATACAGAGTAATTTATTTTCAGTTTCTTGTTGATTTCTTTTTTAATTCAAAGAATCGTTGCACTAGAAGCACACTTAATTTGTTAAAAATTTGTCTTGGTGATAACAGAATAGAGCGTTTGGCGTGTACGTGGCGTTCATTGTGGTAGCTCATAGTGATGCGAACTTTAGTGTTGAAGTGTGAAAAGTTTTAAGCAAAAGCGTTAGTCTAAATGTTTTTTTTACGCTAAACATCTTTCATGATAAGACTTAATTCATCACATGATTACTGTAATTACAAGGGGTTTGAATGTATCCATACATGTTATTAAAATAGTATGGATGAGTATGTTCATTCCACCGCATCTTCTCCTACTTTGCTGAACCTACTTCAACCAAAGTTCGTGCACGTATCACTTATTGTCCGGAAACAATCGCTGAGAGAGTAAGAACCACCTACCTATCAAAGATATGAGTGAGAAAGCAGCGTAACCCACGAAGCGCCAGTACCCATACCTTGTTCATCCTGTACTTGTGAGAGCACTTAGTGACTTGCTATAAACTTTGCACATAATACAAAATCCTCGTGAAACGTCTTGTCGCTGATAATTCTCACAAAACGATGAAAGGGCGAAGGTTTATAGCTCACTACATTTTCGCTGTTCATGTAGCATGACGTTTCAGTTTATTAATTATTTACTACTAACTCTATTTAAAACATATTTCGCATACGGTAGACACATATACTGCTGGATGTGCCTACAAAATCAAATCATTGTACAGCACATAGTTCAGGAGATACGTCGCCATACACATTAAAATTCATGAAAATGAAACTATAGGGCGAAAACCACTAGAGATACATGTAAATGTTTGTACAAAAGGCCTGAAATATCTTAAATGCAGGTAACACACATTTGACATGTGCGTACGCGGCCAAAGACCCAAGTAAAAAGCTCATCCTAAACCCCTGCAACGATTTCAAACAAATTTGGTACACGTAGTAGTTACGAGCTGAAAATAAATATTTTGGGCGTAAGAAGCACCAGCCTTCTATTGGGGTGGCGTTGGTAACGTGCAGCTAGGAGGAGGAGATGAAGAACTAATAGAAGATTGGAAGCCGGCCGGGGTGGCCTTGCGGTTCTAGGCGCTATAGTCAGGAACTGCGTGACCGCTTCGGTCGCAGGTTCGAATCCTGCCTCGGGCATGGATGTGTGTGATGATGTCTTTAGGTTACTTAGGTTTAAGTAGTTCTAAGTTCTAGGGGACTGATGACCACAGCAGTTAAGTCCCATAATGCTCAGAGCTATTTGAACCAAGAAGATCGGAACAAATACATACCTGTGTAACGTCGGGTACTTAGTTGGTGCTGTATAAGGAAAGCTGTCTAAAGCTCGAGAACAATATGGTCAAAATGGCCAGTTAGCCCATCTGGAAGCAAACGGTCAGTGCTTTATTTCTTTCGTGTGCGACTTGAAGAAATTTAATCGGAATTCTGGGACCATTCTAGTTGCATCGACGATTTACAAATACAGGTAAATGTCGGGTGCGTAAATAAGCAGGATGAGGGAGTTCAGGCATATCGGACCGAATCTACTGCAATGGACTCATCTTTGAGGGATCCGTTGATCCAGATTTTTCCTGTTACCTTGATTAGTTTTCCTTGGGTTTCCAGATTTGTATGCGCTTGCGACAGTGATCTGAAGTTCCACGTTTTGAACTCTACATCTCTATATCAACACAGCATGTAGTAATCTCGATGTTAATTCGTAAACATTCTCGGCGCATTAAAAATGACTGTCGGTCAGCTGTTTTTTTGGTTTCTTACTTTTTCTACGAAGAATGGTTTTTAAACTACAGTGTGCAAAGTTTAAGACCGGCGAAATACCCTCAGATTTAAAGAATATTGTTGTTGTTGTTGTTGTTGTTGTTGTTGTTGTGGTCTTCAGTCCTGAGACTGGTTTGATGCAGCTCTCCATGCTACTCTATCCTGTGCAAGCTTCTTCATCTCCCAGTACCTACTGCAACCTACATCCTTCTGAATCTGCTTAGTGTATTGATCTCTTGGTCTCCCTCTACGATTTTTACCCTCCACGCTGCCCTCCAATGCTAAATTTGTGATCCCTTGATGCCTCAAAACATGTCCTACCAACCGATCCCTTCTTCTAGTCAAGTTGTGCCACAAACTTCTCTTCTCCCAAATCTTATTCAATACCTCCTCATTAGTTACGTGATCTACCCATCTTATCTTCAGCATTCTTCTGTAGCACCACATTTCGAAAGCTTCTATTCTCTTCTTGTCCAAACTGGTTATCGTCCATGTTTCACTTCCATACATGGCTACACTCCATACAAATACTTTCAGAAACGACTTCCTGACACTTAAATCTATACTCGATGTTAACAAATTTCTCTTCTTCAGAAACACTTTCCTTGCCATTGCCAGTCTACATTTTATATCCTCTCTACTTCGACCATCATCAGTTATTTTGCTCCCTAAATAGCAAAACTCCTTTACTACTTTAAGTGTCTCATTTCCTAATATAATCCCCTCAGCATCACCCGATTTAATTTGACTACATTCCATTATCCTTGTTTTGTTTTTGTTGATGTTCATCTTATATCCTCCTTTCAAGACACCATCCATTCCGTTCAACTGCTCTTCCAAGTCCTTTGCTGTTTCTGACAGAATTACAATGTCATCGGCGAACCTCAAAGTTTTTACTTCTTCTCCGTGAATTTTAATACCTACTCCAAATTTTTCTTTTGTTTCCTTTACTGCTTGCTCAATATACAGATTGAATAACACCGGGGAGAGGCTACAACCCTGTCTCACTCCATTCCCAACCACTGCTTCCCTTTCATGTCCCTCGACTCTTATAACTGCCATCTGGTTTCTGTACAAATTGTAAATAGCCTTTCGCTCCCTGTATTTTACCCCTGCCACCTTCAGAATTTGAAAGAGAGTATTCCAGTCAACATTGTCAAAAGCTTTCTCTATGTCTACAAATGCTAGAAACGTAGGTTTGCCTTTTCTTAATCTTTCTTCCAAGATAAGTCGTAAGGTTAGTATTGCCTCACGTGTTCCAACATTCCTACGGAATCCAAACTGATCTTCCCCGAGGTCAGCTTCTACCAGTTTTTCCATTCGTCTGTAAAGAATTCGCGTTAGTATTTTGCAGCTGTGACTTATTAAACTGATAGTTCGGTAATTTTCACATCTGTCAACACCTGCTTTCTTTGGGATTGGAATTATTATATTCTTCTTGAAGTCTGAGGGTATTTCGCCTGTCTCATACATCGTGCTCACCAGATGGTAGAGTTTTGTCATGACTGGCTCTCCCGAGGCCATCAGTAGTTCTAGTGGCATGTTGTCTACTCCCGGGGCCTTGTTTCGACTCAGGTCTTTCAGTGCTCTGTCAAACTCTTCACGCAGTATCTTATCTCCCATTTCGTCTTCATCTACATCCTCTACCATTTCCATAATAATTCCAATTCCAAAGAAAGGAGGTGCTGACATGTGTGAACATTACCGAACTATCAGATTAACAAGACATGGTTGCAAAACACTAACACGAATTCCTTACAGAAGAATTGAAAAATTTGTGGAAGCCGACCTCGAGGAAGACGAGTGTGGATTCCGGAAAAATGCAGGAATACGCGAAGCAATACTTGACCCTATGATGTATCTTAGAAGATACGTTAAGGAAAGGCAAAACTACGTTTACAGAAAATTTAACCTAGAGAAACCTTTGATAGTGTTCTCTGGACTACTGTCGTCGAAATTTTGAAGATAGGGGTAAAATACAGAGAGCGAACTTGGACTTAAACCAGACGGCAGTTAATAGAGATCGTGAAAGGGAAGCAGTGATTAAGAAGGGAATAAGACAGAGTTTTAGCCTATTCCCGTCGTTATTCAGTCTGTATATTGAGCAAGCAATTAAACTTCAGGGAGAACATACAAAAACCTTCGAGGTTTGCTGAACATATGGTAATTGTCAGATACAGCACAGGACTTCGAAGTCCAGTTGAACGGAATGGACAGTCTTGAAAGGTGGATGTAAGATGAACGTCAACAAAGGCTAAAAGAGGATAGTTGAATGTAGTCAAATCAGGCGACACTGAGGGAATTAGATTAGGAAACGAAACATTTAAAGTAGAAGAGTTTTGCTATTTGGGCGGTACAATAACTG
This sequence comes from Schistocerca nitens, assembly GCF_023898315.1. Lineage (NCBI taxonomy): Eukaryota > Metazoa > Arthropoda > Insecta > Orthoptera > Acrididae > Schistocerca > Schistocerca nitens. The sequence goes on from NC_064614.1 coordinate 390,352,472, forward strand.
ATGACCGAAGTGCACGAGGATATAAATGTAGACCGGCAATGGCAAGAAAAGCGTTTCTGAAAAAGAAAATTGAGGTGAAAAGAAATGTCACAACTTCACTAGAAGATGGGAACGCTGGATAGGACACATTCTGAGATACCAAGGAATCACCAATTTAGTATCGAAGGAAAATCTGTGGGGAAGGGGTAAAAATCGTAGAGGGAGACCAAGTGAAGAATACATTAAGCAGATGGAGAAGGACGTAAGTTGCAATAGTTAGTCGGAGGCTTACACAGGATAGAGTAGCATGGAGAGCTGCATCAAACCAGTCTACGAACTGAAGACGGCGACGACGACATGCAATAGGCAAGCTGCTGTAATACGAAACATGCTTATGGCAAGTTGCATACAGAGGGTGTAACTTTCCTATGCCGAACATTGTACTCGAAAGTCGTACCTATGCAAGCTGAATAAAAACTTTTTTCTTTCTTTTTTTCTTCGAGTAAGCGAGTCGACATTGACAACCATATGCACGGTATTGGCCCGCCGGGCAATGGTGGCGCCTTCCTGCTATGGAACTGTACTGTTCACGTGCCAACTATGCGTCGGGAGACTGCATCAACGACTGCTTCACGGAAGGCTTGGAGCTTCCGGCCCTAACAGAGGCTGATGGACCTTCGTCGCGGCTTCGCTATTACGACGCAAAGGTTTCCAGCGTTGCGTAAAATTACCGCAGAGCCGTCTGTTGCTGCATGGCGAAGGTTGTTTGATAACATTGTGCAATGCTTGTCTGTAATAGGGGAAGTTTCTGTGGAGAGTATGAATGAAGTGGGTACGGCAAGCTAGAGTATTCACGTCGAATTTGCGCCGTAGTTGATGCACTCGCTGATGCAGTGCATTGTATTGCCATACATGATAGGGTGACATAACTGAATGTAGAGACTTCTAAAGATTAAGATAAGTCGGACGTTGGGTAACTTCTGAAGGGTAAAGGAAGCTCTACTTGCAATAACATTTTCAAAACAGAGGTGTGTTAAAAAAAAATGCACCTGCCATTTAATAACATCTGGTAGACAAAGCTTCAGTGACCTTGTACTGTTTTTTTAGAATTGTTTCAGAAATTATTTATTCATTGCTTTTATCATTATTAATCTTTCATTGATGTAAAACTAGTGAAAAATCTGATAATACTAGGACCAAGAATTCTGCTGCTACGACATCAGGCATAACATTTGTACTAAAGTTAGAAATGTTGGTACAAATTTATTCAACAACTTGTCTTGTTAGGTGTTCTGTAGCTCATGGGAGTTAAAGACTAAATTAAAGAATGTTGTGAGGCATCTCCTCAGAGTGACAAAATTTGTATGTTATAATGCACACAAATGCTGTAATATTTAATTCATGAAGTTATGTTTATGTAGTACTGACCTTAAACGTACATGCTAGACGCCTTTCCACATCCCAGAGACTAAATTCCACGATATCCACGGAACAAGATTAGTTAATTGTGCTAAAGATCCACTGGAGCAATAGACACAGCGCTTCATTTAGTGTGGCGCTACTTGGACGATGGAGAAAGGCGTGATAAGTCAGTGCCGGTTGTTTGAAACAGACCCCTGGAATTGGAGCTACCGATCCTGCTCGTGAATAAGGCACGAGCGACACTGACAGAGGTTCTGATTGTATGAAATACTTTCTCATAATATGGAGTGGATCGCCTAAGAACCTTAGCGACGAGACAACAGGCATCTCTAAGAAAGACGGAATAAACTGTTAACACCTCCTGGAAGTGGCTGTGGTAGAGAGCACAGTAAGATCGTGTACTCGCCACATACCTCGTCCAATGTTAAAAACTTTTGCAACTACTAACACGTGTGCACCAGTTACTGTGCGGAAGCATTACATGCGTGTCGGGTTTTAGCAGAACAATGCACCTGATCACCTCTAAACTCTGACTTGATGAGCGTTCTGCAGAAATTCAATTGGCTCAGACAATATACTAAGCCGATACGAACATCATCTTATGGGAGGGCTTCAGGTAGAGTTCAGACAGCGAGCTTGTCGTATACACTGTGATCAAAAGTATCCGGACACCCCCAAAAACATAGGTTTTTCATATTAGATGCATTGTGCTGCCACTATTGCCAAGTACTCCATATCAGCGACCTCAGTAGTCATTAGACATCGTGAGAGCGGAAAGAGGCGCTCTACGGAACGTAGTCAGGTGATTAGGTGTTAGATGTCTGCACGCGAGATTTCCACATTCCTAAACATCCCTAGGCCCACTGTTTCAAATGTGATAGTGAAGTGGAAACGTGAAGGGACACACACAGCACAAAAGCGTACAGGCCGACCTCGTCTGTTGACTCACAGAGACCGCCGACATTGAATAGGGTCGTAATGTGTAATAGGCAGACATCTATCCAGACCCTCACACAGGAATTCCAAACTGCATCAGGATCCACTGCAAGTACTATGACAGTCGGTAGGTGAGAAAACTTGGATTTCATGGTCGAGCGGCTGCTCATAAACCACACATCATGCCGGTAAATGCCAAACGACGCCTCGCTTGGTGTAAGGAGCGTAAACATTGAATGATTGAACAGTGTAAAAACGTTGTGTGGAGTGACGAATCACTTTACATAATGCGGCGATCCGATGGCAGGGTGTGGGTATGGCGAATTCCCGGTGAACGTCATCTGCGAGCGTGTGTGGTGCCAACAGTAAAATTCGGAGGCGGTGGTGTAATGGTGTGGTCCTGTTTGTCACGGAGGGGGGTTTGCGACCCTTGTTGTTCTGCTTGGCACTGTCACAGCACAGGCCTACATTGATGTTTTAAGCACCTTCTTGCTTCCCCGCTGTTGAAGAGCAATTCGGGGATGGAGGTTGCATCTTTCAGTACGATCGAGCACCTGTTAATAATGCACGGCCTGTGGCGGAGTGGTTACATGACAATAATATCCCTGTAATGCACTGACCTGCCGAGAGTCCTGGCCTGAATCCCATGGAACAACTTTGGGATGTTTTGGAACGCCGACTTCGTCCCAGGCCTCACCGACCGACATTGATACCTCTACTCAGTGCAGTACTCCGTGAAGAATGGGCTACCATTCCCCAACAAACCTTCCAGCACCTGATTGAACGTGTGCCTGCGAGATTGGAAGTTATCAAGGCTAAGGGTGGGCCAACACCATACTGAATTCCAGCATTACCGATGGACGGCGCCACGAACTTGTAAGTAATTTTCAGCCAGGTGTCCGGATACTTTTGATGAGTGTATTTGCGTTCTTTGCACCATTCATTAGTAACGTATCTTCCTAGACAATGAGGAAATGAAAGAAGCTATTACCGATGAGGTAAAATCAAACGCGGAAAATTTCTACATGGAGACTGTTAAGAGCAAAACTGTAATAAATAAACGAGTAGTATTATATTACGTATAGAGCGTAGCAACTATCTCCTCATATTATTTGGTTAGAGACATTACATCTGCGTAGTGCATTTGTCACTGAACTAACGTAGTAGTCGAAGTAGGAATTACACTGTTAATGCTTGTCGGAATACTAGCGTTAACATGGCATCATCATTAAATAGCTATCATCAGTGTATTGCTTGCCAGTAATCCTACTCAGGATATAATTCTGCAGCAAGCAGCCGCTGCGCTGCGAGAAATAAATCTAGTTTTCCCTGTGGCACATACAGGCCACCCCACGCCGCACTCGGCGCAGGACTCCTGCCGCTTCAGCGTCAAAGTTCGCTCAGCGACTGACGGCAATGACTGGTCGTATAAGCGCGACACTTAGTCCTTATTTCAGAAAGATCACAGTAGTCTGTGATAAATGCGAGCAATGGAAGAAAAGAACTCACGCGTTTTCCTGGCGGATTATGAATATGACTTCTTAATTTCAGGTTTGTGTACAATCTTTTCATTTAAATAATCAGTGAGCTGTCTGATGATGAGACAACCTGCCAATTATTATGCCTGTCCACCTGATTTAGGGAACTGATTATTTAAATATACTTACAGGAGAAAGTCAAAATTTAATTTAAATATCTCTTATCTTTCGGGAAAGATATCGTGTGCTGAAGTGTGAAATAGTTGGCGTACACACTTCAGTTTCGAAGTAGCGCAGGAAGCTATTTTGAATGTATATTTTTAGTTTCGCTTTCTTGTTATTTTGTGATATTTTTACTGTAAATGTGACTCTGATGCTGCAAACATCTCGAAAGGTATATTTCAACTGCTGACTCTAGTTACAGCGCAAAGGTGCAAGTTTGAATAAAAATATGAAGTTAGACATTAATTAGCGATGGCTTTGGACAGGCAAATTTGCTAAATACATAAATACAGTCAGCAAAATGTGTGAGATACCTGGTGCCAATGAGCAGTCATGTTTAAAAATATACCCGATTAGAGTAAGAGAAACGTTGTTGGCTCAAGTTTCATAGAAAAGTGGCTCAAATATGAGATTGAGGTATAAACACGAAAGTGTTCTGCGTGTAAGTTTTTCTTGTTACGACAGATTTCAATATGGTGATCTAGTTTTAACGCAACTCTTTTAATCAGGAGTTTCCTTGATGAGGTGCTGAAGCTCTTCCTCGATCATAGGTAGGAACGAGTTGAGACTATCGCTAACAGTCCTCAAACCCTGGAGCGCGATATTAACATTGATGAAATTGTCCTTAACGAATGGGTTCTTTCTCTCAAGAAGAATGTTCGGTGATTTTTATCCTTCCTGGGTGAAGTCTCATGCTCCAGTGTATTTTCAGGTTTTCGTTTACGTCATTGTCGTATGTCATATTTGTTCACTTCAGCACTAATTGTTGCAGTGGAAGAAAATTAGCCGATCTTTATTCAGATATAATTTTGTTCTTACTGAGAGTATTCAATAATAGCAGACGGCAAATGACCATTCGTAAACGTTGATGCGACAGGTTTCACAAACTTCTGTTTGGAATATTAAGTTCTTTTCCTCCCTCTATACACTAGCTTATTGGACCCATCATGTACGGATTACCTTAGCTGTAGTTCATAACATGGTCAAATTGTTTCACAAATTCAATCATGCTGAAAGCCTTTTCTTCTGGTTAACGATCATATTGCTCGTCTTACGTCCAGGGCACTTACGTGATACTGAGACGACGCACGGAGATGGAAAGTGGAGGCTATAGTCTACAGGGCTGTCGCTCAGAATAGTACTGAGTGCAACAATAAAAATTTAGAGCTTAAGCTTATTATCGTCGGCAAAACCTGAATAAACACAATCTACAGCATTTTCCTATAGCATTATACCGCCACATGACACTGCAGTGGCGTTTTGTTAACACTGATCTTCAGTTCCATGTTCGTTCAATACGCGGAACGGAAATTCTAGGATTATGTGCATTCGAGTTTTCTCATTGTTGTCATCTGGGGACCGCGTGGCTGAGGTAACTGGGAAATACCCGCTGCGCGAACCAAACAGCGCTGAACGAGACAACAAACTAATGGAGTTAGCGCTCTCCGTCTCCGCGTGTATCAGTTAGCACAATGACGCTGTGGAAAGCACACGTGTTGCTCATTCTCAACTGCAACGGCTGTGAACATATGTAGTGGAAGCATAGATGTAACGACGGTGCGTGTCACGATTTTCCTTGTTTCTGATTAATGGGGAAAATAATTAATAGGAAATCACGGGTCTGGAAAGTAATAAGGTATTACCGAGCGAGGTGGTGCAGTGGTTAGCACACTGGACTCGCATTCGGGAGGACGACGGTTCAATCCCGCGTCGGCCATCCTGATTTAGGTTTACCGTGATTTCCCTAGATCACTTCCGGCAAATGCCGGGACGGTTCCTATGAAAGGGCACGGCAGATTTCCTTCCCCATACTTCCCTAATCAGAGCTTGCCCTCCGTCCCTAGTGACCTCGTTGTCGACGGGACGTTAAACGCAAACCTCCTCCTCCTCCTCTAATAAGGTATTATTTCCGGTGTTATTCCTGAGACGACAAATGTAAAGAGAAGACGTGAAAACTACCTGCCTTGATCTGCAGCGTCGTTGTCGGATTTATTTTGTCGTTACATCCGTTCCTCTTTAGTATCTCCCTATGACTATACTGATTTTAGTATCAAGAAGACTGACGAGGCTATTAACTGAGCTGGAACGAATTTGAGTCAATGGGTCTTTCGTATACACAGGTCGCAGTATGTTTGCTATAGCTTTGTTTTGATATATTCATTGGCCAACCAGTGGACATTAGATTTTAGAAATCTGTTCCATAGCAGAGTGTGAAATTAAGAATTCTGGAAACGAGAGCTTTAATAGAGGAAAGATATTAGTATATATTTTTCACAAAAGTCCTCAAAATGGGCTTATTCGCTTGAAAAGGTGTGACGTGCAGCATTGGTGGAAAATTTTTTAATCAGGGAAACTCACTGTTTCACCAAATCATTATGTTAGCGTAACAACGGAATTACAGAACTATGAATAGGAAACAAGTACATTAGTTCAAACGTCATCTTGCCCTGGTTATGAACCAAGAGTATTTAAACGGAATGCAATTGTTATTAAATGGGTCAAGGTCGTTCGTATGAAAGAATTTAGTGCCTGTAATAACGTTTTGAAGTAGTTGAGTCACAATCTAAAACAGATTTTTGCAGTGACTCTAGAAACGTTACAGGAATTGGCAGTCGTATCTCGGCTTCCGCACCTTCTCAGGACGGTCAGACTTAAATCTACACGATTACTCTGCAATGCACAATTAAGTGCTTGGCAGAGCGTTCATCGAACCATCAATCTATTTTCCTGCCGTTTCACTCTAGAACAGCGCGGGGGAGAAACAAAGACCTAAATCTTTGCTTGCGAGGTCTGATTTATTATTACGATGATTTCTGTCTATATAGGCGGGTGCCAACAAAATATTTAAAATATCTGAAGAGAAAGTTGGTGTTTGAAATTTCACGAAAAGATCCTTCCAGAACGAAAAACACCTTTGTTTTAATAATTGCCACTCCAATTAGCATGTCATCTCCGTGGCACTCTCCTCTATTTCGCGACAATGCAAAAGAAGCTACCATTCTTATGACTTTAACGATGTCCTCTGTCAATCCAGACTGATGAGGATCCCATACTGAAAAGTAATACCCCAAAAGAGGATGGACAAGCGTAGTGCAGGCGGTCTCCTTAGTAACCATGACGTATTTTGTAAGTGTTCTGCCAGTAAGTTGCTACATTAAAAATTCCATATAGTTTGTCAGTTATAAAAAAAATCCTCAAGATGGATTGTCAAAGAATAAAAGATAAAACAACCGTAACACCAATAGAGTTAAAACGACACGCCATGTCGATGACCTCGCCTGAACTAAACTGAGGCGTCGCAGAGTCCTTGTGACTTGCCGTGTAGATGTCAGGTGGCGCCATACCGGCGATACATTGAAATATTTTTAAATTAGTCTCGGGAAATTTTTTACACAAGTTAAAAAGTGTATTATATGCAATAGAAATCACAAAGGTAAATCTTCACACCCGATCCACATACAAAGATATTTCATCAATATACATCACACATACGGAAAAATTATCTTGTGCAGATTACCGATTACCTATTTTCTTTCCATACAGCGTAACTCCAATCTGAAGATGTCAGCACGATTCCGTCGAAACTAGTAATTGGAATAAAGGTATTAAAATCAAGCGATCTTGGCTATCACAAATTTAAACATAAACAGAAATCACTCCAACATGTGTAAGTTACCTTTCAGTACTCAAGTGGATGACTTCACATTTTTCATTACTTAGAGACCTGTGATGAATTCGTGGTATACGTTTCCTTCTGGTCTACAGCGGTCCATGTATTCATAGCGCAGGCTCTCTTTTTATCCCCAAAACTAAACATTTGTCCTCATTCACTTTTCAAAATAAATGAACCGTACCTTTGTCATTCAAAATAAATCGTTCTGAATCTTCGATAAACACTCTGAATTGGTGATACGACAGCTGCTTGTATTACAGGAACATTAGGCGTAAGCAAATAGAGAAGTTTCCGCTGCTCACCTCCTCGTGTAATGAAAGTTGCACTATTAATCCCAGTAAAGCTGATAGCACACAGACAATCTTCAGAGTGTGCCACCACAGGACGCCGATCAACCCGCTGTGATGGTTAATTCTGCCGAGGCATTTTGTTCACTGGACGCTCGTTCACATTGCTATTGGTAGTCGGGGCAGCGATAAGACCAGCTGCTTACTCGTGCGCAGTAAACGGTCCGATGACGCTGACTCAGCGTTACCACTGATCGCCCAAACGTGGCCAGGCTGTGCCGTAACACTTGCCGGCGGGTAACTCGGGCGTTTTAAATGAGCAGTGAGATGAGCGGCAGGCGACCAACGACCTGACTGCTTCCGAGCAACGCTCCGCCACATCACGGCCGTGGTCACTTGATGGTAAACAACGGTCCCGCAGTTACGCAAAGCGTGCGGCGACTGAGCGCAAACAGTTGAAGGGAAGGGGAAGGACAGTTTAAGGCGGACTGTTCCATCTGGACAACAGAAGACCACTGCGGACGAAAGCACGGGTAGCGAATGGCTATCCACAAGCAGTTTGTAGTTGAGAGTCGAAGGAAATGAAATGGAAACTGGTTGAGGAGAGCAAGGCAGGGTTATATGCACCCGATCACTGATGATTATATTTATACTTTGAACAATCCGTAACGATAACAGACAATGGAAAGGACACAAAGTTGTCAAAAGAAATAAAAGCTTCGGAGTTTTCTGGCGTATAGCAATTCTTTCAGGATTTGGAAGATCGGCTGACTGGGATGAGTAGTGTATCGAAGAGAGGTTCTAAGGTGAACGCCAAGAAAAGTGAATGGAAGGTAGTAAAACTGTCACGCGATACTTAGAGAATTAGATTAGGAGATGAGACACTGAAAATAGTAACAGTGTGTTTGAGCAGCTAAGTAACTGACGATAGTCGAAGTAGAGAGGATGTAAAATTCAGACAGGCAATAGCGAGAAAAGCATATCTGAATATAAATTTGTGTTAGCAAGTCTTCGATCTTGCACTGGAAAGAAAAGAATCAACTTTAAAAATAAGGTGGAAAGTCTAGAGGTGGCCAGTGACGTGCTTGCACAGTGCTGCTTCTGCAGTGCACAAATATATCTGATGTATTGAGCGGGCGATGTTTTGTGGTTGATTAGACATTTCTGGTCGAGAAATAATGTACAACGATCAAGCGTTGATACTTAAAAACGTTCCATGAATGTTCCGGGGTTAAAGTAGAAACTTTTTGAAGATAAAAAGAATATATCTGAATACGTCGTAGGGATTACGCGCTGTTCACTTCATTGGTCAGTGCATACTGCCAACGACAGTTGGCTAATGCCAGTTGACGGAACACTTGCTATCAGATGTGCTACCTTGTTGCGTGTCAAGTCGTATCCCCATGATTTCGTGGAATGGTGTCTTAGAGCGTCTGATTTCTCCGTGCTTTGCTTTGCGGGGGACAACTAAAAGGGGGAAAAGTTTGTCGCACACTGTTGCTTCATTACAATTTGACTACAGTGGTGTGTGTTATTGTTGTTGATTAGGATATCCAGCTTTCAGTGTGATTTCTGTCCATGTTCAAATACAGTGATTTGAACATATACTGGTGTTCAACGACACGTAGCTCATAAACTAGCACGTCTGAATTTTTTATTTATCCTGGAAAGTAAATGAATTCACAGCAATTGCACACTTGTATTCCAGGGTACCATGCATGATTAAAACAATCATTAGATGCTAAGCGTACGTGCGTTGGTGTGATAGAACAAGATGGGGAAACTCGCATTAGGAATACGTAAAATTTATTAATATTAATAGGCTGCAGTAACAGAATGCGGATATTTAGCTAAGTGAGAGGAGTAGTAGTAGTAGTAGTAGTAGTAGTAGTAGTAGTAGTAGTAACTGAACCGTCTGGCTTTAGAAGGACGCTGCAGCTCTCCCCAGTAGAGAAGGCCATACTCAGTGCGGTAGCTCCATAACATGTTTATGGAGGTGTAGTACCGACCTTGAAAAGCCTAGGCTGTTGCAGGACAATAACGATGATGCTAGGATTTAAAAGCTTACAAGACATCTCTTGTTATGTCGAAGCAAACACTGACAGTACTGAATAACTTCCATTCCAAATGGAAATCGTGACGAGAATTTCTCTTGTCTGTCAGTCCATCTCCACCACACGATCATTTATTTTACTGTGTTCATAAAGTTCACTTACTAAGTCTTCGTTTCCTTCTTGTAACATTAGTATTATATAATATTAATACGCTTGATAACGTTATTGTACATACTGGGTATTGCAGTGCCTATGTTATTCAGATTTACTATGCGAAGTTCCTTGGACATGCACTCTAGCCAAGGAATAAAAAGAAAAATCATCAGATACAGCACATGTATATGAAACTGTTAAGTCACAGATTTCTTCCACGGCCAGGGTTGGAGCCAGATACGTCCTGGTAAAGTGCCACCACATCAGAGGTGTGGTTCTCTCCTGGATCGGAGCTCCCTGCGTAACTGATACTTTATTTCCAGGTTGTGGGGACTCTTGAAAGCAGCAGCAGCAGCAGCAGCTGCAGCAGCTGCTGCAGTGTCTGCACCTTCATCGCTGCTTGTTGGTACCTAATTCTGCAGACTGACTGTATGTCGAGTGTGTTTACGGTAGGGTTCCCAATCGTAGCGTGCGCTGGGGCTGGAATTACTTCCTCTTCCAGCTTCGCTATACTCAGGCTTCAAATGTTTCCGGTGCACCATTATGAAACGTGTAGTTAAGCTCTTCTCGTCATCGTCAACATAATACACACAGTCGTTACAGCGTAGAGGCAGCTGTCGTGTGTCGAGGGTTGAAACGGCAAAATTCACGAACATTTGAGTACATGCTAGATGAATGTGTCATACAAAAAAGATATTAATGTACACAGAATCTCTCATAGCTGCATAACATACATTTCCAGCAATAGATATTTTAAGATAGTCATCCCAGCACTAGTTACGTTGGTAAAATATTTATGGTCTGGAGTAGTGGCTCTGCCGATAGGACTCTAAGCGTTCGCCTGGACAAATTTGAGGGGAACCATGTTCAGCTTAAACCCACTGCTCCACATCGCGCCTGCCGTAGAACGTAAGCTTGTGCTCTATGCTGCATGTAACTGGAAGGTAGTTAACTTCACAGGTGAGTGTTGCTTAAACACGTTGTCAAATGACCAAGTTATTTAAATTCGACACGTCATTTGAGATTTCCAATTTTTTCGAAATTTGTGGAAACCAGTACGTGTGTGGCGATCGTTTAAAACGTACCCGAAAGATACACGTTGGTAACACCGTCGATTCTTCATTTTTACAGTTATAAGTAGAGGTATTTCTCTTCTTTTGATGCGATAAGTTGCTCAGTCTCTAAAGGATTTCCTGTGTGTGGCATATTATGGTACTGAAGTATTCATCTTAAAACAGAAAGATAGTGCAAACGATGATGTCAGGCTGGGCGTATTTCTGTTAAGTCGTGACGTGGAAGTTCCTGGCAAGATAAAACCGTGTGCCGGACCGAGACTCGTACTCGGGACCTTTGCCTTTTGCGGGCAAGTGCTCTACCAACTGAGCTACCCATGCACGACTCACGACCCGTCCTCACAGCTTCAATTCTGCCAGTACCTTGTCTCCTACCTTCCAAACTTCACAGAAGCTCTTCTGCGAACCTTGCAGAACGAGCACTCTTGGAAGAAAGGATATTGCGGAGACATGACTTAGCCACAGCCTAGGGAATGTTTCCACAATGAGATATTCACTCAGCAGCGGAGTGTTCGCTGATATGAAACTTCCTGACACATTAAAACTGTGTGCCGGAAACATCCCCTAGGATGTGGCTAAGTCATGTCTCCGCAATATCCCTTCTTCCAGGAGTGTTAGTTCTGAAGATTCGCAGGAGAGTTTTTGTGAAGTTTGGAAGGTAGGAGACGAGGTACTGGCAGAATTGAAGCTGTGAGGACGGGTCGCGAGTAGTGCATGGCTAGCTCAGTTGGTAGATCACTTGCCCGTGAAAGGCAAAGGTCCCGAGTTCGAGTCTCTGTCCGGCACACAGTTTTAATCTGTCAGGAAGTTTCATATCAGCGCACACTCCGCTGCAGAGGGAAAATCTCACTCTGAAGTCGTGACGTATTCGTTAGGTAAATGACCTTCGTTGCGTGTAATATCCTGTAAGTAGGATTTTAGATACTCTGGGAAATGAGATTTCTCTGACCTTCCACCGGTCCTGTCATCGTGTTGTTGCCTTATTGAATCTGCAGATATTTCCTTAAAAAGACCATTATTACGTCCTATTATATTTAAAAGTGCTATCCTGAAAGAAGACACCCTGTACACTTAAGAATCTGTGTAAAGTCCGCCACTATTTTAACAGCAGACATTAACATCACTCTTGTTTGAAGTTTGTCAAACTACAAAGCGCTCTCGTATCGCTAAAGTGCAACCAGTTACAAACCAAACAGTTCAGTTCTTCTTTGAAGATGCTGTCCTTCCAAAAAGTTCAGACAATTATTACATTCGTGGAATATAAGCGAGGTCAGCGCAGTATCTAAGATCGAACCTTTAACTAATAACTTTAACAAGAGATGTGCATTCGACCAGTTTATTGTGTACAGGCAGAGTTAAAACGTTGACATGCTGGCTTGCCAACGTTGATGCCGTAATCGCAATGGAGCAACCTCTGTAAATCAATCGTTAAAGATATTCTGCAGAATGTTTTGAAGAAGAGAAAAAATGTTGTGCAAAATTCGTCCCGCACGCCTTGAACCCCGAACGAAAACGAGGAGTAGACGCATGCTGCGACTTAACTGAAATGCAAAACGCGGGCGGTTTTTATTTAAAAAATCGTTACCAGTGACGACACTTCGTGTTGTTAATACTAACCTACCACAAACTGCAAAGTGCAGTAACACATTTGGTCAACCCTTCGACGGCAACCGACAGTAAAGCAAGCGTGATGCGCGAGTTGATCATCGCAAAGGACTACTTCTGGCAGTTTAGCATGGATGTTTGAACGTTCTGTGCGCTGTGCTCAGGTGGGGAAAGACTATACAGAGCACCAGGAGAATGAAAGCCATAATATTACTCTTCTCTATTTTTTATTAATCCAGTCTCGAAAGTCTTCGGGCTCTCGGGGTGGTTTCTGAATGTAGTACAGTCTATTGTGGCTGGCTCTGTTTTGTTGGTGAATAACTGTTAGTTCTTTGAAAGTGGTAAAAGATACACTCCTGGAAATGGAAAAAAAGAACACATTGACACCGGTGTGTCAGACCCACCATACTTGCTCCGGACACTGCGAGAGGGCTGTACAAGCAATGATCACACGCACGGCACAGCGGACACACCAGGAACCGCGGTGTTGGCCGTCGAATGGCGCTAGCTGCGCAGCATTTGTGCACCGCCGCCGTCAGTGTCAGCCAGTTTGCCGTGGCATACGGAGCTCCATCGCAGTCTTTAACACTGGTAGCATGCCGCGACAGCGTGGACGTGAACCGTATGTGCAGTTGACGGACTTTGAGCGAGGGCGTATAGTGGGCATGCGGGAGGCCGGGTGGACGTACCGCCGAATTGCTCAACACGTGGGGCGTGAGGTCTCCACAGTACATCGATGTTGTCGCCTGTGGTCGGCGGAAGGTGCACGTGCCCGTCGACCTGGGACCGGACCGCAGCGACGCACGGATGCACGCCAAGACCGTAGGATCCTACGCAGTGCCGCAGGGGACCGCACCGCCACTTCCCAGCAAATTAGGGACACTGTTGCTCCTGGGGTATCGGCGAGGACCATTCGCAACCGTCTCCATGAAGCTGGGCTACGGTCCCGCACACCGTTAGGCCGTCTTCCGCTCACGCCCCAACATCGTGCAGCCCGCCTCCAGTGGTGTCGCGACAGGCGTGAATGGAGGGACGAATGGAGACGTGTCGTCTTCAGCGATGAGAGTCGCTTCTGCCTTGGTGCCAATGATGGTCGTATGCGTGTTTGGCGCCGTGCAGGTGAGCGCCACAATCAGGACTGCATACGACCGAGGCACACAGGGCCAACACCCGGCATCATGGTGTGGGGAGCGATCTCCTACACTGGCCGTACACCACTGGTGATCGTCGAGGGGACACTGAATAGTGCACGGTACATCCAAACCGTCATCGAACCCATCGTTCTACCATTCCTAGACCGGCAAGGGAACTTGCTGTTCCAACAGGACAATGCACGTCCGCATGTATCCCGTGCCACCCAACGTGCTCTAGAAGGTGTAAGTCAACTACCCTGGCCAGCAAGATCTCCGGATCTGTCCCCCATTGAGCATGTTTGGGACTGGATGAAGCGTCGTCTCACGCGGTCTGCACGTCCAGCACGAACGCTGATCCAACTGAGGCGCCAGGTGGAAATGGCATGGCAAGCCGTTCCACAGGACTACATCCAGCATCTCTACGATCGTCTCCATGGGAGAATAGCAGCCTGCATTGCTGCGAAAGGTGGATATACACTGTACTAGAGCCGACATTGTGCATGCTCTGTTGCCTGTGTCTATGTGCCTGTGGTTCTGTCAGTGTGATCATGTGATGTATCTGACCCCAGGAATGTGTCAATAAAGTTTCCCCTTCCTGGGACAATGAATTCACGGTGTTCTTATTTCAATTTCCAGGAGTGTATAAAAACCTTGGCTTCGCGGTTATTTCGTCCGAAATCAAACTACATCGCTTGAATCACACGAATGAGTCGCAGACTTGGGCCTGCTTTTCCTATAGCAGTAACCGAGCGAGCTGCAGCAGTGCTTACCACAGTGGACTCGCTTGAAGAAGACCGTCCACGTTGATTTTTCCTTGTCTTCCCTAAATCGCTTTAGGAAAATGCCGGTATGGTCCCTTTGAAAAGGGCACGGCCGACTTCCTTCCCCTTCTTCCCTAATAGGAGTTCGTACTCCGTCTCTAATGACCTCTTTATGGAAGGGGCGTTAAAATCTAATCTTCCTTTATTCCTTCCTACAGCAATAATCACATGCCTCAGTCCATTGTTGATGTCGTAGTCGAGGTAGCGATTCCGAGAGAGAAGCACGGCATGCACTTGTAATAAATACTCTTAAATAGTAATGATCTCTCTTGGGGCTCACCGTTGTATGAACTGCAGAAAATAATCCCGTGTATTGCCAATATTAAAGGTGAAATGCTACGGCACGTCACTATCAACAGGTAAGACGGCTGTTCTGTGCTAGTCTCATTCCTCCATTCACTTCCAGATTTACGACTGGTCCGATTGTACAGGGTGTTTCAAAAATGACCGGTATATTTGAAACGGCAATACAAACTAAACGAGCAGCGATAGAAATACACCGTTTGTTGCAATATGCTTGGGACAACAGTACATATTCAGGCAGACAAACTTTCGAAATTACAGCAGTTACAATTGTCAACAACAGATGGCGCTGCGGTCTGGGAAACTCTATAGTACGATATTTTCCACATATCCACCATGCATAGCAATAATATGGCGTAGTCTCTGAGTGAAATTACCCGAAACCTTTGACAACGTGTCTGGCGGAATGGCTTCACATGCAGATGAGATGTACTGCTTCAGCTGTTCAATTGTTTCTAGATTCTGGCGGTACACCTGGTCTTTCAAGTGTCCCCACAGAAAGAAGTCACAGGGGTTCATGTCTGGCGAATAGGGAGGCCAATCCACGCCGCCTCCTGTATGTTTCGGATAGCCCAAAGCAATCACACGATCATCGAAATATTCATTCAGGAAATTAAAGACGTCGGCCGTGCGATGTGGCCGGGCACCATCTTGCATAAACCACGAGGTGTTCGCAGTGTCGTCTAAGGCAGTTTGTACCGCCACAAATTCACGAAGAATGTCCAGATAGCGTGATGCAGTAATCGTTTCGGATCTGAAAAATGGGCCAATGATTCCTTTGGAAGAAATGGCGGCCCAGACCAGTACTTTTTGAGGATGCAGGGACGATGGGACTGCAACATGGGGCTTTTCGGTTCCCCATATGCGCCAGTTCTGTTTATTGACGAAGCCGTCCAGGTAAAAATAAGCTTCGTCAGTAAACCAAATGCTGCCCACATGCATATCGCAGTCATCAATCCTGTGCACTATATCGTTAGCGAATGTCTCTCGTGCAGCAATGGTAGCGGCGCTGAGGGGTTGCCGCGTTTGAATTTTGTATGAATAGAGGTGTAAACTCTGGCGCATGAGACGATACGTGGACGTTGGCGTCATTTGGACCGCAGCTGCAACACGGCGAACGGAAACCCGAGGCCACTGTTGGATCACCTGCTGCACTAGCTGCGCGTTGCCCTCTGTGGTTGCCGTACGCGGTCGCCCTACCTTTCCAGCACGTTCATCCGTCACGTTCCCAGTCCGTTGAAATTTTTCAAACAGATCCTTTATTGTATCGCTTTTCGGTCCTTTGGTTACATTAAACCTCCGTTGAAAACTTCGTCTTGTTGCAACAACACTGTGTTCTAGGCGGTGGAATTCAAACACCAGAAAAATCCTGTGTTCTAAGGAATAAACCATGTTGTCCACAGCACACTTGCACGTTGTGAACAGCACACGCTTACAGCAGAAAGACGACGTACGGAATGGCGCACCCACAGACTGCGTTGTCTTCTATATCTTTCACATCACTTGCAGCGCCATCTGTTGTTGAAAATTGTAACTACTGTAATTTCGAAAGTTTGTCCGCCTGAAAATGTACTGTTGTCCCAAGCATATTGCAACAAACGGTGTATTTCTATCGCTGCTCGTTTAGTTTTTATTGCCGTTTCAAATATACCGGTCATTTTTGAAACACCCTGTATCAAGTGTCTCACACGATTTGTGTAGTCAAAGCATTAGCAATAAATTAGTATTTTTCAGTCTACGGAACCAAACAGATGAAGACACTTGCCGGTTTCGTAAATCCGCTAGCTAATAACCATGTGCTGTCACGTGATGACAAAGCACAGTGACACGTCCAACGCTTACCACCGGCAATGAAACGGACCTTAAACGCCTTTAGACACCGAGCAAGGGCGTTGCTCAGCTCAGTTAGCCGCTGTCGCTCTAATTTTTGCAATTTACGTAAAATTATGGCGGGCTGTAAACATCGCCATTTTGTAAAATGTCGAAACCACATTCGGGACACTGGTCTCAATAAGGGTATTATTACCCAGATGCTGACTAGTAACTGTCACCGGAACGTCGGTTCATAGTTTCACACTATAATGCGGCCTAAAACGATAAAGAATTTTATGGAAAATGACTTTTGCTGTGAAAGTCTAACAACATTCCTCTAACCATTTGTCATGTTATGATTTGAATGCTCTAAGTTTCATCTACGTTCTTACTTCAAGGGACTATGATTTTAACAAAGATAGGTATATTTCGTGCAGTGTGTGTTGGATTGCTCTGAAAAGCTTAAAAATTGCATCGTATAATATAAAGCTGCGCTTCTCTCTTTTTATGAGTATTCGAGACGACCGGTTTCAGTTATGCATCTGACCACCTTCGGGTCACAAAAAGGTGTTCGCGCTATAGCGGTTTGATGACTTAATAAGACTGTTACATTTGGGCAGCTGTATTAAGAACGGAACATTTAAAAATTTCATTGAATATTGTAAGTTTGCAGTGCATAGCTAAATACCTTCTTGTGACCAGATGTTCAGATGCATGACCGAATTAGAATTCTTTAATAAAAATAGAAAAGTGCAACTGTATCTCATACGACGCACTTTTTAAAGATAAGTGTATTGAGGGTGAAATAATATTTCAATCGTCGTTGTATAAGAACTTAAAATATGCTACGTGAGAGAGTTTGTTGTGGACAGCTGCTTGTGATATGTCTCAAAATTAAGTCCAATCTCCTCCTTCCCACTCGATCGACAGCAGCTTGTTTCTCCATATACTAGTAAGTCAGACTCCATGCTGAAAACGGACTTAGGATACTGTTGTGCTTCTGTTCCTTGTTGTGACTGATACATATCCACTCTTTACTACAAGCATTGAATGTTTGCTACACTTTTTGTGCTTCTGTCATCTTCTCTTTCCTACCAGAGACGTCAAAAATTCACGGCATTTGTACAAATTTGTTAGAACAGAAATGAAATGGACAGTTACGTACAGCATATTTTTCAGAGTTAATTACATGGACATAGATTTATATACGGAGTAAAGGTAAGCGTGGATGCGACAATGAACAGAACCGTAATCCAACGCATGTGTGACGAAAGAAGTTAACCTAGAAACAGAGCAGAGCTCTTAACGCTGGACAGTTTTGGTTGAATAAAAGGTTTTAGAAATGGTTTAATTTCACATCAGCGCAGACATTAGGAAATCTGGTCGTGTTCGCTGGTGAGCAGGTGCCCAGCGAAGCGCTGTAACGAAAGTGAAACCGCGAAGACCGCCGCTAACAAAAGAAACTGGGTTTCTTCCGCCGGCTGAGATATCTGAGGAGAAAACGGCGAGCCGACTGAACTGAGGTAGAAAAAACCACCCGTCTGGAAAGCGAGTCCTCGGTGTAAATATCCGCACGTAGCGGTACAGTTAACGTAGCATTGACTTTGTGGCGCGCACGTGTGTCGTCAGTTCATTAACAAATACTATCGTATCCACTCACTCCCATTTGAATACCGTACATAATTTATGCTTACATTGACTTAGACCTTTCCTAGGGACCAAGCAATGAAAAGAGGGAAAACGGTGAAAAAATGACATCTTAGAGTATGTAAGGGATGTCACTTGAGCTTTTAGATAAAGGAAGCTACTGCAATAGATAGCGTAAAGGACTCTACAATCTGTTGCAGACATCAGACAACGAGCTTCAGAGTAACTCACAACGCGACGTGCCTATTCATCAGATTTCGCTCAACTTTGTTACATGTGGGGAAGGGGGGGGGGGGGGGGGCTGGCCAAAAATAACTCCAGAAGGACCAAGCGTTTAGAAAACGTGTTTGTGCTGACGGGGAGAGACAGAAGCCATTCATATACTAGGGTCGGTCAAAAAGTAATGCCTCCCATTTTTTTTCTACTTAAAGAAATTAAGTTAAGTGAAAAATTTGAATTTGGCGCCATTCCTCAAACCTTCTTCTGCAATCCACTGCAGTAGTAACTTTCTGTGTCAACAGGTGGCAGCACAGCAGAAGTTTGTAAGATGGCCGACATCGATGTTCGTTTGAGACAGCGTTGTGTGATTGAATTCTTGAATGCAGAAGGTGAAACACCCATACGCATTCATGAAAGACTGAAGAAGGTGTATGGTGTTGTGACAGTGGATGTCAGCACTGTTAGACGATGGGTTCGTCGTTGTAAGGAAGCTGAAGGGCAAACACCGTTGACTGACGAAAAGCGGAGCGGCAGGCCGGTGAGTGCAGTGACTCCACACAACATTCAGCAAGTTGATGACATCATTCGTGGTGACCGTCGGGTGACTGCAGATGAAGTGTGTCGCATTATTTCTCTTAGTAAAGGCAGTGTGATCACGATTATTAAACAATTGGGGTACTCAAAAGTTTGTGCACGGTGGGTTCCAAGAATGTTAACCGATCAGAATAAAGAGGCAAGGAAAACAATAGCCTCCCAACACTTGCAGCGCTTCCGTTTGGAGGGAGATGAGTTTCTGAAAAAAATTGTGACCGGGGACGAAACATGGGTGCATTTTTTTGAACCCGAATCAAAGAGGCAGTCAATGGAGTGGCGTCACACAAGCTCGCTGAGGAAGAAAAAATTCAAAACTGTGCGATCGGCAGGGAAAGTTATGGCAACAGTTTTCTGGGATACAGAGGGTGTGATTCTGGTTGATTTTTTGGAGTAGGGATGCACAATAAATTCTGTTCAATACGTCACAACCCTCAAAAAACGTAAAGCACGTCTTCAGCGAGTTCGCCCAACAAAATCAATGGCAGATGTTCTTCTTTTGCATGACAATGCAAGACCACACACCAGTCGTCACACCTCTGACGAGATTGTCAAAATTGGATGGGAAGTTTTGCCTCATCCCCCATACAGCCCTGACCTGGCACCATCAGACTTCCATCTGTTCGGGCCACTAAAAGAAGCTCATCGTGGGATTCATTTTGAAGATGAGGAGGCCGTCAAAACATCCGTGCGTCAGTGGCTTAGGAAGCAGAGCTGTGATTTTTACCGTGCTGGGTTACATGCCCTTGTTCAAAGATGGACCAAAATTGTAGAGATGGGCGGAGATTACATTGAAAAATGACAAAATGATCCTCAATGTTGTGGTTTTCAACCTATGTAATTGCATTTAAATTTCCTGACAATTAAACGTAGAAAAAAAAATAGGAGGCATTACTTTTTGACTGACCCTCGTATTAGCGTAGTTTCCAGGTAGCAGTTGGCGCAGCGGAAAGGGCACAGAACGGTAATGCGAGGGTTTTGGGATCGAGCCCCTATGTGGATACAGTTTCTTCTTTCAAATTTTTACGTCATTTCCACTGTAACTACACCGAAATGATCAATATATTGTTTATTAACATTTTTATAAAAGGCATGAAAAGGGAAAATAAAGGAAAACTTGTAAATCCAAGTTATTTCGAAGAAAGGTTGTACTTGCAGCGTCACGGGAACTATGAAAATATGTAACTTTCCAGAAGGTATTGCAATTCCAGCGAACAAGACTTTAATTAGTTTCATTTTGGCCTCCGAGCAGGCCTCGGCGCTAGCACGTGAGCAATAAGTTCCCTGTTTTTACGATAACTATCACTCTAGCATGTGAAACGCGTCAACTGTAAAGTAATGAAATAATCTGCTTTTTATGTACGAACTGCTTGTGTACACCTTGCAATCTCGAATTTTTCTTTGCCTTCCCTTTCCATTCCTTTTATGAAAATTCTAACATTCTGCGTGGTGTCTGTCTGTTCTAAGTCGTGTCTCCCTACCACTTTCGCGCAACGACGCTCTGAGCGTGTTTTTTAGGGAATTGACTAGTTTGAACCTGGGACCTGTTGCTGGTAAGGAGACGCCAGACCACACGTGACAGGTAGAATTCAGAAGAGTTCAGTGAGACTAGCGATGATATAACCAAATACTTAATGATTTCAGCGTCAGCTCCACTGCACTCCCTGTAAAAGAATCTTAATACTAACTAAATTTAGTGGAAGGGGTCCAAGGCTTTGGTATTTTTAGTTAGCTGGTAAAATAACGTCGAAAAATCAGTTAAAATTACCATTGGAAATTTTATTCTACTCACAAAACATTGTTTATAAATTGCACTATTGATAAAAGGAAATATTTTAATAGAGGATGATAAAAACAACTGCGTTCAACAAAAAATGTGAACGAATATTCCCTGAGTGGGTTTCCAAGTTCTACAATGGATCGAAGGATGACCTATGCCATATCACATCTATAATCTAGGTTTAAATTAAGTTTCACAAAAGAGTAAACTATCAAAATGGTCTACAGTGACCCTCAATTATCTTTAATTACTTATCTAACTTGTCGTAAATTACAGTGGCTGATGTGGCTTCTCAATAATTCTATAACAGAAAAATCATCGCGTTTCAGATTTTAACTTACGTAGCAAATGTGAATACCACGAGCTTCAATTGACGATCGACACTAGTATTACGTAAAAAGGGATGTAACAGATGAGACTTCTGCAGTTCTGAGTGAAGCCTTATGCGCTCAAAAATGCGGCATCGCGTGCGTTCATTACCTTGACGGTGTTTAGGCAGAGTGAGGGGGCGGCTGGTGGCGCAGCTCCACACAGCTCGCCAGCTCTGAAGCAACTCTCCTAACTCTCCTAACTTCTCCTTACTACAATTT
The DNA here is from genome assembly GCF_023898315.1 of Schistocerca nitens. Taxonomy (NCBI): domain Eukaryota; kingdom Metazoa; phylum Arthropoda; class Insecta; order Orthoptera; family Acrididae; genus Schistocerca; species Schistocerca nitens. The sequence goes on from NC_064614.1 coordinate 390,374,250, forward strand.
ACCGAAGTTGGTTTTAGAAAAGCTATCTGGCTGTGTTTTCAACTGACCAATCAGGGTCTCAATGTTAACCTTAAGCTCCACCTAGAAAAATTCTGTCTGTCCAATGAGAAACGTTATGCTTTTCGTGGTGGGGCAATGTTTTCAACGTTTGCAACGTAACAGACGCGAAAAAGTCTCGCGCTAAAACTTGCAGCTGGTGTGGCCCTTTTAGTGTTATTGTATCTGTACTGTTCTTTTGGAGGGCTCTAGCTTTTAACATGGGCTGGGGCTGGTCCTGGTGGTTAGCTGGCGACGTGGGTGTCCGTCCCTTATCGTAGGGCCTTATAGCTTAACACGGTTCTGCTCTCGGCTTCTGTTCTCGTTTCTCCCCTCGGAACTGCGTCTGTCTCGCGGTGGGAAGGTATGACATGCATAATGGCGCTCTTGTGTTAGTCTGTGGTATTCCATTTGCTCACTCGTTACTCGTATTACTTTGGTTAATTTAATGTCACAATTTATTCAGAGCTATGTGACATACTACTGGATTTGCTTATCATTTCAGGGTTTTCATGGAAAGTGTTGGATTTGCCTGACACCTTACAAAATGTTAATAAATATAATATATTGAGCATTATTGCGCTTCATTTGCAGTACAAGTAAAGAAAAAAGTTGAATAAAGTCCAGGTTTCATGACCCCCGGCGACCGCTGTTTAGTCTTTCCGCTGCGCTAGTTGCTGACTGGTAACCATGGCAACATGCATGGTTCATGTCTAGCGTGACCAGCTCCAAGAAAGTAATATTTTCCTAAAATCTAAGCCATCTGTACCTCCCACTTCCGTCACACTGATTTCTGGCAAAGTCCTGGATATATTTTAAATTTGGACGAAATCGATAATGAGTAGGGGCGGCCCTTTGTCAGTTCGAACATGCGTTCGTTAGATTCAGCATTGTACTGAGACTGTGATAACTATCTTGGATGGTGCCTCAAACTTCCTGATACCAACTTTATTTGCTAGTAACGGGAAAGTCAGTGTTAATTTCTACCTGATTATCTCACTGACGATAGGTTGTTGATCTGTGAGATCAGAGATATTTGAGACTTCATTCAGACGACCCTTACGCTTCTGAACATCCTGTTTCAAATTTCGATCGCTACTCATGTTGCCTCCTCCGTAGGTTCAACATACCTGAACGTTTTGCGGGAGGTTTCATGTCGTCGTACCTCTGACGTCATCCCCATCACTTCGTTCACTTAATTTCCAGGGCGCTCTACAAGTAATGCATCACATTGTATTCCTTCACCAATTTCGCTTGAAAATTTTGGAATTTGGTACGAGACACCGTGAAATATTCCCGCTTCAGCCCCTATAATTTCCTGAAGTTCCGATGGGTGACGGCGCTACACGTAGTCATCCAAATTGCGTCTGTAAAGGAGGTGGGTTCCAAGCAGAGAGCTGCATTGAGTTTCTTTTTGTGCAAAACCAGAGCATCGCAGATATTCACATGCGCTTGCAGAATGTCTACGGAGACCTGGCAGTGACAAAAGCATGGTGTGCCGTTGGGCGAGGTGTTCATCATCGCAACAAGGTCGCGCAAACCGATCTCCCGCTTGCTGGCCGGCTGCGCGCATTTGTGACTCCTGAAATGTTGGAATGTGCGGACACATTCATTTGACGTGATCGACGAATCAAAAACAGCTCGCTGCTCAACTGGACGATTTTGGTGGTACTCCTGACACACGAGTCCGCCAGTGGGAGTTCTGAGGCGTGACCGAGCGTGGTAGCGGATTGGTTAGCCCACTGGACTCGTATTCGAGAGGACGACGGTTCAAACACGCGTCCGGCCATCCCTGATCTAAGTTTTCAGTGATATTCTTAAATAGCTTTAGGCAAATGCCAGGATGGTTCTTTCGAAAGGGCACGGCTACTTCGCTTCTTCACCCTTCCCGAATCCGAAATTGTGCTAAGTCTCTAACGACCTCGTTGTCGACGGGACGTAAAACATTAATTTCCTCCTCCTCCTCAAAGGTGTGTGCCCACTGAGTTCCACGCCGCCTAACGGAAGACCATAAAGAACAACGAAGGACCATATGTGCGGAATTGATTGCAGGTGAGAAGGCTGCATTCATCACTTCGAACCGGAAAAAAAACGGCACTCGACAGAGTGGCGCCACCTCACCTCCAATACGAAGAAAACGTTCAAAGCGGTACCCTCAGCCGGTTAAGTCATGGTGACGGTTTTCTGGGACTCCGAAGGGGCTATTCCGCTTGATGTCCTCCCTCATGGCGCAACGATGAAATCAGAAGTGTATTATGCCAATCTCAGAAAACCAGGCTGCAGTCCTCCTGCCTCGCCCAGCCTCCCATTGTGTCCCGTCATCTGACGTTCGTGGGGATGTTTGTAAGAGGCTTGTGTCGTTGTGGTGGGATGCTTGGTCATCCCTCCAAGGAAACAAGCTCCGGGCAGTAAAACCGCTCCCAACTGCTTGGACAACCTCCTCCCGACCATCTCGGCGAGAGGAGGTCCTTCTGACCAGGTTGCGGATTGGGCATTGCCGGTTTAGCCACCGCTACCTGCTCTCCGGTGACCCAGCCCCGCAGTGCCCTTGTGGTCTGGCATTAACAGTGCGCCATGTTTTATTGTCGTGTCCCCGCTTTAGTCAATCTCGTGTTGTCCTGTCCCTGCCATCTACTTTACCAGATATTTTAGCTGATGACGCTCGAGCAGCTGCTCGTGTTCTGCCTTTTATAACTTTGACTGGCTTGTCCAAAGACATCTAACCTTTTTACTTATTTTATCTGCATCTTTGTCAGGTCTTTCTGGTGTCCCCCCATCCCCTTGAGTTTTACTAGATTCCATGTGCTCTAACAAGTGACTGGGCGCTAATGACCTCAGTAGTTGAGCGCCCTTAAACCCCACCAAAAAAAAAAAAAAAAACCTCAGGAAACCGAAGAAACGACTTCAGCGTGTTCGTCGCCACAAAAATGCAAACTATCTACTTCTTCTCCACGACAACGCAAGACCTCTCCCAAGTCTATGCACTCGAGGGGATATCAGAAAACTTCATTGGACTGTTCTTCCTCATCCACTCTGCAGCTCGGATCTCTCACCTTCAGACTTACATCTGTTTGATCCAATGAAGTACGCACTCCACGGAATGCGGTACGTGTATGGCGGGAAGATTATTGATGCAGGCAGTTCGTTATCTCCGTCGACCAGTAGAGTGTCGCCATGTGGGCATAAGGGCCCTCCCAGTGAAGTCGTGTAAAGACGTCGGATTGAACGGAGACTACAAGGTGAGACAAAGTAATGAGACTGATGTGGAAAAAAATGTTGCTTACCGTTTTTAGTCACGTTTAGTGTTGTCTCCTTCAAAGCAGTTCCCTTCTGATTACTCACACTTTTCCCAGCGCTTCTGCCATTGACAGTAACATTTCTGGATCTCATCTTCTGTAATATCCTCAAAGACCCGCTCACAGCTTTTTGGACATCTTGTTGTTGTTTGAAAATGATGTCCCTTGACCGCCGTTCTGACTCTTGGAAATAGAAAAAAGGTCTCACGGAGCGATATCTAGTGAATAAGGTGGCTGTGGTAGTACTGAAATTTATTTTGAGTTTAAAAATTGCTGTACTGATAGCAGTATGGGATGGCGCACTATCGTGATGCAGAATCCAATTATCAGCAATGTTGACACGGACACGAAGAACTCTTCTATGCCGGCCGAAGTGGCCGTGCGGTTAAAGGCGCTGCAGTCTGGAACCGCAAGACCGCTACGGTCGCAGGTTCGAATCCTGCCTCGGGCATGGATGTTTGTGATGTCCTTAGGTTAGTTAGGTTTAACTAGTTCTAAGTTCTAGGGGACTAATGACCTCAGCAGTTGAGTCCCATAGTGCTCAGAGCCATTTGAACCATTTGAACTCTTCTATGAAGTATTTCTAAAATTTCTTTGTAGTAATATTTGTTAACTCTTTGTCCAGGAGGCACCCCTTCTTTATGAACAATCCCCTTGGAATCAAAGAAGCACACAAGCATGCATTTCACTTTTGACTTTAACATACGAGCTTTTATGGTCTGGGTGATCCCTTCGAGCACCATTTCGAATTTTGGCGTTTTGTCTCTGGATCCTACTGAAAAAACCAACTTTCATAAGACGGCTCAACAATTCTGAATTGATTTCCGTTTGCTCTAACAGATCGGCTGCCACATTTTTCCGTGTTTCTCGCTGTTGAGGTGTGAGATTTTTGGGGACCATTATTGCACAAATCTTTCTCATACCAAGATATTCAGTTATTAGACGAACCGTTTCTCGATTGATGCTCAGTTCTTCTGCAATCATTTTCACAGATAATCTTCGATGAGATCGCACGAGTTCACGCACCCTGGCCAAGTTGACATCCGTCCGTGAGGTTAATGGTCGTCCACTGCGGTCTTCATCTTCAACTTTCATTTTGCCTTCACTAAACATTTTTTGCCAACGAAAAACTTGAGCTCTTGACATAACCTCCTCTCCAAAAGCCTTCTGAAGCTTACCGTAAGTTGTCATCACGTTTTCACCCGATTTAACGCAAAAAGACATAGCATACCGTCGCGCAATATTATGCGGTTCCATTTCCGTGACGAGAGACACAAACACGTGTTAACTTACTACAGCACAACTCACGACTGAACAGTTGTATCGCTGTGCCGCTTGGACTAGAAGCAGCTTATAGACCAAGGTCAAAGATATTGTGCCTACGCAAGCCTGCAGGGTTGCCGCATCTTGTATATTGGAAAAATCGGGTTCTGTAACCAAAACTGTGGGGAATAATATGATGCTTGGAATTCTGAATAAAACCAACCTGCTTTCAGGAAAAAGTGTGTTGCATAGCTTACTGAACGCCCCTCTGTTTCACTTCACCTGCCCGGGTGCCTCGGCGGAGCGGCGCGGTGGTGCGCGCGTCCTGGGCATTGCCCGGTCAGCTGTTCACCTTCAGCTGGCGCCTTACGCATTCAGACAGCGCACAGCCTCACTGCAACACGCACCATGCTTCCTACCCTTGGCTTCCCCGTAGGCTCCCAGGGTTTCAGCCCGGGGCCGAATATGCTTCACTAAAGGAAAGAAAGAATTGCCATCAAGGTAAGCAGTGTTGTGACTGGACAAACTACACTACTGGCCATTAAAATTGCTACACCACGAAGATGACGTGCTACAGACGCAAAATTAACAGACATGAAGAAGATGCTGTGATATGCAAATGCTTAGCTTTTCAGAGCATTCACACAAGGTTGGCGCCGGTGGCGACACCTACAACGTGCTGACATGAGGAAAGTTTCCAACCGATTCCTCATACACAAACAGCAGTTAACCAGTGTTGCCTGGTGAAACGTTGTTGTGATGCCTCGTGTAAGGAGGAGAAATGCGTACCATCACGTTTCCGACTTAGATAAAGGCCGGATCGTAGCCTATCGTGATTGCGGTTTATCATATCGCGACATTACTGCTCCCGTAGGTCGAGATCCAATGACTGTTAGCAGAATATGGAATCGGTGGGTACAGGAGGGTAATACGGAACGGCGTACTGATCCAAACGGCCTCGTATCACCAGCAGTTGAGATGACAGGTATCTTATCCACATGGCAGTAACGGATCGTGCAGCCACGTCTCGATCCCTGAGTCAACAGATGGGGACGTTTGCAAGACGACAACCATCTGCAGGAACAGTTCGACGACGTTTGCAGCAGCATGGGCTATCAGCTCGGAGACCATGGCTGCGGCTACCCTTGACGCTGCATCAGACAGGAGCGCCTGCGATGGTGTACTCAACGACGAACCTGGGTGCACGAATGGCAAAACGTCATTTTTTCGGATGAATCCAGGTTCTGTTTACAGCATCATGAAGGTCGCATTCGTGTTTGGCGACATCGCGGTGAACACACATTGGAAGCGTGTATTCGTCATCGCCATACTGGCGAGTCACCCGGCGTGATGGTATGGCGTGCAATTGGTTACACGTCTGTCACCTCTTGTTCGCATTGACGGCAATTTGAACAGTGGACGTTACATTTCAGATGTGTTACGACCCGTGGCTCTACCCTTCATTCGATTCCTGCGAAACCCTACATTTCAGCAGCATAATGCACGACCGCAAGTTGCAGGTCCTGTACGGGTCTTTCTGGATACAGAAAATGTTCCACTGCTGACCTGGCCTTCACATTCTCCAGATCTCTCACAAATTGAAAACGTCTGGTCAATGGCGGCCGAGCAATTGGCTCGTCACAATGCGCCAGTCACTACTCTTGATGTACTGTGGTATCGTGTTGAAGCTGCATGGGCAGCTGTACCTATACACGCCATCCAAGCTCTGTTTGACGCAATGCGCAGGCGTATCAAGGCCATTATTACGGCCAGAGCTGGTTGTTCTGGGTACTGATTTCTCAGGATCTATGCTCCCAAATTACGTGAAAATGTAATCATATGTCAGTTCTAGTATAATATATTTGTCCAATGAATACCCGTTTATCATCTGCATTTCTTCTTGGTGTAGCAATTTTAATGGCCAGTAGTGTACAAAGTGAGTAGATCAGTGAGTGGGAGAAGAGGGCAATGGGGGAAGGGGGAAAAAGAGAGCGAGAGCGGAAGGTTCTAAATCTGTACCTCCAGTTGTACAACCTTATTACTTTTCGCTAAACAATTGCAAGTAGATCGTCTGGCGAAAAACTGTCACGCTCAGACTGCTATCCTCGTCTATCCAGAACACGAACACATACGTGACAAGATTATGACTACAGGAAAATGGATTGATATATAATCCTACGGAAGGAATGATTCACGAACTGTATTCATCACTTGCGAATACGGTACAACCGTAGCTATACAAATTTACTGGAAACAAACGAAAATTTGTGCCATACCCCGACTCGGAACCGGATTTACCTCTTCACGCGAGCAGTCGCTTTAACCGCTTCGGCTATTCGAGCATGCTTGAGGGATACACACACATTTCAGTACATCCTAGTTTCTGCTTCTCATAGTGCTCGCACAGTTTCCTGATTCTCGCACAGGGAGATACTTACTTAGTTTCCTCGTCAGGTTGCCTTGGCTGTGGCATGAAAGATGCTAGTGCACTGTGTGTGTTGGCCGTAAAGTTCGATGCACGGTTACTTCGGACATGCATGCAAGTGCGAAGGAACATTGCACCGAACTTCAGACACTGTCAAATACACACACTGCTCTAACGGCATGAATGCACGTATTTTATAAAATTGTGTATGAGAGCTTTCGCTCATTGAAGGTTATGCAAAGCAAATTCAGTCTTGCATTGCTTACTGTGATCAAAAGGTCGCTATTCGTGAAACCATTCTGCTCTCACATTAGACAGAAAAAAAGAGAGATGGAAACAGGCCGTGAGAACTACGTGACAGGGCGTGACATGCCAGGAATATCCTCATCCACTCGTTGCATCACTGTTCAGTTCCAGATATCAAAATCACCGTTTACAGGTTTAGTAGGATCCGACGGAGGAGGAAGTCGAACCCAAGACATCAAACCAGTCTACCTCACGGAATGAAAAGGAAACTGACATGAGAATTGTGTAGCACTAAAATGACACAGCCGGCTGTCAGGTAAACGAAAATTATTCATCAAACACTAATGATCACTTCGCAAATCGAAACACATACTCCCTTCCCTGTACCACTGATAATCAAACGCAATGATTACGACTGCCGTACAAAAAAATTCTCAGAACAAACATTGCAAGGCCTTTTCCATTGCGGCACTCCTCAGCTAAGAGACACGAATCGGGGCATATCAGCATTCAGCAGAAGGCCGCCGAATAGCACTCCACTCAGTGTACAATAGAAAGAGGTCAGAGCGTGATCCCAGTCTGTAATGAACAATGGGAGCAACTGAGTCTTTGACAATGCAGACCATTAATCGTCCAAGAATGTGTAAAAACGTTGCAGTAAACACAGGTTTAAAAACAAAAAAACTGGAGTTATTACTGCAGTTTCAGGAAAGGTGTAATTCGCTGTCATTCTGTCTTCACATTAAGCTTTAATTATAGGTTTTAACCCAACAATGAGTGTACGATGTAGATTGATGTTGTTGCCGTCGTATACAAAGAAACGATGCTCTCAGCTAAAAAGAAAAAATTAATACAGTAATACAGTCACTGCACATTATACTGGGTTGGTGCGCAAGTTCGTATCGTTTTTGTTTTTCATGTTTGTATTCATATTGTTACGGGTTTGTTTACTGACTGTAATTTATTTGTAATTGTCTATTAAGATTTGAGTTTATATACAGTCACCTTGTTATTTAGAGATCGTGAGTGGAGCCGCCGAGTCTAGAAAATGGAGTGTCAAGTGCAGAAATTAGACCACTTCCGACGTCTTCTTCTGTTTGAATTCAGTAGATGGGTGACAGCAGCCAGTACCATTTGTGCTGTGTATAGTGATAAAGCCATTGGACAGAGCACAGCAGGAAAATGGTTCTTCGTCTTAAGGAGGATCGTTTCCATATTAGTGGCTCTCCACGTCCAGGAACACCTTCGGGATCTGACCAAGGTCGTCTAAATGCATTAATCCACAATGATCAACGTCACTGTACTCTAGAACTGGCAGATGTAATGACCTGTCATCATTCCACCACCGAGCAATATTTGCATTCCATGGGGAAGGTTCAAAACTCGGGTGTATGGGTACCGCATGCTGTAACCAATATAATAATAATAATAATAATAATAATAGGCCACACGTGCATCTCTGCTTGTTCAATTGGCCCGTGGACAACAGCGAGCATTCCTTTTCTGTACCGTTACTAGTGATGAGAAATGGTCTCTCTATGCTAAAATACGGAAAAGTAAGGAATGGTTGAGCGCAAGAAAAGCAGCCACTACCCGTACAAAGGATTGCGTGTATCCACGAAAGACGTTACGCATGTGGTGGAACAATGACGCTGTGCTATACTACGAAAGTGCTTCCTAGAGCTGTAACCATCATTCTGACATTCATCGTCAACAATTGAGAAGTATTGAAGACGCCATCCAAGAACGACGATCAGGAAGAATGCATGAAGTGATGCTACTCCATGATAACGCCCATCCGCATTATTCTAGATTCACAAAAAGTATTATACGGGAGTTGGTTTGGGAAGTCATTCCGCACTTGACTTGTTCACCTCATCTTGCGCCCTCAGAATATTCTCTCCTCCGCTCTCTATTGAACAACCTTAAAGGAAGTTCCTTTTCGGATGAAAATGCGCTCCGAACATGGCTCCATGAATTCTTCGTCTCAGAACCGCGTGATTTATACAGTCACGGAATCGAAAAGTTACGCCAGCGTTGGCAGACGGTTGTAAAGAGTGAAAGGGAATATGTTATTGATGACAAATGTCTGTTACGTGTACTTGTTGTGTTTACTAAACTTATGGAAAGCCACTAGGAACTTACGCACTAACCTAGTACAGAGCTGTTGCACTGTACGTGCTGTGCAAGCTGTCTATTGTTATTCGTACTTCTGAGCACCTGTTAAAGAGCGCACGCTGTGTAGCGGAAACATACAATTGGAGAACATTGTCGGATGACTTGCACTGATGTGCAATTTGAAAGGCGGTCGGTTGAAATACGAGAACTATTCGGTAAGTCTGTTCCGATCGGTCGCGAAATGGAAACCACCGTGAAAATCAGATGAAGTTTCGCACAGATGTTTTGGTTAATGTCTGTGACATGCCCGCCGATCGCGGCACTTTGCTCTTTCCAATTCTGAGTGCACAGCGAACACGCAGAGGACTAGAAAATCGTGTCTCCCGCCAAGTACGAGAACCTGGTGGGAGATTTCGCGCTATTTCATGCAGCTCACATAACAGTTATGCGTTTCGTTCTTCATGACAATTCTTGGCTGCACTCTGAGGGGCAATGAAGATGTTGCTGCAGCGTTTTCGATGGGAAGTGTCGATCACCCACAACACAGCCCGTAAATGGCTCGTCCTGAGTGTCGTCTTTGCTCACGTGAATCGCTGGCTATGAATACCACATTTTGACACAGATGACTAGCTGTAGACGAGCGTAGAGAATTAGCGGAATGCAACGGCGGCTGCCTTCTACAACGAGGGTGTTGGAAAGTTGGTACAATGTTACGTTAAATGTCTAAGTAGGAGCGGCGACTATGTAAAGACGTAGCTGTAAGGTGTAGCCTACTATTGCAAATAAAATTTTTGATTCTCACAGTGGTTCCCATTTCGCGATCAATTGGGACTTAATCAAAATATCCACGGGTGTACTGCCGGTCTACAGTGTCCAACGGGCACAATATTTCGGCGATCATATATGTCGCCATTATCAGGTGAACTGACTGAGCTCCTGTGAACGTGCCGGCACGGAGATCCGTACGCTATGGCTGCTCAGAGGGAACTGGGTTCGGTCGCGGCGGCGGCCGATTTAAATACCCTCCGCCCGCGGCGCTCCCTCCGCTGGCATTTATCTAAGGAGATATCATTATTCCGAGAAACTTCTCATCTTACAGCTATTTGATATTTCTTTGCAATTTCGTGAATGTAACAAAGCAATAATGGCAATACTTTCCAAATTTTAAGTTCGTAAGACTTTGGCAGTGTGGTCAACATCCATAATATTCTTCCGAAACTCCCAGGTAGATTAAAACTGCGCCGGACCGAAACTCCATGGATGTTTGTCTATACAGCGCAAAGTGCTCTACCGACTGAGCTATTCGGATCTCGGAATCTTTCTTTAGTCAGATGGGTACAGGGCATCTGCCATTGACTCTGGGACAACGGCATTTTAACCGTGTCTCGCGGAGTATGGAGTCCCTTACGATAGCTTTCTGAATTGAAGCAGTGCTGAGAAGTAAAGCAGGTTGGTCGTAAACGTTTCCCGGCTAGTGACAGGTAGACTGCATCGGATAACTTGTCTCGCACGTGGAACACTGCTAGGAACGCTTGAATTCCGGCGGCCGATGTGTGCGGCGTTTCGGCGTGACGGGTTCTGACAAGGGAACCTCCCCATCGCACCCTCCTCAGATTTAGTTATAAGTTGGCAGAGTGGATAGGCTTTGAAAAACTGAACACAGATCAATCGAGAAAACAGGAAGAGGTTGTTAGGAACTATGAAAAAAATAAGCAAAATATACAAACTGAGTAGTCCATGCGCAAGATAGGCAACATCAAGGATAGTCTGAGATCAGGAGCGCCGTGGTCCCGTGGTTAGAGTGAGCGGCTGCGGAACGAGAGGTCCAACGTTCAAGACTTCCCTCGGGTGAAAATTTTAATTTTTTATTTTCAGACAATTATCAAAGTTCAGGCACTCACACATAAACTTCGCCCTCCAAAATTCCAGGACATGTTCAGATTTGCTTGGACATATGCAGGATTTGACGGTCCACACACGGAAAAATTTGAAAACGTTAAAAACATATGTTTCGACAGAGCACAGGGAAAACGGTGAGACTGTGAAACTGTTGGAATCATTTGTTGCAGTTTATGTGACACTCTAATATTTTCATCACTTTTTTGGGAGTGATTATCACATTCACAAGAAAACCTAAATCGGGCAAGATAGAAGAATCTTTTTACCCATTCGCCAAGTGTACAAGTTAGGTGGGTCGACAACATATTCCTGTCAGGTGACGCACTTGCCGTCACCAGTGTCGTATAGAATACATCAGACGTGTTTTCCTGTGGAGGAATCGGTTGACCTATGACCTTGCGACCAAATGTTTTCGGTTCCCATTGGAGAGGCACGTCCTTTCGTCTACTAATTGCACGGTTTTGCGATGCGGTCGCAGAACAAAGACACTAAACTTGTTACAGTGAACAGAGACGTCAAAGAACGAACGGACAGATCATAACTTCGCGAAAATAAAATTTTCACTCCAGGGAAGACTTGAACCAAGGACCTCTCGTTCCGCTGTTGCTCACGCTAACCACGGGACCACAGCGCTCCTGAGCTCACACTATCCTTGATGTTGCCTGTCTTGCGCACGGACTACTCAGTTTGTATATTTTGCTTATTTTTTCATAGTTCAAATGGTTCAAATGGCTCTGAGCACTATGGGACTTAACATCTGAGGTCATCAGTCCCCTAGAACGTAGAACTACTTAAATCTAACTAACCTAAGGACATCACACACATCCATGACCGGGGCAGGATTCGAACCTGCGACCGTAGCAGTCGCGCGGTTCCGGACTGAAGCGCCTAGGACCGCTCGACACCCGCGGCCGGCTTTTCACAGTTCCACACACTGTGCCAACTTAAAACTAAATCTGGGGGGGGGGGGGGGGGGAGTGCGATGGGGAGGTTCCCTTGTGAGACAGCGACGGCGAGACGACTTGCAACTCGGTGACAGTAGTTGGTGAAGAATCTGCAGAGCGGCTGGAGACGTCAGACCGTTAGCGTTGCAATTGTAGCGCGAACTGCGCGGCGGTGTCTTCGGCACGTGTGGGCCGCGCCGGCCGGTGGCTACAGGGGCCGGAAGCCCGTGCGGCGGTGGCGGCGTCGCGTGCGCCGGCGTCCCGCGGCCGCAATTGCCGTAATGGCCGCTCAGCGGCTGTTCGCCGCAGATTGCCCGTAATGGGCCGGCGGGGCCTTCGCCAGCACCGGCAGCACAACCAAGCCGGCGGTGGAGGCGTCGGCGCCCGCCGCACCTGCTCTTACCGCACCCTGAGCCAGTAGTTAAGCAGGCCTGAGCAGCTTTCAGAACTCAGCTCTAGCAGTTCGTCTGTGAGAACTAGAGCGCCGTAGTCAAAGGCGCCAGAGCTTACATCTACATCTATACTCCGCGAGCCACCTTACGGTGTGTGGCGGAGGGTACTTATTGTACCACTATCTGATCCCCCCTTCCCTGTTCCATTCACGAATTGTGCGTGGGAAGAACGACTGCTTGTAAGTCTCCGTATTTACTCTAATTTCTCGGATCTTTTCGTTGTGATCATTACGCGAGATATATGTGGGCGGTAGTAATATGTTGCCCATCTCTTCCCGGAATGTGCTCTCTCGTAATTTCGATAATAAACCTCTCCGTATTGCGTAACGCCTTTCTTGAAGTGTCCGCCACTGGAGCTTGTTCAGCATCTCCGTAACGCTCTCGCGCTGACTAAATGTCCCCATGACGAATCGCGCTGCTTTTCGCTGGATCATGTCTCTCTCTTCTATTAATCCAACCTGGTAAGGGTCCCATACTGATGAGCAATACTCAAGAATCGGACGAACAAGCGTTTTGTAAGCTACTTCTTTCGTCGATGAGTCACATTTTCTTAGAATTCTTCCTATGAATCTCAACCTGGCGCCTGCTTTTCCCACTATTTGTTTTATGTGATCATTCCACTTCAGATCGCTCCGGATAGTAACTCCTAAGTATTTTACGGTCGTTACCGCTTCCAATGATTTACCACCTATGGCATAATCGTACTGGAATGGATTTCTGCCCCTATGTATGCGCATTATATTACATTTATCTACGTTTAGGGAAAGCTGCCAGCTGTCGCACCATTCATTAATCCTCTGCAGGTCTTCCTGGAGTACGTACGAGTCTTCTGATGTTGCTACTTTCTTGTAGACGACCGTGTCATCTGCAAATAGCCTCACGGAGCTACCGATGTTGTCAACTAAGTCATTTATGTATATTGTAAACAATAAAGGTCCTATCACGCTTCCTTGCGGTACTCCCGAAATTACCTCTACATCTGCAGATTTTGAACCGTTAAGAATGACATGTTGTGTTCTTTCTTCTAGGAAATCCTGAATCCAATCACGGTGTGTGGCGGACGGCACTTTACGTGCCACTGTCATTACCTCCCTTTCCTGTCCCACTCGCGGGAAGAACGACTGTCTGAAAGCTTCCGTGCGCGCTCGAATCTCTCTAATTTTACATTCGTGATCACCTCGGGAGGTATAAGTAGGGGGAAGCAATATATTAGATACCTCATCCAGAAACGCTCCCTCTCGAAACCTGGACAGTAAGCTACATCGCGATGCAGAGCGCCTCTCTTGCAGAGCCTGCCACTTGAGTTTATTAAACATCTCCGTAACGCTATCACGCTTACCAAATAACCCTGTGACGAAACCCGCCGCTCTCCTTTGGATCTTCTCTATCTCCTCTGTCAACCCGATCTGGTACGGATCCTACACTGATGAGCAACACTCAAGTATAGGTCGAACGAGTGTTTTGTAAGCCACCTCCTTTGTTGATGGACTACATTTTCTAAGCACTCTCCCAATGAATCTCAACCTGGTACCCGCCTTACCAACAATTAATTTTATATGATCATTCCACTTCAAATCGTTCCGCACGCGTACTCCCAGATATTTTACGGAAGTAACTGCTACCAGTGTTTGTTCCGCTATCATATAATCATACAGTAAATGATCCTTCTTTCTACGTATTCGCAATACATTACATTTGTCTATGTTAAGGGTCAGTTGCCACTCCTTGCACAAAGTGCCTATCCGCTGCAGATCTTCCTGCATTTCGCTACAATGTTCTAATGCTGCAACTTCTCTGTATACTACAGCATCATCCGTGAAAAGCCGTGGTGGTTCCTAGTTTGAATGGACCAGAGATGGGAATCTTCCTCCACGTCAGTCTGGTGGCCTGAAGACAGCGTAATGTACCACCGAAACTGGTTGCTCAGTAAGATAAGGATTTGGAATTTTAAACGGGTGGAAAGTGTTTAGATTTGACATTCTGTACTGAACAGCTGAGATCCCGCAACCTTCTGTAAAAAGATGGACATACAGAGCATGGGTCATTTTGTTACATAGGGACTTCAAAAAATAAGTTATACGTATCTCCGCGAGGAAAAATCGGATTTCCATCGTCGTGGAATTGAGTAATTATAGAACTTTTCGACCGTTATTTACACAGACTTCGTAGCTATGTTGCAAAACAGTGTGTTGTATTATCACTTCATAGTGCTACACCCGTCATTTAAAGCCCCCTCGTATATCTGAAAATAGCCTACACTTTGGGGTGTTCGTAGAACATTTAGAGTAGATTTTCATGTTAGTTTAGGTGTAGTGGGGTATTTCTGCTTTGTAGTGTATGCGAGAGATGGTCATAAAGTTTCATCGCTTCGAAAAAGTCACTTAATTTTTTGTTTGCAGGTGCATGTCTCCAGTCACAGTAAACATAGAAATACTCGCTCCAGAGCACCGTAGCAAGCCGTTAGATGAGGGGAAACAACATTGAAAAAATAGGGTGAGAAAGGTCCAGGAAAGTTAACGGGATTGACCTGACACAGCCACCATATTTCCGCTACTGCCGAAAAAGAATTTCTCCTCAAGACTCCGTTTCATCAGCTGGCTGTGCCCTTTTATTCTGGCTACTCCAGCGGCGTGCTAGAAAACTGTGACGTGAAGTTTTACGTGTGCGCCAGGAATGCAGCAATGTATTCGATAAGGAACTTAATGATTTTTTTTCCCGAGGTTACAAATGAACTTTCATTACCTCTCGTCGGTGGCATAAATAACCAGAAGTCTCATGTTAACAAGCTTTTGCCGAGCAAGCATTTTTTTTCTTGGGAGAATATTAAGCAGAAACTGTGGCTCATTGTGCTGCTAGTTACTAGACGAGACTGAGGCGTGTAGCATGGGCCAGCCACAGCACAGTGGTGACGTTGCGAACTATTCCCCGACACTCCTTGCGCAGAAAACACAACGCACCCGCCTTCTTGATTGCACAAAATTGTAGAACAGGAACTAAGTGACATTATCAACAATGACTGCAAGCAACTTGGAGGATTGAGGTTTAAGCCTCCGCGAATGTGGTTTGTAGCTTCTTGAAGACGGCAGTCCATATAAGAAGTTATGATACTACACTGATGGGTCTATGGAAGTAATTAATCGGAATTGGGAAAGTCGTATATGCAGCATTGGAGTAGGCGCCTAATCAGCGTCCAGTGGTCGGATGTGGGGCTGAATATAAAAAAGTTTTACAACGCTGGAGTGCTACTACCAGCGTACCACGGACTGACTCTTCCGTTACGGTGTTGGCACTGTACCGTGAGCTATGTGAAAGTTTGTACAGTTATTTCTTGGTAACCATAGACAGCAAGCTTGAGAATGTTAAACCTGTAATGGATGAATTCGTCTATGATGGAACGCCATCGTCAACACTGATGATGGCGTTCGTGATAGTCCCTCGGTAGGTAGGCCCTTTCGCAAAGTCGTATGGCTGTAACGCTTACTGTTGGCCTTTCATTCATCAAGTATCTGTACTGGCTGCTGAGACCTGGAGACACTCAACAGCCACAGGTGCTAGTCCACGTGATACACAGAATTCTCAGGCGCACCGAGGAGATAGCAAGTTCAGCTACTCTTCTCTCTCCTGTCCAGCCTGTTCCCCTTGACATTGTCACTGAACAGGCCAGGCGTGGGTGGGGCGTTCCACTGATCGATCATTTGTTCATAGGTGTCGTGCAGTAGCCAGTGCAGCTACAGCCTGGACGCCAATAGAATATGCATGGGATGCATTTTACTGGGCATACTCCTGTCATGTTTTATCGACAGCACAACTCGCATGGACGTGGAGCAAATAGGAAACATTTATATAGTTAACTATTTTTCTTCGGTCTTTCCACTGGTTTGATGCGACCTGCTACGATTTCCTCTCACATGCGACCGCATCATCTGAGTTGCACTTACACAGCGTCCTTGATTATTTGTTAGGTATATTTGTCTTCCTGTGCAGATTTTGCCCTCTACGTTTTCCTCTAGTACTGTGGATGTTATTCTCTAATGTTTTAACACACGTCCTGTCACGATATTCTTTCTTCTAGTTAGTATGTCCATATATTCCTTTCTTCGCCAATTTGTGGAGAACAACCTCATTTCTTACCTTAAAGGTCCACTTAACTTTCAGAATTATTCTGTAACGCCATGTCTCACAGGCTTCGATTCTTTTCCTTCCGGTTTTCTCACAGTAAATGACGTACTCCCGTATACAGCTGTACTCCAGAGAAACATTCTCAGAAATTTCTCCCTCAAATTCGACCGTGTTACTACTAGACTTCATATAGAGCAGACTGCCCTCCCTTCTTACCCTATGATCCTGCTGCTGCATACTCCGACACGCTTGATACTACCACGAAGTTAACAGAACTCCCTTAATTTCTTCTACTAAGCGGTCTCCAAATTTGATTGATAACAGCATTTCTGTACTCTTCAGTACTTCTGTATTCCTTTGTTTTACTCGTAATCCATCTTCTGTGCTCAACCAGTTTCATTCCATTCTACAGGTCTTCATTTTTATTCTTTTATGATAGCCTTCCACCCTAAATTTTAATTCAACTTTCGTTTGGTTTCCGTCACCGCTTCCTCGGTGTAGAAATTAAACCATGAATACATTCTCGTGCGAATACTGAGCTACGCGCGATCGCGTTGGAACACTTAACGATTTGTGTTCGTACCATGGAGCTTCGAAAAGTAAGTTACACATCAATAAGGCAGGCAAAGTAACTTTTATTAAATGCTTCTCTAGACGTCAGACACAGATACGTGTGACACGGTTTTTCAGTATAATCACTAATTCTCTAGACAAAAATCTGAAAGTTTTATCAATCGTCCAATTTATCGATCAACTCCTTGGTCACGGAATTATTAGACAATTTCTGTGTGAACATAGTTACAAATCAGCTGTTGCTACAAATCATTGCCTAGACATTCTGTGGTCGATGTCCTTCCTTCGCCATCAGCATCAGCCACGGCCGCGCAGCCTTGGTCAAATTGTTTGGCATCATTTCACTAGGATTGCACCTTATGTTGCATTTGCTCCATACACCGTCCAAATTTCACGTTGAATCTGTGGGAAATTTAGGCCTTTTGCCCACGAGAGTCGTACTATCAGGTCTACTTGAACATCGGAGTACATTTACAGTTGCTGCTCCAATTCACTCCCACGCTGTGAAGCACTGGTTAACAATACCACATCAGTTATAATTTGGATACATTTAATCAATCTTTGCGACCGTGGTCTTATTATCTGAACAATTAGCCATATTTATACTTGTAGTAATCGACTAATTTGTGTGAAAGACAGTGTTTCTAAATTCACTTTTCAGTATATTAGAAGTACTAAACTGTGCTTCGAAGTATAAATCAAAAGTAATGAACTTAAAAAAATTTCTAATTTATAAACTTCCCGGTGATTCAGTGTATTCTTTGTTCAGGCATTCAAAAAAGATTCACGGATGTGACCTATTATTTAATCGTCTGGTAACTAAATTTTATTATCTTTAACAGAAACAACGTAATCCAAATATTCTCAAATGGGTACGTGGTGACATTTGCTCTGTGTGAACCTGTTGGCCTCGCTGATGAGGGGGGGCTGGGCACAATACGTAATGTAACACAAATGAGGAATTTTTCGTGGGACATCGTGGAATATTCCCTATCCAGCCTCTGTGGTTTCATGAAGTTTCAGTAGCTGCCAACGCTATACGTAACCTTCAAAATGGCATCTGTAAGGGACGTACGTTCCATGCAGAGAGCGGTCACTGAGTTTCTTTCGGTGAAAAACAAAGGATCACAGATATCCATACGAGCTTGGCAGTGAACAAAAGCACGGTGAGTCGTTGGGCGACGCGACTGTCATTACGGCATCGAGGTCGCGCAGACCTGTCCAATCTCCCACGTGCCAGCCGGCTGCTGACTTCTGCAGTACTGGAACGTGTGGACAATCTCGTTCGAGGTGATATAAAATGTATCCAAATTGTGTCCAACACTCCAGTCGGTTAGTGTTACTTACACATGTAAATAGACCGGGTCATTCCAAAATCTGTCCCTCCACAAGAAACTACAGCCCCCCGCCCATCGCTGACAGAAGTAATTTATCATCAGTTAGAAATAAGCCTGAACGTAGTGGACATTTACTGGTTAAAAGTGTACCAAGGATTATATGTCATTTTCACTTCGCTGCTCAAGTTGACGTCTGTTGGTTGTGCTGACACACTCATGCACTCGTGCATCAGTTTGGATATTCAAGGTGTGTGCCCGCTCGGTTCCTTGCCGCCTAACAGGAGACCGAAAGAGCGACGCAGAACCACCTGTGCGGAAAAGCTTGTGCTTTACGAAGCTGATCGTGACATTTTTTTGTCTAACATTGTCAAAGCCGATGATACATGGATTCATCGTTTCGGATTGGAAATAAAACGCAATCCACGCACTGGCGCTACATCGCCTCTCCTCCAAAGAAAAAGTTCAAAGCCGCACCCTCAGCCGGTAAAATCAAGGCGAAGGTCTTCTGGGAGTGTGAAGGCGTTATTCTGTTTGATGTCCTCCTCCATGGTGCAACGGTCAATTCTGACGTGTATCGTCTACCTTCAGGAAATTGAAGAATCTACCTCAATGTGTTCGTCGCCACTAAAATGCAAACGAACTTCTCCTCCATGACAACGCAAGGCTCACCAAACTTCACTGGACTCCTCCTCGTCCATCCTACAGCCTAGATCTCGCACCTTCTGGCTTCCATCTGTTTGGTCCAATGAAGGATGCACTCCGCGGGTAGCAGTACGTGGATGATGGAGAGGCTACTGATGCAGCAAGAAGTTGGCTCCGACGTCGACCAATACAGTGGTACCATGCGGGCGTACAGAGCCTCCCAGTAAGGTGACGTAAGGACGTCGCATTAGATGGAGATTGTAGAAAAATAGGGTTTTGTAGGCGAAAGAGTGGGTATAATACGGTGTATTGGAATCCTGAATAAAACTTACCTGCTTTCAGGAAAAAAGTGTTGCATTACTTATTGACCGCCCCTTGTAAATACTGAATTGAAAAATGCCAAAACTAAAGCAACAAAGATACGTGGAGTGAAACTGCACTTTTAACTTTTTAATTAAAAAGATTTATACAACACGTATATACATTCTAGCTGTGAAATTTACTGTGAGATTAAAACTCACTCAGGACTTGAACTTTCGCGGGAATTGCTCTATCGAGTAAGCCATCCAAGCAGAAGTCACGACCTCGCCGTAACAGCTCACCTACCTTCCAAACTTCCACAGCGCAATTTTAATCTGTCAGGAATTTTCAAATCTGTGCGCACTTTGCTAAAGAGCAGAAATTCATTGTGACATTCCAGACATGTAAGAAACAAATGCGAGCGAATAGGGCAACCAGTTTGCCTCCCTGACGAAGTCTGATATTTTTGTCTAGTGACAAGAGCACAAAAATGTAGTCGCTTACCATTGTAAATGTTCCCATCTCTCGAAGGCTAAACAGGCCCTGAGTTCCACGTGAGAACACTTAACACAGCAGGAAGCCGAGCGTGCTGAGAAGTATTCCCACAGACCACCACGCAAGAGTAGAAAATGTAGACCGTTTATGTACATAATGAGTAGGCACGAGACGAACAATACTATTTGAGAGTACAACCCCCTCCCTGCCGGTTCCCCAGCACTTGATTTTTGTGACCATAATAATGGACAATAGCCCAGGTAAGTAAGCTGTCCGCTGCAGACGAATAAAACTTTTTATGACTGAAGAGCTCTATATACGAGGGTTGCCCAGGCAGTAATGCAACGCATTTTTTCTTCAGCAATTCTTTATCGAATATAACGAGAATTATACACACGAAAGAATGGTGTTTTATCTACACACTCTATTTTTCCGCGTAATCTCCATCCCGTTTTACGGCCCTCCTCCAGCACGAAACAAGGGCATGTATGTTGATGGTGTTGAGACAGCAACCAGCCACAAACTTATTTTAAGTTCCTTTATTCAAAAGGAACCGTTACCAGTTTCGAATCATTACAGTTCGTCAGACGGCTTTCATTAGAACATGTGGTGTGTTTTTTGTTTAGTTGTCCTAAAAAAAAATAATACAGAATTATAAGCACGCTACACAGATGGTCGCGTTACAGATTTGCATTGGCATAAGACTTACGTGAAATGTCGGTCTGGACTACTTGTTTTTTCATAGTTTTCGTCCAGCAAATGATGTTCGTAGTTTCCGCCACATTCTTATCGTTGCACACACAAATTTGTATCATTGAGCACTTTAGATTTGTCGCAGAATAGATTTCTACCACGCATCGCATGTTTTGATAGATACAAAGTGTTTACAAACATATGAGTGTAAAGATGCTATGATATATCATCTCTCACTGCCACTATTCAAAGCCATGCTGCAAAAATGTCAAGCAATGCAATTTTAACTACCGTTTACAAAATTACATTTAGCTTTACCCTTACGCTGTATGTGTTACATGCCGTCTGTTTCATTATCTTAGTGATAAAACAACGAGCAGCAACAAGGAGAACGAGGTTCCAATTAATTCTTGGGGGAGACTGAAGAGGTTAACTAGCAGTTAGTTACACTTGAAAGAGAAAGGCAGAATTCCTTGAAAAGCTCTTGAATCTAATTCTCGGAAAACTGTTCAACTTCTAGGTGGTAAACGTCAAACATACCTTGTAACTGGTTGCTACTGGCAAGAATTTATCGGTGAACAAGTTGATTGGTGACAATCTTATTGCTTGTAAATGAGTGTTTTGTATTTGGTGTGATGTCTACGCAATTCGTGGTATTTAAAAAATAAATTTTGGTTCAAATGAAACAAGTTTACTGTTACCAGTCACTGTTTATTTATCTCCACAAAGCGTTTGAGGTTTAAACCACCTCCAGGTGTATTTACATTTGTTAATATGACTTGTGTGTATGTTGTGTTACGATTTATTGGAAGAACTGGCGGCACTGTCCAGTGGAGAAACAAAAGATTTTAACATAGTTGTAGGTTTTTTACAAAAGCTAAAAGTATATCTAACGGCCTCCAGTAGTCACAGGTTCCTTTCACTGTCGTAACACATCACATGTATACAGTCATGCTTCGTTAAAAAATATAGGGTCTGGAAACTGTAAGGTATAAGGATCAAATAGCAAATAACAAATGTTATCACAAAGCAAAAATGATATGTACACACACACCAAAGAAAGTTTTGCATCACCTTTGTTCCGAGAGTACCGGAATTCCGGAACTTGTACAGAAAATTGGAATAGAGATGAATATAAAAATCATTTCTGCTCTTTTTATTGCTCCTGAAAAACACACATTGCATATTGTACCACCATACAGCGAGACCTTCAGTGGTAGTGGTGGTCCAGACTGCTGTACACTCCGGTACCTCTAATACCCAGTAGCCCGTCCTCTTGCACTGATGTACGCCTGTATTCGTCGTGACATACTATCCACAAGTTCATCAAGGCGCGGTTGGTCCAGATGTCCCACTCCTCAACGGCGATTCGTCATAGATCCCTCAGTGGTTGGTCGGTCACGTCGTCCATAAACAGCCCTTTTCAATCTATCCCTGGCATGTTCGATAGGGTTGATGTCTAGAGAACATACTGGCCACTCTAGTCGAGCGATGTCGTTATCCCGAAGGAAGTCATTCACAAGATGTGCACGTTGGGGGGGGGGGGGGGGGCGAATTGTCGTCCATGAAGACGAATGCCTCGCCAAAATGTTGCACTATCGGTCGGAGGATGACATTCACGTATCGTACAGCCGTTACGGCGCATTCCATGACCACCAGCGGCGTACGTCGGCGCCACATAATGCCACCCAAAAATCAGGGAACCTCCACCTTGCTACACTCGCTGGACAGTGTGCCTAAGGCGTTCAGCCTAATGGGTTACCACTAAACAGGTCTCCGACGATTCTTTGGTTCAAGGCATATGCGACACTCATCGGTAAAGAGAACGTGATGCCAATCCTGAGCTGTCCATTCGGCATGTTATTGGTCCCATCTGTACCGCGCTGCATGGTGTCGTGGTTGTAGAGATGGACCTCGCCATGGACTTCGGGAATGATGTTGCGCATCATACCGCCTATTGCGCACAGTTTGAGTCGTAACAAGACGTCCTGTGGCTCCACGAAAAGCATTATTCAACATGGTGGCGTTACTGTGAGGGTTCCTCAGAGCCATAATCCGTAGGTAGCAGTCATCCTCTGTAGTAGTAGCCCCTGGGTGGCCTGAGCGAGGCATGTCATCGACAGTTCATGTCTCTCTGTATCTCCTCCATGTCCAGACAACATCGCTTTGGTTCACTCAGAGGCGCCTGGACACTTCCCTAGTTGAGAGCCCTTCCTAGTACAAAGTAACAATGCGGAAGCGATCAAGCCGCGGTATTGTCCGTCTAAGCATGGTTGAACTACAGGCAACACGAGCCGTGGACCTCCTCCCTCGTGGAATGATTGGAACTGATCGGCTGTCGGACCCTCTCCGTCTAATAGGCGCTGCTCATGCATGGTTGTTTACAGCATTGTGCGAGTTTAGTGACAATGTAAATCCACGTGATGAAGGTTCAAGCCTTTGAAACGCATCGTGGGGATAAACAGTGACCAGTAACAGTAAACTTGGTGTTTGATTTAATGTGAATAACAGTCACGTAAAGCCTAACTTAAAATGTTCAGATTGACGGAAAATTTTTTCCGTATTAAATTCATAACCAGTATCGCAGAAATTCGCGATAGCATATGTACAGGCAAATAGTTTTTAACAGTTAGATCGATTCTGTCTGACAATACTCCAAATAGGCCCTTTCCCCACGCGGCGAACTGGTGAGCTAGCGCACCGGACCGCGGTGTCGTCAGACGGTGGACCCGTCCTTGGTCACGTGGTAGCAAAGTACCCACTTCCTGCCTCGCCTCGGCGCTCCTCTGGCCTAGCTTACGGACGCGCTGCGGTCCACTTACAAGGTGTACGACCTTCATTCACGCTGGTGTTCGCGAACTCGCACAAATCTTCAGTGATTTCCTGTCAGAAAGGTCAATGTACGTAGTAACTGACGGGAAGTCATACAATAAAATGGAAGTGATATGCGGCTTTCTCCAAGGAAGTGCTACAGGCCCTCCGCTGCTCCTGATCTACTCAAATGATTTAGTCGATAATGTAGGCAGACTCTTAGATTGTTTGCAAATGGTGCTCTCATTGACCATCTAGTAAAGTATCAGAACAACAAATACCAACTGCAAAATGATTTAGACACGATATCTGTATGGTGCAAGAAATCGCAGTTGACTCTAAATTGAGAAAAATGTGAGGTTGTCTACATGAGTACAAAAAGGAATATGTTAAATTTCGGTTATAAGATAAATCTCACAAATCTAAAAGTTGTCAACTCAACTAAATACATAGGAATAACAATTACGAACATCTTAAGTTGGAATGATCACCCCGGCAATGGTGTGTGGAAGGCGAACCAAAGATTGAACTTCATTGGCAGAACAGTTAGAAGATGTAACAAATCCACTACTTCGCCTACACTGTGCTTGTACATACTCGGCTAGTGTTGTGGAGTATGGGGTCCTTACGCGATAAGACTGACGAAGGACGTCGAGAAATTTCAAAGAAGGGCAGCTAGTTTCGTACTATCGCGTAATAGAGGACAGTGTGTCACATAATTTGAAATGGCAATCACTAAAACAAAGGCTTTTTCGGTGCGGTAAGAACTCTTCACGAAATATTAATCTTCAGCTCCCGAATCTGAATGCGAAAACATTTTGTTGCTGCCCATCTACGTATGGAGAAATCAACAAAGTAAAATAAGAGAAACAAAGCTTGCTCGGGGAGATGAAGGAATTCGCTTTTCCCGTGTGCTGTTAGATAGTGGAATGGTACAGAAATGGTGTGAAAGTAGTTTGACGAACCCTCCTGTGAATTGCAGGGTAGTCATGTGGATGTAGTTATAGATGCATTCTTAGCCTAATTACTGTAATAGAGCAACAAAGTTGACAACGACCTAGCGGCTTTACCTGATTTCTTAATCGAACATATTTCTGAAACTGCGGTGAAAGATTTCACTTAGTTTCTTTCTTTGAATTTGGTGTCTTCGGTTCTACCCAAATAGCCAATTTATAGAAGCTGCATCTTTCGTATGTAAAATAATTAAGGAAGTAGGCAGAAAGTTGGGTTAAAAATCTGAAAGGGGGTGTGATTTATTTTTTTTCCTTTGTCAAATGTTTGAGCGGAGCGAAAATAAACTACTTGCAAATGTCGGGAATGGACAAATGTGGCATCAAGTTGATCATCGTGAGGTTAATTACAATTTTCAACACTACTGTCAGCTGTAATTTCATTATCAATTCACTGGAAACGGTTTCGAGGATACACTTCGTCAGGTACTAAAAATAATATGAAAACAGCTGCATTAGTAACAGCATGACACCAAAACCAAAATTGTATGTAGAAGTAAAATACGTGTTATATAGTCGTTCTGTTGGAACTTCCTGGCAAGTGCCAAACGGAGACTCGAACTCGGAACCTTTGCCTTTCGCGGGCAAGTTCTCTACCAACTGGGTTAGCCATGCACGACGCAAACCCGTTCTCACAGCCTTACTGCCGCCAGCATCTAGTCTCCTGCCTTCCAAACTCTCAGAAGCTCTCCTGCGAACATTGCAAGACTAGCACTGCTGGAACAAAGGATATTGCGGATAAATGGTTTAGCCACAGCGTAGGGAGTGTTTGCAGAATGAAATTTTCACTATGCAGTGGAGTGTGCGCTGATATGAAACTTCCTTTCTTACAGTAGTGAAATGTTCGCAGGAGTGTATCTGTGAAGTTTGGAAGGTACGAGACGAGGTACTGGTGGAAGTAGGCAGGGAGGACAGATCTTCGGTCGTGCTTGGGTAACTCTGGTGGAGCACTTGTCCGCGAAAGACAAAGGTTCCGAGTTAGTCTCGGTCCGACACACAGTCTTAATGTGCCAGATAGTTTCATATCAGCACACACTCCACTGCAGAGTGGAAATTTCATTCGGGAGTTATTATGTTATTTAAAAACCATCTGTATACGACCTTAAGTGCGTTGTAAAATGTAACCTGTTCTACTGTCACTACTGCTATGCACGCGGTCACCTATACTAAAACTCAGTCAAACAAGGTAACTTGGAAATCGAATTGAGTGCCTGTATACAATCAAGAACCATTACGGGATCAATCCTCTACGTACGGCAAAGCTATAGCAATGGAAACCAATATACATTGCAGTAAAAAACATAATTTAAAATATGTGGTTAATGACATCATCGCAGGTTCGAATCCTGCCTCGGGCATGGCTGTGTGTGATGTCCTTAGTTAGGTTTAAGTCGTTCTAAGTTCTAGGGGACTGATGACCTCAGATGTTAAGTCCCATAGTGCTCAGAGCCATTTCAACTATTTTGAATTAAATAAGTTAATAAGTAAAAGTCAATAAGTAAAAGTCAATAAGTAAAAGTCAATAAGTAAAAGTCAATAAGTAAAAGTCAATAAGTAAAAGTCAATAAGTAAAAGTCAATAAGTAAAAGTCAATAAGTAAAAGTCAATAAGTAAAAGTCAATAAGTAAAAGTCAATAAGTAAAAGTCAATAAGTAAAAGTCAATAAGTAAAAGTCAATAAGTAAAAGTCAATGAGTCAAAGTCAATGAGTCAAAGTCAATGAGTCAAAGTCAATGAGTCAAAGTCAATGAGTCAAAGTCAATGAGTCAAAGTCAATGAGTCAAAGTCAATGAGTCAAAGTCAATGAGTCAAAGTCAATGAGCACCTGAAGACCTAAGCAAATAGAGGACAAAACCAGTCATAAGCCTATAGAAGCTTGTATGAAAGCAAGGTGGGGAGAAGACCAATTAATGGATAAAAATCATTGATCAAAACTGTCATAGCACTACTGATATAGAGTACAACATGATTATTATACCCAAATATTTGTGTATGTTTTATTACAAATTACTTAATAAGGTCGTATATACATTATTTTTAAAGAACAGGATCCGGAGATCGTGATGGCCATGTTATGTTGCTGCACGTACGCATAGCACGCTGAGTTTCACGGGCAGTGTGTGAACCACCATTATCCCGTTGAACCAACACATCATCTTCCTGTTACAAGAACAGCAAAAGAACAGGTGACACAACATTCTGCATGTACTGAGCGCGGGTTAGCGTCCCCTCCAGAAACACTGAGGGTGAACGAGAGTTGCAGCTTATCGCACCCCAGACCATAAGACCAATGTGTCTTGGACGAATGCACTCTACGAGACAGCGTTCCCTACGTCTACGCGACACGTGCGGGCAGTATCTGCGTTCATCGCTGAATACGTCGGCGCGCCATTCCATCTTCAAAGTGATCATCTTGCGTCACTAGTCGAGCTGTGCACGTCGATGCTGTGGCGTGAGTGGAAGACTGAATAGAGGTGTGCTTGCTCGTAGACCCACTGTTCAGAGCCTGTTCGTGACAGTGTTGAAACGTCTTACCCCTGCTGCGGTAGCTGTACGATCTGCCACTACTGGCCTTACATTACGGGTTATCCTGTCGGGCGTCTGTGCTGCGTGGATACCCAGAACGTGGTCTATGGATGTGACAGTGTTCACGTGACCCATGATATGAGCATCGTTGCACGACTGACGCAGCTCGCCCAGTTTGTGTCAGTTCTCCGAAAGGAACATCCTGTCAGTCGGAAGGCCACAATTAGACCCCTTTCAAACTGTAACTTGGTGATAGGAAGCAGGAATGCGTCTCTGTGGCACAGTTGCCTGTTCGCCTGCTTGCTTCACGCGTTTGAACCACACCGATTATTCTGGCTGTGGGCATTCCATATTAAAGAGTAGACACAGATGGCGCTGTGATAGTTATGGCAGTATGCTGTGTGTTGGCGGACGGCGTAGAAACCATTACCAGTACAGCTACTATCCCCTTCGTCGGATGAAAATCTTTCCTTTGAAATTCATTCTCTTTCTCAATCTTAGCATACAAATTTAATTGCTGCTTAACAAAAGTGATTTTCTGATTATTTCGACGAAACATAGAATGTGTCGTCGTCGTGGCCCTCAGTCGTTATCTGCAATAACCCACAACTGTTCCTTACCTTTTTTACTGTTACTGGATCGCCATATGACTGCGGCGTGAATATACTTACTCTAGTTTACTATACTCTATTAACTGCTGGTGGGCTGTCATAAGTGGCTGTATTTATTACAAAAGCTGATGTTGTTCTTTAATAGCAAAGCTGACATTATTCTTTAATTAATTTGACTGAAGTTACGTAATTCACAGTTACACTTTTTCTTGACAACAATAAAATTTTTGCAAAGTTTTATGTTGATGGTTTTTTGGGATGGCTTATCAGTAATGAAACATTGCTGGAAAAAATTAATTATATTCTGAAAACGCTTCAAATATTCACTGTTGGTAATGAAATGATTTTACAAACGTTCAAATAGGACTTACTTTTTACAATAATCTTACAACTAGCAATGCGCAAACATACCTTCAGTAGTCTAGAGTTTCTCAAATTCAATAATATTAGTTCCTCTTATAATAATAGTTAGTTGATGTCTCTGTACATCCGTTTATAATCTCTTGTAAATCATAGCTGGTGGCTGGCAGGCACACTACTCCCCTCAACCTCTCGCTTCAGACCTGCTACCGACTCGCTTCACTTCTCGCTTACTACTCACTTCCTACGAACGCTGAAGTGCGGTCTCTCCTGCCAACAATGCTTTCTGGTGCAGACAGTCCCTGCTACCATTACAAAATGTATCAATGCGCGGTCTTTCCCGCTCTTTTTAAAATTATATCAATTTGCGGTCTCTCTTGCCAACAATACTTTGGTGCAGACATTCCCTGCTACCACAATTATTTCCAACATGACAAATATTAATTATTCCTACTCAATCCTATTAATAAAATATGAACACCTTTCATAAATTGTGGTTTGACAATAGACAGTAGAAATATACAAGTCTTATACCAAGTTTACTAATTTTTTTTCCCCCCGACAATATACACTCCTGGAAATTGAAATAAGAACACCGTGAATTCATTGTCCCAGGAAGGGGAAACTTTATTGACACATTCCTGGGGTCAGATACATCACATGATCACACTGACAGAACCACAGGCACATAGACACAGGCAACAGAGCATGCACAATGTCGGCACTAGTACAGTGTATATCCACCTTTCGCAGCAATGCAGGCTGCTATTCTCCCATGGAGACGATCGTAGAGATGCTGGATGTAGTCCTGTGGAACGGCTTGCCATGCCATTTCCACCTGGCGCCTCAGTTGGACCAGCGTTCGTGCTGGACGTGCAGACCGCGTGAGACGACGCTTCATCCAGTCCCAAACATGCTCAATGGGGGACAGATCCGGAGATCTTGCTGGCCAGGGTAGTTGACTTACACCTTCTAGAGCACGTTGGGTGGCACGGGATACATGCGGACGTGCATTGTCCTGTTGGAACAGCAAGTTCCCTTGCCGGTCTAGGAATGGTAGAACGATGGGTTCGATGACGGTTTGGATGTACCGTGCACTATTCAGTGTCCCCTCGACGATCACCAGTGGTGTACGGCCAGTGTAGGAGATCGCTCCCCACACCATGATGCCGGGTGTTGGCCCTGTGTGCCTCGGTCGTATGCAGTCCTGATTGTGGCGCTCACCTGCACGGCGCCAAACACGCATACGACCATCATTGGCACCAAGGCAGAAGCGACTCTCATCGCTGAAGACGACACGTCTCCATTCGTCCCTCCATACACTCCTGTCGCGACACCATTGGAGGCGGGCTGCACGATGTTGGGGCGTGAGCGGAAGACGGCCTAACGGTGTGCGGGACCGTAGCCCAGCTTCATGGAGACGGTTGCGAATGGTCCTCGCCGATACCCCAGGAGCAACAGTGTCCCTAATTTGCTGGGAAGTGGCGGTGCGGTCCCCTACGGCACTGCGTAGGATCCTACGGTCTTGGCGTGCATCCGTGCGTCGCTGCGGTCCGGTCCCAGGTCGACGGGCACGTGCAACTTCCGCCGACCACTGGCGACAACATCGATGTACTGTGGAGACCTCACGCCCCACGTGTTGAACAATTCGGCGGTACGTCCACCCGGCCTCCCGCATGCCCACTATACGCCCTCGCTCAAAGTCCGTCAACTGCACATACGGTTCACGTCCACACTGTCGCGGCATGCTACCAGTGTTAGACTGCGATGGAGCTCCGTATGCCACGGCAAACTGGCTGACACTGACGGCGGCGGTGCACAAATGCTGCGCAGCTAGCGCCATTCGACGGCCAACACCGCGGTTCCTGGTGTGTCCGCTGTGCCGTGCGTGTGATCATTGCTTGTACAGCCCTCTCGCAGTGTCCGGAGCAAGTATGGTGGGTCTGACACACCGGTGTCAATGTGTTCTTTTTTCCATTTCCAGGAGTGTATATAGTGAGCTCTGGTTCTAACAACCACGTAAACGTTTCTCGTCTCACATTTTTAGAAACGAGTAACGAATAATGAGTAATGATTCTGCTGCGTACACCTTTCTCAGCTGTTCTTAAGTTTTGTGAGTGACATGCCGCGGAATGTGTCAGCTGAGGGAGAAGCGTGAGGAGACAAGCAGTGACGCTGACCCACTCTACCGGAACGGAGCTGCAGGGCAGACCGCTACGTTCCGCATGCCGGGTTGCGGTGACGACGCTGAGGGGCTGGAGGCAACTCGCTCACAACTGCTGATCACGTCTTACGTACACAAGAGTAACAGCTTGTCTCCTTAGTGAAAACTAAGCACATAGAAAATCTATGAATTTCGATTGGAAGCTAGTCACTTAAACGGTAAAAATGACTTCTGATCGATTAAGCAAATGCAGGTCTTTCTTCTTTACGTATAACTTTAAAGATCTGGTAACCGCAGCCAAAATGCCACATGGTGAAAAGACAGCCAGTGTGGAAGATCTTATTCACTTCCCTTCACTCTTTCGAATCTCTTCGATGCTATTCCTCGTCTCATTCTATCTTATTCCTTTCTCTTCAACCCTCTGTGTTAAGAGTACCATAAAGAAATTGATCAGAGTGCGAGGTGGATGGGTCTCAGACGACCCTCTAATTTCAAAATTCAAAATTCAAAATCTAAGGCTTGGTGTACCACGAGGGAGTTCAGCTGGCCACAGGGCATTCAGAATCAGCCCAGCCCAGCGC
Source organism: Schistocerca nitens (assembly GCF_023898315.1). Lineage (NCBI taxonomy): Eukaryota > Metazoa > Arthropoda > Insecta > Orthoptera > Acrididae > Schistocerca > Schistocerca nitens. The sequence continues at coordinate 390,405,150 of NC_064614.1, forward strand.
CAAGCTTCTGGTCTAGCCGGTAAACCCCGACTTCTCTTGGTGCGGAAAGCCTGTAAAACAACGTCCACGCCGCAGACTCTTACCATACAGTTATTCGTGCATAAAAGTCACTACTATTCAGTAATAGCCAACAAAGAGATCTCTAAGATACAAGACTTACAAACTAAGCACAGAATTTGGGAGGGAATATCAGTTTTGACTTGTTTTTAAGCATCACTTAAGTGAAGGTTACAAAACACCAAGGAAACCACTATGGGGTTGAAAGTGTGAGCTAACAGGTGAAACTGTGTGCCTAAAACGGCGTTGACCACTAATACATAAAGCTATTAGCCCCTGCGTGGGTAATTTGTACTGACATTTTTGTATCTTTATTACATACTAAATTGCCAGCCGGGGTGGCCGAGCGGTTCTAGGCGCTACAGTCTGGAACCGTGCGACCGCTACGGTCACAGGTTCGAATCCTGCCTCTGGCATGGATGTGTGTGATGTCCTTAGGTTAGTTAGGTTTAAGTAGTTCTAAGTTCTAGGGGACTGATGACCTCAGAAGTTAAGTCCCATAGTGCTCAGAGCCATTTGAACCATTTTTGAACATACTAAATTTACTTATTAATAAATATAGAGGAATTTGAATAACAATGCAAAACGGGTAGGAGAGAATAAAGCATTAATTTGGACGAGCGAGTTCTGCTCCGGTTCGTGTAATGTGTTGAAGTAGTAGGTATTCTGATAAGAAAATATAATAGTATGTGATAACAGTAATTGCGTACAGAGTTGTGTAACGTATTTGGTTGAAGTATAAAAAATGTATACGAATGGTCATGTATATGGATATAAATTTAGCTGGGGTAGTGTTACACGACAAAGCTCAGGAGAGTGTGCAAGGCAAAGGTCGTGGGCCTGGCTCACGTGTCTGAATTCCGAGGTAGAAATATCACTGTCTCTACAGGACCATACGGTAGTTAGCCTTCGGTATATCATTTTGAGAGTTGCGAATCTGAATTGTGAACGTATTGCAACCTAGCGACTGTGATATAATGAATTGTTTCCCTGCAACTGCTCCGCTAGAACTACTTCAGGTTAGGTCTCTACCATTGTGTATAGTATCTGTAGGACCATTGTTCATGGCAAAGTAATATTCTATGGATAAAGCAATAATATGATTAAAAGACGTGCTAAACATACATAAATACCCCGAAGAATAACAGCATTCCCTATTTAATTACTTTACTCATGTGTTATGTACTGATCAGTCGGAACATTACTACCACCGACCTGCTATCAAAGTAACCTCCCCCACCCCCTCAGGCCATAGCAGATTCATCTGGCGAGGAATGACTGTTTGTCAGACCTACGCACGGAGCATCCAGTATGTGAGCGTGCTGCCCCCGTGCAGAATGGAGAAGGTGCTGTATCTGAGTTTGTAAAGGTGTTTTTTTAATTAACGCTACCAGTGACAAACTTTGTCAACTATTGTAATACTTACTTATTTAGCGACATGTTTCGAGGGTTATACCTCATCTTCAGGCTAAATGGCATTACAAAAACTACTTTACAATGAGGTCATGCTGATGTTACTTAGTCTTTTGGTAAATGCTGTGGTCATCTTCGTTCTTCTGGTGTGGCAGTCTCGTTTTGATGCGTTGCGGTGTTTCCATTCCCATGGCTCTCTTGGTCACTGTTCACAAATTCACTTGGAAACACGATCTTACACTACGTTAGTGACATTTTGTGACAGTGACCAAGAGAACCACGGAAATGGAAACACTGCAACGCAACACAACGAGACTGCCACACCAGAAGAACAAAGATGACCACAGCTTTTACGAAAAGACTATGTAACATCAGCATGACCTTATTGTAAAGTTGTTTTTGTAATGCCATTTAGCCTGAAGATGAGGTATAACCCTCGAAACATGTCGCTAAATAAATATGTAATACAATAGTTGACAAAGTTTGTGACTGGTAGCGTTAATGTGAAAAATCTTTAAGTATTTTTTGAGACAGTCACGGTCGAAAAGTAGTCAAAATGGCTTCAAATTCTGAGTTTGACCGAGGGCAGATTGTGATGGGCCAGAGGCTCGACACGTCGGCTGTTATGAGTGCTGTGGTGAGTGTATTCAACAAGTGGCGAAACCAAGGTGAAACCACGTCCATACGTCGTGGGGTTGGGCGGACACCATTCATTACGTATGCCGGACGTCGTTGGCTGAGCAGACTGGTAAAACAGGAGAGGCGGCGAACTGTGGCGGAAATACCATCAGACTTTAATGCTGGACAGAGTACAAGTGTGTGTGAACACACAGCGAACCGAAAACTCCTTATGATTAACCTCCGCGGCCGACAATCCATGAATGTTACATGTGACCACGACATCGGCAACTACGACTAAAATGGGCGCACAACCGTCGGCACTGGACGTTGGTTCAGTGGCAGAGCGTTGCAAGGACTGAGGAATCCCGATACCTTCGTCGTCATGCCGATGAGAGGGCGCGGATCCGTCGTCTTCCAGGGAACAGCGCCTTGACACCTGTACTTCGGGACGGATACAAGGTAGCGTCAGCTCCATTATGCTGTGGGCCCCACTCATATGGGCATCCATTGGTCTAGTGGAACTCGTGCGAGACACCATGACGGCCAAGGGGTCTTGTACAATAGTTGCGGACCACGTATACTCCTACGTAACGATCATGTTTCTCGACGGCAGCGGCATTTTTCAACAAGATAATGCACCGTGTCACAAGGTCAGGAGTGTGACGGAGTCGTTCGAAGAACACAGTGGCGAGTTTAAATTCATGTGCTGCCCCCCTCCCCCTCCAAAGTCGCCAGATCTGAACCTGAATGAACATATCTGAGATGCAATTGAACGTGGCGTCAGAGCTCATAGCACCCCTCCCCGGAATTTAAAGAGGCTTATGTGACTTGTGTGTGGAAATGTGGTGCCGACTCCCACGAGCGATCTACCAAGGTCTCATTGCTTCCATGCCACGACGCGTCGCTACTGTTTGTTGCCAAAGATGGACATAGCGGCTATTAGGTACACTGCATATATCAGTATTTCACTGACTGATCTCTTAGGCCACCTTAATAACCGTTATTCACTTTCGCAAGGGGATAATGCTGCGGTGTGGAACAAAACCCCAGCAGACGAGCCATTTAAAAGGTTGCGCTGTCATCTTCTGCTGGATTGGTAGCAGTAGATCCACCGCTAGCCAATGCAATGGGTTGAGAGAGAGAGAGAGAGAGAGAGAGAGAGAGAGAGAGAGAGAGAGATGGGGGGGGGGGAGGGGGGGAATACTAGCAGTTAGGAACAGGACTGGAGCCAGAGAACGTGCAGGCCGTAGCATCGCATTTTGATTGTTTTCCGATCGCACAGAACACGTAGAACATTTAATCTCGCAAATACCAAGAGTCATACTCGATTTTCAAAGGCTCTGGCCACTGAAGGTGCATGAGGTGTTAGTGACAGACTTCCTCCAACACTGCACCTTCAGAGAGGTCCTCTACGGTATACTATTTGAGCAGACGCTGTGCGTTGTCTGTCCCGGGACACCGACCTTGCTGACGCCTTTGTAAAGCTTGTCACCAACAAAAAAACATTAGAGGGTTAGGCACTATTTTCTATTGGCACTCTAAACGGCCGTTCCTTCAAAAAGCACTGTCCCTCTTACGAGCGAGTTATGAGGAAACTCTCCAGATATGTTTAGCATTATCTGGCTGGTCCTAACCGCCTACTACATCCCAAGATAGTATCCCTGCGCTCCTGTCGTGATTCTTCAAGCCAGCAAGCCTCCCTGAAGGTCAACGCCATCTCGGCGACCACCAAAAATTAGACTTTAAATTGAATTAAAATTAACCTGGTCCAAAATTAGCCATTACAAAGTTAATGATGATAATTTCTCACATTCTCGCTCCTGGGACACAACAATTGAGACAACATTTATTTTAATTTGTACCTTAATTCACTAAGAAAATGTAGGATCAGTACTGGATAAGCTGTAGTATGTGAAGCCTAAGGTAGGCGGAGCCAACTGTCGGAAGTGGAGTACCTCATACTTGTCATTTGGTGGTGTGTAGTCTTCATGCTTCACGACTCGCCTCCGAATAGGACACAGTCCACTAACGCGTGGTTTCATGCCTCGAATCGAGTAACCCACGTCTGATACCTCTGGCACGCAATTCAGTGGACGCAACGTTCCAAACGAGTGCATTTCATGTTAGCAATTAAACTTCTGAAATTTGGTGAAGTGTCTGGGTTTCAACCTAAGCTTTTAAGCTGCATGTTCTAATGCGTTAGAGGGGCTGATTCATCCATTAGCCCATTTATCGGCCAGCCAAGTTTTTCTGTTGTACTGTTTGAGAACTTCGTGTTGGATTTTTATTTTTATCGAGAGCTTCAGAACTGATAGAAAACGTGTTTCTACGAACTATGTAGTAAGACATGGCTCCGTTTAAATGGGTTCTGAACATAAAATAAAAGTCGTGACCTTTCGATTTGTAAATTATGCCTCATCTTTCTACAGTAAACTGTTCGCTGCCATGTATAGAAAAATTTCGCAGAGTGTGTGTGTGTGTGTGTGTGTGTGTGTGTGTGTGTGTGTGTGTGTCTCCTTAGTTTGTTGTAATCGTAAATAAGGACGACGGAAGAGAAAAGTCTTGTACCTCCTCGTTGTGATCGACCTAACGTAGTATGTGGTTACTTTGTTCGCTCGCCTAGGAAAAGTTATTGCATTGTTTTGGAATGCGGTTGACCTTCATTTGAAAAAAAAAAGATCGTGACATTTTTTCCGTGCAATGCTACAATTTAGCACTCACTGTTCGTAATTAACGTCGTTCTTATGCCTTTGCGGATTGTCCGCGTGCTGCAAGCAGTGATTTACTTTGCTTTGTTGTTCTCTAATTGTCCATTATTGCCTTGTAAATGTGCAGATGTCGAAATAAAAAAAATTAAAGGATGATTGTCCAAAACAGAACAATCTGACACTGGGAAATTCCTCGTGACTTGAGAATTCTGGTTCATGCTGCTACTGGCCGTCATAGCAGAAAACGATTCTCTGTTCAAATTCGAAGCACGCCAAGGACAAGCTGGCTGAGGTGACTTGGGTGAGCCAAGACTCTGAAGCGGAACGACTCGTCCAGAATACCGAATCTGGGGAGGTTGCTACAGGTACGGAAGTAGCAAATAATTGGAGTACAGACGACTGTGGGGAGGAATTAATGCTACGAGCACTGGGCCACTACAAAATCGTCTTTCGTTGTTCTGTACCGTGATGTACGTATAGTAATATTTGGCTACATGTTCTCAATAACGTAGTAGCGTACTTTCCGGCCATTACAGAGATATGCAATGACTTTGTTTCGTACACCTGTTCAATACCTGTTGCTGTTGGTCATGAGAATTTCGGTTCTCGTACACACATGATCGTACTGATGGAATAGTGCAATACTTTGACACTAGGGGTAGAGGGATTCGAAATACAGGGTGATTCAAAAAGAATACCACAACTTTAGGAATTTAAAACTCTGCAACGACAAAAGGCAGAGCGAAGCACTATCTGTCGGCGAATTAAGGGAGCTATAAAGTTTCATTTAGTTGTACATTTGTTCGGTTGAGGCGCTGTTGACTAGGCGTCAGCGTCAGTTGATGCTAAGATGGCGACCGCTCAGCAGAAAGCTTTTTGTGTTATTGAGTACGGCAGAAGTGACTCGACGACAGTTGTTCAGCGTGCATTTCGAACGAAGTATGGTGTTAAACCTCCTGATAGGTGGTGTATTAAACGTTGGTATAAACAGTTTACAGAGAATGGGTGTTTGTGCAAAGGGAAAAGTTCTGGACGGCCGAGAACGAGTGATGAAAATGTAGCACGCATCCAGCAAGCATTTGTTCGCAGCCCAGGAAAATCGACTCGCAGAGCTAGCAGAGAGCTGAAAATTCCACAATCAACTGTATGGAGAGTCCACATTGGCACTTATCTGTCCGTAACTACCTGAACGTCAACTACCCGAGGCGATGGATCGGCCGCCAGGCAGCCCGTGACAGAGCACTTCATCACTGGCCTCCAAGAAGCCCTGATCTTACCCCCTGCGATTTTTTCTCATGGGGGTATGTTAAGGATATGGTGTTTCGGCCACCTCTCCCAGCCACCATTGATGATTGGAAAGGAGAAATAACAGCAGCTATCCAAACTGTTACACCTGATATGCTACAGAGAGTGTGGAACGAGTTGGAGTATCGGGTTGATATTGCTCGAGTGTCTGGAGGGGGCCATATTGAACATCTCTGAACTTGTTTTTGAGTGAAAAAAAACCTTTTTAAATACTCTTTGTAATGATGTATAACAGAAGGTTATATTATGTTTCTTTCATTAAATACACATTTTTAAAGTTGTGGTATTCTTTTTGAATCACCCTGTATTTTAAATTTTAATATGAAGTACGAAGGAAATGAATACTACTTTTCAGATACAGCTATTCTCGTCCTGCCGCCTTGTCAGTAGTGCGAACCCGAATGTTGTTTCTCATTCCATGGACGTTCAGAGACTCATTAAAATACTGAGAGTGCGTAATTCTTCTTTAGTCAGTGTAGTTTCTCCATTTTCATCTGCCGCTGGTGCTGTTGACATTAGGACAAGTGAGCGAGGTGGTCCAGTGGTCAGACTTTCGACTCTCATTCGTGCATAGTTTCCCTACACCGCTTACAATAAAGGATGGGATGATTCATTCGAAAAGGACGGAGCCGATTTTTTACCAATTATTCCCTGACACGAGCTTGTGATGCTCATCTAATGACGTCGTCTTAGCCGGAGGTTAAACCCAATCTTTCTTTTTCCTTCGTGAAGTACAGTACAGTACAGTTCAGTACAGTGTTAGTGTTTTTTTTTTTTTGGATGATTGTGGAAATAGGAGTCAATCAGAGATACTGACGCACAGTCCGATAAGCAGTAACGCTAAACAGCACTAAAATGCGTCAGCTATCTTAGCTTCCGGAGTGAGTGAGTGGCTGCGTGATATTAGTACTACCACTACACTTGCCACTAACAATGACATTAATCCATGGTGGAGACCAATAGCGCTGTATGACTGTCGTGAACATCAACATGTGCATTAGTGAGCATACAGTGTCACTTGATGTAGAGGCTGCCTATTCTGCGTTGTATTATAATAATAATAATAATAATAATAATAATAATAATTATTATTATTATTATTATTATTATTTCTTTACTTTCTCAGACGTTAAGTCTGGTTAAGAATGGAAAGTGACGCGGACCTTGATCAAGCGTCACTTCCTATTAACTGTACGGTATGTGTTATATTGCATTTAGGAACTTTCGGGTAATTGAACATTATTATTATTATTATTATTATTATTATTATTATTATTATTATTGTTAGTAGTAGTAGTAGTAGTAGTAGTAGTAGTAGTAGTAATACAAAGTTTATGGCGTTGTTTCGAATACTCAATCATACCCTGTATACGCAAAGTAACACCATTCAGGTACGAAATACTTTATTTGCTCCTATTACGTTGGTCCCCAGTGTTACAGATTTTACTTTTTCCATTTCTGCAACAGAAAATTAAAGAAATCATCACATTCCCAGCTACGCATCGGTCAAGATTTCTTCACTGCAGTTTTGAAGAAGTCGTTTTTTGCGATACCTAAGAGTGCTATCTGTGGACAGCCGATCGTACAATTTTATAGTCTCCACGTCTGCGCACAACTTGTGACGCATTCGGCGGGATACGTGCTGTCGACGTGAAATGCAGTTCGTCGTCATAGCAGCGTGAGCAGACTACTACTTAATATCTGTAAACTATGCAGACAGGGAATACGAACAGAATATGAATTTTCAGTAAATTGAGATCTTGTTTTGTTGTCGGCTTGCGAGGAGACTAAAAAATCATACTTGTGCCATCTACTACCTTCGTCACACACTCGATTTCCAAGTAATAAACTAGTTTTACTTTTCTTCCAATTAGTGAGTATGTGGAAACGATGTGACTGGTTTTTCTCTGCGGATAGCTCAGGTTTACTGAGGGCAACACTAGAAAATGACCACGTAATGTGAATAGAAACTGTGAATCTTGTTTAATTATATAAGTAGACTTGATCACGTAATTGATTAAAGAATTTACTCTTACTTGACTAGGCACTCTGCATATAGCGAAATAGTTAAATTGTCCCATAACATATTAGTAATATTTGCAACAAGGTTTTTTGGAAGTAGGATAAACGCAGTGTCATTAGGGTCTTACGTGTCACAGACACGAAAATTACTGTGGAGGGATCACGAGGGCTAAAGAGTTTTTTTTTAGCATTGAAATTTATTGAGCTGCATACAACTAGACTAGCTCTAGAAACGGGTAATAGCTAGTCCATCTTCTGTATCGTCGACTAAAAAATTTTTTGGAAAACTACATGCAGAAATTGGTATTGATAGCTGATAGGTATATAACTTACGCGGAAAAATACTATTATACATTAGTGTTTTTTAGACTTATTATACCAAAGAGGGTTTTCCTGTCAGTAAATGTTCTAATGTAAATAACATGTGGTGAAATCTTCAGGTATCTCTTTAGAGCACATGATACTGAATTATTAATATGAGCCTCTTAGAACAGACCATTTTAAATGATAGAACATTGCGATATAGGGGGATGTCCCTCCGCGCTCCTCGTGTGAGAGTCAGTAAGCCATCAACAGTGTTTGCTGGGACAACATGATGAAAGAGTTGCTTGCCGAACCAATCCCATGGTGTTAGATTACATGTGTGCGTTAGAGTCCAGCTTCACTCACTAAATAATTCCCGAAACCATTTAAAATGCACGATGTAATAGTTCCAGACTGGTTTTGGGAGCAGCGCAACTAAAAATGGGAACCGATGGAATTTTTGAAATGTACATTCCTTATCCCCATCTGAAGTTCGCTTTGTGCAGTGTAAATAATCAAAATTTTCGGACTGCTACTGCGGGTGACTGCAGGCTTAGGTTACACAATAAGCGAAAAAGAGGTATTGAAAATTTGTAACAGTCACGCCAATGGCGTGGTAGTACAGTGGTTATTAACATAAATTTGTGAAATAATATTGCAGTAAAGTATTAGAACATATTTTGATTGATATTATAAATTATCCATAGATACAAAGAACGATTCTTAAATGACAAGATCAGGAAGACAAAAGATGAAAACGAACGGCCAGGCATCTGCTAGCGGTCCTCGAAAGAACTGAAAGCCACGCCTTCGTTTATTTGTACAGATAACATACACGTTAACACATGGACTCGGTGGTCCGAAATCGTTAAACAAATTTTACGCACAAAATAGTTTTTAGTAAAGGGGTATTACACACGTCAGGTGAATATGTACGCGATGGTTGCCGTTCTTCGAATGTTTGCACATTAGTCCCTGCATATGATCAGATGCTGAAACATGGCAGTTAAAGATGCCTGAAAGAGGGACGGAACGTTGGCCTCTAAAACACACACCATGTGCTGATGTTGAAATCGTACACGGTGTATGTATGAATGGGGATTTCACGATTCATCCAATAGCGCATGGCGCACCTGTCGGTCGTACTTTTTCATCTGCAATGCGGCTGTTCAGTGCCCGCTGATCACTACGTAAAGCCCTCTTCCCGCCATTGTTTCGACACGTGCAACAGAGCTTCCTGTGCTAGTCGTAAATCGTGGTATAGTATACCCGTTCACCAGCGACTGGTTGAGCTCCCTGGTTCCAAAACTTACTTGCTGTTAATGTGCCCTTTAACGCCGATGAATAATGTGTATATATATATATGTCACACACACACACACACACACACACACACACACACACACACACACACACACACACACACACACACACACACACACTTGCTTTGTTTGGCGACTGTTGACGGACTGAGCCTGGCGTAACGCTGACTTCTACGGTCACGCGTGAGTGGGAGGGGGAGGGGGGGGCATAGAAGTACTCAAAATGCTGTCTTAGGTGAATGAGTCTCCTCCTCCAGGTGGTGTTAAACACATCCTCAGTTCTGATTTTTCCGGCCAGTCCTTCTGAATATTAAAGTTCCAACGAACGTTATTCTATTAGCACGACATCGGGACGAAATTTTCCGTACATAGTATTATTATGACAGGCCAGATCGATTTTTATTGGGTTGTTGGAAGATGACGACGGAAGATAACATTCTTTCTGCGGAACAGGACTTGTCATTTTCAAATCTTGCGTACTTCAGTAACACGGTTCAAGTTATTCCTGAACATACATTTATGTGATAAATGTCATTTCTCTATTGCTACCACGTTAATGGAAGCGATGAGCTCAGTACTACTCGGGATATTCTTGTTGTAACGGAAGCAAAGCTACTTGCAGCAGAAGGCAAATGAATCTCTAACGTCGATCAGTTGTAGAATTTTGGAACACGTATTATGTTAGAGTACAATGACTTATTTGGAGACTAGAAAGCTACTCTGTAGGGATCAGCATGGGTTTCGAAAAAGACGATCGTGTGAAACCCAGCTCGCGCTATTCGTCCACGAGACTCAGAGGGCCATAGACACGGGTTCCCAGGTAGATGCTGTGTTTCTTGACTTCCGCAAGGCGTTCGATACAGTTCCCCACAGTCGTTTAATGAACAAAGTAAGAGCATATGGACTATAAGACCAATTGTGTGATTGGATTGAGGAGTTCCTAGATAACAGAACGCATTCTCAATGGAGAGAAGTCTTCCGAAGTAAGAGTGATTTCAGGTGTGCCACAGGGGAGTGTCATGGGACCGTTGCTGTTCACAATATACATAAATGACCTTGTGGATGACATCGGGATATCACTGAGGCTTTTTTCAGATGATGCTGTGGTGTATCGAGAGGTTGTAACAATGGAAAATTGAACTGAAATGCAGGAGGATCTGCAGCCAATTGACGCATGGTGTAGTGAATGGCAACTGAATCTCAATGTAGACAAGTGTAATGTGCTGTGAATACATAGAAGGAAAGATCCCTTATAATTTAGCTACAATACAGCATGTCAGCAACTGGAAACAGGTAATTCTATAAATTACCTGGGAGTACGCATTAGGAGTGATTTAAAATGGAATGATCATATAAAGTTGATCGTTGGTAAAGCAGATGCCAGACATATTCATTGGAAGAATCCTAAGGAAACGCAATCCGAAAACAAAGGAAGTAGGTTACAGTACGCTTGTTCGCCCACTGCTTGAATACTGCTCAGCAGTGTGGGATCCGTACCAGATAGGGTTGATAGAAGAGATAGAGAAGATCCAACGGAGAGCAGCGCGCTTCGTTACAGGATCATTTAGTAATCGCGAAAGCGTTACGGAGGTGATAGATAAACTCCAGTGAAAGATTCTGCAGGAGAGACGCTCATTAGCTCGGTACGGGCTTTTGTTGAAGTTTCGAGAACATACCTTCACCGAGGAGTCAAGCAGTATATTGTTCCCTCCTACGTATATCTCGCGAAGAGACCATGAGGGTAAAATCAGAGAGGTTAGAGCCCACACAGAGGCGTACCGACAATCCTTCTTTCCACGAACAATACGAGACTGGAATAGAAGGGAGAACCGATAGAGGTACTCAAGGTACCCTCCGCACACACAGTCAGGTGGCTTACGGAATATGGATGTAGATGTAGAATCTGTTGAAACAGCGCTGGAAGGCTCGCACATGCCACCGTTGCCCCACTGTTGCTCCTTCACTCTTGTACCGTTTAAAGTTATCTTAATGGTGAAGTAGTTCAGTTATAAATGTCTTTCTACTGAAAACATTAAACACGGCTTAAAAGGTTACGCAAAACACCACCCGCAGCGGTAACATGGCTGCATGTATGTAACCGCCTAGCAGTGATATTAGCAAAAAGATATGTAATTGCTGCTGACACCACTCTGGAAGTGGATGTCCGCGCGAATTTCCCGTCCACAGCAGCGGCACGTTACGTAATCTGACAGTGTTGCGTCACATCAACACTACATTCCACGTTCTACAATCTAATACTGTCTCCTCTTCGGTTACAACGGACCAACTTTAAAGTTACAAAAGGGAGTCATCACGCATAATTGGTAAAGAAATGAAGTTTTGTGTTTTGGCTAGCATGATGATCCATTTAATCTTCTTAATGTTGTACCATGTTCGTATAACAAAAATAAATTTTCACGATACCAAGCTACTAACTTAGAATTTTTATTAAATTTTCGTCCGGAATAAATGACAAAATGGAATGCATATATACTCTTAGAAAAAAAGGCGCATTACGGAGAAGTTACGCAAACTTTTGCGGTTGATTGATGAATGTGTGACGGTGCAGCGCAATTTCACTGTGCAGCTGCCAAAAAGTGTAAACAGGGGACATATCGATACCAGGGCATGAAATCTCTGCAACTTTCATTCCGTACCTCAGTTGTTCAGTAACTGTGCCTCACAAACACGCAAGCGAGCATTATACGCACAATTGTGCGTTGAGAAAGGACATATATTTGGGCTTAAGGAAGCCGGTTGGAGTAATTTGCGAAGCGCTCTACATCTGAGAGGGAGCAATCCTACTATGGGTTGAACCATGGCCAAACACAGCGTCAAGAAGTAAGCGTTCGACGTAGGGAGAAGGCAGAACGTGAGGACCGAGGGATCGTCAGAGGTGCACTAAGAGCCCGGTTGGTTGGTTGGGGACCAAACTGAAAGGTCATCGGTCCCATCGGATTAGGGAAGGATGGGGAAGGAAACAGGCCGTGTCCTTTTCAAAGGACCCAGAATTCGCCTGAAGCGATTTAGGGAAATCATGGAAAACCTAAATCAGGATGGCCGGATGCGAGTTTGAACCGTCGTCCTCCCGAATACGAGTCCATTGTGCTGAACACTGCACCACCTCGCTCGGTAAAGAGCCCAGGATTTATCATCTATTTGAGGTGCAACTGGTGCTTCAGTGACCACAAGGACCATTAGTAGGTGGCTCGCAGGGAAAGGGCCGAGCTCAAGGCTCCCCTTGTGCTGACGACAAGGATATCTGTACACCAACAAGCCCGTTTGCGGTGATGTCGGGCACATTCGGCTCGGAATCTCATTGACTGGGGTAGAATAGGCTTAAGTGATTTGTATTGTACTTTATTGTACTGTATTGAACTGGAGACCTAGAAGCGAGGGAGAGGCTTCGTCCCGCTGTAGCCCTGTGGTTCACAACCCTACAACAGGCCACAGCAGTCCACCCACCTCACGGCCACCACGAGGCGAACCCAGGGTTATTGTGCGGTTCGTCCCCCAGTGTACACCCCCTGGGAACGTCTCATACCAGACGAGTGTAACCCCATTGTTTGTGTGGTAGAGTAATTATGGTGTAAGCGTACGTGGACAGGGTGTTTGCGCAGCAATCACCAACATAGTGAAACTCAGGCGGTATAAGGGGAACCAGCCCACATTCGCTGAGGCAGATGGAAAACCGCCTTAAACATCCACAGTGTGGCCGGCACATCGGACCTTGCCACCAATCCGCTCGGGAAGCAGCGCGCTGGACCGCGCGGCTAGCCAAGCGGACGTCTTAAGTGACAGTCCTGCTTGGAACTGAGCCCCGATGACCAGCAAAGACGTGTCTGGAGACATGAGGGACAGCAGTGGGATACAAACCTGTCAGTCACCCGGCATACAGCCCGGCATCCAGGACTGATCTTATGGGGTGTCATTTTATTTTATAGCAGAACCCCTTTGGTTTCCATCAGGGGCGCACTTTCAACAAAGCGATACGTCGACGATATTCTACGCCCAGTTTTGTTGCCTTTCATGGTAAGCCATCCTAGGCTTACATTTCAGCAAGACAGTTCCTGCCCGCACATGGCGAGAATTTCTACTGCTTTTCTTCGTGCTTGCCAAGCCCTACCTTGGCCAGCAAGGTCGCCGAATATCTCCCCAATTAACAAAGTTCGGAGCATTCTTGGCAGGGCTCTCCAGCCAGCTCGGGATTTTGATGATGTAACCCGGTAATTGGACATACTTCGGTACGATACGTCAGAACGACATCCGACAAATGTATCAATGCTTGCATAACAGCCAGAAGTGGACCAACGTGTTATTGACTTGCTTAGTTGTGGAGTTCTCTCTCTTGAATAGACCACACATTTTTTTTTCTGAAATTGTAGTCATTTCTTTGCCTGCCCATCTACATCACATCTATAGATTCTCGTCCCATTAGGATAATTCCTTAGAGATTCGACGTTTTGTTGTCTTAAGAGTGTTTATGCAAGCATAAAATGAGTGTTTAGAGACGGCAAATAGCGATATGCCAGTAGGACTTGCGCACTGTGGGTTCAAACTAAAATTAATAACGTTTATAGACAGCTCACCCATTCCGGGAATCAAGAATCTCTACCGTTTTTAGCTGTTACCAACATTGATACTGGCAAGATAACGGTCCAAGGGTTCCCAGATTTTCGAGACATTTATTTTCAGTTAAGTAAACGTCAGTCATGCAAGGAGGCAGGCGACCATTATTACATCAGTAGTTCTGCATTCAGGCTTTACAGGGTCCCGGTCATAAAAGTCAAACATCAGGCATGGAATGACTGTATTCCTCACATAGTGAAGGTTTTTCACAAGTAACTTAAAACACCATATCTACATGCAGTAATCGCTCCTGGATATCTGGTGATAAATTCCGAAACGCGTCATGCGAGCAATAAAGCCATTCCTTGTCTGCTACTTGAGTTTCACCACTGCAGCCCAGTCAGCCTGAATGCAGAACTACTGATTATTTTTAAATTTCAAGTATGACGTCAGATAACAAATGACAAAAGAAATATTTTTTCGTATGATATAATTAAAAAATTAAGTTTTCGGATTTTTTGCCAAATTTCATAATTCTAGGCCAAGTACCCTATATGTTTTGAGGAGTGAATTTGCCAGTATTAAGATATGTGATTGCATAGACTTAAAAGCTTCAGTTTCTTTTACTCCGCCGAAGTACCATAGACCTCAGTATATGACGTAAATTTCAACTTTATTCGTCTACCCTTCATGGGAAAGTTTCCGAATAGTCGGACGGACAACAAACCGATCTTGAAGGGTTTCATTTTACCGATTGAGGCAGGTAACCATAAAAATGAAGCATAATACTGGAGCAAGTCTTGAAAGTGGGAGCAAAAGAAACTTTAAAGTATTACTAACTGACCCCTATCTGGCAAGTCCAGACTGCAGTCGCTTGTGTAGCTTCTACAATTATTAAACGCCCCTTGATACGAATTGCACGCCCTGACATAAAGTTAACAGCTTTCGACATCTACATTTATACTCCGCAAGCCACCCAACGGTGTGTGGCGGAGGGCACTTTACGTGCCATTGTCATTACCTCCCTTTCCTGTTGCACTCGCGTATGGTTCGCGGGAAGAACGACTGCCGGAAAGCCTCCATGCGCGCTCGAATCTCTCTAATTTTACATTCGTGATCTCCTCGGGAGGTATAAGTAGGGGGAAGCAATAAATTCTATACCTCATCCAGAAACGCACCCTCTCGAAACCTGGACAGCAAGCTACACCGCGATGCAGAGCCTCTCTTGCAGAGTCTGCCACTTGAGTTTGTTAAACATCTCCGTAACGCTATCACGGGTTACCAAATAACCCTGTGACGAAACGCGCCGCTCTTCTTTGGATCTTATCTCCTCCGTCAACCCGACCTGGTACGGATCCCACACTGATGAGCAATACTGAAGTATAGGTCGAACAAGTGTTTTGTAAGCTTCCTCCTTTGTTGATGTACTACATTCTCTGAGGACTCTCCCAATGAATCTCCTTTCACGGTGTATATTATTCTGATCCTGGTGGGACGAGGTTGCGCCAGTGCTCCACCAGATCACCGAAGTGGTGGTCGGGGTTGGTAGGTGGGACGTTGATGGTGTGGCCGGAAGCTGTGAGGAAATGGCAGCCTACAAATCTGCAAGTCAGGAAATCGATATTGACTCAGTAATAGGATGTTTTTGTCACTTATTTCACAACTGTCAGTGAGTTGTTAATGAGAAAAATACTAACCTGCGGATTGGTTCGCAGTTCACCTTGAGATAGCTGCGTTTGAATCTCGCTCGGAGGAAGGCAATGGCATACCATTTCTAATGTGTACTAACTTCTGGAATTAAGTGTCAAACTGAGGGCGTTGCGCAACAAGAGTGGCACATTTTCGGAAGAGAGTAATGCTTCCGGTTTGCTGCAGACAGTTCCGCTGCGGTACGGATAAAAGGTGCGTCGCAGTGTGGGAGTGAAATGGTGCGGGCACAGAAAGCACTCTCCGAAGTTGAAGTACGCAGTAAAGTACAGTTCTTGTTGGAAAAAGGTCTGAATTACACATTCACCGTAAAATTTTGGCATTGTAGGGTCCAAATGGAATTCCCGTCCAGTCGCAGTGGAATGGTGCCAATTTGGCCAATGTCGCACAGACGCGAGCGATGGTGATCCCCATACAGTCCAAAACTTCCACAGTGCGATGTCCATCTTTCTGGCAAGCTGAAAGAACAGCTGTGGGGAGAGATTTTCAAACGATGATTGTGCTGAACACTGCGATTCTCGTGTGGCTCAGTGACCAAGGAGTGTTTCTATCGCCGCAGAATTGAACAGTTGGTAGAAGAATCCGATCGTTGTTTATACACACTCGGTGACTACACTGAAAAAAATGTCACTTTCAGGACTAGTGTAACGTTCGATAAGCTCCTTGCCCAGTCCCCTCGTACTACTTTCACTAATAAAGTACCTGAGCTATTGAAAGCAACGTTGGGAGAAATTGTTCACATTAATTTGGAGTAAATGTAAAGCTCGTTGTACATCTCTGTAGGTTAACGCGATAAAAATAATTTCTCAATTAATTTTCTGATACTGAATTTCAAAGGTGAACTTTCCAGAAAGAAGAAACCCGGTTCCGGATGCAGACGTCGGCTAATACGTATTGGTGCAAAGCAGAGAGACGGCACTTGCGTTCCACGTTGTCGTTATCCTAAGGTCGGAGCCTGTTTTGATGCGGCTCTCAACGCTAGTCTACTCTGTGCAAGGCTCTTCATCTCTACGTAATTACTCCGAGATCCATTTCAGCTCGATTACAGTGGGGATCCTGTGGCCTCCCTCTAAAATTTTTATCCCACAGTGTTATCTTCATTACTAAATTGGAGATTTCTTGACAGTTTGGAATTTCCTATCAACCAGTCCTATCTTTTAGTCAAGTTTTAGTACAAATTCCTTTCCTCCTCAAGTCTTCCTCAGTAGTTACCGTATCTCTGTACCTAATTCTCAGCAAGCGTCGGCGACATTTCAACACAATACATATGGTGTGCATTTTTGTCAAGACGTTAAAATGATTACAGGTTTGGTTGAATAGCACACTCTGAACATCAGTGTGTTGATTTTCGCACAGGGTACTGTAGATGGTCTAATAACTGTCGTGGTTTGGTAGTAATGGTCACTGTCCTATAGATCAGAACTGACCTTGCGGCCAAGATGCCGAGTTTAAACGAGATGACTTGCCCACGCTGGTGAGCTGTTCGTCTAAATCGTGTTCCTCAGTTGGAATCTCTACTGAACGGAGTTCAGTTAAAGTACTGGTCTAGCATCGAGTGAACTTGCGCCAAAACGTTCACAGTAAGATTACTGCACAATCAGAGAAAAAGTGAAATTAAATCCCAGGAATTGTTCGGATTTCTGGAAAAACATGAAAATGTACTAGCGAATTACCTGCACATTGAGTAGAACATCTTCCAACAGCTAGGTCAGTCCCACAGCAGAATAGAACTGTATCTACCACTCAAGTAAAATAAAAGTTACATAATTAACGAATCATTAAGTTACTTACATTCTTCATTAGCACTCTAAATGTTTGTTTGTTTAAAGCAAATCTAAGACAGAAATAGCCGGTCTTAACATTTGATCTAGAAATGTGAGTATACACGAGGTGTGTCAACAAAGTATCGGGAATTTTCATCATTTGGAAATAATTTCATTTATTCGTCTACAGTAACGAAAAAAAAATGCTCTGAGCACTATGGGACTCAACTGCTGTGGTCATCAGTCCCCTAGAACTTAGAACTACTTAAACCTAACTAACCTAAGGACATCACACACATCCATGCCCGAGGCAGGATTCGAACCTGCGACCGTAGCAGTCGCACGGTTCCGGACTGCGCGCCTAGAACCGCGAGACCACCGCGGCCGGCCGTCTACAGTAACGTTACATTTACTACCCATTAGGTATGATACACCCAAACCAGCACTTCTTCGAATCCCCGAAACATTTCTGGAACTCTATTTTTGTGATAGCGCTTGGCTCTTTCATTGATTGACTTTTAATCTCACCTAAGCTACTAAAACGATGGTCCTTCGAGGTTCTCTTTATTTTTGGAGACAGAAAAGTGACACGGAGCCATAAATGGCGAATATGGAGGTTGGGGCATCATTACAGTGTTGTTTTTCGCCAGGAATTCACGAACAATGAAGTGTGAGCAGTTTCATTTTCATGGTGCAAATGCTATGAATTGCTTCACAACAAATTCGGGATTTTCCGGATTTCTTCCCATAAAGTGCGCTGAACTTGCAGGTAATACTCTTTATTGTTCATTTGACCTTTCAATAGAACTCGTGCTGCTTTATGCCGCTAAAATCGAAGAAAACATTGAGCAGAACCTTCGTATTCGACCGCAGTTGCTGAGTTTTTATCGAACTCTGTGATCCAAAATGTTTCCACTGGGACGAGTGAGCCTTAGTTTAGACATCATACCCGCACACCTATCTAACATTACCTCTTCTCACATGTTTCAGTAGTTCGGCATCATTGCTAACGTCATTTAGCGACTCGTGAGCAACTTCCATTCGCCGCTATTTTTGTTCGAAAGTCAGCACCTTTAGCAGACAATTTTGTCACATGTTTCATACCCAAAACATCCTAAAATATTTCATGGCATGAGCCAGTTGATACGCCATCATCGTCAGCAACTTCCCTGACTGTGATTCGGCGATCGGTCATAATCATTTTTCACTTTTTCCATGTTCTCATCGGTTGTTGAATATGATGCTGGGGCTTCCAGAACGTTAGTCACCTTAAATTTCTTCTCGGCCATCCTGGAAACGCATCACTTGTAAACACTTTTTTTTCCCCATAGAAGACTCGTTGAAAGCCGTATTCAACATTTCTACAACTTTCTTGCATTTTATTCCACTTTCCTAACAAAATTTAATGCAAATTCTCTTACCCATTTATAAAACAAATCAATAATCGCCACTCGTAAACATATGTAAACTTCTTGAGAACTGATCAAACTATACATGTAATATGGCTACCAATGTACGCGTACGTTTCGAACATATTTACCAACACAACAACGAAAAATCGCCTGAATCGGTTTTATGGAACCCATGAATTTATAAAATTTCCGATACTTCAACACACGCTTTAGTAACGGGTCGAAAGATATCCTTGATAAAACCTTAGTCGAAGTAGTTAGTTTCCTCTCTCGTAACAATTACTTAACAAATACCTTGGTGTTTAACATGGGTTCTCGAGACACAAGAAAAGAACAGCGAAGTTAGTTTCACGTTCGACTTTAGCACCATCATAAAATGTTTCAAAAACTCAGACACCAGTAGTGTTTGGAATTAGACAAATTTTAGGGACTATAAAGTCTCTTCTCATCCCTCATCAGCCAAATGTAAGCCTTTTCACAAATATTTCACCTCAGCCTGTCTCGGATCCGAAGCGACCACAACGCCGTAATTTATCCACAGTAGCGGGTTGCTTTGCTTCCAGAAGTATTTGCTCATCTTAATGCAATTACGGAAACTCACTCACCCGAACTCGCTGTCATTAAAAGCAACTTCGACGAGTTGAATGTGGCAGTAGCTTGATAGACAGAACGACACAGTCTTACATGTCGTCTATTCACAGCTAGTAAGCTCCGCAGCATGAACTGGATACAGCGGCGCTGAGCTAACGAGGTCAGCCGGTAAGAGCTGCTACACGAGTCTAGACGTCTGGAAGGATATACGTGCACCACACTCTCTTCGATACCAGCCCTCTGTTCTCGGAAAGCGTCGCAGAAGCTGTACACCGCAGTTTTCACCACGGCAGTGGAGTTCGTGGAACTTTTCTGTCAATAGAGAGCACCGTG
Source organism: Schistocerca nitens (assembly GCF_023898315.1). Lineage (NCBI taxonomy): Eukaryota > Metazoa > Arthropoda > Insecta > Orthoptera > Acrididae > Schistocerca > Schistocerca nitens. The sequence continues at coordinate 390,425,276 of NC_064614.1, forward strand.
CGTCATGAACTTGGTCTTTCCCTCGTCTGCGGTGTGCACATGACGCTGCTGTTCCATAAGCCCTCTTAAGTCGGGAGACGTGATCTATTTATAAACCGTCGATAAAATAACTTACTTTCACTGCCTAAAAATCTACACCTCGGACACGATGTGACCGCTATGATGCGGAAATCGTATTGGAGGTGAAGCATTTTGCTGGAAAATAGCACGGTTTTCGAGATCATTGCTGCTTGAATTCACTCCAGAATTAAGACCTGCAGGTGTCGGCAGGCTTACTGAATAAGGGGTGGAGACGGTGGACAAAAAAAAAAAGCGATCAATCATCTGCACGAGGTGAACCTCATGCCAGCCTCACTGATGGCAGTAAGTGACGTTCATGAGGTCATGTCAAGGTGACTCGTCTCCTTATACTTCCGGCGGAGAAAAGTTAACGTATAAGTTATTGGAAATTCAACAAGAGTAAATGTATTACATAACTGTTTGCATCGTAGTGATAGTCGGACAGCAGATAATGTGGGAAAAAAATTGGAATAGAGATCAACATAAACATCAATTCCGCTCTTTTTATTGGTCATGAAAACCACATATGGCATGTTGTACCACCATACAGCGAGGCACTGTTGGTCCAGGTTGTCAAACTCGTCAACGGCTATTCGGCGTAGATCCCTCAGTGGTTGGTCGGTCACGTCGTCCATAAACAGCCCTTTTCAATGTATCCCAGGCATTTTCGATAGGGTTCATGTCTGGAGAACATCCCGAAGGAAGTCCTTCACAAAATGTGGACGATGGGGGTTGCGAATTGTCGTCCATGAAGACGAATGGCTCGCCAATATGCTGCCGATATCGTTGCACCAGCGATCGGAGGATGACATTCACGTATCGTACAGCCGTTACGGCCCCCTTCCATGACAACCAGCGGCGTATGTCGGCCCCACATAATGCCACCCCAAAACAGCAGGGAACCTCCACCTTGCTGCACTCGCTAGACACTGTGTCTAAGGCGTTCAGCCTGACCGGGTTGCCTCCAAACACCTCTCCGCCGATTGTCTGGTTGAAGGCATATGCGACAGTCACTGGTGAAGAGAACGTGATGCCAATCCTGAGCAGTCTATTCGGCATGTTATAGGGCCCATCTATACCGCGCTGCTTGGTGTCGTGGTTGCAAAGATGGACCTCGCCATGGACGTCGGGAGTGAAGCTGCGCATCATGGAGCCTATTGCGCACAGTTTGAGTCGTAACACGATGTCCTGTGGCTGCACGAAAAGCATTATTAAACATGGTGGCGTTGCTGTGAGGGTTCCTCAGAGCCATAATACGTAGATAGCGGTCATCCACTGCAGTAGTAGCCCTTGGGCGGCCTGAGCGAGGCATTTCCTGTCTCTCTGTATCTCCTCCATGTCCGAACATCATCGCTTCGATTCACACCGGTACGCCTGGATACTTCCATTGCTGAGAGCCCGTCCTGGCACAAAGTAACAATGCGCACGCAATCGAATCGTGGTATTGACCGTCTAGGCATGGTTGAACTACAGACAACACGAGCTGTGTACCTCCTTCCTGGTAGAATGACTGGAACTGATCGCTGTCGGACCCCCTCCGTCTAATAGGCGCTGCTCATGCATGGTTGTTTACGTCTTTGGGCGGGTTTAGTGACATCTCTGAGCAGTCAAACGGATTGTGTCTGTGATAAAATATCCACAATATCTGTCTTCCAGAGTTCTGGGAACCGAGGTGATACAAAAGTTTTTTGATATATATATATATATATATATATATATATATATATATATATATATAGTATGAGTGTGTGTGTGTGTGTGTGTGTGTGTGTGTGTGTGTGTGTGTGTGTGTGTGTGTGTGTGTAAAAACCAATTTTAAAGACTCGCGGAAAACTTTAGCGATAACTGCCTTTTAGAGCATCAAATGACTGGACGAAAACAAAAGTTCAGCCCCTTTCGAATTCAGCCGTCCATTTGATTGTTAAAAATAGATTTCTTTATAAACCTTCAACAACCAAGATGAATGTCCATTACAGGTAAAATTACTTAAGAAAGAATTTCGTCAGGGCACACTATTAAAATTCACGCATTGAATGGAACATTATTCGCACGACTCGTAAAAAAAAGGCGTATAAATATATCTAGAAGATATGATTCCTATCTTTCTAACGCTATAGCACAGCCTGAAGCTAAAAAATTAATATCATTTTATATTTCCAAATTCTCATCTTGCTCTTAAACTTCACCAGTTAATATTACGACGCCAGACATTTTGGTTGTAATTGTTAATGCTTGTGTTACCTGCTGTACATCAGAATTACTACATGCAGATACTTGTCTTCAGATATTTTCGGGGTTAATTTCAGAATTTAAATTTGCAGTATAAGGCGCTCAGGTTGATTCAGTGTTCCTATACTGCCAGGAAAGCGTTCGATGAAGTTCAGCACTGTCGTTTAGTGAACAAAAAATGAAACACCTGATTATCGGACCAGATGTGGCTCCATCCAGTTATTTCCTGCGAACAGAACTCAACACGTCGTTCTTAAGATCGGCAAATATAAATGTAATTGAGGGAGTGACCTAAGGGAGTATTCCATGGCCGCTTCTAATCAAAGTTTATATGAATGGTGCACTGGATAACGATGGAGACACTGTAAGGCTATTTGCGGAAGATTATGATGTCTACAGGAAGGTTACGACATCAGAAGATGTGCAAAGGATCGAAAATTGGTTTAGGGACTGGCGGTTGATCTTGAAGACTTATGTGACCTATAGCGCATACATAGGCGAAAGGGATCCACTATTGTTCAATTAGTGTAAACAGTAACCCCTGTAAAATACGTCGGTGGTATCCATCCAGAGCGACCTAAAGCAGGATCCATTCATCCATACGTATTATTAAAATGTATGTATGTTCCGCGTGGAAAGAATTATTGGGGGGGGGGGGTTAAGAACCAGCAACAACTTCTTATTGGGTTGGGGGCGATAACCAGGAGAGAGAAAGGGTGGAGGAAGAGTGAAATAGAATGCATGGGTGAGATGGACACAGAAGTGGTGGTGGTGGTGGTGGTGGTGGTGGTGGTGGTGGTGGTGGTGGTGGTGGTGGTGGTGGTGGTGGTTGGTATAGAGGGAGGGGGATAAGGATATGAGTTAATAGAATTCGAATAAATACGACCTGCGCAACGCCGGCTATACAGCTAGTGATGACATAAAACACAAAGTATGAAAAGCAGATGGCACGTCTAAACTAATTAAGATAAGTTCAAGGAAATGTAATTTGTCTACAAAGAAGTGGTTTAGAAAACTCTTTCAAACGATCCTTGAGTATATTGTCATCAGGATGTTATCCTTACCTCTTAGAATTAATAAGAGGGTAGAGTGAAGATCCAACGATGTGCGGCGTATTTCGTCACAGGATCGTTCACTCGGCGTGACAGCATTACGGACGTTTTCAACAAACTGCAGACGTCAGTAAAATGCTTTTGCTGTCTAGTACTCCATACTGTGCACGAAACGACCTATAACATGGACCAACATTTACTCAACATATAGGTTGACTCCCCAGATGAGATATTACCTGCAAACACTACGGAGGCAACGAAAGATGCAGAATAATGGGAAGTTAGCGAAGAAGACGTGAAGATCGCAATCAAAGGACTCAGAAACAACAAAGCCCAAGGGAGGACAGAATAACATCAGAATTAATCAAGGAGGGAGGTGAGAGCTTACACTTAGAGATACATAAACTGACCCAGTTGATATGGGAGAAGGGGACATGGCCAGAAGAATGGAAATTGGCTATAATATGCCCAATACACAAGAAGGGATGCAGTAACTACAGAGGAATCAGCTTTTTGAATGTAATGTATAAGGTGCTGTCCATCATTATCAGAAAATGGCAACCATTCATAGAGAACAACATACAGGAGTACCAAGCTGGCTTTCGACCAAAACCGATCAACAATAGACCACATTTTCATACTAAGACAATTGTTTGTAAAAATCTGGGAACATGATAAAGAGGTCTTCATCCTGTTCGTCGATTTTCAACGTGCGTATGACAGCATCCACAGGAATAGTCTATACAATGCAATGCGTGAATTCAGAATCCCTGAGAAGCTATTGAAAATGGTGCAAGCTTGTATGGAAGGGTCAAAGGCAGCAGTAAGTTTCCGAGGAGCGACATCAGAAACATTAGAGACTGAGACAGGCCTCAGACAAGAGGATGCTGTCTAGCATATATTAGAGAAATTAATAATAGTATAGGCATCAAGAGTGGGCTGGAGTAGAGATGGACGGAACTTCAGTTGTCTCGCATATGCAGATGACACAGTACTACTAAGTGCATCAAAGCACGAGTTGGAAGGAATGTACCAGAAAATGGACAACTAGTCACAGAAGTTAGGGCTCAAAGTGAATCGAGACAAAACAAGTTCATGCAATTAGGAAGAAGAGCAGGAAGAATTTCTTGAGATAGATGGCAAGAGGTTCAAGAGAGTACACCAGTTCAAATACTTGGGATCTTGGTTTACCACGGACAACAACATAAAAATGGACATCAAGGAAAGAATAGCAGTGGGAATGAAATGCAAGCGTTCCCTCAGAGACGCTCGGCTCTAAATTGATCTCAGTGAACACTAAGATGAAAATCTAAAACAGTGATACGCCCAGCAGTAATGTACGGTTCAGAAACATGGAGCATGACTAAGGGAGGAAAGGAAAAAGATATTAATATTTGAAAGAAAAGTAATGAGGAAGATATGGGGACCAGTTTTAGATAACTGAGAATGGAGGAGGAGGGAAAACGAGGAAATCTACCTTCTGATGCGACAACCAACTATCCTACAGAAGATAAAGAGCACAAGAATAAAATGGGTGGGCCATGTAGCCCGTATGCCAGATGGAAGACAGGCGAAGATGGCACTAGAGGGGAAACCAAACACCAAACGGCCCATTGGACGACCAAGGCAGCGCTGGATAGACGACCTGGCGAAGGACCTGGCAGCCCTGGGAATCAGACACCTGGAGGAACCGGGCAAAAAACAGGAAGGAATGGAGGCAGTTTGTGGAAGCAGCGCGTGGTCTGCAGGGCCTGTGATCGTTGGATATAGGTTGACCCTTACACAGAAGATAACAGCAACCAGCCACTTTTTACAATGATATTTATTTATTTAAATAGCGCTCTTACCGGTTTCGAACAGACAGGTTCATCTACAGACGCCTAGTTCACGTTTATAAATTTTACATCAGCTATCGCTTTAAGTTTTCCCAACTGAATAAGCCATCTGAAGATCAACTTATCGGTTCGAAACTCGTAACGGCGCTATTAAAATAAATAAATAGCATTGTGAAAAGTAGCTGGTTACTGTTATCTACTATGGAAGAGTCAACCTATATTTTGTACACAGCCACGGGCTCAGAATATCAGTTTTCAACAAAATAGCAATTACAGAGCAATTCATATAATTCTGTAAAATCCACGAGGGTAGAAATTTAAGCATTTTTCTTGTTTCTCAGCTTTTCTGTAATAATACTAGTGACAGGTAGTAAGGTAAATGCTAGGGGAGCTTAACGACGATCGTCTGTGTGTCAGCCAACTTGGATGTGGTTTTCAGGCGATTTCCCACATCCCGTTAGGTGAATCCCGGGGTGGTACCGAAGTCCTGGCTCTGTTCTATGATTCGCAAACATCCAAAACACTTCATTCAGTCACACACACACACACACACACACACACACACACACACACACACACACACACACACACACACACACACACACACACACACACACACACACACACACACACACACACACACACACACACACACACAACCTTCTCCGGCGCTAACGGGGTGGTAGTAGGGTGAGCATCGGGCCGCCCCTTAAACTAAGAATGCCGTATCTTTTAATAACCATGCCAACCCTGCGACGATGCGGGATAAAGACGAAATAAAAAGCAGTGATGTGTTGTAAGGTATTCATGGTATGTGGGTATTACGCGAGCAGCGGTGACCGGTGTCGCCAGAGTGGGTAAGAGTACACAGCCGCTGCGGAGCTTTCTCCCGGCCGAAGGTGAACGACAGGGGGCGCAGCCTCCAAACAGGCTGCGTTGTTCCGGAGTCTACAAAAAGCAGTCCCACAGGCACAACCATTGGTGGTAGTCCTGTCGCAAGTGCGTCACGGGCAGGGTTAGGGAAGCTTTATAGTTAAACATTTGTACCCATGGTTTCTGATACCAGTACTCCGTTAGGAAGTCAGCTACTACGAATAATACGGTTGTTCAAAACTTATTACCCAAGAATCTGTGCTCGAGCAAAAATGTATAGAATGTCGTTACTTAGAAACCTTCTTCCTTGCTGTGTAGGCGCATGAAGTGTGATGAAATAATCACATATTGTACGATGTCTTACATAGTATATGCGTAGATGTAGGTTAGGTTAGTGTTGTTTAACGTCCCGTCGACAACGAGGTCATTAGAGACGGAGCGCAAGCTCGGGTTAGGGAAGGATGGGGAAGGAAATCGGCCGTGCCCTTTCAAAGGAACCATCCCGGCAGATATAGGTCACTTGAGCACTGACATAGATAACACATGGTCCACTTAGGAAAATAAACAAATTCCAAAATAACTCCTGATGTACGTATCGTGTTGGTGTTCAGATGAATGACTCTTGTTATCATGTGAAGAAAAAATAACATAGTACAGCATCCGATCAAAACTATCCCAAGACCTGGTACTGAATACTAATATTGGATATGCCCACACTTAGTCTTACAACGGGTTAAACTGTGCAGGGGACACTTTCAGTGAGGTGTCCGAATGTCTGTGGAGGAATGGCAGACCAATCATTCTTCCTCAAGAGCCGAAACCAGAGGACGTGGCGATGTTGGACGCTGGGGTCGCTAGTAAAGTCGACATCTTAACCAACCGAAATGTGTTGCATTAGGTTCAGGTCGGGACTCTGAGCAATGCTATAATTGCTCCACAGATGATGGTTTGACATGGTGCATTGTCATGCTGATACAAATAAACATCGCCTACGAGCTATTCCACAATGCTTTAAAATGTGTTCATATCCTTCCGCATTTTGTGTTTTCTTAAACACAATAAAGGAACCAACCCAAATCACAAAGAACACCACCCGCTCCATACCTCACTGTTGGCGCTACACGTTGTAACATGTAGCGTACTCCAGGCAATCTACAAACCCAGACCCTGCCACAACGTATAGCGTGGTTCATCACTCCAAATCACTTACGTCCCATAATCCACTGTGCGCTGGCGTCCCTTATCGTTGATTATGGAAATGTGTTGCTTATGAGGAGCAGATATACCATTGCACCCCACTATTAACTCACTACGCACAGTCATCGTTCTAGCTAGACTGCGGGTAGTTCTTTGGAACTCAAGAGTGATGTCTTTCACCGATTTCATGCTCGACGGCTCTGTCAGAGGTCTGTCTGGTGTTGATATTGTTGTGGTTGTACCACCACATTTCCACTTCACAGTGGCATTACCAAAGCCGTCTTGGGCTGCTTTGGAAGGGTTGAAACATTGATGAGGGATGATAGTCGGGTTCGTCCAATGACCAGGTTCGTTGTCACCGAGCTCTCGTGGCCGGCCGATGCTGCTTTACTGTTAAAAGTGACAACACGATACTGCGCGCCTTCAGTTATACTGACGGGTCCGTCTGTCGTGACATCTGATGGTCAATTCTGGATTACATAGCGGTGTCTGGATACTTCGTATCAGATAGTGTAGGTACAGATAAATTCGGATGAAAAACTTAAAAAAGCCAAGATCGCTACTAAAGCATTTATTTCGATAACCTATTTCGGTAAGATTACGTTACTACCTTCCGATTTTCTCCTCTACAATTTCATATAATCTCTTCCATTTGTGCTCTTGAGCATAAGATCCGAAGATGACAACTTAGCCTTACCGAAACAATTAATAGAAATAAATGCTTTACCAGCGATCCTGGCTTTTTGAAATTTTTCTTCGGAGTTCATTACGCTGGGTACCTTCCTCATTTTGGCTCAATGGTTCAAAATGGCTCTGAGCACTATGGGACTCAACTGCTGTGGTCATCAGTCCCCTAGAACTTAGAACTACTTAAACCTAACTAACCTAAGGACATCACACACATCCATGCCCCAGGCAGGACTCGAACTTGCGACCGTAGCAGTCGCACGGTTCCGGACTGCGCGCCTAGAACCGCGAGTCCACCGCGGCCGGCGGCTCAATGTCAGGAACATAATTTATAATCGATATAGAGAACGGGATGAAACCTGGAGGTTTGCCTTGATAGTGATGCTGAGCGGAACTCTGAACCGTTGCCGTCAGGGCTGTGAATACTTGCAGATGCTCTCGTCTGACGAGCGAAACGAGCAGTGCAGCAACTAATACGCGACTTGTCTGTTTGTGTGCACATTAATTCATAACTGCTTTCACCTCTTGCATATCATGTCTAAATGCCGAAATTATGAAACCCTACAGAAAGCATTTAAAGCTGCCATTATGGTCGCCTGCGAACTGAGTGCAACAAATAATTCCCTAAAAGTCTAGCGAGTCACAGCAAGACAGAATTTTTAATGCTGATAGCTACTTTATTTCAAACGTGAACTTTCCAGAAAGAGGAAACCCGGATTCCGGATGCAGACGTCGGCGAATACACATGGGTGCAAAGCAGAGTGACGGGACCTGCGTTCTACGTTGTCGTTATCCTAAGGTCGGAGCCTGTTTTGATGCGGCTCTCAACGCTAGTCTACTCTGTGCAAGGCTCTTCATCTCTGCGTAATTACTCCAACCGAGATCCATGTCAGCATGATTACAGCGGGGAACCTGTGGCCTCCCTCTACAATTTTTATCCCACACTCTTCCCTCCAGTACTAAATTGGAGATTCGTTGACACTTTGGAATTTCCTATCAACCAGTCCCATCTTTTAGTCAAGTTTTAGCACAAATTCCTTTCCTCCTCAAGTCTTCCTCAGTAGTTACCGTATCTCTGTACCTAATTCTCAGCATTCTTCTGTAGCACCCCATTTCGAAAGCTTCTGTTTTATTCTTGTCCACTTTTCACAACCGTACAAGGCTACGCTTTAAATACGTTGTTAACATTAAATTGTTTCTTTTTTTAGAAATGTTTCTTTGCCGTTGGCAGTCTGTTTTATACCATCTCTGAGCCACCATTAATTATCTGCTGTCCAAACAGCAAAACTCATCCACTTTTAGTGTCTCATTTCCCAATCTAACTCCTTGGCATCGTTTGATCTAATTCGACTGTCACCAGCTGCCACATAGTCGCTTATACGAACAGTGCTCCAACACTGTCAAATGTTTCTTATTCCAGTCTTTGATCACAGTATCAATTCTTTTGACGATGTCCGGTTTCAGTCCGTAATGACCATCCTCAGATCTTTTCTACACCATGTCCTAAAGTGATAAGGCCATAATGGCATCGTCAAAACATACAGTCAGCACAGCATCATCACTTAGATCTAAAATAAGGTGTGGAATAGGCCACGTCGTCCAGTCATTATTGCTAGTGGCTACTGAAGTAGTTGACGATACCATTATGATCTTATCACTTTAGGACATAGTGTAGAAAAGATTTGAGGATGATCATTACGGACTGAAACCGGTCATCGTCAAAATAATTGATATTGTGATCAAAGACTGGAATAAAAAACATTTAATTCGACTGTATTGTGTTACCCTGATTTTACTTTCGTTCGTATTCATTTCATAATTTATTTTAAAGACACTATCCGTCCCGTTAAACTGATCTTCAAAGTCCTTTGGCGTATCTGATTTTCAGTCGACAAATTTCAAACTATATACGTGGATTAAGATATTTGTTCTGCACTTATCTGTCGGCCGTCTCGATAGCACTGAATAAATATGGGAACTGGACCAAACGCTATAGGTCCCTCCCTGTACTTGATATTATCACTGTGGTGTTACGGCTTAGAAGATAACATGCCGACAATTGTATTTACTCGTTTATGCAATCCTGCAGTGGGCGTTGACTAGAAAGAAAAGTTCAGGTGAGGGCGTTATCAAGGTGGTGATATGTGTAACGAGCTGGCCCGCCCGCTGGAGTGACGAAGACGGGGGAGTTGGTGGCAGCTGCCACCAGCGACGGCTTGACGAGCGGAGGCAGCTAGAGCGCAGCTATTGTCACTGTGCAAGGACGGTTGCGCAATCCAGCCAGCGGCCGACCACGCGAAATTAAGGCGGGCTGTGTCACAGCGACGAGGCCGCCTCTGTCTTCCTACCTGCTGTGTCGGCTCTAGTTGGCGAGCGGATCTTCCCGTACAGAGAACACACGCCGGACGCAGCACTGGGCAGCTGCAGTATTTGAAGACAAACACTGGTAACTTCTATGCAACCGGATATTAAACGCAAATTGATCTGTCGTTTCAGCGTTCCAGCTGGCCATCATCAGTTACGAAGCTGAACTGCTGATTGATACCCCAATGATGCCACCCCTATACATGGTACCCCAGGAGGGATGATCATTATGTAGTCATGTAACAGGAACTATTGAATCATATGGACATTTGACGCAGTTAGAATGGTTTCGGAGATACAAATTTAATGTACTCATACATTTGGTTTCGGGTTAGTGGCGCTCACTCACGAATGCCTCGTACCCACACAACCTCTTTGCCATTTTATTCTAGCCCAACCTACCTCACTGCTTTCAGCCTCTTCGCTCGGAATGTCTTTCTGCCATTAAATTATCCCGTTGAGAGTGCTGTTGTCCGTGGTGTGTTGTGATGTACTGCGAAGGACTGGGAGCAGATCAGAGAGGAGCTTAGTTTTACTGTGTGTGTACGTGCGCTGGCTGAAATGCCACACATCTACACTAATGAAGAATATGCAGATACGGCGTATGTGTATGACATCTGCAATGGTAGTGCTCTTCTTGCTCTCGAATGCCGTCGGCGCTGTCCTGATCGTAGTATGTTCACCATTTAAAAGCACATTGTGTGAAACAGGTATTTTTCCAGCTTCCCATTTTCCTTCTGAACGTGTAGTTCAATGTTTCAACCGATTATTGAAATACACTAACATAGTACTTCTATCAGCATACGGCGACTTTCTGCACGTATCAGTGCCCAACGAACATGTGTATGGTGAACATTACAAGCGGAAAATTTGTACCCATTTCACGTACAGCTTGTCCACACTCTTCACATTGGCGACAGTGTCGTACGACTTGAACTTTGTCACCGGGTAAATGATACTAGTCACTTGCTTCCATTAATACTAGTCACTGATGAAGCTACATTTGCACGGAGCGGAATCGACAACACACACAATAATTATCGATGGTAGCAGTCTCCAAGCTGGTTTTTCGATCACTACTTAGTGTGGCATGATCAGTAACATGTTAAGTCGACTCATTTTAGAAGAGCAAATCATGGGAGAGAACTACGTGCATTTTTTCGAAAATTCTTCATACTTCCAGAATGACGGAGCCCCTCCATATTTTACCAGACTTGTGAAGGAAGATCTCAGCCGCACTCACCCTAATCGCTGGATTGGTCATAGTACTACAGTTGACTGGATACCAAGATCGCCGGACCTTACGCCATTAGATCATTTTGAGGGGTTGGATGAAATCTGGGGTGTGCAAACGAAAGGTTAATACGTGACATTAACTGCTTGATCGTATCGTGGACGTTGCTGCCCCCATTAGGGAACGTGCAGTGTCACTCAGACAAGCAACACACGTTTGCTTAAGAGTGCACAAATGTATTGAAGTTGACGGTGAGATATTCGAACATTTATTGTGAACTGTACAAAAATTGTAATGTGACGAGTAAGATAATACTAGAGGTGATGGCATTAAACACGTATTTTTCAATTTTCTCATCATGTAATGTTTACTACCTGTTATCCACGTGTGCATGTGTGGACCTTACAAAGTATTCCATATGAGAAGATAAATAACAATTTACATTAAAGATGTTCTGTCCCGGAAACCATTTGGAATAGAAAATTTGTCCATATGAAGTTCCTCGCTTCAAATGATCGTTCCTGTAATGTCCTTCAATATTGACCATTTCCTCCCAGGACACCCTGTAGAAAGTCTACACGAGTTACCGGCACGTCAGCTACAGCCAGCCAGTGCTGCCCCCTTAAGCTGCACATACTGCGACACAGATGGTGAGTGGTGGGAGGAGCGATATATAGCAACCCAGGACAACTGCAACTAAATATTTTGACGGCCGCGTCCCAAGCGTTGTGGGGCGGTAATCGTTTGTTGGACCATCCGAGAAGCGCAGATGATGATGTAAAACAGTTGCTGTCTCTCCTTGCGCTGGGGGCTTGGGATGCAAATTAACGATCATTTTAAAAAGGTTTATCAACACTTCAGTCCCTCGGCCAGCCAAGACTAAAGCGCTCTTCGGATGTGTTACGAATAATTCGGGACTAAGGAAGCCAGGCGTGTAGAGACTAGTGTCCCTGTGGCATAACGTATATAGGCCAACCTCGACGTTGGGCGCCCGTAAGCTCCGTATATAGGCCGTATAATTTGTACGGTTCACGGAGGATGCACGTGTATGCGTACGTGCAAGCAAAGAGAAGCAACAATCCGAGAAATCTTCGCTGACTGAGTGTTGTTTAGCCCACGGGAATTTGCTGAAATAAGAAGGAAACGCAGACAGTTGCTGCCGCGTCTCGGTATTTGGAGTATCCTTAGGAGATCGACAAATTAGCAAGTAATCTCAATAAAAAGAGTTTCCTACAAGCAAAACGTGGGCCCCATTTTAATATGTTCCATCACAATGCTTCTCTCGGTCGGCAGCAGATTTAGTGACAATTGTCTCAATTACGATTTATTGCTCCTCTTAGCAATCGCCACATTTTTTCCAGATATCACTCTCGCTCTTATGAAGTATATGTGCAATTCTGTACAATGCTGCATCACTTAATTTTCGTCTTACTCTCCAGACAGTCTCACAAAGCGCAGCTTCATTAGAGGCTGATCCCAACAGTCGGTATTTTCTCCCAGTCAGTGCTACACATCAGCAGCATATCATGGACTGAACTTTCGTACTTCTACTAACATATGGCTATCCTTACAATCCAGCACGCTTCAATAGAGAGAGTCCCGGGTTGTTCTGCCAAATTCTTGGTTAAATAGTGCGAAGGGTCATATGGAAGAAACCATATGACTACGGAGAACAGTAAAATCGGAGCTGTGACCGTTATGGAAGTCACGATTCGGCCCATTCACTTCAGCACTACTTGTTGCCAAAAACAAGCACAGAAGATACATTCACCATTGGAGCTCGAACCCACTACTTCTACACGATTTCCCGTCGTAGGGGCGCGTCTCAGACCTCGGCAGCGGAGATGTGTTCCCGTATTTTACGCAAGACAGATTTAATTAACGGTACTGGCAACTGCGGTGCCTTGAGTTTTCCTCATTCTCACTGCGGCAACTTTGTACTACACAATGTTAATTACCACTGGAATCTCGCTTAGTAAGTTATCTTCTTGCCTGCCTCGACCAGCTATGTGATGAACAACTTGGATAGCAAGACAGAGTTTTCCTCGTTCAAACCGGTTAGCGCGTGAATTACCACTGTGAAATGCCACAAGGATGTTTTGGACTCGTAACATGTTAAAATTTGCTGCGAAATTCTGTTCGAATTACAGTCTGATGTGTTACACTTCCGAAACAGCGTTTATGCTCATAAAGTTTAGAGTATTTAATCAGAATCAGAGAAAAATGGCATCTACGCCTGGTACTAGAGATAATATTCTCATGGAAGTATTTTCTGAATGAAAAAACTGTTTAGTCAATGGACGAACTGAAATAAAATTTTGCTAGTCAATACAATTTTCCATATTGATCGCTGTTAATGTTTTTATCCTTTAAATATACGCTGTAACCCTTTTCGGCTCCAACCTTCGACAGATTACATAACAAAAGACTAGTGATATTTCTACCAGAAATACAATAATACATTAAATAGAACAGAATGAAGATTTACCACATTTAAAATCTCTCTACACTGCATCCCGTCAATTCACCAGCACGCTTACACCCTGGCTAGTGCTGTCTAGTCAGGTAGCCTATGTTAAATAACAATCCGTGGCCGTTAGGTGACGTTAAAAGCAGTTGGACTTGTCATCTAAAATTCAGGTTAACGTTCACAATTTAAGCATACAGTAGCTTCAAAACCTAATTTATAAGAAGGTGAATTGAAACTGTAGCGCTAGATTAAAAGTAACGTCTAGAAATAGAACAGTTGTTTCATAAAATAAACGTAATGTGTAGAGTGAAACGCCTTCACCAAGCAGAATATCACGTTCATATGCTACTTTTCGTATGTAATAGTTATGTTCGTAAGTAAATCTGACTTCATCGTAATCCAGGATGAAATTAATCCTTGTAAAAAGTCCCTTCCGATGTTGCAGGTTTCTTGCAATCTTCAATATTAGTGATTGGATTGTTTGCAATCATAAGCGCAGACACAACTAACTTCACCTAGACGTCCTGTATTAATACGTAAACGATATCTTATTCATATCGAGTTGCTGGTTTGACCAACAGACAGACTTTGGTCTTTCGATGTATGAACAATATTTTTTGTTAATTCCTTTTTTCTAGGTAGTCGAAAATGTCGACATGAAACCTAAAAGTTCTGAGCATATAGCGCCTTCTCATTTCTGCTCGAATATAAGAGGGGAGAGAAACCTGCGGAAATTTCGCTTTCACAACTTGGTCCATTAAGTCATTTGCTAAATGGTGCTTGCCTGTTGTCCATCGTGTGTTCGTCGGCCACGGCCAATATGACAACGTTTGCAGTGTCAACAACACAAGTATAAACAATAGACGCGAGATGCTTTTATAGATTACTCTTTATGAAATGAGCGTGCTGTATTTTATGAAATGACCGTAAGCTCAGTTTGGAGGCGTTACTTTGAATTCTAGCGCGACAGTTCCAGTTCACTTTATAAAAAAGTTTTGAAATGAGTGTGTGCTTAATTTATGAACGTTAATTTTAATTCATAGTCCAATTGCATTTAACGCCACCTGATGGTCACAGATTATTTAACAGAGGCTGCCAGCTTAAACAGTATTAGTCACGGTACAAGTGTACATGTGAGCTGACGAGATACAGGGTATCGAGATCTTAAACATATTACTATATGTGTGGTAGGAATATTAGTAATTTGTTCTGTTTATCTGATATTTTAATGGCTGTGGCCGGAACGCGTTAAGGGGTAAAAAGTACAAATATTAAAGAGAGATCAAGACGGATAATTATATTCACTAGTGATTTTAGGGCATTTACAAGAAAAACGATTGTTGGTTTCGTGAAATGGTAAAGGGAAAGAGACTCCAGTGTCTCTGCATCAGTCATTGTGCTGACCTGAGGAGCAGGTTAAGGTGAAATTTGATTGCACGTGGTTGTATGAACAGACACCATCGATTATGAAATCTGATGGTGGGTAATACTGTGACAGATAGAGGGTTTCGTGAATGGATTGTCTTACCAATTCTGCGTGTTATGTAATATTTCACTGGCACAACGTGCTGAAAGAAGACGAATGAGCATCACAGAAATTATGATTCTACAGCTATAAATTGCAGTGAGGGATGCAGCACAGTCTTCCGTGCACAGTCACAGCTGATATACAGCTGAAAAATACATGGTAATGAGACGAAATTGCATTCAGCAACGGTGAATGGTGCTGGCAGCCAACGCCTGAGAGTGGTGATGTCACGCAGCGTTTCGATCAGTAACGCTCATGACGTTGGTCTGCTGCAGAGGGGGAAACTGACTCCAGCTGTACAGATTGGTACAAAAAATACGTGAACGAGGATTGATTGGGAGTAGAACAAATTGAGTCTGAGGTGCAACTGTTACGTAGTGCAAAACGCATAGTTACAACTTAGGAACTGTTCCAGTAGAAACTGTGTACCGTTCATCATGTAGTGCGGCACTGGTGATGGGTGAGGAAATCTGGAAAGTATCTTCCACACCATAATTCTGGCAAAAATAGACAGTGATGTTGCAGTCAGGCGGCTGGGCGTACCAGTTGTGGGGTTGAAATTTATCCACATATTAGTGAACCACACTTGAACAGAGGTAACAGAGTGAATTATGCTCATCCATTTGAAACACTGCCCTTTTTAAGGAGAACTATACTACCATTCTACATCTACGTGGATACTCTTCAAATCACATTTAAGTGTCTGGCAGAGGGCTCATCGAACCACCTTAACAATTCTCTATTATTCCAATCTCGTATAGCGCGCGGAAAGAATGAACACCTATATCTTTCCGTACGAGCTCTGATTTCCCTTATTTTATCGTGGCGATCGTTCCTCCCTACGTAAGTCGGTGTCAACAAAATATTTTCGCATTCGGAGGAGAAAGTTGGCGATTGGAATTTCGTGAGAATCCGTCGCAAAGAAAAACGCATTTCTTTTAACGATTTCCAGCCCAAATCCTGTATCATTTCTGTGACGCTCTCTCCCATATTTGGCGATAATACAAAACGTGCTGCCTTTCTTTGAACTTTTCAACGTACTTTATGTCCTATCTGGTAAGGACCCCACACCGCGCAGCAGTATTCTAAAAGAGGACGGACAAGCGCAGTGTAGGCAGTCTCCTTAGTAGATCTGTTATATTTTCTAAGTGTCCTGCCAATAAAACGCAGTCTTTGGTTAGCCTTCCCCACAAGATTTTCCATGTGTTCCTTCCAATTTAATTTGTTCGTAATTGTAATACCTAGGTATTTAGTTGAATTTGCGGCTTTTAGATTAGATTGATTTATCGTGTAACCGAAGAGTAAAGAGTTCCTTTTAGCACTCATGTGGATGACCTCACACTTTTCGTTATTCAGGTTCAACTGCCACTTTTCGCACCATTCAGATATTTCTTCTAAATCGTTTTGCAGTTTGTTTTGATCTTCTGATGACTTTATTAGTCGATAAACGACAGCGTCATCTGCAAACAACCGAAGACGGCTGCTCAGATTGTCTCCAAAATAGTTTACATAGATAAGGAACAGCAAAGGGACTATAACACTACCTTGGGGAACGCCAGAAATCACTTCTGTTTTACTCGATGGCTTTCCGTCAGTTACTGCGAACTGTGACCTCTCTGACAGGAAATAACAAATCCAGTCACATAACTGAGATGGTATTCCATAAGCACGCAATTTCACTACAAACCGCTTGTGTGGTACAGTGTCAAAAGCCTTCCGGAAATCCAGGAATACGGAATCGATCTGAAATCCCTTGTCAATAGCACTCAACACTTCATGTGAATAAAGAGCTAGTTGTGTTTCACAGGAACGATGTTTTCTAAACACATGTTGACTGTGTGGATACACTTGAGTACTTGGAACAGCAACTGGCCCGCGAAGAGTAACAGTACCAACAGAAAACGGATTGGCCAGTAAGCCACCTTCATGTTTAAAGTTAGAAATCACTTACTTGATGCGGTGGCCTTCATACTCAGTCAAGGTCAATATTAAATAATTACGGTAGCTTTACATTGTGATAGTGCGTCTTTCGTGATGTGGCTGAAATTAACTAGGAAGCAGCTTCCAGCTTGTGGTTGTGGAAGCAAGTTTCTTTGCAGTAAAACGGAAAATACACAGTTTAGATTTTATCGTCCCGTCGGCGTCGCAGTCTTTAGAGACAATGATAGGGGGAAGAACCAGCCTTGCCATTGTATGAGTAAATCTCCCTAAAGTCGTCTCAAGTGACAAGAAGAAAGAACGAGAAAGGGAAATAAATCACGATGGAATTAGACTCCAGCTGCTCTGACGTACGAGTGTCGTCGCTCTGCTCGTGGAGGAGGGATGTTGGGCAAGCGTAGAGAGCGACCTCCACGACATAAGGGGCTGCTAATAGATTGGACTAAAGGCGCCAGCCATCAGCCGCGGGCCACGGACCTTGGCACCGTTCGGCGAGTCTCTGTCCGTCAGAAGCAACAGCGGACGCGTCCCGTCCAGAGGCGTAGCTGCAGCTGGGAGGCACCTCGCAGCCGCGAGAGAAGAGACGAGCGGTCTGCCGTGCTGGCTACCGGCTAGAAAGCGGCGTTCCGCGCCCGCTGCACGGAAACTGCTCTGTGGTTGCGGCGGCGGCTTGCGGTATGCGCCGCAAGTGCGCGCTTTCCCTGCCTTGAGGGAAGCACGCTTCCATTCTGCTTAGATCCACAGTTTTAACTGCTCGTGCTGCCAGTTAGTGTTTCAGGCTCGGCTCTCCTCACCCCCTTCGCCCACTAAGCTTTCTATAAAAAAAGCTAGCTGTTACCCGCAGCTGTGCTCACCTACCAGTAGTGATGGAGAGCAAGCAAACTACTGCACGTGCAATAACGTCAGCTGACCCCCCCCCCCTCTCTCTCTCTCTCTCTCTCTCTCTCTCTCTCTCTCTCTCTCTCTCTCTCTCTCTCTCTCTCTCTCAGGATAATGATAGCTCGTGATGTGACCACCCTCCCCCCAACTATTCCTAGGTATGATGGCGTGTCACGCGCAGAGGCGCCGCCGAGCGGTCCTTGCAGAAGATCGTGGGCATGTATACGTGTACATCATGCAATTTTTTAACATAATGTTACCTTCCATTAGGAATGCGGGTCTAACATTCTGCGTGGTGTCTGTCTGTTCTAAGTCGTGTCTCCCTACCACTTTCGCGCAACGACGCTCTGAGCGTGTTTTTTAGGGAATTGACTAGTTTGAACTTGGGACCTGTTGCTGGTAAGGAGACGCCAGACCACACATGACATGTAGAATTCAGAAGAGTGCAGTGAGACTAGCGATGATACAACCAAATACTTAATGATTTCAGCATCAGCTCCACTGCACTCCCTGTAAAAGAATCTTAATACTAACTAAATTTAGTGGAAGGGGTTCAAGGCTTTCCTATTTTTAGTTAGCTGGTAAAATAACGTCGAAAAAGCAGTTAAGTTGACCATTGGAAATTTTATTCTACTCAAAAAACATTGTTTATAAATTGCACTATTGATAAAAGGAAATATTTTAATACAGGATGATAAAAACCAACTGCGTTCAACAAAAATGTGAACAAATATTCCCTGAGTGGGTTTCCAAGTTCTACAATGGATCGAAGGATGACCTATTGCATATCGCATCTATAATCTAGGTTTAAGTTTCATAAAAGAGAAAACTATCCAAATGATCTACAGAGACCCTCAATTATCTTTAATTACTTATTTAACTTGTCGTAAGTTAGTGGCTGATGTGGATTCTCAGTAATTATAAAACAGAAAAATCATCGCGTTTCAGAATTTAACTTCAAGTAGCAAATGTGAATACCATGAGCTTTTATTGACGATCGACACTGGTATTACGTAAAAAGGGGATGTAACAGATGAGAATTCTGCAGTTCTCAGTGAAGCGTTATGCACTGTTATGTGGCATCGCGTGCGTTCATTACCTTGACGGTGTTAAGGCAGTGTCAGGGGGCGGCGGGTGGCGCAGCTCCACACAGCTCGCCAGCTCGGAAGCAACTCTCCTAACTTCTCCTTACTACAATTTACCGAAGTTGGTTTTAGAAAAGCTATCTGGCTGTGTTTTCAACTGACCAATCATGGTCTCAGTGGTAACCTTAAGCTCCGCCTACACAAATTCTGTCTTCAATGAGAAACGTTATACTTTTCGTGGTGGGGCAATGTTTTCAACGTTTGCAACGTAACAGACGCGAAAAAGTCTCACGCTAAAACTTGCAGCTGGTGTGGCCCTTTCAGTGTTATTGTAAGATCTACACTGTTCTTCTGGATGGCTCTAGCTTTTAACATGGGCTGGGGGCTGGTCCTGGTGGTTAGCTGGCGACGTGGGTGTCCGTACCTTATCGTAGGGCCTTCTCGCTTACACGACTCTGCTCTCTGCTTCTGTGCTCGTTTCTCCCCTCGGAACTGCGTCTGTTTCACGGTGGGAAGGTATGACATGCATAATGGCGCTCTTGTGTTAGTCTGTGGTATTCCATTTGCTCACTCGTTGATCCTATTACTTTGGTTAATTTAATGTCACGATTTATTCGGAGCTATGTGACATACTGCCGGATTTGCTATCATGTCAGGGTCTTCATGGAAGGTGTTGGATTTGCCTGACACCTTACACGGGTACACTCAAAGACTGTGACATGATTTTCAAATGATAGAGGCGATCTGTCGTCCTTTTCTTTCAGGTTTTATTAGGCAAATCTAGATTTCGGCTAGTGCCTAGCCATTATGTGCACTATTTCATAGTATCAGTGCGTGTCCTAGTGCGCAAAGTCTTGAACGAACTGTGACGAATGCCCGAAAAACAGGGGACTGATGTACTAGGACACGCTTTGATACTATGAAATAGTGCATTGTTAATGGCTAGGCACTAGGCGAAATCTCAATTTGATTAATAAAAACTGAAAAAAAGGACGATTGATTGCTGTCCTCTACCATTTGACATTTTAAAAATGTGGTTTATATTCACTGACGCAAATTAAGGCGCTCCTTTCCTTACTTCACTCTCTTCAGGGTCGATTATTTTTGCTACTTTCTGCAGTAGCCTTTGGTCGTCCTCGGGGTTCAGGGTATGTCCATACCCAATTTCATGAAAATAGGTTCAGTGGTTTGTCGTGGAAACACAACCAACAGAGCTATTTTTCCATTTCGCAATATTAGTGTAAAGGTATGGATTAAATACATTTAGGTCTATACAGGATGTAGAAACTTCCAGTTACAAATTTTTAGGACTCCTAGGAGGTAGTGAGTGCACATATCGAATAGGAACCAGAGTGCAAAAACGTACCGTTTCTGTTCCACGACTGTTTCAGTTCAGATGTTTAACTCATCCACTTCTACTTGAGGAATTGAATTAGGCGTGATGCAGTACAATTATTAGGTAACAATTCGAAAGGAAACATGACGAAACATATATTTACAAATTCATTACATATTTGTATTGATACTTTAACATTACGTATTTACATTATTTCGAAACAGAAAAGAAACAAGATTACTGTACGTACAGAACACAAATGTGCTTAAGTGATAAATGGGTGTTTCGTTACGTTGTAACGTTGCTGCTTTATTTTGCTATGTAAGCGTTACTGCTTGCCAATAAAAGCGGGTTAAACGCTGTGAGCTGTCTGGGGAAGTTAATCTTGCATTACTAAGCAACTGTTTCATCAGGTATCTAGTCTAGGTTTACCAAATTCCCAAACAGACTAACATTAATTATAATCTTTTAATAGTCATCCAACAACCGGTAATATATATATATATATATATATATATATATATATATATATATATATATATATATATATATATACTCCTGGAAATTGAAATAAGAACACCGTGAATTCATTGTCCCAGGAAGGGGAAATTTTATTGACACATTCCTGGGGTCAGATACAGCACATGATCACACTGACAGAACCACAGGCACATAGACACAGGCAACAGAGCATGCACAATGTCGGCACTAGTACAGCGTATATCCACCTTTCGCAGCAATGCAGGCTGCTATTCTCCCATGGAGATGATCGTAGAGATGCTGGAAGTAGTCCTGTGGAACGGCTTGCCATGCCATTTCCACCTGGCGCCTCAGTTGGACCAGCGTTCGTGCTGGACGTGCAGACCGCGTGAGACGACGCTTCATCCAGTCCCAAACATGCTCAATGGGGGACAGATCCGGAGATCTTGCTGGCCAGGGTAGTTGACTTACACCTTCTAGAGCACGTTGGGTGGCACGGGATACATGCGGACGTGCATAGTCCTGTTGGAACAGCAAGTTCCCTTGTCGGTCTAGGAATGGTAGAACGATGGGTTCGATGACGGTTTGGATGTACCGTGCACTATTCAGTGTCCCCTCGACGATCACCAGTGGTGTGCGGCCAGTGTAAGAGATCGCTCCCCACACCATGATGCCGGGTGTTGGCCCTGTGTGCCTCGGTCGTATGCAGTCCTGATTGTGGCGCTCACCTGCACGGCGCCAAACACGCATACGACCATCATTGGCACCAAGGCAGAAGCGACTCTCATCGCTGAAGACGACACGTCTCCATTCGTCCCTCCATTCACGCCTGTCGCGACACCACTGGAGGCGGGCTGCACGATGTTGGGGCGTGAGCGGAAGACGGCCTAACGGTGTGCGGGACCGTAGCCCAGCTTCATGGAGACGGTTGCGAATGGTCCTCGCCGATACCCCAGGAGCAACAGTGTCCCTAATTTGCTGGGAAGTGGCGGTGCGGTCCCCTACGGCACTGCGTAGGATCCTACGGTCTTGGCGTGCATCCGTGCGTTGCTGCGGTCCGGTCCCAGGTCGACGGGCACGTGCACCTTCCGCCGACCACTGGCGACAACATCGATGTACTGTGGAGACCTCACGCCCCACGTGTTTAGCAATTCGGCGGTACGTCCACCCGGCCTCCCGCATGCCCACTATACGCCCTCGCTCAAAGTCCGTCAACTGCACATACGGTTCACGTCCACGCTGTCGCGGCATGCTACCAGTGAGCCGGCCGAAGTGGCCGTGCGGTTAAAGACGCTGCAGTCTGGAACAGCAAGACCGCTACGGTCGCAGGTTCGAATCCTGCCTCGGGCATGGCTATTTGTGATGTCGTTAGGTTAGTTAGGTTTAACTAGTTCTAAGTTCTAGGGGACTAATGACCTCAGCAGTTGAGTCCCATAGTGCTCAGAGCCATTTGAACCATTTTGCTACCAGTGTTAAAGACTGCGATGGAGCTCCGTATGCCACGGCAAACTGGATGACACTGACGGCGGCGGTGCACAAATGCTGCGCAGCTAGCGCCATTCGACGGCCAACACCGCGGTTCCTGGTGTGTCCGCTGTGCCGTGCGTGTGGTCATTGCTTGTACAGCCCTCTCGCAGTGTCCGGAGCAAGTATGGTGGGTCTGACACACCGGTGTCAATGTGTTCTTTTTTCCAGTTCCAGGAGTGTATATAAAAAGAGAATTTAAATAAAAAGAAAGAAATCAGTTTATATTTGGAAATTTATTTTAAGATTGATCATTGAAATTTCAGCATATTACATATGATTCCTAACTAAACTGGTGCCTTATTTAGGATTGTGAAAATGTGAGATTGCAATCTTACGGAACACATCAAATATGGAGCCAAGATTGGGAGACTGCATACAACACTGCATTCATAAAACAACACGCAAAGAACGTTGAAACGCATGCAAGAGAAAGTTAACCACTACAAACAGATTCAAATTTTTACCCAAAGAAATTACGTTCGTAGCACAATCCTGTCCGTCATGTAATTACCACACACTGGTATACTAAATTCATATTAACTCTTTGTGAAATCTTAGCGAAAAGAATAGCTCAGGGCTACTTTGATGATTACACCACATGCTTCACGTGGTCAACTTGGTTTACACAAAGCGTATAACTCCACAATAATTTTGATAATTAAAATAAATTAGATCGAAAAGCAATTTACAAAAGAAAAACCTCGAACTGGTTATTAACGTCTTACTGTTAACCTGACGGGTCAAACAGTTATATAAGCACGTGGTGCTGGTCTCGCAAAGTACATCCCACGTGGGTTGAACATAAAGAAAAGTTGCTATATTGAAAATATTGTCAAGACGAGACGTTATAATCACACAAGCATTCGCATTTAAGATTGATCTTAGAGTTACTGATCAACACATGGTTCCACTTTACTCACAAAGTAGTGACAAAGCAACTACCGGAAAATAATCTGAACTTCACACGAGAATTGCACTGCGCTGCAATTTAAGATAACATTAGATATTTTAGAGCTAAACCTGAAATAAAGGTGATTAAATTTTCAGTTAGGCTGAACTTAACAAATCCATTGTCCTACGGACTTAGCAGACACGCGCTTAGCCGGAGATCTTACCACTTCAGACGCTCGCCACGGACCAACTGACCTGCGCTACTACCGAGCGTGCTTCCTGAGGGTGGCTCACAAACACAAACGGAAGTGGCCAGAGGGGCAGCTTCCTATACCAACATGACAACAGACGGACAGGACCATACTAAGGATAGAAACCTCTTTGCTTTTAGAAAGCGTAGCTACCTGTTCCGACGTTGGTCCTACTGTTCTCTAACAGACAGCCTTGTCCGCTACCCTCAAGCATGCAACTAGAAATACATTTGCTCATTCATCCTCTCACACAGAAGGGAAGGGGGATGACAGTATCTTATCATATACAGTATATAAAAGAAAGCGGATGTAGGTTCCGTATGAGACTGTGTGACATGAATTACATATAAACTGTGTTTTAAAGTGTAGTAGTGTGACAGATCGTTCTTGTTTATGTGTAAAAGTAACACGTTCCACTACTCAGTCTCCTCCCAGATAGTCAGAAACGCCACAGTAAATTTAGAAGAGGAATTTATGCCGTAAAAGACAACAGATTTAAGAAATTAAACATGAAAGGAATCCAACAGAGACCTTTCAACGTTACCTTTCGAATTGTTACCTAATAACTGTACTGCGTCACACCTAATTCAGTTCATCAAGCAGAAGTCGACGAGTTAAACATCTTAACTGTAGCCGTCGTAGAACAGAAACGGTACGTTTGCGGACATCGTTTCTTATTCAAAACATTGCGTTCTCACGCCCCCTCTAAAAGCCCTAGATTGTAACGGGAATTTCCGAACACAGTGTATAAGCACATAAAAGCTTAAAGCTGTACAAACAGCTCAATGATTGGAATACGTCTTCAGTGAACTGGTCGCTGATTATTGATCGCTCTGAAAGATTAAATTTGTTTACCATCGCCTGACAATCCAGACTACACACCGCTTACTCAAGAGTGCATGGTGTCATCTGCCCTGAAATAAGTGACTTACCTTTCGCTCAGCATGCTGATTTGTGTCTGATGTACCGACGTTCTCGAAAGAAAACACGCATCAGCAGATGCAGCAGCTAAACAGGAATAACCTAGATTTTTTTGCTTGTCAGAAACAATCTGTTGCGGCGTGTGGCGTGAGGTGCAATACACATACGATAGAATATTCAAAACTTTACTATGAATCATGGAGGTGCGTTTTACTTTAATAAAATCGTTTCTGAGAAATCAAACTCTGATTATTGGCAAAAAGCCTGCACAAAAGGGACTCCAACAATTACAAGAAACTAAAAAAATACTTTTAAAATTCCTCAGTCTTCTCCATCAATATAAAGAATAAAGCATTATAAATGAGTTTTCATCTCTCTAATAAAGTATTCCAGATTATTTCTCCCAGATTCTCAAATAAGATCTAATTGCCTGAAAAACTCAACTGCTCGCTACTATGCCTCAAAGAATGCCCCAGCGCTGTACAACTGGCTGACTAGCACCTCAACCATAGATAAAACTTAACAGTCAAAGATGTTATTCACTATTCGTGTAGTGCGCTCATTCATCTTTGTCCCAGTACAGGGAAGATGAATTATTTACAATAGCAGAAAACGTATGAGAACCTGCCGATCTGTACACACAGCTTTCGGACTGAAATATGCCTTCAGTGAAATGGTCGCTGATTATTCATCGCCCTGGAAGGTTAAATTTGTTTCCTATACCAGGACTCCGACGTACCAACGACCTAGCGTCAGTTTTAGAAGAAATAACGCCTCCAGCTAAAGTAAGACGCCAAGGAGCAGCAGGAGCAAGCACCCGCTTCCGGCTTTCAGCCGACAAATAACACGAAGAAAAAGTGCCAATCGTTATCCCGCAGTTCCAAACGCACAAAAGCTCCTCTCGGCGCTACGACTTTCGGAGAAAGCCATTGGCTGCAGTCGCGTAAGCATTCCCATCGACTCGTATTCGGAAAGAGAAATTTAAAATACGCATCCGGCCAACCTGATCAGTAACTCCCACTGTATCTGTAAATCACTCAAGGCAAATCCCAGGATTTCAATAATTCCTCATCCCTTTCCAACTGATGAAGGCGACCGCGCCTACTCATCGCCACGAATTTCATCCAAATTATGATGTATGCAGGCCTTGGACAGAAATGAGTGAAAAAGAATTGGAACTCCACAGGACCAACTGTTTAATGGAAAAAAATCTAGGTGCTAGTAGTACTCACGCTCTGAGGGTTCCGTACAAACTTAATTATGTATACAGATAAGTCATCAGTCCCAGGTATTGAGAAACTGGAAGATTTTTACCTATTAAGGACACTGATACCGGCAGGATATAGGCCTTGAGGATTCAAAGACTTTCGAGAATCTTTTAGTCTTAAGTTTGAAGTTGGATAGTAAATTACAAGGCAAATGTTTCTTAGTGAGATTAAATTATAAATTAGTGATTTCGGATTTTTTTCCTTTACATTGCTAAACGTTGTCCTCAACAGATACCATTGTTCTGGGCCTAGATGTTACGATGAATGACTTTCGACACTCGCAGATATGTGACTAATAGCCGTATCTTTTGACTGCATTGACTCAGAAGCTTACATGTTTTACGCTGAAGGGACCACAGATCTTAGTATGTGACACAAATCGCAACTTGATGCGTCTACCCGTTCCCGGGAAAAGGGATTTCCAACAGTCCGAGAGATGGACGACAAAATGATCCTGTAAGCGTTACGTTTTTACCGATTGAGCTACGGAACCCTAAGAGTAGCATTTTAGGCACGGCTCGGGCGAAGCATGATGCATTTGCTAGCGTGGTTTCCAGGCGTAGCTGGCGCAGCGGAAAGGGTACAGAGCAGTAATGCGGAGACTGCGAATTTGTCCCTGTACGGGAACTTCTAATATTTTCAATGTACTCATTACTTACATTGCAAAATAAACCGAAATTATGTTCATTACATTATCTTTATTATTTTCATAAAAGGCATGCAAAGCTAAGACAAAGCAAACTTTAGGATTAAAAATAAATTTCTGAGAAAGAACTGTAAGTCTTACACGAGAACCTCGTGTGTAAAGTTATGTTTTATTATTTTACGATTGATGATTTACCCGTGCTGAGGTGATACTTATCGTAAAGACAGAAAAACAGTTGTTTTCTCGGCATCTTTCACTCGTTGTAAACGTCAGTTACATGGCTGTTTCAAAGTTTTTGGAGAGAAAAGCTTTGTTTACATTCATAAGCTTCTCTCATCGCACAGTTTGGCAGCAGACTACGCGTAATCCATCACGTCGCCAAATAAGGGCTAGCATGTCAGTTGACGTACGGTGGAATGTATTTTGATGCAGTCTTCACTGGTACACAATGGTAATCCTAAATCTTGAAAAATCTCGTCGTATAGTGGTGGACTTGTTTGTCCTCCCCACGAGTCATTAACAGAAGAAAATTTGTTCTGACGTAGGGCTTCATTACATCGGTCAAATTTCTGTACAAGGCTGTTCTACGTTTCACAGATTTTGATGAAGTAATGACGACATTCCTATATTTTGCCTTTGCCTTCGCCTTCGCCTTCGCTTTTAATGCCTTATTTCGGTTTAATTTCAGTGTAAGTAGCCTAAAAATTAAATAGTAAAAAATGCTTTACACTTACGGAACCGCGACCCTCGGATTATCGTTCTGTGATCGTTCCGCTGCGGCACTGGAAACGATGCCAGCATAATATAAATGGCCGACGATTCGGCAGACACGCGCCAAAAACGCTAATTTTTTTTGTAAACGCGGTGTCATCTGGAGTTCCCACTTCCGTCACATTCCTGGCCAAGTCCTGGATACACTATAAATCTGGACGAAATCGGTGGTGATGAGTAGGTGGGGTCCCCTTAAGAGTTACATTTCTCTGCGACGACGTTGATGTCGGATGAACGTTAACCCTTTCTACCTGGTCTTCCTTCCTATAAATACATATACACAGTGCTTCATTATATAAGAAATGTTTGTGGTTGTCAACGATGATTCTTAACCCTTACACAATTTGTCTAGCTCGCAATTTGTATTATCCCATCTAACGCGTTTTAGCCTAGCCATCATCCGGCCTAAATAGTTAAAAAGGAAGCTGAAGAAATCCATTGTGAGTTAATGGGCAAACAGATCAGCACAGTCTTCTAACACCATTAGTAGACACCAAAATAAAGAGGGATAAGCACAAAGCGGCCAGTCGACATTCGAATAGTACTAGGGTGATAAAAATTGTGATTACATAGTGTAGTATAGCATAGTTTACTTGAGTGATTAACTAAAAAATACATGCTTCCTTGGGGCTCATCTGGCATTCACTAGTATAATGTTCAGTATAGTTGTGGACAAGATACACTATATCTACATTTTTTATTCTGGCGTGTGTCAATGGTGTCTGAATGTTTCTAGCTCATCTGTTTGTCACAGCGACTATCTTCTTCCGTTCCCTTTTTCTTTTTAGACCAGATAATAGCTATGTTCGAAACGCGTCCTAAGGAATGATGAGAAAATTCCGATCTAGAGAAATCGAGCCTGTAACTGAACATCTGCAGAGGCAGTTAGTTCCTTTATTTTGTGCCACATCAACAAAAATTCCTCTCTACGCCTCTTGCGGGTGCTAACATGACGAGTCAGTACTCCGCAACACCACTACAGAATAATAGCCGTAAGACAGCAACGATGAAACTGTTACGCTAAACGTACACACTATTCGATGGTTCCAGGCAGAACAACCCAGTCCTGCCGATCTACATGCAGTGGAAACGGTGTATCCTAGGCCGTATGTGTTCTGCTACAACTGCCAATAATAGTCTGGACATGAGCTTTTCCTGCTATAAGCAGTCCTGCTAAAATAGTGGTGTCACTGACTTACAGAAACATCAGTTTAATTAAAACGTTGGTAAAATAAACATCCTTCATTAGTACGCTATTGGGAACCTACTGATATGTCTGCGAAAGACAAGAGTTCACAACATTTCCGCAACGTGCTCAATGTACGTTGTGACCTGTCTAGGATATCGCGTGAATATGAAGATGGTAGGTTGACTGGTGAGTGGATTATTTGACTCGCTGGAGATTGGCGTCGAAACAGAGCGAAGAACTGAACACTTCTACGACTAACCTAGAAACACTTTTCATATCCTATAATGTGGACGTAATAGGGATCGTGATTATGACGCGAAAATAATTCACGAATAGTTATTAATAATGCATTATATTTCCGGTTTGTGCAGAGCATCTTTACCTCTACTTATGTTAAAGTAAGACCATTTTTTCCACTGCAGTTCAGAGAGTACTGATAGGATGTGGCTATAATAAAACACAGTATAGTCGAAATTATCAATAGCCTCCTGAATATTGAGGAGAGACCCGAACTTGAAAAGATTGTTAACAATACTCTTGCTGAGCCGATTAGCCTGACGGGAATTTGATATTCAAAAAGAAAGTGCTTCACAAAGTTCTATAATACTGATAATCCATTAAATTTCGGGCATGTAGCCGCGCTAACTCCATTTTCTACACTTCAGATTTTTTCATTTATTGTATATTTAGGACCCCGCTGCTTAGTATTTTAAATCAGGGCGTACATTTTACTACTTTGCTTATGCGAACATACTGTTCAGTTATTCCAAGCAAATACTGTATTCAGCAATAAAAATAGTAGTAGTAGTAGTAGTAGTAGTAGTAGTAGTAGTAGTAGTAGTTCTAAAGAAAAAATTTAAATTAACGGAAACGGAAGGTGTCAGATAAGATGTTTAAACTTCCTGCAACTTAAATTTGATAGGAAAGATTAGAGACGAGTTCTAGATTCCCGCCGGCCTGTATGACTAGTTTGCAGTGTATTACGACGTTGTGCTCTGGGAAACCTCTGCCCACAAATACATTCTTCTTTTTCCCTGAGATGAGATGCATGCGGTGGAAGTGCAGAGGGTAGGTGCCATGTCCAATCAGGAAGGGGACAATACCTCTGCGTTGGCCGATGTGTTTCACTCGGTGCCGTTCCGTGACGTTGGAGGAGAAGGTTTAAACTCTCCAGCTCCTACCACAGCTAACCTCTTCCCGTTGCCTGCTACAGGACCAGTACATTTAAGTTGCGTTTCTCTCTCATTTCTTCCCCTATTATGGTAGTAACCTTGCCAAGTTCTCTCATCTTGAGCCAATATGCCACAGTCCGATATCTGGTCGTGTAGTGTATCGGGTAGGTTCCCAAGAGCACAAACATAGCTTCAGGTGACTTGGTCCGGAAAACCCCGGACAGCCTGAGCTGCACCCCACCCCACCTTGCCTTCGCCTAACAGCTGTTCCGGTAGTACCGGAGCTCAGGCGGTGTGCCCATGTACTGGCTGCAAAGCATACGATCGAGTCAAAGGTCGCCAAGTGGTATGCACGAAGTGCGAAAAATAGTAATCTAAAGTGTTCGGTATTTACTCTCGATAGTTTCGTAATAGTCGTTCGGCCTAGTCTGAAACTGTTTGTGGTTACGAAAGCTCAGTCGTCCGTCAGCGTGTACGCGAAGGTATCGTGCTGTTCTATTGTTCTTTTTGGAAATGTTATCTAGTTTACTCACAGGGTTTCTTTGTAGTTTACCTTTTAGCTTTACGTAACTGTTTTGTTGGCTTCCATGTTTGTTTTACACCAATTGCTTATCTGTTTTAATAGAGCTAGCATCTCGGACGTTTCTGCCACCCTCGGAGAGAGTAAAGTCTCTTGGCTTATCTCGACCATGTGCTGAAGATAACAAGCCTAGTGGAGAAGATGTAATTTGCACGGCTATATGCACGAAAGTTAATGGACTATTCATTAAGCCGTGAAAACTGAAAATTCACAATTACAAATCAGAATGGAAAACATATTATTTCTATTTATAGAAAACCCACATCAACCGACGTAATAATAA
This sequence comes from Schistocerca nitens, assembly GCF_023898315.1. Taxonomy (NCBI): domain Eukaryota; kingdom Metazoa; phylum Arthropoda; class Insecta; order Orthoptera; family Acrididae; genus Schistocerca; species Schistocerca nitens. The sequence goes on from NC_064614.1 coordinate 390,456,022, forward strand.
ATGCTACGTCATGCCATCCATTAAGATACAAAATGGCATTTTTTAAAACTATGATACATAGGATACTGAAATTACCTCTCCAACATGATGCAATCCAAAAGGAAATTGACACATTAAAACAGATAGCAGTTGCTAACAATTATAATTCCCTTCAGGTTGATCTGTTATATCAAAAATTAAAAGAAAAAAATGATGGTGTTATAAATTCCAAGAAGAGATTTACACAAATGACATACATGGGACCTATCTCAGATAAAATAAATAAATTATTTAAGAACACAAGCGTGACAATAGCGTTTAAAACTACTAACCCCCTACAGATGAAACTGAAACACACAATTGGAGACTCAAATAGATACCTAAAGTCAGGCGTTTATAAAAATAATATGTAATGACTGTGAAAAACAGTATATTGGCCAAACTGGCCGTAACTTTTTAACACGTTTCAAAGAACATACTACTGGTACTGCACGTATCAAATCAATATTTGGTCAACATCTTGATGGATGCAATCATTCTGAGGGTTGCGTTTCTAGCAATTTGAAAATACTACATACTGTGCCAAAAGGACCACTGCTAAATACCTTAGAAGAAATTGAAATTTTTTCACTTCACAAAAGTAATCCATTATCTGTTTTAAACGAACAACTTCAGTTCAAAGACAAACATTTCTTTGAGCTTTTCGATGATCTGATTTAGAATGTTTACTCTTCTGTCCTTTGATTTTTAAATTATAAAAAGTTTTTTAGCAAATATTTTATCTATTCATTGTAATTGTCTTTTACCAAACATTATTTTATGATTGACTATCTGTTTTAGAATTTTGCTTTTATGCTTTTAGACTGCATATTGCTAATTCACATCGTTTTATTTTTGACACTGGCTCATAATTTTATAATTTTAAATTCTCTCATTTTTATTTGCTTATATGACTGGCATATAACTTGAGGATTAGCAATGCCTTCAACAAGCACATGTAATCTACATATCAACTTCGTAGATAATATTTCATATATACGGACAACTACTTCGTATCATATTTGGACAGCATGTAGTATACATGTCAGCTACAGATTATTGTAGCTTACTCTTTTCGTTTCAATAAAGACATGCTGCTCAATAATACATCGTCTGACGCCAGTCTTTTGCCATTCTACTTCGCAACAACTTCGTTGGAAAGAAGCCTGCTGCCACATCTTTGCACTGGCGTTTGTCCTCACCATGGCAACCACTAGTTCGATTATCGACTTTACAATAACTTCTGTGAAAAAAGCCTGCTGCTTCATCTTTGCAACGGCGTCTAACTTCACTATAGCAACCAGTGGTTCCAAATGGTTCGCTGACTGGCCTTGAGAGGGCAACCCATGTACTGCCAAACCGAAGTTTATTTTCCTACGTATTTAAATATTTTCAAGGCTTCCTAATTGACAATAGCTGTTTAATAAGCTAAGTTTAGTGTGTATTTATTTCTAATTTCTTGACAATTGTTCTTTTAACTAAAAGTTTTAATTGTAATTCGACTTATAACTCATTGGTTAATAATGACATCATGCAGTCAGAAGTGGGTGGAGCCTCCATTATATATAGTAAGACGTGCACTGGTTTCTCCAGTAGTGATTCTTCAAGGAAAGAGGTTCCTACTCAATGGTAATTCAACGTTTTATAGTTTTATAACTTTATGTATTTTGTTTAATGTATGTAGCCCTCTAAAGCTTTGTATACAACTTATAGGTCTGAAGATGACCACAGTAGTGGTTGAAACCGGTCACCTTGTTAAATAAATTGTGATCAAGACTGTTTTTAATAGTAATTATTTATAAGACATTGATCACTGTTGTGCCCATAATGTATTCAAAAGTAATTTATCTAGATTAAATCTTTGCTGAAAGGAACTTCCGGCGTTGACACACAAAAGATACGCAGACAGAATAAAACGTGCATCAAAAAACTTAGTGTCGCTACGGTTTGGTGGCCTGGAGGTGGGAACCGCTCTTCCGCTGCTGACGCCGGTCAGTGGTACGTCAGATCGCGTTGCGGCGCGGGCAGCCGGGCGTTCACCCCTGGCTATTGAGAGGCCGCGGTGCTGGACAAGCTGCCGCCGCTCCTGCAAAAGGAAATGGAAGGCTACGCGAAGGCAGGCAACGCACCGCACCGGCCGAGCTATTCAACAAGGCGTGTACGTGTGCGCTGCTCGTCCAGACAATGGCACTACTCCCGCCATACCTTACTTCCGAGAAAGAAAGTAGCTCTTACTTTGATAACAGAATGATCACCGTTGTCGCCGAAGTTTCTTAAGGAAAACACATGAGAATGAGGGACAAGGATACGAACTCAACTTCTTCAGCATTTTACCAGCGGTGTTTACCTCTGGACAAGATTTTCAGTGTACGTGTCACAGAATGTACTGTACTGCAGAATGGACGGTACTGCAGAATGGACTTCGTCATTCTCTGGTGTAGAACAATAAAAACTGTGCTGACAACACATGACACTCTTAATTTGAAGAATAGAGTACGAAAGACAATGATTCGTACAACGGCAATTTACCTCACCATATTACAAAACGCACATGATATAGTAAGAACTCAAACCCAGAGCAACATCATTAACTAAATGGTACATGGCCATAGCGGAGATTACCAAAAGTGGCTTGGCTGTTATAATGGCTCTGAGTAGACAAAGGCAGTCTAAATGAACCCTTGATAAAATCCACTACTCATACTGCAGAAGAAAACCGTAGTGCAGACCCGGAATGAAAAGTATGCGATACACGGATTTATTAGAAAGTTTCACAACTGCGTGCACACAGTTTAAGATGATTCTTTCTACAAGTAACATGCTTAGACAGTGGCTACACCGTTTTTCGTGAAAGCATTTTATGGAAGGGGCCCTACTTTAGCTTACCAAGCTATGAAGGAGAAAAAAACCATGATGTAAATGATAGAACAACAAATGGCCATTCTTTCTGCGTAGCTTGTCAGATTTATAACTCTCCCTCGTTTAGGCATAGTACACAATCGTTAGGGCTTTCGCGGCTACGTGTTGAGATGCGATCTGATGGCTTTCGTTTCTGGATTTTGGGCCAGTGGCCGGTTAGTGGTTTTCATGAGGTATCGCCAGTTGTAGTACACTACTGGCCATTAAAACTGCTACACCAAGAAGAAATGCAGATGATAAACGGGTATTCATTGGACAAATATATTATACTAGAACTGACATGTGATTACATTTTCACGCAATTTGGGTGCATAGATCCTGAGAAATGAGTACCCAGAACAGCCACCTCTGGCCGTAATAACGGCCTTGATACGCCTGGGCATTGAGTCAAAAAGAGCTTGGATGGCGCTCCTGTCTGTGATGCAGCGTCAAGGGTAACCGCAGTCATGGTCTCCGAGCTGATAGTCCATGCTGCTGCAAATGTCGTCGAACTGTTCGTGCAGATGGTTGTTGTCTTGCAAACGTCCCCATCTGTTGACGTGGCTGCACGATCCGTTATAGCCATGCGGGTAAGATGCCTGTCATCTCGACTGCTAGTGATACGAGGCCGTTGGGATCCAGCACGGCATTCCGTATTACTCTCCTGAACCCACAGATTCCATATTCTGCTAACAGTCATTTAATCTCGACCAACGCGAGCAGCAATGTCGCGATACGATAAACCGCAATCGCGATAGGCTACAATCCGACCTTTATCAAAGTCGGAAACGTGATGGTACGCATTTCTCCTCCTTACACGAGGCATCACAACAACGTTTCACCAGGCAACGCTGGTCAACTGCTGTTTGTGTTGAGAAATCGGTTGGAAACTTTCCTCATGTCAGCACGTTGTAGGTGTCGCCACCGGCGCCAGCCTTCTGTGAATGCTCTGAAAAGCTAATCATTTGCATATCACAACATCTTCTTCCTATCGGTTAAATTTCGCGTCTGTAGTAGCAATTTTCAAAATGTTCAAATGTGTGTGAAATCTTATGGGACTTAACTGCTAAGGTCATCAGTCCCTAAGCTTACACACTACTTAACCTAAATTATCCTAAGGACACACACACACACACACACACACACACACACACACACACACACACACACACACACACACACACACACCCATGCCCGAGGGCGACTCGAACCTCCGCCGGCACCAGCCGCACAGTCCATGAGTAGCAATTTTAATCATCAGTAGTGTATTATCGTAGATTCGCCCTCCGAGGCTAAAGGTGGCCACCAGGCAACACGTCAAGAAGCGGCTGTGAAAGTCTGAGTTTTAAATAGAACAAAGTTCGTGGAGTTCTGAAAAGTGGGAGTTGATCCATGATGATTTAGTCGTAACAATATACCTCCGAAAGCGAGATCTGGCGTAGCGTTAACTGTTAAGGAGTTTCCTAAGAGCGTGTACTTCACCATCAATAACAGTAAAGTCATATCAGGGGATGAAGGACGGGGGAGGGTATATTTACCGGTCAACGGTATTATGACTTACTCACTCCCTATGTGCTTCTATTACATTCTGCCGTGGCTTCATTTTATGGACGACGATGCGCGACCACGTGGTACAGAGCACGTAGAGTAGTTCTTGGAACAAGAGGATATTCGACCCGTCGAGCACGTTTGGAATGCGTTGGAGAGACATACTGAAGCTTGTCCGTATGCAGCAACCAGCACGCAGCGTTTATTACAGCGCTAGTGGAGCAATGGAACCCCCTTACCAGAACAACTAGTTACCAAACGTATGTCCAGTAAGGGAAAACGTTGCAGAGCATGCATTGCAGTCCGTGATAATCACACACCTTATTAATAACCATATCCTGCCTTTTCTAATATTCAGGGGACCATCCTGGATCACGGAGCCTTTACTTTAATTATTGTCTTTGAACAAAACTGTCCTCTCATTGTTCGTCACCTTCTGCACTATAGTGCAGCAGTTCTGTCTGAAGTCAGTTCAATAAAGCTGTGTTAGCTGACCGTGACACATCACGCGAAAATTGCTTTCGTCGTAAAGTTCTGCACACTAGTGTAGTTTTTATGGACGTCATATTTAACCTATATACAGGGTTCTGAAGATTTCATTAGGGTTTGAATTATCGTACTGCGATGTAAAATTACGACATAGGGTGTGAATTGTTTTCCTCTAACACTTTCCTCCGCCATATTCAGTGTGTACTCCTTCCGTGAGCTACATGATTTCATTCTTCTTGAAACGTTCCCTTAGAAAAAAATATAAATGACTGTGCTGGTAAACCTCTTAAGTTATTTGATTTTCAAATAGCTGAGCAAAACTGAACGTACTCAGACATTTCTCTCTTTACTTATTCTGATCATCACTAAACCGACACACAATATCCCTACAAAAGAATGACCCTGACTAACAATAACCTATACCTTTCATGAATCACTTACCTCACAAAAATCTTCGTTACTCGAACTACTGTAATAAAACGAGCGCCAATACTGACAGCTAAATAAAAGATTCTAACTACTGAAGGCACTAACTACTGATAGACATAGTTAGCAAATGAAAGATTTTGATAGAGAAAAAACAATGTATTTACCTTAACAGTATTCAAAGAATTATATATATATATAATCTCAGTCCATGATATCCATCTTTACAAATTTCCTTTTTCTGGCGGACACACTTCCAGATCGTCCGCTTATAGCTACCTCTCAAAACTGGCATCTCTCTCTCTCTCTCTCTCTCTCTCTCTCTCTCTCTCTCTCTCTCTCTCTCTCTACATCCACCACTGCTTGCACATCCAACTGCCCAACACTACAGTAGCGAATATCAGACAATGCGAACCAACCACAGACTGCACACAGCACAGTTCGCGATTTTCATACAGAGCACTACGTGGCGTTACCAACATAAAACCTAAACAGCTTACTTACATTCTTAAGAGTTGGGATTTTGTATCGAGCAGGAGCGCTCATATTTTCCCGTGACAAAACACCTCTCCTCTCACCTTAGGTACGGGAGGTTCTAACACAGGTCTTCTCAGTGCTCACTTGTTTCTAACCTCGATCTGCAGTTATATCGATAGCATTAGAACAATAGTGAATCCCGGGAGAATCAATTTGAGCTTGGTGCACAGTTGACGTCTGTCACTGTCTACCTTCTTTATCCATCGTTTTGTGTTTCCTTTCACTAAAATTTCATTTTCCGACGTGACTGAAATCTGCAGCGTTAGTTTGCGTGGAGAACGTACTCGATCGCAGACGTGAGCTGAGCTGACTTTGATGGCAACTGACGGGACAGAGCCGCCCCTGCGTCGGCGACACTTCGAGACGCACCAGGCGGCGTAATTATTGCTGTCCACATGTTCTGACGTATGTAGACACATCTGCGTAGGCAACAGGTGTTTTGTCCCTGAAGTATGAATCAAATGTTTGTGATCATGCTTATTCCAGAGTCAGTCTGGCGGCGGTTGTCACATGCCACACATTACAATGTAGCACTTAAAGTGTTTACATAAGTTATTCAGGAGAGGACAACAATTTTTGGATGTGCGTAAGTGCCTTCAGGTTTCCCGTCGAAACCTCAGTTTACGACACGTTCCCTGACAGCTAGACAGTTCCTGTAGTGACACGCACAGCGTCGTCAGAATAAGAAATAACATCAAGGCAACGATAATTACGCGGCCTGGTGCGTCGCCTCGAAGTGTCGCCAGGCGCAGAGGCGGCTCAGCCCTGCCCTGTCACGATGTGATGGCTGCGCTGCGCTGCTGCGTGGCGGCGGCGGCAGTGACCGTCAGCACAGCGACGCCCCGACCATCCGGTGGCTTTGTGAGCGCGCTTCCGGCGGCCAGAGGTCGCACAGTGATCTGCGTTACATGGGCCCAGCCGCACCACGGGCTCAAGAGATACCGACCCCCTTAAAAATGTAAATATAGTGTGGTACTGTGGGCTGGGATGTTCCACTAAGAGGGTTCAGCCGCCTCTCGGAAACGGCGTTCTTCCTTCACGCATGTTGGCTCATTTCCTTGCGGATTTGTGAGAGCTTTGACGTACGTGTATGGTGGAGTGTAGGTGAATATAACAGATGCGTATGTCGTTTACGGGGCTATGAAATGTCGTCACAGGTATGATGTGATAAGATACGTAATGACAGACTCGTGCTCATAAATTAAGGATAATTGCAGAATGTGCTGCCACACAACGTGGCACTACACAAAACTGGCGGTAATAACATAGGCAGATAGGGAACACACACGACACAGATCTGTAAGTCCACGGTATTGGTGATAGGTTGAGAAAACTGTCCCGATACACATGTGCTACAAAACGCCACTGTTTCCTGCACATGTACCCCGACATCAATATGGGATATGATCACCATGCACTCGTGCACAGGACGCACAACGGGTTGGCATACTATGCATCAGGTGGTCCAGCAGCTGCTGGGGTATAGCCTCCCATTCTTGCACCAGTGCCTGTCTGAGTTCCTAAAGTGTCGTAGGGGTTTGAAGACGTGCAGCGATACGTCGCCCGAGAGCATCCCAGACATACTCGATGGGATTTAGGTCTGGAGAACAGGCAGGCCACTCCATTCGCCTGGTGTCTTTTGTTTCAACGTAATCCTCCACGATGGCAGCTCGGTGGGACGGTGCGTCATCCTCCATCAGGAGGAAAGTGGGGCCCATTGCACCCCTGGCACCCCTGAAAAGGCGGACATACTGGTGCAAAATGACGTCCCGATACACCTGACCCGTTATAGTTCCTCTGTCAAAGACATGCAGGGGTATACGTGCACCAATCATAATACCACCCCACACCATCAAACCACGATCTCCATACAGGTTCCTTTCAAGGACTTTAAGGTGTTGGTATCTGGTTCCTGGTTCACACCAGATGAAAACGCGGCGAGAATCACTGTTCAGACTACACCTGGACTCGTCCGAGAACATAACATGGGACCACTGTTCCAATGACCATGTACTGTGTTCTTGACACCAGGCTTTACGGGCTCTCCTGTGACCAGGGGTCAGTCGAGTGCACATTGCAGGTCTCCGGGCGAATAAACTGTCTGTTCAGTCGTCTCCAGACTGTGTGTCTGGAGACAACTGTTCCAGTGGCTGCGGTAAGGTCCCGAGCAAGGCTACCCTCAGTACTCCGTGGCCGTCTGCGGGCACTGATGGTGAGATATCGATCTTCTTGTGGTGTTGTACATTGTGGACGTCCCATACTGTAGCGCCTGGACACGTTTCCTGTCTTCTGGAATCGTTGCCATAATCTTGATTACACTTTGTGGCACACTGTGGGCCCGTGCTACGACCTGCTGTGTTTGACCAGCTTCCAGTTGCCCCAGTATTCTACCCCTCATAACGTCATCAATATGTTTTCTTTGAGCCATTTTCAATACACAGTCAGCATTAGCACATCTGAACACGTCGGCACACTTACTCGCTGCACCGTACTCTGACATGCACCAACACCCCTCTGCGTATGTGGACTGCTGCCAGCGCCACTGTGCGACGACCGCAGGTCAAATGCACTGCATGGTCATACCCCGAAGTGATTTAAACCTGCAAACCGCCCACCAGATCGTTGTTTCACCATGTATCAGCATTATCCTTAATTTACGAGCATGAGTGTAGACGCGACGTGAGGTATACGGTAGAAGCGAGAGGTTGCAACACAGTGCCAGCACATAACCTATTTCTTCCGAATAGCACCAAGGGGGCCACCACGCTTAAAGTCCCCGTCCGACAGATCAACAGCAGCTTCAGGACATTGGCACAGAGGCTGGTGATCAGGAACTTCAGGTACCACCTCTCTTGCCCCTGCTGGGCAGATACGGGCAGTGAAAAAGACATCCACCACTGGGATACTGACCCACTGAGCTGTATGCTAATCCCACGAAGCAGAATGAAGTCACTAATTTAACTTACTAATCACACGTAGCAGGAACATGTTACATCTCGTATGTATTATATCTTGAATCTGTGCTCATTTCACCCACTGCTGTGATCGGTAAACGAGAAGCCTTGGAGTTGTAAGCCGGAATGATCACTAGTTATTGGGCAGAGTATGCAGCATTTTCTTAAAATAGCGACATTTTAAACTATGTTCATTTGTAGCGAAAGTGAGCAGAGAATGGACTAATTGCAAATATTAATGGGAAATTATAAATTTCAAATTGCTACTGATGTCACAGGTGAACGTGGGATGCGAAGATGCATGAAGACTAGAGAACAGCTGTACGAAAACTGGTCAGTTATCTTGTAAATAATAGATTTCAGCTGTCGGTCGACCTTTTTTAAATTTTATTGGCAGATCTAGATTTCAGCAAGAAACTAGCCATTCTCAATGCACTATCATGTTTGATCAATGCATGTAACGCCTGTTGGTCGGGCTTCATCCACAGTTCATTGAATGAGTATTCAATGAAATTTTCTGATATCAGAACCATCACAACGCAAATGGCTGGAAAAGATCATGGAATTTACACAACATACGAATAAAACTAAAAAATAATCTGTCTCGTAGTCGACAGATGATTTTTCATGTACGTTTAGTGGCACATGCACATGCACATGCACATGCAAAAAAAAAATCCGCCCGCATCTCGTGGTCGTGCGGTAGCGTTCTCGCTTCCCACGCCCGGGTTCCCGGGTTCGATTCCCGGCGGGGTCAGGGATTTTCTCTGCCTCGTGATGGCTGGGTGTTGTGTGCTGTCCTTAGGTTAGTTAGGTTTAAGTAGTTCTAAGTTCTAGGGGACTGATGACCATAGATGTTAACTCCCATAGTGCTCAGAGCCATTTGAACCAAAAAAATCCGCTGTTGCGCTGGAAAGAAAGCTTAGAATGCTGAAACGAGTGTTCGGTCGGTGCTACAACGTGCTCTCAGCAGTCACCTCTAGGCGATGTGAAAGATTCGTAAGTACTGCTGCTTGTTGGTAACGGTTTCCTAAGCCCGCGTAGGTATTATGGCCAATGTAGCCAACTGAAACACGTGCAGCAACCGCTGTTTGTTCAATATGAGGCAGAAAATAGTCCATTGAAACTCATTGTTCAGCAGGAAGTGATGAATGCAACAAATATGGCTGACTTTTTTCCCAATAAGACCTTCGTGCACTAATCACTCACTTCAATGAAGACAGTGGTGCACGCATACTAAAATTGCAGTTTGGAGACGCACAGTACACATTATCAACGGTCTCTGTTACTACGAGTGGTCTGTTTGAAACCAGTTACTTGGAGAGGGATACAATGAGGATGTAAAATTTATTCCCACCGAATTCTGCTGTTGCTATCCAACGAAACAGTCAGCCACGTGTGATACATAGTGTTAAAGCCATCTTCATAAAATTTTTGTGCCACCAATAACAAACATAAACGATCATAGCGTGTACGCTTTCACGGCCGGCGTCTTCAGTAATTAAAACTTTCGGGCTAAGAGGCCGTGGTCCAATAGTAGAAATACTTCTCCCTGACGTTTCGTTGCCAGCTGCGGGCAACATCATCTGAGGTCAGTCTACGACTGGCTGCTAGGCCGTGGAGGTCCTGTTTATATAGAGCGCGTAGAGGGCGCCACCACTCGTCACGTGTTGTCAACAGTAAAACTATCTCTGGCTGGCGTCATTACTCTCGATCGAAGGTAATCGATTGTCACATCTTTGGTACAGAGTCGATCGCCATATCTTATCTAGCTTCAAGCCTTCTTCTTTCCTTTTAAAATTATTGTGGTGTTTAAAAATCTCTACAGCCTCCCTATACATACGTGCATAATAATGCGATGTCTTAGCTAGCACGCTCGTCTCACAAAATTTTATTTCATGGTCACCCGTTTCAAAAACATGTTCCGCTACAGCAGATTTGTCCGTGTGTCCCAGTCGACAGTTCATTTTATGTTCAGTTAGGCGAGTATTGATACTTCTTTTTGTGGTTCCAATGTAAACCTTCCCACAACTACACGGAATCTTATAGACGCCAGGAGTAGCTAGAGGGTGTCGTGAACTTTCGCCGATCTTAAGCATTCACTAATCTTCTTGGTGGGTCTGAAGATTGTTTCAACTCTGAAACTTAGCCAGCACTTTCCCGATACGGTCCGTAATATTGTGGATGAATGGAAGAAAAACTTTCCCCACCGATGGTTGTTGTTGTTGCACGTTTTCGGACATTTTTCTTCTGGGATGGAGTGCTCTATCTATCTCCTTGCCAGCGTACCCATTTTCCTGGAAAGCGGTTCGCAAGTGGTTTAGTTCCTCTTGCAAATAAGCTGCTCACATATTTTATTAGCCCTGTTCACCAATGTCTTGATAATACCTCTCTTCTGCTTGGGATGATGGTCCGAATCCTTATGAAGATAACGATCGGTATGCGTATCTTTTCTGTAGACTTTGTGACCCAGAGTCCCATCTGCTCGTTTAATTACTGAGACGTCCAAAAAATTTATCTGTCCATTACTTTCTGTCTCCATAGTGAATTGTATTTTTGGATGTGACAATCGATTACCTTCGATCGAGAGTTATGACGCCAGCCAGAGATAGTTTTACTGTTGACAACACGTGACGAGTGGTGGCGCCCTCTACGCGCTCTATATAAACAGGACCTCCACGGCCTAGCAGCCAGTCGTAGACTCACCTCAGATGATGTTGCCCGCAGCTGGCAACGAAATGTCAGGGAGAAGTATTTCTACTATTGGACCACGGCCTCTTAGCCTGGAAGTTTTAATTACTAAACATAAACGATGTTTTTGACTATCAGGTCAGAATATGTTCTCCCATCATGCAGTATCGGGAAGATGGGAACTTGATCAGATAGAAGTCTGGAAGCAATTACAATAACAACGAAAGCAGTAGTCTCCTTAAATGGTAGGATTTAATAGGCTTTGCAGAATTGGAACTGACGTGCTTCTTCCTTTCTAGAAATTGGTAAAGTGCTCTGGAAGCCAAGGGAAGGAATCTGGAGTTTAAAGAGAGATGCGACGACACAAATAAAAGTTGCACTGAAGACAACACTTACGCCTATTGGAGATAAAGTAACAACACGAGCGAAGAAACACAACCTATTGACATGAAAACTTCTATTCGTTCGTCGGCTGAACTACGTGACAAATGCCGTCAGATATGGGTCGCTAATAACTAAGAGACTAACAATCCGTAAACAGTGTTTGAGCCTCTAACGGATAGATGTCTGCACGTGTTCCTCACGCAGTATTCCTTACGCGCGTGACCGGTGTAGGTGCGTGCCCTTCATTATCCTTGCATAAAGGGAGGATCAGTTTGGTTTCCGGAGAAATGTTGGGACACTCTAGACTATTGACTGTCTCTTCTTGCAAGTTAGGTTAAGGGAGGCAAACCTACGTTTATAGCATTTGTAGATTTAGAAAAAACTTTTGCCAATGATGACTGAAATACACTCAAATTCTGAAAGTAACAGGAATAAAATACAGGGAGTTCAAATTGGCTCTGAGCACTATGGGACTTAACATCTGTGGTCATCAGTCCCCTAGAACTTAGAACTACTTAAACCTAACTAACCTAAGGACATCACACACATCCATGCCCAAGGCAGGATTCGAACCTGCGACCGTAGCAGTCGCGCGGTTCCGGACTGAGCTCCTAGAAACGCTAGACCACCGCGGCCGGCATACAGGGAGTGAAAGACTATTTACCAGTTGTACAGAAACCAGACATAAGATAAAGGGCATGAAAGAAAAGCAGTGGTTGGGAACAGTGAGACTGGATTGTAGCCTATTCCCTATGCTATTCAATCCGTACACTGAGCAAGCAGCAAAGGAAACAAAAGAGAAATTTGGAGTACGTATTAGAATTTAGGAAAATTAATAAAAAATTTCTTTGCGGATTACATTTTAATACTGTCAGATTGCAAGGGACTTGGACTGGACAGTGCCTTGAAAGGAAGATATGAGATGGACACCAACAAAAACAAAATACAGGTAATGAAGTGTAGTCGAGTTAGTTGATGCTGAGGGAGTTACATTAGGAAACGAGACACTAAAAGTGGTAAATGAGTTTCACTGTTTGAGCCGTAAAATACCTTACGGTGGCCAAAGTTGAGAGGGTATAAAATGCAATATGGCGGTAGAAAGAAAAGCTTTCCTGAAGAAAAGAAATTTTGGCATTGAATAGAAGTTGAAATGTTAGGAAGTAATTTCTGAAGGCATTTGTCTGGTGTGTAGCCTTGTGCGGAAGTGAAACTTGGAAGATTGGCAGGTCAGACAAGAAGAGAACAGAAAATTTTGAAATGTGGTACTACAGAAGAATGCTGGAGTTTACAAGTGTAGATTTCGTAACTAATAAGGTAGGCTACTGAAAAAAACTGAGGGAGAAGAGAAATGTGCCATGACTTGAATAAAAGGAGGGATCAGTTGATATGAAGCATTCTGAGACAAAGGGGATAACAAATTTAGTACTGGAGGGAAATGTGGGGGTGTAAAAACGGTAGAGGAAACCCAAGAGGTGAATAGAGTAAGAAGTTTCAGAAGGATGTAGGGTATAGCTGTTACTCAGAGAGGAAAAGGCTTGCACAGGATGAAGTAGTGCAGAGATCTGCATCAAACAAGTCTTCGGACTGGAGACTACCACAACAATGTTCAAAAATGATGCAGCGATTAGCTAGGACATTGATTCGGATGTCATTGAGAAATTAAGAGGTTGCGGGGCACTATCAGGGCCGAAAGAGACACAATAAAAATATTCGTCGGAATGTTAATAAAAATCAATATTAAATTACACTGAAAAATGACACAAGACGTAGTTTCATATGAACTTAAGTACACCCGAAATTATAGAAAACGCTAGTCGGAGGAAAGCGTGCGTCAAAAGGAATCCAAACCGCCTAAAACGTACTGTGCCGATCTTATGCGAGGGCTATGACAGGGGCGAACAGTAAAAGAAAATATGGCGGAAAGCTATATAGCTGGTACATCGGGCATGCAGCGGCCAGATATAACTGGTATACTACTGAGTAATAGGTAATTTAGCAACCTCTTTAGTATAATTGTTACAAATACTCTTGTAATTTTCTCCCGAAGTTTTCACGAAAAACTTACGGCGCGCACCCGAACTGCACATATAGAAATTTTTCAGTTTGGCGTCTGAACCTAACTCCAGCATCTCAAAACCATTAATGCAGTTGGTTTCAAGATAAGAGCTACTTACTTTATCTGGAATTAAAAGCCACTAACGAAACCCTATAAACGACCGTTAGGAGTTACTAAGTTGGTGCTTCAACTGTGCCACGAAGTTCTGTTTCGAAAGAGAAATTTAATTCCAACAACGTGACAGGACTGCTCGTATTGGCCAACAAAATGTCGTGAAACTGGAGCTGCTGTTCATGGCAAATAACGTGTAGGGAAACTGGTGCCCGTGATCACCATCAATTTTTGTACGATATTACAGAAGAAATGGAATTATTGCAGCTGTCTTGAGGCAAATCGTAAATTGTTTCGAAAGAGCAAAGACCGACACTGAGAGAATTTCGCGAAATTAGTAGCCGTAAAAGTTGCTCGGTCGGTCAATCAAGGTACAGCTCCAGAGTGGTCTATGTGGTTCCGCAAGATTTATTACAGGACGGTGACCTGCTGTTCCCATTCAAATGGGATGGATGCTGCGTCCAAAACTAAATTACTGCGACGGGCAATACTGAAGAGAGAGATGTTTTATATTGAAGTTTTCGCTGAGGAAGAGGGGACCGGGAAGACTACGGAATCGGAGGTCAACGGACCGAGGCTCATAAAGCAATTTGCACGTGTCTCACGTACCTCGCAGGAGACCGCGAGCATTGGGCAAAAACTTTACTGTTGGTTTCCTTGCAAATTGCACCCGTTAGCACACCCAGAGCCTACAGTTACTGTTGCTACGTTTCTTTGGTTAAATGTAGGTGTGAACTAGGTTACTAGCTAACTACTGTACTTGAGAGCTTAGTTCACGAAATAACTACTCGTACATCCGTCTGCACGTGTTGCTAACGTCTTTACCGCATGTAATAGCCGCCATTACCACAGTATTGGTGGTATAATGCATGAGAAGTTACATAAATGCTAGCGTCTCAGTAAGCATCCGTCACAGCAGCTGCTGTAGGATAATTTTCCGCAGATACTCTAAGATTAGGGCGCTGTAAAAAGTAAAAATATAAAACAGATTGTCGTTTCCATTGCAGCAAATGATCGTTCTAATGATCAACGGTAGCGCATTCGTACCTTATGTGCGTACCGAGCAAGTTGGCGCACAGGTTAGCACATTGGACTCGCATCCGGGTTATCGGCGCTTCAAATCTAATCCGATCATTCAGATTAACCTTTCTCCGCGATTTCTGTAAATTGCGGAAGGCAAATGCTGAGGTAGTAGCCCTGAAACGACACTGCCGATTTTCATCCCCATCCTTTAGTTACCTGAACTATGTGCCCCGTTGCCAAAGGAACGTTAAACATGTTCCTCCTTTTCTTTCTTCTATGCGTCACATGTTGGGATGTTCGGTGTTTTGTACTAATAGACATTGCTGTCATTTGTTCGTACATATTTAAATAAATGATATTTTTCCTGTGGCTATTGCATAGACCATGACTCGTACAATCCAGGAGAGAAACATCTGTCGCGCGGACATGTTTCGTCACTGGCACTTCACTATCAACGATTGCGAATGCCTCGAGTGTCTTTCTCGATGCTGATTACCTTGCAACTTGGCGCCATCGTAGATGGCTGACTCGACATCTTTGTTCCCGACTACTTGGACTAAGCTGGAGACGAAAATGATTCTAGCCATAACACAAACATTTCCGATATCCAGACATATGGCTTGGAGAGATCAGGGAACTTCCTAACATGTGAAGACACAATCCGAACAGGCCTTTAAGGCCCAACGGCACCGACTGGCCTCCGTGTCATCCTCAGCCCTGAGGCGTCACCGGATGCGGCTATGGAGGGGCATATGGTCAGCACGCCCTTCTCCTGGCTGCCATGTAGCTCCTTACCTGGCCTCACAACGGCTGAGTGCACCCCGCTTGCCAACAGCGCTTCGCAGACCCCAACCACGTGCTGGCCAAGACCGACAGCGCTTAACTTCGTTGATTTGACAGGAACCGGTGTTACCATTGCGGCAAGTCCGTTGGCACCGAGAATGTAATCAAATAGATTTTCGTGAATTCAGTCTCAAGGTACATCCAGTATAACATCATATGTTCTGAAATGAATCTTCTGATGAAGAACAAGCATTGTAGATAATGTTTCACAAATTGCCTCCAAACTATTAGCCGTTCATATAATAATAATAATAACAACTTCTGCTGAAAGTGCACACACACAGAATAAGTGAAAACATGCAGCGTGACAATAGTTTATATATATAAATTTCAGCGTAATAAGTATATTTCCTCATGTTTGGTTGGTTTTTATACTTTCAAGGGTCATACTGAGATTCGTGAACATTTCTTCTAGGTTTATAACAGTGATTTTATGGAGGTGGAATAATTCCACGGCAGTTGAAGTTCTGGCAGATCGTGTAATGAACTTCTGGAAAGAGGTGGCAGAATAGCATGAAGAGGATTCAGAATTTGGAGGGGAGACTGATAGAGATGATGTAGCTAATGTTTCTACGGTTCAGATCACTACTGCAGTAACTGATGGCAGTCTGGGCCTCACAGTGTCAAGTGGACTAGTGTACTACAGATGCAGAGCCGCGCGGTTTGAGGCGCCATGTCGTGTGTGTGTGTGTGTGTGTGTGTGTGTGTGTGTGTGTGTGTGTGTGTGTCTCTGTGTGTGTGTCTCTGTGTGTGTGTCTCTGTGTGTGTGTCTCTGTGTGTGTGTCTCTGTGTGTGTGTCTCTGTGTGTGTGTCTCTGTGTGTGTGTCTCTGTGTGTGTGTCTCTGTGTGTGTGTCTCTGTGTGTGTGTCTCTGTGTGTGTGTCTCTGTGTGTGTGTCTCTGTGTGTGTGTCTCTGTGTGTGTGTCTCTGTGTGTGTGTCTCTGTGTGTGTGTCTCTGTGTGTGTGTCTCTGTGTGTGTGTCTCTGTGTGTGTGTCTCTGTGTGTGTGTCTCTGTGTGTGTGTCTCTGTGTGTGTGTCTCTGTGTGTGTGTGTGTGTGTGTGTGTGTGTGTGTCCCTGTGTGTGTGTCTCTTAACATTAGTTTTTAAAGTGTGTAAGTTTAGGGATCGATGACCTCAGCAGGTTCGTTCCTTAGGAATTCACACAGATTTGAACAGATGTAACAAATAGTGTGTGCTTGAATGAACATTTAATGTAAGTTGTGAAATTGGCTGATACTGAAATGGCTGCTAATATGGATTTAAAGGGTGATTATAATTAATTACCGCTACTTGAGATGGCCCCTGTGAAAAAAGGAACGTAGGACAGACACTTTGTAGACACATTTGCAAGGACATGTAGAAGATAAACAACGAATAAACCACTGAAAGAAACTCATGTAATTTCTATTTGAAAGGTCAACACTTGTGAATTGTGTGTCACGTGTATGTTCCAGATTACAAATGATGATCAGTGTGGCGCCCATTGGCATGCACGACAGCCTGGAACAGCACTAGAGATGGCATTCCACAAGTATTCGCAGCACCTTTCGAATGGTGGACCATGGAATGTTCAGTTGTCATGATAGCTCGTGCATTGCTTGAAGATCTTACATTGCGTCCAGCCTTCTCAGTCGCGGCAAAAGTAATTTCAACTATATGCGACGCAATTGACCGTTGTCCTCACCCAGGAGCAATTACCAAATCGTCAGTTAATTCGAACTTTCGGGTCACGCTCTTCAACCTAGGTGCAGAAAGAGGACATCTCTGTATTCCTTTAAAGCGTTTACTCTGGCAGAGGAGCAGCACTATTGCTGTTGTTTTGATAAAACAGCTTCACAAGTAAAGCCCTGCTCACCGATTTCGGACACATGTAGACTGTTTGCAGGTGTTAGGCACACTGATGCTTGTGTTTCAAACCTGTCACCGTACCAGTACGGGCACCTAACTGTAACACACAACTAACAACGAAGATCCTGTAGCAC
The DNA here is from genome assembly GCF_023898315.1 of Schistocerca nitens. Taxonomy (NCBI): domain Eukaryota; kingdom Metazoa; phylum Arthropoda; class Insecta; order Orthoptera; family Acrididae; genus Schistocerca; species Schistocerca nitens. Next base: position 390,473,981 of record NC_064614.1, read on the forward strand.
ACAGTCTGTACACCATTCCTCAAAAGTTGGATACCCATACAGCTAACAGTTTTCCGTCTACACTGGCTAAATTAGCGAAAGTTTGATTGTAACCATCTTGTATATGCATCGCCTAAAGTTGGTTGTGAACTCTAGTCCTTCGGGAAATTTCTTCCTCCTGATGGCATAAGTTTGCAAACAGAATTGACATCACTAATTTCCTGCAGATTTTTCAAACTTTTCAACATAATTTTACGCCTCTAATTCATTTGTATGTAACTTTACAACATCATAACTCATAATGGATTTAGAAATACGAAATAAATGGAGCAGATTTGATTACCATTCTCAAAGTGCACATACAAACATGTATTTTTGTTACGTTGGCTAGAAAATTTAAAGGACTGAATAAGTTCACACATCCTGATACTGTCGTAATCGCTGAATCATGTGTTGAACCATGTGGTATCATATGAGCAGAATCTTGTTTTAAGTATGCCCTGCTTACCACAAGTGTTTTGCATGTCTTAGAAGAAACGGTATGACTTGTGCCATCTACAAAAAGAGTTTCAGGAAATGTTCTGAAATGCTGCTAGTATAAAGGATTTTAGGGCAAACAGACCATAGTCCGTACTACGTGTAAGACGTGCTATTGTGCTTGTGATGTTGCTAATCATGGACCGAGCAAAACAGAACCGATTGCAGTACATCACGCTACTGACACCCGATAGCAGAGAGAACCTAACAATATAATCCAGTTCGTCCACAAATATGACCAAAGGCTGGAGCAAGCGGAGTGATGTAAAGTTATTAATTAGTGTTGGGTGTCAACGTTCCACGGCTTATCCGTAATATGTTCACTGTTTTATGAAATCTCACGTAAGATGGTACAGTGAAAATTTGGCCGATTACGTGGTGTGGATTGACAGCAGGGTACAGTCTACTTACTGTAAGACCGTGTCTCCTACCCTCCGTTACTTCTGGTACAAAGGTGTGCTCTAAAACATCTGAAGAGTGGCCTGACAGAGTGGTTGATGAATGTACTGGAGTCATATTCGATAGGAATATGACTAACTCCTCCACACCTTTCTCCAGTGCGCTAGTTGTCTGTATATGATGACCAGACACCTACGCAACCTTAAAATCTAGCCTTTCTGCCTCATCCGAACTTTAGTTCTTAACTAGTATTTGTTAAAACGATTCTAAATCGATTATAGAAAGCTGTAGAAGCAACAAGCCATAGACTATCGAATGTTAAACATACTAAATTTGCCCCCAAGTATCAACCACTAGAAAGCCACCTTCTTGAAAAATATAATTCTGTATCTTGTTGCGTTTGGATACCATTCACGCCAAATATGTCTTCAAATTATTCGCCAGTATTGCCTTTGCCAATTGTACCATAAAATTGGTGGTTATATAAACCAATAGCAGCTAAATCCCAAGACACAAATAAAAGTTCAAAACCTAAAAACTCAACCAAATCCTTTTCCTCCATCTGTTGTGGTGGAAACGTTTTCAAATCGCGTAGTACGAGGAAGATTAATTTGCATTTGGCGACCTTACGTAAGCGTCAGGTTTCTGCGACACGGAATACTGACCTTACACTCTTGCGCAACGCATTTGGGTCGAGGAGACTTCAGCGAGACGAAGTTATGTATCTCAACGTATGAAATAATTCAGAGGGCTCTGCAGTCTTCGCCTAAGAAGCAAAGGGGTAACATATGTCTCATTACAAAATGTAAAGTCGTCTAAATGTTAAATAGGTAAGTCAGGTGGTCGACAGACAGGTTCTGTAATCTTTAAATTCCTTTCGTATATTTAACAGAACATCGAAATCGGCTAAACGATCGGAAGAGAATCCCAGCAACAATGTGTGGAACGCGGTGGTATAGTTAAGAGCAAGTAAAGGAATTTGCGGTGTATATTAGATTTCATATTCAGACTATGAAGCTTTTAGTGTCCTCACAGATGGTACGATAGGAGTAAGGTGCATGCAGCGTAAATAAAAAACAAATTTCGCATAAATTGAATGATCCATTATTCATCGATTACACTTCTAGTGATAAATGGAGAATGTAACAATGGAATGTAGCAAACGTAAAATACCTAAGTAGGATGAATGTAAATGTCGTGTGACTAAGGCCTCCCGTCGGGTAGATTGTTCGCTTGGTGCAAGTCTTTAGATTTGACGCCACCTCGGCGACTTGCACCTCCAAGGGGAATGAAATAATTATTAGGACAACACAACACCCAGTCCCTGAGCGGAGAAAATCTCCAACCCAGCCAGGAATCGAACCCGAGCCCGTTGGATTGACATTCTGTCGTGCTGGCTATTCAGCTACCGGGGACGGACCCTAAGTAGAATGACACTATAATACAAGTTCTAGGTTGAGTCATTAGCAAATCCTAAAGAAATTTAATTCCGCCTCGAAAGAGATTGAATTAAAAATCCCTTGTTCGATCGATTCTTCTGTACTGTTCGTCAGACTGAAATCTTTACAGGGTAGGATTAATGGACATGAGAAAGATCTAACGAAGAGCTCTGTGTTTCGCCGTGGGTTCGTTTACTCAGCACATGCACGTTGCAGACAAGTTCGTCAGTATCCAGTATCACACGATAGAAGAGATGCATTGTGCATGTCGGAGAAATTTGCTGTATACTCGTAATTTCCGACAGCCCACGACCCAAGAGGTGTCTGGAAACTCATTACTTCCTCCAAATAAAAAAAAAAAAAAAATTCGTCGTATGACCATGAAGGGAGAATACGATATTGCGACGGTAATCTTTGTCACATTCGTGACTGGAACAGAGAAAATGAGGGGTGGGGGTGGGGTGGAGGAGGTTTATTAGCGGGAGAGTTTGTGGCTCAAACAGGGAAGGATAAACTTAGATAAACTTGGACTTGGTACAACCCCTACCTCCCCTGCCGACATCAGGTCAACTTTTGTTTAATGCTCGTGGCTGCTTGTACTATTTGTCCTTTACTGCGCACATGACTTCGCAGTGAAGCAAAACGTAACATTTGAAGTTCTATTTTGAACGGTGCAATTCGATACATGGAAAACCAACGGCTAATGATTCTTTTTTCAGTGTCTCATTGCCAGTGAATACAAAGTTGTACCAGGGCATCCTAGGGAACTGTAGCTAAAGAACAATCGAAGTCGCCTCATGATTCCATTTCATATATCTCCGCCCCCTTGGCGTTTTAGTACTCTCTAGTCCATTCCCTTCTTGTTTCCCATCATTATCCTCTTCTACGCCCCATTTTCCCTTTTTGGCCTTTGTTTTAGCCTCCACGGAAATGACGCCCAGGGCACGCGGCCAAGTTGCCGTACCCCAGTTACGTCACTGGGAAGTGGCAGCGTAAGTAACCATAGACACGCAAATTGTAACGTAAATTGTGGAATACGTGTAGTGATAGGTCGTAGTTCTGTGATTCTTGCCGTCGTAATGCCTATTCCATGTGGTTTCCGGCTTGCAGCTTGATGACGTAGCTATCTCGTCACGATATTTCGGCTGACAACTATTATTCTATCTTCAGGTGAGGTCTATTCTAAAAATTTATGGTACACGTCGCTGACCTGATGCCAAAAATTGGCGCGGCGCCGCAATTGCAAAGGTTTTTGCTGCATGACCGCTCTGTCGAAAAGCTGGTCCGCTCAGTAAAATTCAGTGGTCGAAATTGTCGCTGGACGTATCAATAGGCATAAAATTTTCCGTCTCAGAATAATAGGGAAATCAGTCCCAAGTCCTATAAAGTTGAGTCATCACCATTAACAAGATATTCCACCAAACGTATTTCCGCAGATTCCTTAGTTATTAAATCTCATAGAGATCTTGTCGTGCCAGAGAGTTTCGTAGCAGAATAGTCCATAGCACGTACCATAGAGATTCAATGCTTGGCTGTTGCTGATACACTAGACCGCGCAGGGCGAGTGTGGTGTTTCACGCACTGTTAATTGTAGTCAGACCAATTTAGGCTTTGCCGGAATGACATGGTATTCCGCAGACATCCGCCTTCCGCAAACCAGATCTTACTTACCGAGCCGGGAAGATTGTTTTAATGTAATCTTCCTTCAGGATTCTGCCCGCCCCCGTCCCTTTCCACGTAAGGGAGGAACGCGTAAGACTTGCACAAGTCTTCCTCGTCTTCACGAGATCTTTGCACAAAATTCCGGAAATTTTTCCATAAAATTTTTCCATAAAATTTTTCCATAAAATTTTTCCATAAAATTTTTCCATAAAATTTTTCCATAAAATTTTTCCATAAAATTTTTCCATAAAATTTTTCCATAAAATTTTTCCATAAAATTTTTCCATAAAATTTTTCCATAAAATTTTTCTACGCGTACCTTTCACTTACTGTACATGGTCTCCCTCGAAATACTCTCCTCCACAATTGATACACCGCATCCAACGCCATTTCCACTTCCGGAAACAGTCTTTGTAGGCCTCTTGCTGGATTGTGCGAAGCGCCGTTTGCGAATTTTCTTTTATTTCGTCTATCGTTGCAAATCTTCGTCCTTTCAACGGGGTTTTCAACTTTGAAAATAAAGTCCGCGGGGGCCAGGTCTGGAGAGTACGGAGGATGAGGCAGCACAGTGATTTCATGCTTCGTGTAATAGTCACGCACCCGCAGGAATGAATGTCTGGGTGCGTTATCGTGATGCAAGAGCTATGAATTGTCTCCCCATATTTCAGGCTGTTTCCTCCTCACATTTTCTCGCAAGCGTCGTAACATTTCCCGATGTTACCATCGATTAACAGTCTTTCCCTGTGGCACAAATTCATGATGAACTAATCCTTCAAAGTCAAAGAAAACTATCAGCATGCATTTGACATTTGACCTGACGAGCTTTCCCGCGTCCGGCCATCCTGATTTAGGTTTTCCGTGATTTCCCTAAATCACTCCAGGCAAATGCCGGGATGGTTCCTCTGAAAGGGCACGGCCGACTTCCTTCCCCATACTTCCCTACTCCGATGAGACCGATGACCACGCTGTCTGGTCTCCTTCCCCAAACCAACCAACCAACCTGACGAGCTTTATTTCTGGTACTGGAGAACCTTTCCCGACCCGTCGTGAAGATCGAACCTTGGTCTCAACAGCATAACCATGGACTTAAGTCTCATCACCAGTTATTATTCTCTTCAGCAACATCTCATGTTCATTTGCGCGATCCAAAAGCTCTTCACAGATTGCAAGGAAGGTCTTTCTGATCTTGACTCACCAGCCGTGGGACGAACTTGGCAGCAACACGATGCATTCCAAGATGCTGTGTCAGGATTTTATGAGATTACCGAACTGAATGTTACATTCTTATGCAATGTTTCGGTCTGTCTTTGATTGCCACGCACAGGTTTGTTGACGTTCCTGACACTTGACACCGTTGGCTACCTGTATCATTTGGTGTCTGTAAAGGTTTTCTTGAGTTTCACACAAAATTTAATGAAGACGCATTGCTCCTCTAACTCTGCCATTTCGAAATTCGCAGACACTGCGACACGACGTTCTACTCAGTACAGTAGTGAACAATAACTGACATACAACAATGAAACTTCCGGCAGTTACACATTAAACAAAGGCGTGTACAGGGAAGTCAACTGCATGTCGCTCCAACACACCATTAGCACAAAATTACGAATGTTCCGGGATTGTTTCCTTGCGTTTACGACCTCTGGTTACATTTCCGATAACACGCACAGGTAAGGAATGAGAAGATTCTCCGGAGAATTGGCGAGAAAAGGAATAAATGGAAAACACCAACAAACAAGAGGGACAGGATGGTAAGGACATCTGTTAAAATATGGGGGAGTAACTTCGGTGATACTGGATGGAGCTGTAGAAGGTAGAAACTGTAGAGGAAAACAGACTGGAATACACAGAGCAAATAATTGAGGACATAGGTTGCAATTGCCATTCTGAGATGAAGAGGTTGGTGTATCCTTGAAGATCTGAGTTAATTATATATAATTTTAGTTTGTGACAATGCCCGATGCAGAGTCAGTTGCTTGTTGAGAATTCAGTGGGAGTGAAACCTGTTTGGTGACGTATCTCACGGCGATGATCCTGAATATACTCCTGATCGTGAGTCCGACGATTCCGATGCAGGAACAACCACCGTTGCGGCATCAGCTGAAGTTACTTGGCGTTATGTAACTGGAAATATGAATAACCTTACCACAACCTTTAATGAGGGAATTGCTGGTCATGCGAAGATGAAAATGGCTGGAAGATGCAATGAACTAGAGTTTTACCGATAGTTTTTTAATGACCAAATTTTGGAAGCCATTGTTACTTAGACGAATTCTTATGCTAAGCAGTGAATTGACAATATTGACAACGAAAATGTACTGAATACGACAGACTTCAATAATAGGTAGACAGAAATAATGGAGAAACCGGATTTTTGTGTCGTTCTGTGGCTTGGATTGGAACGAAAACATAAACCCCAGAAATATGTACGGGTCAAAGAATATACTATACAAAAATGAAGTAAAGCTTTATCACGCAACAGGATTGAGGTCCTTTTGAGTATGTTACATTTTTAGGACAGTTCTGGTACAAACAATGGAAAACTGTAAAAAAAAATTCGTCATTAGTTAAACTACTAAAAGATACATTTCACGAAGTGAATTCTCCTGTTGAGTAAGTGTGTATTCATGATACTATTGTGCCGTTCAGAGAGAGGCTGGGGTTCCGCCAGTATATCCCGGGGAAACGTTATAAATATGGACCCGAGCTATTCAAACTGTGTTCTTGGGGGCTACACACGGCATGTGAAAGTGTACCCTGCAAAGGACATTGCCCCCACAGATCATGGCATGGCCCCCAGTGTAGTGATTGAGGCCTGCCGCTGTGGCAGAGCGGTACTAGGTGCTTCAGTCCGGAACCGCGCTGCTGCTACGGTCGTAGGTTCGAATCCTGCCTCGAGCATGGATGTGTGATGTCCTTAGGTTAGTAGTTCTAAGTCTAGGGGATTTATGACCTCAGATGTTAAGCCCCATAGTGCTTAGAGATATTCGTAGTGATTGAGCTGATGGATCTATTATTGAATGCCAGACGCATGCTGTAAACAGAAAGTACAGTCCAGCGACCGTAGTGAAAGGGAAGTTCAGGAAAGGTTTAATGTTATACACGCAGTGTAACACAAATGATGTAGGAAAATGGAAGAATAGGAGAGATATCTTGTTTCTGACCACTAAGGTCGTTCCAGAAATGATAGCAACGACCTCAAGAAAAGAAGCAACCACAAAATCATCCACAATTTTTTAAATTTGATTACTTAAAATCCTTCACAGATGTGTCATATCAAATAGCATTTCATGCTTCCACGAGGAGGAGTGAAATGGTACCGCAATATTGGAGCTCAAATAGGGCAGTTGGTAATGCTCACGCTGTCTACAAGCAACTGACAAAGTGCACGTAACTGAATTTCGAGAGAAAGTTGCATTTGTACTGATAAACATTGGAAACCGGAATGATGTACTAGGATCACCTCAAACACAAAGTTCAGGGAACAATGTCTTGCAAGAAAAAAGGTGCATATTATGTTAACGACGATACTCTCAAAAATTTTTGACGCGCTGAAACCATGAAGAAATAAAGGCAAGTCAGCACAATCTGTAAGGGTTGACCGAAGGAAAAGTTAATGTCCTTGGACTGTTTTTTTCATTATTCAAACATGTAAAACAAAGCACACAACCTATTAATTAATTGAAATATGTTGTTACATCTGCTGTGAAATTGTAAACCAACCTGTTGGTTTCAAAAATGGCTCTGAGCACTATGGGACTTAACATCTGAGGTCATCAGTCCCCTATAACTTAGAACTACTTAAACCTAACTAACCTAAGGACATCACACACATCCATGCCCAAGGCAGGATTCGAACCTGCGACCGTAGCGGTCACGCGGTTCCAGTCTGAAGCGCCTAGAACCGCACGGCCACACCGCCTGTTGATTTCAGAAATATATCGTATTTATATTCATTCTGCTCTATTGTTGCAAAAAAGTGTTGTTCGTTTGAAATACTGAAAGGAGTCTCGATTTATTGAATATTGTGCATAATTCCCATACATGTGGCCTAGCAGGTTTGATATCGAAGAAATTAACATCACAGGTAATGTTCTAACAATTATATACACCAGAAAATGGGCTCGTGCTGGTACAAAACCTTCGGTGATGCAGTTCCGGCAGTCAGTCTTGATAGTTTGTTTTCAAAAAGTCTTTCACCCACTGTTTTACCGCCTTAGTGACTGAATTTCCAAAAATGCAGGAACATGTATTTTTTTGACTGAGAAACCAAATAATTTTCGTGGTGCTAGCGTCAAAATTGCCTTAATAGCGACTTGCATTCAACAAGCCTTTGGTCTCCTGTTCACCAGCGCAAGAGTGGAATTTCGAACAATCTCTTCTTAAATGACGCCTTAGCGGTTGGTGCTGTCAGTCAGTCAGTCAGTCAGTCAGTCAGTCAGTCAGTCAGTCAGTCAGTCAGTCAGTCAGTCAGTCAGTCAGTCAGTCAGTCAGTCAGTCAGTCAGTCAGTCAGTCAGTCAGTCAGTCAGTCAGTCAGTCAGTCAGTCAGTCAGTCAGTCATATATAGGGAAGATGAGTGTCAGACACCTATATTTTTGATACAGAGGCCAGTATTTAGAGATAGATACTGACGTCAGCCGCACTTGGGCATTGAAATAATTCAATGGTTGTTGTTGTTGTTGTTGTTGTTGTTGCGGTCTTCAGTCCTGAGACTGGTTTGATGCAGCTCTCCATGCTACTCCATCCTGTGCAAGCTTCTTCATCTCCCAGTACCTACTGCAACCTACATCCTTCTGAATTCAATGGTGATCGTGAAAAATTTTTGCCGGAGCAGCGCTCGAACCCTAATTTCCCGCTTTACACGAGCGTCGCTTCGGCTACCCGAGCACGCTTACTGGCCAACCCATATTCTCGCAGCATCCCTGTCAACATACCTCGTTTGTTCGCAGTGTTTCGTGGGTTCCCACGGGAGGTTTGGACCCTCTTGTGCTTCCACACCGAGGATATCATATATATACAAAGATATACAACTCTCTCTCTCTCTCTCTCTCTCTCTCTCTCTCTCTCTCTCTTTCTCTCTCCTGAAGCAGCAGTACTCCTTGGCACACCATTCCAAAACGCTGTTTTTTCGACAAACATGCTGCCTCATACACATTCTTCACTCTCTGATGGATGTCTACCGGTGTTTGGCCTTCGGCAGTCAAGAAAAGAGTAACAGTATATTGGTTTTGTTTGGACTCATTTGGTAATGGCGTCGCCATAGCTGAGGTTTCCGCATTTACCGCACACACATTAAGACACGAATGCCACGCCAATCCCTTGTCTATATGTCGGTGCCGCTTTGCAGTCGTTCTACGTTGCATATACGCTGCAGTAACACCCTCAAACAGAAACTTTTTGTCGACACTTGAAAGATGCTAGCATTTCTCCAGATACGAGAATTGCCATACTACGTAACTGAGAAAAATAAGATACTCTTACACACTTACATAACAAAAACGATATAAAAACATAACTCAGTAAATAAAATGTGAGTTTCAGGGACGATAGACTCATCGTCCAATACCTTGCTTGGTAATACCGCGTGAAGTGTTCAATGCCATTAATTTGGAAAGATTGTCGTGATAATATTTATTTACTAAGATAACGTAACTCCTGTAGTTACTGTGGTATTTTTAATATTATTGTTCCATTAGACGTCCTCAGTGCCACGATACGCTTCCTCTAGAATTGTTGTGATGGTATTTACCTAGGAACTTTCATCCCCTTATACACACTTCTTTAGAAGTCATTCCAATTTCAACTGATTTGTCTTTAAAAATTGCTTTTATAACGAAATATTTTCGTAACAATTTTCATCCCCTATTCCACCGTCTTAGGTGATGAATTTCCAAAAACACTGAGAAACTTATTCTTTTATTTTTAACCGAGAAGGCATATACCTCTTTTTCTAGCAGTGGCTTCAAAAATGCATTAGTAATACTTCAATGAAGATTCATTTAGAAAAAACTTTCACCATTTTACTTACTTACTGGTTGAATTCCCAAAAATTCTAAAATATATTTTTTATTTCTGACAGAGAAACAAAATACCAATTTTCGTAGTTCTATCTTCAAAATTGCCTTAATAACGACATATTTTCAAAAAACCTTTCTCCCTCACTTCACTGCCATAGGGACGTAATATCGAACAATGCCCACGGTATAAGATCAACACACTCTCCAAATTTAAAGCGTCTGTCTTTAGCGGTTTGGCCTGGGTGATGGGTCAGGAAATTTCATTTTATATGTAGAGATTAAGAAATATTTAAATGTGGCGAGTCATATGTAGCACTTCAGACCATTCTAAATGCCGGCTGGCGGCTTGAAGTTCCTAGAGAAAACCCTCCTATTAGCCATCACTGGCCTCTCCTTTATCGCCAAGCGCTCGGCCCTCCATGAAAACTCACTGTCATCTCTATCACCCCGCCTCAGCTGAACCATCTCGTACATTCAGCATCTCAAAACTTACATCTGTTGGCCGTAATTTTTTAAAAATAGTCACTATTGAATAAAAAGTTGACGAACGAGCATGATGGAACAGAGCTACTTACATTGATTTTGAACTCATTGTCGTCGAGTGACAATGCTTGAGAGTCAAGGGTGAATCATAAAACTTTCTAAGTCAGAGCCATTGAGTCGTAGGCTGTAGTGTATTTATAAAGCCAGCAGGATTGCGAGTATACAGAAGTGTGGAGTCTCCAGAATAACATGTCAATTTGGCAAGGCATAGGTTGGTCAGGCAACATGCGCATTTCATGAGATGCGTGGAACATAAATGAAACTAGTCTTTCACAGCCCAGTAAGTCATCTGCAGCCGAGCATTGCATCTCAAGACATTCTATAGATTACTATACCATGAAAATCTTGACGGCGACGAAATCTTTCTGGGATTCAATTATGGAATGGTGGTGGTGGTGGTGGGTAGTGTTTAACGTCCCGTCGACAACGGGGTCATTAGAGACGGAGCGCAAGCTCGGGTTAGGGAAGCATTGGGAAGGAAATCGGCCGTGCCCTTTCAAAGGAACCCTCCCGGCATTTGCCTGAAACGATTTAGGGAAATCACGGGAAACCTAAATCAGGATGGCTGGAGACGGGATTGAACCGTCGTCCTCCCGAATGCGAGTCCAGTGTGCTAACCACTGCGCCACCTCGCTCGGTAATTATGGAATGTCTGGAAATAAGATTAGCAGAAGGTCTTTATTAATCATACTTCTGGCTTTTAACCCTGTACCCAGTGATTTACCTACTATCTCGAAAGAGATAAAATTTTAGAACTAATGGCAAGCGATAGTTTTATTATTTTGACCACAGAATTATTGTCCGCGGCCCCATAATTCGAAATCCCTGTTACGCACGCGCCTGTGCATCTGAGATGCAGGAATGTTAGACGGAGGGAGCTGAACTCGACAGAAGGTGGTCGTACAGCTATAACCTATGTGCATGAGCCACGGCGCGAATTTTCAGTCAAACCAGCGATGTGCACCAGCAATCGCCAGTGTGGAACTCACTTCGTCAGCCGATATATTTAGTATAGACGTAGACATCTGGCTGCAAGCCAGTTGGAATATTTCACTGACCTAACCGGTTTCGACAGACTAATCTGTCATATTTCGAAAGATCAGTATTGCCTAGCACATCATCTTGACTCGGTACGTAAGTGTGATTAATTCACTCTAAGCTATCAATCTCCATGTACAATTACCGCATACCAGATGTACATTCTTAGATATGTCATGGCATAACGCTTCACTGAGGAAGGTACTGATGTCTTTATGCAAGTTATAAGCAAACAGTGAACATCCAAGGGTAACATATTAACCTGTTAAAACCGGTTAATAAAAAAAAAAAAAATAATTCGGCAGCTGAGTTATTTTTTTGGTGAACTATATACCAATTTTGTTGGAATAGCAGCTATGAATAAAATCTGTTGGTATCATTGCAAATTATGCTCACGCCTTGGATCCTAATTCTACACCGTCCTGTCACATTGCAACCACCTCCCAAACGTCTGAATAACCCATGTTTTGCAGCGCAGGCCTCTGCGAGAAGTGCGGAAAGTGTGTCAGTGAGATTCTAGACGTTACTGAAAAGGATTTGCCGACTCTAGTCCTGTTGCCAGCGGCTCTAGGATTATCTGTTGAGGATCCATGGGGCGAAAAGCCCGGTCGAAACGGTTGCACGGATTACCGATTGGCTTTAAATCCGGTGAGTTTGGTAGCTAGCGATGCACAGAAAAATCGTAGTGGTGCTCTTCAAACCACGGACGTACTCTGCGAGTTGTGTGACACGTTGCGTTGTCCCGTCGTGCCGATGAAGAACAAACTGCTTGTAGGGGTGAACATGATCCCCAAGGTAGATGCGTACTTCAGTTGATCCATATGATTTCCAGAATGGCAAGAAAACATTTCCAGGACCTTAACGCTCCCTCCTCCGTCCTGGACCCTTCGGACGATTGTTGCAGAGTGTTTGCTTTCCGACTTTTCATACGGTTCCGATGGAACATAAAACGTGATTAATCCGAAAAGGTTGCCTGTAGCCACTACTGTACATCCAACTGCGGTATTAGCACGCAGACTCCACCCTTCCTTACCGACGAGAGGCAGTCATCGTGGATGCATAAACCGGGTGCCTGCTGCAGAGGCCCATACGCTGCAGCGTTTGCTGAACGGTCGCTGAGAACACACTGCTGGTAGCCCCTTGGTTCACCCGGGCGGCCAGTTGTAGACAGTTCGTCTGTTCGTCCGTACCCATCTCCGCAGCCGTCATTCACCCTTGTCATCTAAGGCCCGTGGTGCAGTGCAGCTGCCTCGGCGACGGTTTTGAATAGCGCCATTTTGCCATGCACAGTATACTCTAACCACGGCGCTACTCGAATAGTTCTGAAGCTTAGCTATTTCAGAAATGCTTCCACTCTTGGCCCGAAAGCCAATGATCATGCCCTTTGCCGGCCGGAGTGGCCGAGCGGTTCTAGTGCTACAGTCTGGAACCGCGCGACCGCTACGGTCGCAGGTTCGAATACTGCCTCGGGCATGGATGTGTGTGACGTCCTTAGGCTAGTTAGGTTTAAGTAGTTCTAACTTCTAGGGGACTGATGACCTCAGAAATCCCATAGTGCTCAGAACCATTTGATCCATTTGATCATGCCCTTTCGGACGACACGCTTTACGTACCCACTGCTAGTGCTGCCATCTGTGAGTGCTTATTGCACGTTGACATCGGACATAAGCGTTGGTCACTTTGATGTAACGGGATCTTGTATTACTAGATGGAACTTAATTTAGTAAGACAAGTCATTTCCAAGTTTGTGATACAGAACTGAGAACGTGGTAATGAAACTGTGACGGTTTCACTGGCGTGCCAATAATGAGACATCTCCTTGGACATACACACATGACGAAACAGGTAAATAGAAGAGCCATCACTGGGCTGGTACAGTCTAAGTGCCACGGGGAAGTACGGCCAGGGGCGAGCCTGACGCAGAGGGACGAACTTAAGGCACCGTCGTGCCTGACGCTCAGCTGAGGGCGCTGCCGCTCATACCGGATGATTCGCAGCAAGGGCATCGCACTGTCTCCGAAGGGGGTCAGGAGTAAGGCGGCGCGGGCAGGTAGCCTCCTTGTGACGTGGGAAATCCCCCGGCCCCCCTTCGCGGCGAGGCCATTTAAGATCGCCAGCCGCGCCGTCAGTAGTCCTGGCGCCTCCGGCCTAAGAGTTGCAGACGGCGCTCCACCATCCCAGCGGCTTCCCTGCCTCATGCGGTAAGCTAACCTCGCTTTGCCAGTGTTACCTTATTTCAATAAATTTGCGTCTATATCTATGCCCTTCAAACCATTGTGAAGCGCATGACAGAGGGTACTTGCTGTTGCTCCATTCGCGTGTGCAGCATGGGCAGGAGGAATACTAAAGTGCCAATAGGTGTGCTGTCATTAATCTCTGCTTAGTAGTCACTACGCGATCGGAACCAGGTGGTTATTATTAAAGTGCAGCTACTCACGGAGGTCCGACGTGGGCTGTAACTATCGTAAGCCAGCGAAAATTTTTAGATAAGCTTGTGCGTGAATTCGTAACCGATTTACGCTGAAAACAAAGTTGCAGATTGGGCTCCAGATTTGCACCTGGTGGCCAAAATTGGAATTAATACTTTTCCCAGCGTAAATCGATTCAGCATTAACGCATTAGAATATCCACAGATTTTCGTTGTCTTAAGATAATTACAGCCCATACTGGACCTCTGCGAGTAGGTGCACTTCAATTACAACCATCTGGTATTTAGGCGTCTGCACTGTATTTCCAGATTCCTCGCTTCATGCCTATTCTTGAATCTAGGATTTCGCAGGAAGTTGGCAGTTACCTTCAAGAGTTTGACAGGTCGTGTGGTCCAGCATGGCCGTGACAAACTCTCATGCGGCAAATATACTTCTTAATGCTCTGATTTTCTTTGTGTTCGTCCAATATACTCTGTCAAATATTGCTGAAGGTTGCGAAATATTTACCAAATACGATTAAGTTTGGTCGTACGAGTGTTTTACAGCAATCTTGTTGGTAAACTTACGGAATTTTCCCTGTATTTTCAATAAATTGAAGACTGCCATCTGCTGCATCTAGAACTGAACCTTCGTGATCATTTCGTATCCCAATCATTTGTAGGAGTTGAACTATTGTGCAACAGTGATTGAAGATGTTATCACAGAACACTTTTTTCCATTTAGCGCTGAGGACATTTTTACGTGTATGAACTTTCAAAGTCGTTGCGAAGTTCGCACCTCTCTGAAGTTATATAGAGATTTGAGTACGTATGCAACTTTTTTCAGCACTTCGTAATGGATTAATAGTAACTAAATCGTCTCCAGAAGGCATGAGGTTGCTGTTAATATTGCAGGTGATTAACGTAAAACATGAACAGAGGTTTCAAAAAGCGTTCTTGGGGCACGTCAAAAATTTTTACATCTTTTTTACCACCTCAAAGGTAACACTACGTTCTCCGTACCAGGATAACCTCTTATTCCAGTAAAAAGTTTCGTTTGGTAGTACATATGATCACACTTTCATTACTAAGCATTGGTCTGATACTGAGCCAGATACTTTTCGGAAGTCACGAAATAATATTCCTATCAGATTTCCATGATCCATGGTTTTCAGTATGTCACGTGATAAGCTTATTATCTGATCTGCCTGTGGAGTATTTCCAACACGTAGAAGTGATAAAATATCACAAAAATTGCTAGAAAGGTACACTTCAACATTCGTTGATAATTTTTCATGAAACATTTTGGGTTACTTAGCAGTGGAAGGATACGGCTACTACTTCTCAATGGTATGGCAAGTACACAGCGGTAATAACAAAATTTTACGTGATATTTAGACCGGACTTACCGACTTTTATCCTTTTTCAAAGCTGCTCTCTGTAATCTGTTGATGAAGGACCAACCACGGTCTTCTAGTCTGTAATCAATAGTATGCGCTGCTAAAATCTCGCTGACATCATTCGTTGCTTAATTCGCACTCTGATAGGTACAGTTTACTTTTTTTATGCTCCAACACCTGAATGTTAGTTTTCTACTATAACAGTAACGACCAAATGTTTCAATCAACCCCGTTGAACGGTATGCTAAGTAAGTTTTCGGTATTATGAAATCCAGTGTGATACACTAGCAACCAGTTTCTTTCTTTCTCTCTCTCTCTCTCTCTCTCTCTCTCTCTCTCTCTCTCTCTCTCTCTCTCTCTCTAAAATGATATGTGCCCCATTTTACTAAACCCTTAAGAATTGCACGATAATTTGTAATTGGAAAAATTTTCTAAATTTTGAGGAATCTTTCTCTTAATACCGGTAAACGTCGCTTTGCTTGCTTTCCTTTTTTCTTTACTTTACTTTTTACTTCATCTAATGGCGCTATGTGATCCAAACGAGCCACCGAGCGAGGGGCGCAGAGGTTAGCACACTAGACTCGCATTCGGGAGGACGACGGTTCAAGCCCGCGTCCTGCCATCCTGATAGTGGTTTCTAGTGATTTCCCTAAATCGCTTCAGTCATACACCGGGATGGTCCTTCCGGAAGGGCAAGGCAGACTTCCTTCCCCGTCCTTCCTCTAACCGGTGGGACCGATGACGACCTTGCTTTTTGGTGCCCTCTCCTAAGTCAACCAACCAAACTACTCCATAACAAATGAAAATCGTGTACGAATGACGAAACATACACTTGAAATAATTTGATCCCAAGGTAAGGCAAGAACCTGAAGTCAAGTACCCAGGTGCTCCAACCGCTTGAATTCTGGGATTCCATGTGGTATGTTCGAACGCTGGAGTCTACGGGTGACGAGTTTGGAGGAAATACGAAAATACACCTTTATAGAAATTTTTAATCTGAAAGTGTTTTGTAAAATGTGATAAATTATTGTCGCTATGAAGTCGTAAAAATAACTAAGGCAGTTCTGGTACTGTCATGTTTTCCCCTCAAGAAAACATCCATATGGGTAAACATGTCCTGGAATGTGTAAACGTGACTGAATAAAAATCTTAATTTGCACCTCTTTCCCCTACCAGACGCAAACACTGTACGTGATGATGATTTTTAGGACTGAAAGTAAAAGATTCATACTGGGTGATGGCGTTGTTATCTTGGTTACGGGTAAATGAGTCAGACAATACGTAGTGAAACGTTACTAAAAGCAACTACAAAGGACAAATTAGGGAGACGGTAATGCTTTATTATGTTTAAATAGTGTTGCTAATCGTCAATCTGGGTAATTACTTAGGAAGTAGACTGCACCTAAATATTGCGGATTGCATTATCAAGTGAAAAAGATTGGTGATTCGTACATCGTGACGTCTTTTGCTAGAGATAGATACCTAAAATCGTTTAAAAGCATACGCTCACTGAGGGCATTGAAATGTGGACACACAATTTGAGGCCTATGGCACTTCTTATTGAGAATTAGTTTTTCGACAGGCCGCTGGATTCAACTACGCAACAGAATTTCAGTAAATGCCAGAACAGAACGGAGCGCGAGAACGCGCGTTGCGGTTAAGACAATGCTGCTGTTACTGGAGGCGTTGTGCGGTCTCCTTCCTCTGATAATAATTATTTTGACAGTGTTTCTGTTCCTGACGGCTTAACCCGCTATTCAGAACTTCTGGACTTACTCAGAAAGTGACAAACCTGTTACAGAGCTACACTACTGGCCATTAAAACTGCTACACCAAGATGATGACGTGCTACAGACGCAAAATTTAAGCGACAGGACGAAGATGCTGTAATATGGAAATGATTAGCTTTTCAGAGCATTCACACAAGGTTTGCGCCTGTGTCGACACCTACAACGTGCTGACATGAGGAAAGTTTCCAGCCGATTTCTCATACACAAACAGCAGTTGATGTGCGTTGCCTGGTGAAACGTTGTGACGCCTCGTGTAAGGAGGAGAAATGCGTACCATCACGCCGTGCTGGATCCCAACGGCCTCATATCACTACCAGTCGAGATGACAGGCATCTTATCCGCATGGCTGTAACGAATCGTGCAACCACGTCTCGATCCCTGAGTCAACAGATGGGGACGTTTGCAAGACAACAACCATCTACACGAACAGTTCGACGACGTTTGCAGCAGCATGGACTATCAGCTCGGAGACCATGGCTGCGGTTACCTTTGACGCTGCTTCACAGACAGGAGCGCCTGCGATGGTGTACTCAACGACGGACCTGGGTGCACGAATGGCAGAACGTCATTTTTTCGGATGAATCCAGGTTCTGTTTACAGTATCATCATGGTCGCATCCGTGTTTGGTAACATCGCGGTGAACGCACATTGGAAGCATGTATTCGTCATAGCCATACTGGCGTATCACCCGGCATGATGGTATGGGGTGCCATTGGTTACACGTCTCGGTCACCTCTTGTTCCCATTGACGGCACTTTCAAGAGTGGACGTTACATTTCAGATGTGTTACAACCCGTGGCTCTACCCTTCATTCGATCCCTGCGAAACACTACATTTCAGCAGGAGAATACACGACCGCATGTTATAGGCCCTGTACGGGCCTTTCTGGATACAGAAAATGTTCGACTGCTGCCCTGGCCAGCAAATTCTCCAGATCTCTCACCAAGTGAAAACGTCTGATCAATGGTGGCCGAGCAACTGGCTAGTCACAATAGGCCAGTCACTACTCTTGATGAACTGTGGTATGGTGTTGAAGCTGCATGGGCAGCTGTACCTGTACACGCCATCCAAGCTCTGTTTGACTCAATGCCCAGGCGTATCAAGGCCGTTATTACGGCGAGAGGTGGTTGTTCTGGGTACTGATTTGTCAGGATCTATGCACCCAAATTGCATGAAAATGTAATCACATGTCAGTTCTAGTATAATATATTTGTTGAAAGAATACCCGTTTATCGTCTGTATTTCTTCTTGGTGTAGCAATTTTAATGGCCAGTAGTGTAAAATCATGGAAAAACGTTTTTTTATGTGAGTAGTGAAGGACAATCACTTCGATTCTTAAGAGGCTTCCAGTTGCCACCTATTCTGGGGATTCTTGAGATACTGTGCGATTACGCCTGCCGAGAGCAGTAAAGAGAGGGCAATAAACCTGCGGCGGTATTTACGACAACGTCGTAAATGGTACCGGGCCGGTAGCACAGAGCACGGGAGCGGAGGGCGGCGGCGGCGGCGACAGCGGCGCTATCACGCTGTGAAAACCGGCGGCTGCGAAATTACCGCCCGCGCGTCGCCGCTGACACACATCCAGCTGAGGTACAGTCGCGACCAAGAAGCAGCCGCACTGCTCTGATTTGTGGCTCTGGCTGTCTGTGTCAACAGGCGGTTAGACTGGCAGCAGACAGCTTGTTGAACTCTAGTCGTCACAGCGCGAACCTTGGGACCCGAGTATATTCTAACACTGAGGCAGGTGTTTCTTGTTACCTTATCGCTTGTCAAAATAGCTGTACCACTGCATCAATTGGATGAAGTGGTGAGCTCTTCTGCAGTACAGCGGGGAGCATATCCACATACACACGGTGTAAACAGTAGACATAAAAGTTTCTTGGGTATGGTACCGCGCCATGATGTAGAAAACTACTGCTGCCGGAGAATAACCAACGTTTCCGCATGGATGTGTGTGATGTCCTTAGGTTGGTTAGGTTTGAGTAGTTCCAAGTTCTAGGAGACTGATGACCTCAGAAGTAAAGTCCCATAGTTCTCAGAGCCATTTGACCCATTTTTGAGTTTCGGTCACGGTTGCAGCGGCCAGGAGGCGGCCTCTGTAACCGTGGCCGAAACTTCGGTTATTCTCGAGCAGCAGTAGTTTCATACATTATGACACGGTACCATACCCATAAACCTTTTAAGCCGACTAATTCTGGCCGTGGAAGCATAAGCAATTACAGTAGCGTGTAAGCAGTTGCCACAACACAGTGAGGTAGGTGAAGTCGAGGCGAACAAATTGATACCGGACACTTGTGGTCTATCAAGCCGGGAAACAGCCTCAGATTCGCCCACGGCAGTCGTCTCGGAAAAAGCGCATGCATGGCGTGAATCGAACCTGGTTAAAATTTTCACTGAACATCAAAACCATTTGCCATGCACTTGCAAAATGTAGAATTCACGTTGTGTGAATCATACCTCAAAGTATTCTGAATTTTTACAGCACAAAATTAACAATTAAATCATTTTGTCTATCTCGCCGTCTTACTACGAAATTACTTTGTTTGTAAACTTAACTAGTTTGTGCATAACGCTCGTTACCCTCATGGGAAAGTTTAATAAGTTACTATAATAGCCGACAAAGCCACTGGCCTTAAGAGACAGAGGACATTGAAACTCCCACGAGGCGCGCATGCGGTGAAGCTCAGGCGGATTTTGCAGGCCAATTTGACGCTGTTTCCCGGCTTGACAGAAAACAAGTGTCCTTTAGTAAATCTTCCGTCTCGACTTCCCACAACACCGCTGTGGTACATTGTAAATACACTCCTGGAAATTGAAATAAGAACTCCGTGAATTCATTGTCCCAGGAAGGGGAAACTTTATTGACACATTCCTGGGGTCAGATACATCACATGATCACACTGACAGAACCACAGGCACATAGACACAGGCAACAGAGCATGCACAATGTCGGCACTAGTACAGTGTATATCCACCTTTCGCAGCAATGCAGGCTGCTATTCTCCCATGGAGACGATCGTAGAGATGCTGGATGTAGTCCTGTGGAACGGCTTGCCATGCCATTTCCACCTGGCGCCTCAGTTGGACCAGCGTTCGTGCTGGACGTGCAGACCGCGTGAGACGACGCTTCATCCAGTCCCAAACATGCTCAATGGGGGACAGATCCGGAGATCTTGCTGGCCAGGGTAGTTGACTTACACCTTCTAGAGCGCGTTGGGTGGCACGGGATACATGCGGACGTGCATTGTCCTGTTGGAACAGCAAGTTCCCTTGCCGGTCTAGGAATGGTAGAACGATGGGTTCGATGACGGATGTACCGTGCACTATTCAGTGTCCCCTCGACGATCACCAGTGGTGTACGGCCAGTGTAGGAGATCGCTCCCCACACCATGATGCCGGGTGTTGGCCCTGTGTGCCTCGGTCGTATGCAGTCCTGATTGTGGCGCTCACCTGCACGGCGCCAAACACGCATACGACCATCATTGGCACCAAGGCAGAAGCGACTCTCATCGCTGAAGACGACACGTCTCCATTCGTCCCTCCATTCACGCCTGTCGCGACACCACTGGAGGCGGGCTGCACGATGTTGGGGCGTGAGCGGAAGACGGCCTAACGGTGTGCGGGACCGTAGCCCAGCTTCATGGAGACGGTTGCGAATGGTCCTCGCCGATACCCCAGGAGCAACAGTGTCCCTAATTTGCTGGGAAGTGGCGGTGCGGTCCCCTACGGCACTGCGTAGGATCCTACGGTCTTGGCGTGCATCCGTGCGTCGCTGCGGTCCGGTCCCAGGTCGACGGGCACGTGCACCTTCCGCCGACCACTGGCGACAACATCGATGTACTGTGGAGACCTCACGCCCCACGTGTTGAGCAATTCGGCGGTACGTCCACCCGGCCTCCCGCATGCCCACTATACGCCCTCGCTCAAAGTCCGTCAACTGCACATACGGTTCACGTCCACGCTGTCGCGGCATGCTACCAGTGTTAAAGACTGCGATGGAGCTCCGTATGCCACGGCAAACTGGCTGACACTGACGGCGGCGGTGCACAAATGCTGCGCAGCTAGCGCCATTCGACGGCCAACACCGCGGTTCCTGGTGTGTCCGCTGTGCCGTGCGTGTGATCATTGCTTGTACAGCCCTCTCGTAGTGTCCGGAGCAAGTATGGTGGGTCTGACACACCGGTGTCAATGTGTTCTTTTTTCCATTTCCAGGAGTGTAGTTACCGTTTACACCTTATATATACTTATTATCGACTTTGTCCTTTTCTATTCGTGTGATGAGAAAATGAGTTAAACGATGGCGACAGAATAATGGTGTGTCTTCTTGAAATGCATGTTATCTAAATTTACTACACAGGGTGAGTCGTTTGTCTTAGGATTCTCACTTACGTTCGTCCAGAGTGTCTGATACACTTAAGTACGAGTTTTACCGACCTGCTAATCTTAATAGCAACTCTTAGGTTTCAATCGATGTCTCTTGTCATAGCTACGTGGTAAGAATTCCTAACACTGGTACAATATTTCAGAGTTGGTCGCATTAGAGTCTCGCATGCGATTTTTTTTTTTACAAGGACTACTCAACAAAACTAAAGTGCTCTCCATTCGTCTTCCTAAAATGATCTCACTGATCGTCCTATGTCATATATATTGTTGTGCTTGGTTGGGGTATCCGATGTTACTTTGATTCAGCCCATAGAGTATAATATGAGGAGTTATGTTAAACATTCATCTAACCAAATAATTACGTGTCAAGGTGCTCTGCATGGCCGTTTCTTCGCCAATAGTCGACGATGTACAATGACGAATACCTCCCAGAAATCTAGGGAGGCGGAATCGACCTGCCCGCTGTATCTGTTGTTTGCAAGATGTCATGCATGAAAAAAGAATGTACAACACAATTTGTTTTCCCTGAATACGTCCTAATTCATTCAGAGAATTTTGTTTTCATCCAGGAGCGTCATGATGACCGTAAAGCGGAAAATTGACCGTTTAGCCCGTTAGGGACACAAAGCCTACTTTTCTCGACTAGCATCGAGAGTACTGCGGAGATAAAATTCGTAGAGATCCTTCTCAGATATTTCAGGGCAGTTCCACTGCTTCGTGTATACGAGGTCACGGGTTAGTTCAGCCTTTGATGGGGGCAAATACATGTGGTGTTATTGTACGTCTTATTATAGTAAGCATACTAATTAAAAATACAGGAGACTAGAATAAAGTCTTACAACACTTTAGGTTCAAACCTCATTTGTTACAACCGAATAGACGAAAGACCAAATCTGAATGCAAAAGAGCAACATCAGTTCGTTAGTTGACGAATAGTGTCACATTACCTCTTGCCATAAGACGTAAAGTTTGGAATTTGACCCAGGGCATTGTTGAAGTGTGTGGCATTGGGAACATTAAGCTAAAAGTTGTTCCCCACACTCCTCTCTCTCTCTCTCTCTCTCTCTCTCTCTCTCTCTCTCTCTCTCTCTCTATGTATATATATGTGTATATATATGTATGTATATATAAAAACTATTTTATATGTTCATGTCGAAATTGTGGTGACATCTGTATTTTGAATGAAAATCTTTCCTTAGATAAAAGAAAGTAAAAGGCTGATAAAATATTGTGATCCACGGTAATTCATGTTCGTAGCTGTTCTGTTAAGTTGTTGCGTATGCATACCGACGTAATACTTTCAGCAACACCACGTCAGGTTTCTTTGGAAAGTTACGTCAGGAGTATTCAGTATTTCAAATGATTTAACATTATCTTAGAAATAATTTAATGATAGTAATATATAAGGAGTATGGCATATTTAAATAATTAGTATTTATTTCTGGTATGACATAGTACCTGGTTAAGTGGAAATGTTACTCGGACTCCATGGTAAGTTTCAGGATGATAGGAAACGTAACCTCGTAATAATAAGACTTCTGAGGTATGGGACTCTATCGTCAACAGCTTTCACCTCTATCAGCTTTCCTGCAAATTAGCAGAGATTCACCTAGCTGACCACCACCTGCGATGTCCGTAACAACTTGCAACAAAGGGTTGCTGTGGTTGACCTTCAGTGATCCGACCGCAGGAGCGTATCATTTTATATTTCCTCCGTTCGCTGTTCAGCCGTCTCTGCAAACGCCGGGTGACATGAAGAGTTTCGGCTGTTGCGAATATATCGTCGGGATACTGTCTTTAAACGGCGGTGGTTCCGCGAAAGAGTAGTTAGGTTTTCCCCTGGTGGGGGCGGCCACCCGTGACGCAAACGGCACTCGTGCCGGGCAAACAACGCGCCTCGTGTTGACGTGCCGGGCTAACCCACAGGGGTCCACCGAGACAGAAATCGCCTTCTCATTCTGGCGTGCCATCTGCTCACAAGGGTTAGCCATCCAATAGTCCCAGAAAATACACTGAACTATCTTCTCTTTCACGCTGAGACATGTTCGCTGACAGTAGACGCCCCGTAAACATAGGTGATGTACAGTGTCAGCGAACGAACGAAGCATAGAGTCTCGAACTCACAAAGATAACAACAGTGATCCCTGTGAGTTCGAGACGCTGTGCTTTGCGCTGCCAAATTACAGTTCGTAATCTTCTTGTGGTGTCTACAGTAATCGTCGTATGTGTCTTACCGCAGCCAGACCGCTGGAAGTGAAAGTCAGGTGCGATCATGTCTTTGTCTCTTGAGCCAGGCCTTCTGCAATACTTGCCACAGCTGTTGAAAGGTGTGACATTTAATACACAGCCAGTAAGATGATCGAAGGAGTTCGCAAATGATTAATTAATTAGGCTGAGACGGTAGGAAATACTTCGAAGTATTGAGCTTTCCGTGGACACTTTCAGCGGTAAGGAAAGTTTAATTACATATCTTCAAACTCGTGTGCTCTATGAAGACAGTCAACGTGTTCGCAGAGATCTGATCCGTAACCAAATGGATCTTGAAATCGAGATAAAACTTCCAGAGACGATAATGCTGCTTCGACAGTCTTGTTTTCTCCCGGGAGTGATTGCAATGATTTTTTTCTGAACTAACTCGCAGGACACGCCAACATCCATCCTAACAGAAGATTTTTGCTTTAATTTACATGCTGTTGACCAAATTACATTCATTCATAAAGTTTTAGCCAGTTGAAAAGCCTAGACATCTGTCCACTTTGGAGCCTTTATACGCAGCAGTGTCCGTAGACTATCTTGATACACAAGTCAGTTTGATTGCTCGTTTATTTGGACGTTTAGCTGTTCTGCTGTGTTTGGGCGACGTACATTCACGCACCGTAGTGTTCAACGCTCACATCGGCCATCAATAACATCTGAAAATATCTATTGTCAGAAAGTGGACGTAATTTTTGCGTCTGATACCCATTAGCTTTAGTAAAATTAAAAGTACGAAATGAACACTTGGCTCAGTACTGTACTATAGTTAAAGGCCACGGTAATAGCTACGGGATACTTGGTCCTTGTAGCCAGGTAGTGAGGAATGCTACTGTGTCTGACTTGCGAAAAGCGCAAGTCTGGTGTAGGAGTCGCTTAGCTTTAATACAGAAAGAATCCCATTACTATTCAGAACCGTCTAATTTAGAGTGCTGAATAAGGCATAGATTTGGAAGGAATCTATGCCCGGTGTTCATACTAGTTTGCTTTGGAGATGGATTTAACACACAACCTGCAACAGTCAGTGTGTGAAAATCATTATAAAGGAAATTAAGTTCTTGTTTCCCTTTGTTGTAATTCAATCCAAAATATCTCGGCTACATCGAATTTATGAAAGCATAGCTACCGAGCTAGGTGGCGCAGTGGTTAGCACACTGGACTCGCATGCGGGAGGACGACGGTCAGTCCCACGTCCGGCCATTCTAATTTAAGTTTTCCGTGATTTCCCTAAATCGCTCCAGGCAAATGCCGGGATGGTTCCTTTGAAAAGGGTCGCCCGACTTCCTTCCCCGTCCTTCCCTAATACGATGAGACCCATGACCTCGCTATATGGTCTCTTTCCCCCAAAACAACCCCAAAGTATACCAACAAGAAATAACAGTCCAATAATTATCTTCAGTATTTTCCCGATTATTGCACCGCCCCAGTGTACACTGTTTGACACATAGTATGGATTCTTATTAAGTTATATAGGTATTGTTTTTACCCACATTTCTCCACTGGACATAGTATTTAACGTGTTTTGGTTGAGACAGCCTTAAAAAAATCTGCTTCTCACTGTAATTACGTCAAAGCTCGCTGGAACATAGCTTTCTTATATTGGAACCGTCACAATTTGGACAAGTAGTAAGCAAAACCGCTCCAGTTTCAAAATAATTTGTCACCGCAGCATGATGATACGTACTCTGCGCCGTGACAACTTGGCCCCGTCACTCAGCAGATTTCATGCTGTTCATCTTTCGCAACACGTATCCTACGTCAATCTGATTGGTTCCATCCATTCCTTCGATTTTCCCTTTCCCTCCACCCTGCCTGCTGTCACCATTTTCCAGGAATTTGCTGCCATTCATACTCAATCAATTCATTTAGTTTTCTTGCTCTCTATTCAACATCCTGCGATCTCTCTCTCTCTCTCTCTCTCTCTCTCTCGTGCGGACGACGAAGGAAACTCGACAGTTTAAGGATTACGGAATACTAGCCACAAACTACATTTTATTACGACGGCCAAAAGTCGTAAAATATAACCCCGTGTAATGCATGCTAGTTAGCGTTAGAGCTTTCGATAAGAGAACAGAATGTCCCCCGCCTACACTTTCGTACTAAGCAGCTCGGAGATCCTTACTACAGACATATGATACAGTCAGCTGATAATTTTAAACGCCAAATGGTGATAATTAACAGCGAAGAAATGCAAATATTAAGTCTTGGTTGTCTAATAATCGTACTCTCTCGGATTTTTAATTCCATTGTCTCGCTATTTCGTTACCGTTCCCTCAGCTATCTGCGATCTTCATCGTTACGCTTTAAGCGTACTTTTAGAGTATGGCAGAAAATGACGTGACAGCTGATGGTTACGTATAACTCAGTGATCTAAGCCTGCGGCTAGGAGTTGGGTGTAGGTCGCGTTTGCGTCGGCACAACTCGCAACACGGCAAGTACAATGGAGGTGGCCGGCCGGGCCTTGCTTTGCGGGAGGTCGTGACTCAGTGTGTGTGTGTGTGTGTGTGTGTGTGTGTGTGTGTGACCGTTAGGCGCGGCCCTTGCGGGTCCCACCCGTCGCCCACGCCAAAACTATCCGGCGTCCGTCGCTCAGTGTGTCACTGCTGACAGTCGTATCGCGATGTACGTCCCTGGAATGCGGGATTTGAGCAGTGAAACGCAGCGGACTGAAGTCAGTCGTCCTTAGCGCCCTGTCTGTGTAGCTGCGGTAGATTATAAACGCGTTGCACTCGCTGTTAAAGTAGTCTCTAGGCTTTGGCGCGATTGAAGAACCCTCAGTCTGTATTTTAAGTCTCGATGGAACGTAAGTGACGTCGATGAAATTCTTGCGGAGAACCTTTCATTAGCGTTGCAGCTTGACGACAAGTTAGATTAAGAAGTTGGGCACCTGAAACTAAAGAATAGGCTGACAGAAATAATTTTTGATGTCTGAAGACCAGATGACGACTGGTGTCTCCGGCACAATAACTCTGCTCATCGTCTACGCATGTCACCAATGGGTAGTCCGCCCCCGGTAGCTGGATGGTCAGCGTGACGGATCGTCAATCCTCTGGGCCCGGGTTCGATTCCCGGCTGGGTCGGAGAATTTTCTCCACCCAGGGACTGGGTGTTGTGCTGTCGTCCATCATCATCATCATCCTCTTATCCTCGTAGACTGCAGGTCACCGAAGTGGCGTCAGATTGAAAGACCGGCACCCGGCGAACGGTCTGCCCGACGGGGGGCCCTAGCCATACGATTAAATAAATAAAAAACCAATGAGTCACCCTTCGGTCTGAAAAAAGTCCACCAAGACTGAAATCGGTCACCAGTAATGAAATAAAACACTGTTTACAATCACGACTGATTTGATTCATTAGTAAAAAAATCACATTTGTAGCTGCACTTGGCAGTCACTCCGTTTGGATGAGGAGAGCGAAGCGTCCCCGCGTTATTCTCCGGAGGAAAATTGTGGGTTCCGGTGTTTCTTGAACGCGTAAGTCAATCGAATCCGCCCCTACTTGCAGCGGCTTCCAAACTGATTAATTAAGAGAGTAAGTGGACAGGAGTTAAACACACGCAGAAGTTATCATTAGTCAAACATTAAAAAAAAAAAAAAATCGACATTGCCGAGAACAGCTCATCACAAAAGTACAGTTACACGTACGAACTGACTGCGGACAACACTAAGAAAAACACCGACACAAACGTCAGTAATTCATTAACAAAAAATAGTGACAAGAGTGGCGGACTCCAGAAGTTCCACACTAAAGATACGTTGCGGGAAGGCTTCAAATTTAAATCAGAAATCATAGCACTAAAGAGATTTTGGCCAAGGGGACAAAGGGATAAAACGGTCCAACTACCCACCTTTAATTCGAAATAAATTCGTAATTTTTGATAAATTTTCTCGTGGATAAACAGCGGTCTGGCGAAAAGTACTTTAAAAATGGGTTACAAGCATTCTCGATGGCAAAAATATTAATTTCGATGGTAACATATTTCGGTCAGTATTCGACCATCCTCAGACCCTAATATCTACATCTATACCGATACTCCGGAAGCCACAGTACGGTGCATGACGGAGGGTACCATGTACGGCTACTAGTCATTTCTTTTGCTGTTCCACTCGCTAATACAGCGAGGGAAAAAACGACTGCCTGTATGCCTCCGTATGATCACTAATTTCTCGTATCTTATTTTCGTGGTCCTTACATCCAGGGTATGTTCGCGGCAGTAGAACCGTTTGGAAGTCAGCTTCAATTATCGGTTCGCTAAATTTTCTCAATAGTGTTCCTCGAAAGAAACGTCTCCTGCCCTCCAGGGATTCCCGTTTGAGTTGCCGAAGCAATTCCGTAACACATACGTGTTGTTCGAACCTACCGGTAACAAATCTAGCAACCCGCCTCTGAATTGCTTCGATGTCTTTCTTCAGACCGACCTGGTACCGATGTCAAACACTCGAGCAGTACTGAAGAACTGGTAGCACCAGCGACCTATATGCAGTCTCCTTTACAGGTGAGCCACTCTTTCCTAAAATTCTCCCAATAAACCGTAATCGACCATTCGCTTTCACTACCACAGTTCTCACATGATCATTCCATGTCGTATCGCTTTGCGACGTTACGCCCAGATATTTAAACGAGTTGACTGTGGCAAGCAGGACACTAACAACACCAATATCCGAACATTACAGTTTTGATATTCCTACTCGTAAGCATTAACTTGCATTTTTCTACATACAGGAAAGTGGAAATTTTGTCTAAGTCGTCTCATATCTTCCAACAGTCACTCAACTTCAGCACTTTACCATACACCAAGGCATCATTAGCAAACAACCGTAGATTGCCGCTCTCCCTGCCCGCCAAATCGTTTATGTATGTAAAGAACAGCAGCGGTCCTGTTACACTTTCCTGGGGCGCTCCTGACGATATCCTTATCTCTGATGAACACTCGCCGTCGAAGACAACCTACTGGGTTTTATTATTTCGAAGTCTTTGTGCAACTCACATATCTGTCAACTTATTTCATATGCTCTTACGTTCGTTAACAGCCTGCAATAGGGCATCGTGTCAAATTCTTTCCTCACATCTAGAAATAGAGAATCTGCCTGTTGCCCTTCATCCTTAGTTCGCATTATATCTTGTGTGAAAAGGGCAAGGTGTGTTTCGTAATGCCACGGTGATAGCCGGTGGCAGTGAACGGAACGGGTGTTGTGATTCCCCGAATCTCAACTGTAGTGTGAGACCTGAGGATGGTCATCTACTGACTGAAAAAGTTACCATCGAAGTAAACGTTTTTGCAGTCGACTGTTTGTAATCCATTTGCAACGAAATAAATTCAGTGACAACGAATATGATATCGACTGTGTTAGGTATAGATACGTTATTACCGATCAGCACCATATGAAAATTTATGCCAGCCAGGACTCGAAACCGGATTTCCCGTTTGTAGCGAAATGTCTCCGTGACAACTTTGGCTATCCGTGTACGCCTCCCTTACCGACCAAAGCTTTCACGTACTGCACTCTCTACATCCCCATACCATAGTCCCTACATTCATCACTTAACTCTCGCAACTTTAGTCTGTACTCTCACACCAGAGAGAACGAGACTATGAGGAATTGAGACCTAAGATAAAGGCTCTGACCAATGAAAGGACAGCATTACTGAATAAAATCTAAGATTCACGGTTGCTGCAAGACAAATCTTTTATTTTCGTTACGTCATATTACGTTCTATCCATAAACTCATTCTTGGTATGCGAAATTACTGTCGATCCTTTCTTTTGTGACTCTCCAACGTATTTAGAGTTTCAGCAGTGACGTACTTTGAGGTTTAAACGTAGTAGGAAATTCATATTTCCTATAAAAGCTCCAATGCTTACACAGTTTGTTATGCCGTATTATTGCAATTCTGTGAAAATGCTATAATGCTAATGCAGTGGTATGGAATAAAATTATCTTAAATACTTCTTTATGGAATGCTGAATGCTCTCCTTAAATATCTATCATCATTTACGAAATAGTTCGTTCAAAAATGCTGTCGCTTTAGAACAATCATATGTCTCACCCTGCTTTGTTCTCGCACCGGTGAACACTCTGTGACACCGTCTCACTGCTTCTGTTTTGAAGATTTCTGGGCCACAGCAAGAAGGTGGCTGCTACTTTGTCAATCGGAAAGTTCATTACTAAACCGCAGATAAATTTTGCCAGATTCTCCGGCGTCTCGTGACTGAATAGACAGTAAAAGTTTTAAACTATTAGGAATGGGAGGCGGGACTGGAATAAGTCGGGATGGTTAACTTTTTAGATTTGATGGACGACTGCGTAACAATGTGTTTAATAACAAGTAGTTTGCGTTATTGGTTCTCTTTAAAATTTCGATGGATTTGTCCCTTACACTGTTTGAGCTCATTTTTGAAACAGTTCTCAGTTCGGCACACTAAACAGCAGATGGCAGTCTCAGGTCGTAATACAATCCATAGAACGGGCAAATTTCAGTCTTTATTCTGTCCTAAATAGCACGGAAAATAGCTTGTTATCCTGCCAGGAGAAATAGCGAAGTGTTCGCTTTCTCTTGCTGATTGGAGCGGCTCAGTGTAATACTAGCCTCTGCCTCACAACGTCTTCAGCGATGGCTCTTGTAACAATAATTCTCTTGAAGTTGGAGATTCTTTCTTGCTTGCCTTCTTTCCTTCAAAATACTTCCTCTTGCGAAATACACTTCTGCACCGATTTCGGAATTCTCGAAACCCCTAAAAGTTATGACAACAATAGTGAAACAATCAGGGTCTGGGAAGTTCTGGGTTCTTCTCGTGTCTTTATTTAATTACTACATTATCCGTTTTCATATACTGTCTTCGTAATATTCTTAAGCTCTTCTACTTTCCACCGCTACCAGAACTGTTCTACTTTCCTTCAAAAACTAATTTCTCTACTAAGTAATGCCGCGCTCGCGCGTTCCTTCTTAAAAATAAAACTGATTTTCTGTAAATTATCAGTTTTATCACCTCTGCCCGTCTCAATACCTCCTTTCTGAGAGTGACTACTTCATTTGTGGCTTCCACATCTAGCATTTTTCTCACAAGTAAAACGTTCTCTACCTGACCAAACTTCATAATATACAGAGCTTACAAATAATAGCATTGACAGAAAAATGTTACAAAATGGTTCAAATGGCTCTGAGCACTAGGGACTTAACGTCTGAGGTCATTAGTCCCCTAGAACTTAGAACTACTTAAACCTAACTAACCTAAGGACATCGCACACATCCATACCCGAGGCAGGATTCGAAACTGCGACCGTAGCGGTCGCACGGTTCCAGACTGTAGTGTCTAGAACCGCTCGGCCACACAGACCGGCAAAAATGTTACAAACTCGTACATTTTTTCCTTACATTTTCATTTACATAAAGAGGTTGATTAAATGAAGGAAACTGTAATTCGCACCTGCTAGATATTAAACTGGTGAGCGGTTGTCCTGCAAACACAGAAGGGGCTGAAAATATGCCCGTTATAGGATCGGGGGTTGAGGCGTCCTCTCGGCACATAACGATGTCAAAGATTTGTGCTATCTTGATCGGTACTGCAACGTTCCTGCTCGAAACAGTGCCTCAAGTCCTTTTGAACCGTTGGCGCTGCCGTCATTATCTGAAAACTGTTGAGAATAATGAAGAGCTTAACAGCAAAAATTGTAACTAGATTCTATGTGGCAGTTTTCAAAACGTGCAACTGCTTGTCCCTGACCAAAGAGTGTGGGTATGTTATGGCTGCGTCACGAAGTCTGACCTCGGAGTGTTGGGTCATCGGGAACTTTCCTTAAGAAGAAGACTGTCAGCTGCTGAGAGGCCATGTTCTACACGCTTCGACACAGAAAGCAGATAATATCTCCGATATTCAGAGATACCACCCTGTATGAGCTCCAGCCGATGCAGAGGAGGGTGTATGAAGGCGCCTCTTTAAAGGGGGTTATCCGGACTCGGAGCCTTACTTTATGCTCATGTCAAACATTTTATGGAGAAATTGTTTTAATCCAAATCTTTATTAAAAAGTATATATCACAAATACTATGTAAATAATGCTTGGTCGATGAACTGACAAGCCTATGTAGCACACAACGGGGCCCCAAATATCTCTGCGCGGATTGCGGGAATAAGAGGTTTGCACGTTTGAGGGTGAAGTGTAAATCTGCAATCAAAAATTTAATATATAATTTAATATATATACGTTATGAGAATTAAATTCTGTCTCGCGTGGAACTCGAAATTTCCTGAAGTGAATTTCAAAATGAAGGCCACTTCAGAATGTGGATATTGAAAATTGACCTATTTTGTTGCTTTTGAATATAGATAAATAACCAACATAATGAAACTACAGAGATATATCTTTGTTGCCAGTGGGTTTAAAAATATTTTCAACAATACTACTGTATAAAGTAAAAGCAACACTTCATAGCTATTTGGGAGAATATCAGAGCAGATTTAGAAAGGGAAGGTCTTGATCAGAACAGATTTTCAACCTAAAGTCCATAATTCGTCACATATTTACAGAATCCAAAGATGTAGTTATAACATTTATAGATTTTAAAAAGGCATTTGACTCTGTTGATAGGGAAATAATAGATAAAGTGAGCAGAGAATTTGGCATCAAATCTAAATTTGCACACTTTATTCGTGAAATGCTCACAGACACCAAATCAAAAGTAAACTTTCGGGGTGAAATATCGAAGGCATTAAACATAAAAAAAGGTGTAAGGCAAGGTGATGGCCTGTCTTCACTCCTCTTTAACTGCGTAATTGAGAATATAGAGAATGGAAAAAAACCTAAAAGAACAGAAGCTATCACCAATCAGACTGGGAACTAAAACAAAGGTATTGAAATTCACTGTTTAGAATTTGGAGATGATTTTGCCATTATTTCTGAAAACCTAACAAATGTTGGAATACAAATCAATTTCTTAGAAGAAATAGCCGCAAAAGGAGGTTTATCTGTAGAAAAACAAAATTTATGACAAATATAAAAAATGCTCCATAATCCCTTGCAACAGATATTGGCCAGATAGAGGGTAAATAAATTTAAATATTTGGGAGAAATTGTCCAAGAAAATAGCTTAGAAAAATTGGTTGTAGAAGAAAGAGTACATAAAATGGAGAGAGCTTATGAAATAACTAAGAATGTCTACAACAAAACGGGCCTGTCTAAAAATTTGAGCACTAAAACACAGTAGTAAAACCATAATGTCTTTGTGCATGTGAATGTTTAGTACTGAACTACAAATTACACAAACTTAAAATCCTAGAAAGAATAATCATTCGAAAAATACTTGGGCCACAAAAAAATAGAGGAATGGAAATTAAGAAGCAATGAAGTAGTTCATCGCAACATAGAAAACATAAATGAATTTTTGGACACTTATATAGAATAGAATATAGAATATAGAAAAATAGCCTGGATTCAAGAAGTTTGGAAATATTTAGAAAGAAATAACATAGGTGAAAAAGATGCAACAGAGATTTTCAAGAGGAAAGTGTTAAAAATGGACGGATTCGAGGCAGGAGGGAGAAGACAGAGTCAAAGTGATTCGAAGAGAGAGAAAGGATACATAGTGAAAAGATAAAAGAATACGGGAGGAAAAAGAAAGAACACAAAAGAAGGGCTGTGCGGGATTAGCCGAGCGGTCTAGAGCGCTGTCCTTCCTTGGGTGTGTGTGTGTGTGTGTGTGTGTGTGTGTGTGTGTGTGTGTGTGTGTCTCCTTAGTATAATTTAGGTTAAGTAGTGTGTAAGCTTAGGGACTAATGACCTTAGCAGTTAAGTCCCATAAGATTTCACACACATTTGAACGTTTTTGAACAAAAAACAAGGAAGCATTGAAATTGGTGCGTGGTCGTCAAATGACCCAAACGAAGAAAGAAGAAGAAATGTGTTTTTTGAGGTTCATGCCAAAATTAGAATTCTTTATTTTATTAAATCCGTAACGACATCCAGTTTTATCGAGTCGGTGTTTCTTCAATGATGCGAATCAGTTTAACAACTTTCATACTGTGAAACAACTAGCAGCAAGTTAGGATGTCTGCTGCAGAAACATGGGCTAAGACCAGTGTCCTGGCCCGCTCCCAAGAAACGGGATATGTTGTGCCCTATTAAAGACGACATTGCTCTTAGTGTGTCGGCGTGTATGGTATACCCAGTGAATGTGGCAGCATGTATATCGGACAAACAATTCGCACGATTGCGGAGCGTTGTACTGAACACAAGCGCCATATAAAACAAAGGGTGCTTGACAAGTCGCCCATGGCGGAACATTGCCTAGAAAACGGACAGAAAATACAGTTCGAAAATACAAAAGCTTGGCTCATGTATCTACATAATGGAAGCGGCCGAGATTCGTTTGAGCAACCACAATTTCAACAGAGACCAGGGGTACGCATTCAGCAGGGCATGGGGCGGGCGTTGGACATCGAAAAAAAGCAGAGACAGACGGGTGACGTGGGAGCGACAGTTTCAAACGTGGCGCCTGCGCCTGGCGCCACCTGACGTCACCGGTACTGCCGCGGGCAATAGCTCCGCTAGCTGCCTGGGCCGACTTACACGCGCACGCTACATTGGGTCGATCTGATTGGCTGCTGATGTCATCACGCCTATATAAGCGAGAAACCGTAGCAGCCCAGCAGTCAAGAACTGCTGACGAGGATGGCGGAGGTGGCCATCGAAAGCTCGAGCATTTTAATTTTCAATTGTCGTACGTACAATTACTGCTTATGGTTATATGGTTATTCCTATTTGTGTAAGGGTTTTCTTACATTCCTGGAAAGAATATAAGAAAAGGAAAAAGGAAAAAATTATGTAACGTAGCACAATCGCCAGTCGTTAGGTATCCCTCCTCCTCCTCCTCCTCCTCCCCTCCCTTTCGCCCCCTGCCCACCACTCTCACAAAACCCCAAGCATTTGGTAGTTACTGGCACTGATTCGTGGGATCGGCATGCTGCGTAAGGCGTAATTACTTAGCCACAATTGATATTGACTGCTTATCCTTGGAGCTCACTAATTTCCAGTCCGCACATTCCTGAATGAAACAAGACAAACGTTGCCTGGACCATTACTGGGCCTTGGAAAGTACCGGCTTCTCACCCTTGGCACCACTAAGTGTACGTAATTATAATGTTTAGATTGCCAAGTAGGTGGAAAACAAGCTGGGAAGTTCTCATTTACTAATTTCAAACTTATTGCCAATGAAAGTGTTTCTGTAGAATGATTGGTAGATTACAAGACAGTGATTTCGTACGGAGAGACAGTTACATGTTTCAGTCTTGATTAAATTTGCTTTGTACTGTTTATGTATGCGAGGCATTAGCAAGAGCAATAAGACAACTGCTCAGTTATGTTTTTGTCGGCACTTGCTCTGTGTTTCATATAGCTATGAGCTTTGTGGGGCTACCATACGCGCGTCAGTTGTAGGTTATTACCTGCTAGCGGTGCCTAACGAGAGCTGGACTACGCCTGTTGATTTCTAAATTTTTTGTTAGCCTGTGTACTACTGACACAAGTTATTTCAACTCTCGTTAATGCGAAGTGTGTAATTTGACAATGCTTTAAGTATTGTATACGTATGTTAAACGAAGGAAGACTTTCCCATGCCAAGGTTGCAACATCTATTATTGTTGCATGTAACTAGCGATACGAAAACAGTGATCTGAATTGCGCTTCGTCTGTTACGGGCAGACTATAATTAATTTTATCGATTTCGTTATTTCTCGAGTTTTAAATATCCCTGAAATCATAAATTAAGTTTTAGTAACTTTATCTTCTTCAATAAGAGGAAAAAATAATTCTTACCACTTCGCATCGTTAATGATTACAAGCATATTAAGCGCTCCTGTTGAAATATAGACCGTTCTGGTCCAGTGGAAAAACACTGGAATCAGTTTGGAACAGCAGAATCAGATTTTCCTTTATTATTTTAATACGTCGCTTCTACCAAAACGTCGAAGACATTCCCTCAAGATGATTGCAGATTCACTCGTCAGTTTTTATGTAACCATAGCTCTGCCTGACGCTGCCGTTAGTATACTGCTGTCTTCCTTCCTGGCGCAGATCGTGTGGTGTATGGATTAACTCACAGAAAACTTGTCTATATAAATCAATAGATAATGTAACAGTTCTTTCGTACACACGGTTGTGGAAAATAGGCATTAAGGAATACGTAAGATCAGAGGCAGGCAATTCCCTTTACCTATCGCCAATTTCTATATTCATGTTAGTAGTAAAATTTTCTAATCGCCCACGGTTCCACAGCAACAGTGATTATAATGTAGGGAAGAAACTTATCTTTAAAAAATTTATAAAGCTGAGTTACTGTAACTTAAAGAATATAATAATAATTACTTGAAAAATACTTCATGTCAAAATTTCATGAAATCCTAACGAAAATACTTTTAAAATCCGTACTGCCTACCGTCCACCATGAAAGGTGGAACGTTCATTAGTACACTGTGGGGAACAGGTTGACTGCCACGGCATTAAATTTTGAACGCAGTTATATTGTGTAGTACGTAGTCATGAAATGTTTAGACGTCTAAAAGTATGTCTGGGATCAGTGCATTTTGTCACCTAGGATACTTCCAGCTGTATGCTGTTGACACTTAGATTGTTTTACACGTATTATTAGGCAGAACGCTGAAAATAGTATTTATCAGAGAAATATCGAAAGCGATATAAATTACCTATATTTCTGTAGAGTGACCAAGGAATACAAAATTGAAGATTTATAGTACTAATCTAATTTTTACGTGGTTTCCCAGTACTCGACGATCCTTCAGACATGGTTTTAGTGTCTCTCTGCGTCTGTAATAGTAGTTTAGAGTCACTTCAAAAGTTGTCGGTTGCGACAGGTGGACACAATTTGAAGTTGCCGAAACAAATCAAACCCGTACAGTACTTTCACGGTAGCATTATACATCGTAGTCTCATACAGCTCACGTGCTGTATGTTACGAGATAGAGATTCCCGTAACGGTTACTGGTGGCTGCACGACGAGTACGTGTCAAGGCCAGCGGCGTGCGTACTTTCCAAAGGCCTTGCGTATCCGCGAGTATGTGTCGCGACGAGCGTCAGGTCGAGAGGTCGCCCACAAAAGGGCGCCCATGTCCATTGCTGGCAGTCTCTGGGTGCTGCGGCGCTACGCAGCCTTGAAAATATCTAAGATTCTTACTGTGTGATATATATATATATATATATATATATATATATATATATATATATATATATATATATATATATATATAGCTGCAGCAGTTCAGTTATCGCACCATCAACACTGATAGCCAAAACATAATGACCACCTGCTTAATGACTTGTGTGTCCGTCTTTGGAACGAAATACAGCACTGATTCTGTGTATCGGGGATCCGCCAGCTTGTTCTCGGAATGTATGTTGCATTAGATGTCAATTCACAGGTCATGTAATTCGCGTAAATAAGAGGCAAATTTTGTCAGACACATCCACGTGAGTTGACTACAATGCTCCTCAAATTACTGTAGAACGGAATGAAATTTTCACTGTACAGCGGAGTGTCATACTGTAGAACGGTTCTGACTCCGGAACAGGGGCATTTACACTGCTGGAAGATGATAACGCAGTCGGAGAAGTTATCAAGCATGAAGAGACTCAGGAGGTTCACAGCTGTCAACATGTCTTCGATTAGTACCACAGGTCCCATGCAAGCGCCGGAGAATGCCTCCCACGGCGTAATATATTGCTCCCAAGAGCCTAAGTCCATGGAGCGCTACTCGTTTCAAGCCGCCGTTCACCTCGATGACGGCGTTTGTGGAGACGGCCATCGACATAGTGTAGCAAAAATGTGATTCACCCTAAGAGCCGACAAGTTTTCATTGAACGACGGTCGAATCCCGATGGTTCCGTTCCCACTTTAATAGTAACAACGTGTGAACGTGGTGGTCTGCTACAGGGCTCCTTGTTTAACAATGTCAGGTGAATGGTGTGCTCCGAAAAACTTAAGCGTGCACCAGCAGTGTACTCTTTCGGTTCATCTGTCCTCCTCTACAGAGCAGACAAGCTTCGGAACCCCACGTTTCGTGAAGAGTCGTGGACGTCCAATTGTTTAGCGCCTAGTGGTAGTTTGTATCCTTTTAACTGTTTCCGTACATACTCATGACAGTAGCACGTGAATATTCGGCCATCTTTGCCCTTTTCGAGGTACTCGTTCACGGGCTCTGCGTAACAATAATAATCTGACCTTTGTCTAAATCTCTTATTTAAATGCAGCCGCTATCTTCGCTAGAGTGATTCCCCGTCCGTGTGCCACGTGCCTGCAACGCCACCAGGCGGCATCTAACGTTATAGTGGGCAGTGGTCATAATGTTTTGGCTCATCAGTGTATAAATTACTTATTATCAAGAAATCAGTCTGGATGTTCGATGTTTTTTTGCCTTTCCAAAACTACCTCGGCCCGTAATGGGAGTTCGATATTTGCATGCTATCAAGTAATAAAAAAAGTCTCTGCTCTGGGTCTTGGTTTCTCAACCGCTGACTATTGTGCTCCAGTTTGGCTGAAAAGCCAATATGCATAAAACGTAGAAGTCCAAGTAAATAATGCCATGAGAATGATTGCTGGTGTTATCAACACCTTCGGAGTGGCTGCCAGCACTAAGGCACATTACAACACCTCGACTGCGACTCATAAATGTTCACCGACACGTACAACAACATCATGGATAATAAAAATCTACTAATCCGAGATACCCATGATGCAAACGTTAACCCATTCCGCTCTAGACGACCGCCACCACCACCAGCAGCGAGGGTCGCTGTGAAAGAAGAGTGCTATCTTACTAATGCGTGGATTAAAGAACAGATTAGACAACGTGCCACGTATTTTTCAAAAAAACACCATGATTTGACTTGCGACGAAAAATATGGTGAATGCTTACAGAATTAAAACCCAACATGGTTTTACAAAAATCAGGTAAGAATTCATCCTCTTGCGGTTGCAGAGAAGCGCAGATAAATCACAGAAGAATGCCGCCGCAAGATCGTTTGGTGGTGGACCAAAAGACTTACTGCTGGCCAATCCAAAGTCGACGTATCACATAAATACTCTAAATGTGTGAGTGTCTGTTTTCTACATTTTATGCTGTATGCTCTATGTATCTTTAAAGTGTCAAAAAGTGATATGATACATTAGCAGCACCGAAAAAGTGACTCCGGAACTGTAGGAGACGACGACGACGACGACGACGACGACGACGACGACGACGACGACGAGAAGTCATTGGGACAGGCGTATACGTGGGGTCTACGGCGTACAGTATTAAAAGGATCATTTGGGTAGACTAACTGACCTCGTGTACAGTGCACCATGTTATGAACGTACTGTGGTTTGCATTTACGGAGTAAAGACTCCATAAATCTTGTTTTGAATTGTTCTAATAATTCTACGTTTAGGCAGTAACATGGCCTTCTTGAGATACGTTCGGACATCTGGAAGTATTGAGTCATCAAACGCTGTCCTATTAAAGTGTGTCGTGCCCGTAAGTAAATTATCCATATTTATTGGGCTTTTTACAGTTTTACTCAGAACGTCAGTATACAAGACGAAGAGAGATCATTGTTTCTTGATTAATCATGAAACGTGAGCTTTATGCGAGGCACAATACTTTTATTTTTAGCGTTTGCAACTGGAATTTTCTGAGTGCTTCTGTGACGCTTTCAAATGGTTCAAATGGCTCTGAGCACTATGGGACTTAACATCTCTGGTCATCAGTCCCCTAGAACTTAGAACTACTTAAACCTAACTAACCTAAGGACATCGCACAACACCCAGTCATCACGAGGCAGAGAAAATCCCTAACCCCGCCGGGATGTGACGCTTTATTGTTGACTAAAACAGTCGGTGACGACATGAGGACCTCTTGTTTTGTCTTCAGCCTCTTGCTTGGATGGTAAACAGTTCATGAAAGAGAGGAAAGGAAGATAGGATCGATTAATAGGACACATCCTGAACCACCAATGAACTGTCTCTGTGATAATGGAATTCGGAGGTGAAAAATTGTAGAGAAACCAAGACATAACAATAAACCGGTTCAAATGAATGTAGGTTGTAGGATGCAGAGATGAAGAGGCTTGCACAGGAACAACTAGCACGGAGAGCTACATCAAACCAGTCTTCACTCTGACAAAAAGAAAAAAAAAAAACAGGCTCAAGCCTTTCTCTGGTAAACATACAATCAAGTTACGAAACTAGATAAATAGACACTAATTCGCTCAAATAAAATCTACGCAACATTTACTTCTGCTGAGAAGTATGTAATAAGACACGAAGACTAAATTTTTTGCACAAAGTAAATACTGCAGCTGCTGAAACACCTGATGCGAAAGCCGACGTTCTGTAACTGATCATCCAAAAAGTTTCCGTTCGAAGGTCACACAGTCCAGAATCGGTATGCTAATCAGGAAAAATAGTCGTGAGCATTCCCTCAATCACCCCCCCCCCCCCTCCACCACCACCACCACCACCACCACCACCAACGCATAGAGCTTGATGCCAGCTTGATAAAGAAAAACAGTGTCCTGCTGCGTGATGTAGTCCGTAACCGCCAAGCACACATAGTCATCCGACAGGAATCGTAAACCTCTCAAGGCATCTTTTTAACGAATCGAAAGGCGTGATAATCGCACGAGGGAGATTAGAACTATAGAGCGGGTACTCGAGTGCCTCCCACTTGAGTTGGTGTAACTTCTGCGTTACGACATTTGCGATCTACATCCATACTCCGCAAGCTATCTGACGGTGTGTGGCGGAGGGTACTTTGAGTACCTCTATCGGTTCTCCCTTCTATTCCAGTCTCGTATTGTTCGTGGAAAGATGGATAGTCGGTATGCTTCTGTATGGGCTCTAATCTCTCTGATTTTACCCTCATGGTCTCTTCGCGAGATATACGTAGGAGGGAGCAATATACTGCTTGACTCCTCGGTGAAGGTATGTTCTCGAAACTTCAACAAAAGCCCGTACCGAGCTACTGAGCGTCTCTCCTGCAGAATCTTCCACTGGAGTTTATCTATCATCTCCGTAACGCTTTCGCGATTACTAAATGATCCTGTAACGAAGCGCGCTGCTCTCCGTTGGATCTTCTCTATCTATTCTATCGACCCTTTCTGGTACGCATCCCACATCGGTGAGCAGTATTAAAGCAGTGAGCGAACAAGCGTACTGTAACCTTCTTCCTTTGTTTTCGGATTGCATTTCCTTAGGATTCTTCCAATGAATCTGTCTGGCATCTGCTTTACCGACGATCAACTTTATATGATCATCCCATTTTAAATCACTCCTAATGCCTACTCCGAGATAATTTATGGAATTAACTGCTTCCAGTTTCTGACCTGCTATATTGTAGCTAAATAATAAAGGATATTTCTTTCTATGTATTCACAGCACATTACTCTTGTCTACATTGAGATTCAATTGACATTCCCTGCACCATGCGTCAATTCGTTGCAGATCCTCCTGCATTTCAGTACAATTTTCCATTGTTACAACCTCTCGATACACCACAGCATCATCTGCAAAAAGCCTCAGTGAACTTCCGATGTCATCCACAAGGTCATTTATGTATATTGTGAATAGCAACGGTCCTACGACACTCCCCTGCCGCACACCTGAAATCACTCTTACTTCGGAAGACTTCTCTCCATTGAGAATGACATGCTACGTTCTTTTATCTAGGAACTCTTCAATCCAATCACACAATTGGTCTGATAGTCCATATGCTCTTACTTCATTCATGAAACGACTGTGGGGGAACTGTATCGAACGCCTTGCGGAAGTCGAGAAACACGGCATCTACTTGTGAACCGGTGTCTATGGCCCTCTGAGTCTCGTGGACGAATAGCGCGAGCTGGGTTTCACACGACCGTCTTTTTCTAAACCCATGCTGATTCGGACAGAGTAGATTTCTAGCCTCCAGAAAAGTCATTATACTCGACCATAATAAATGTTCCAAAATTCTACAACTGATCGTCGTTAGAGATATATGTCTATAGTTCTGCACATGCGTTCGACGTCCCTTCTTGAAAACGGGGATGACCTGTGCTCTTTACCAATCTTTGGAATGCTACGCCCTTCTAGGGACCTACGGTATGGGGGCGTGCGTTCCATGAAGCAGCAGCACCCCTTGCTGCATCATTCCACAATGGCGGTTTACGACAGACCTGCTGACCTACACACATTCTTCATCGATGGATGTCTACTGGTTTTTGTTTGCCGGCAGCCAGGAAAAGAATAACAGCACGCTGATATTGTTTGGATGCTTTTGGTAATAACGTCGCCATAGTTAGTTTCCGCATTTACCGCACGTACGTCGGAAAGACACGAAAGTCACTTTAATTCCTTGCCTATATGTATAAGTTTATATATCCGTATCGGAGTCGCGCTACTTTGCATAGGCTTTGCAGCAATGTCCTCAGACGGAAACTTTTTGATGGCCACTTACACAACAAATCCGCACAGTGTCTCACTGCCAGTTTTCATCATTTGAGTGTAGGGTAGCGCCAAGCAACTACGCAAAGCGTCACATGTTGAAAAATGATGGTTATTTCCTGCGACGAATTTAAACGTTTTTGTAACAAGTGATAACAGGCGCAACGCGAGCTGTGTACATGATATAACCCTTCGAATTTCTGCTTGTACTTTGCAAACATATCGTGTAAGAACCATGCATGCAGTGGAGAACTTTTAAACCCTGCTTCCTCCGAGCTCAAATGGTTCAAATGGCTCTGAGCACTATGGGACTTAACATCTGAGGTCATCAGTCCCCTAGAACTTAGAACTACTTAAACGTAACTAACCTAAGGACATCACACACGTCCATGCCCGAGGCAGGATTCGAACCTGCGACCGTAGCGGTCGCGCGGTTCCGGACTGAAGCGCCTAGAACCGTACGGTCACCACGGCCGGTTCCTCAAAGTACTACACACAATTAGGCGCTGACAGTGGTGTATACATCAGTCAGCAGCTGGGTTTTCTAACACTTGGACGTAGACGCGGATCCTTCGTGTTAGGTACACAAGGGCACTCCTACTTCACTTTTCTGCAAGTTCACGCTGACAAATTAAGGCGCAGATTCTGCCATTTGCGTCACAACTCCCTTCTTAAGTGAATATCTCCTATATCTCTCTCTCTCTCTCTCTCTCTCTCTCTCTCTCTCTCTCTCTCTCTACGTCCACTGACTCCGGTTGTGAGTAAACACAACTATGCGCATGCGCGACAGTGAACATCTGACGTTGTAACAGCTACGTTGGAAGTTGTTCTCTATTGCGATTTACTGGTCACAGGACGGGACTCACAAGTAGTACTGAAACTAGTGAGGCACAGCTAAGTAGCAGAAAACTGTGAGCGTAGCTGTCGCAGTATCTCTTTAGAGCAACATTATTTAACACGTTGAAGGCCGCGACGACGCCGCCGGCGGACACAGCTGAGTGTGCTCGCCGGCGATCTCTCTCCTTCACTGCATAGTCAACTCAGTCAAGAAATAGAATTCACAGTAGAGTACCGCAGTATACTTCTGTACTATGCTAAACATAGTGGAGCGAACTGTCGCAGGTTGGCACACGCCGTGAGGCGTGATTCTGTGCGGTGTCTGCTGGCGGCATCGCGGCAGTCAGCGTGTTAAATACAGCGAGGAGACAGAATTCATGGGACAGCGATATGCACATATACAGATGTAGTATCGCGAACACAAGGTACAGGGTGACACAGAATAACGGGAATGTCTGAAATGAGTAGTGGTAGCCTTGGCAGGTGGCAGCACTGCGTGTTTGTGACAGTTGGCGAGTAAACAGTCCGCCATTTCAGTAATCATATCAGTGGAACGGACAACAGCCATCTAGATCTACATGGATACTCTACAAATCACATTCAAGCGCCTGGCAGAGGGTTCATCGAACCACCTTCACAATTCTGTTATTCCAATCTCGTAATGCGCGCGGAAAGAATGAACACCTATATCTTTCCCTACGAGCTCTGATTTCCCTTATTTTATCGTGGTGATCGTTCCTCCCTATGTAGATCGGCATCAACAAAATATTTTCGCATTCGGAGGAGAAAGTTGATGATTGGAATTTCGTGAGAAGATTCCGTCGCAACGAAAAACACCTTTCCTTTAATGATGTCCAGTCCAAATCCAGTGTCATTTCTGTGACTCACTCTCCCATATTTCGCGATAATACAAAACGTGCTGCCTTTCTTTGAACTTTTTCGATGTACTCCGTCAGTCCTATCTGGTAAGGATCCCACAACGCGCAGCAGTATTCTAAAAGAGGACGGACAAGCGTAGTTTGGTAGCGACGCAGAGGTGAGTTTCGACGTTTTTATAATTTAGGATGTAATGATGCCGTTGTCGCAACACGTGATAAAATGTTGGATTAATGACTTTGAAGAGACTAGATCTCCCCTCAAAAAGGAACCAACAGGACGGCCAAGAAGTGTCCATTCTCCAGCGAACTTTGATGTTGTACATGAGTCTGTCTTACGGAACTTAGTGCTCGATTCATAAGCAAGCAGCATTAGTTGGTATGTTCGGGGAGTGTGTTCACAGAATTCGTCATCTTGGTTTAAAATGACATCCGTACAAACTACAGATGATGCAACAA
This sequence comes from Schistocerca nitens, assembly GCF_023898315.1. NCBI lineage: Eukaryota > Metazoa > Arthropoda > Insecta > Orthoptera > Acrididae > Schistocerca > Schistocerca nitens. The sequence continues at coordinate 390,518,467 of NC_064614.1, forward strand.
GTGAAGGATAACGACTACCGGTTACTATTAGGATTCTGTCAAGAAATGATAACAAAGACGATGAATTTCTAAACAAGATGTGGATGTCAGATGAGACACATTTAAAAAAAAAATGGTTCAGATGGCTCTGAGCACTATGGGACTTAACTTGTAAGGTCATCAGTCCCCTAGAACTTAGAACTACTTAAACCTAACTAACCTAAGGACATCACACACATCCATGCCCGAGGCAGGATTCGAACCTGCGACCGTAACGGTCGGGCGGTTCCAGACTGTAGCGTCTAGAACCGCTTGGCCATCCCAGCCGGTGCACATTCACATTCACATTCACATCTCACAGGTTATGTGAATAAACAGAACTACAGTCACTGGGCAAACACACATCCTAATGGCGTTCATGACCGTCCTTTACATGTTAGTAAAGTGACCGTATGGTGTATTTCATCAAATGGGATTATCGGACCGTATGTATGAACAGGGGAAACACAATAACTGTCAATCGTTACGTGGAGATGTTACGACCTTTCGTTACACCTGCATTGAATAACTTTCCAGCGTTCAAGAAGCCTGGATTCAACAGGACGGAGCGACATCACACACTGCACGGCAATCAGAGGCATGTGTGCGAGAATTGTTTGGCAACCGTGTGATCTCACGATTCGGTAACATTCCCTGCCCCCCCCCCCCCCCCCCCCCCCGTTAGTCAGATTTATCAGTTCGTGAATTTTTTTTTTTTTTTTGTGAGGCTATTGCAAGGGCAAAGTCTACACTACTCGACCAAGAGCTCTGGATGAGTTAAAACAGAGAATCCGGGATGCAGTTCACAGCATCCCAACTGAGATGTTACAGCGGTCAATGAGGAATGGCAACAGCAGATTCCACGAATGTGTTCGTACTGGAGGACGCCATCTAAAGGATGTCATTTTTAAAAACTAACAAATGCCATCAGTGTTTCGTAAATGGCAAAACTGTAAGGTTTCAATTACTGTGAATGCAGTTTCTTTCCTTCACTGTGGAAATGTTCCCGCTTTTCTGTGTCGCCCAGTAGAAAAGGACAGTGTGGCGTTAGTGGGCTAGGGCAGTAGACGACCGATGCGAGTGCCGTTGCTGTCAGACATCGCCTGCAGCACCTTTCCTGGGCTCTTGACCATATCGGTTGGACCCTGGACGACAGGAAAACAGTGGCCTTATCAGATGAGTCCTGATTACAGTTGGTAGGAGCTGATGGTAGGGTTGGTGTATGGTGCAGACTCCACAAGCCATGGACCACATGTTATCAACAAGACAGTGCAAACTGGTGGCGGCTCCATAGTGATGTGGATTGGGTACTCTGGTCCCACTGACGGGAAATGTTGTGTTCGGCTATTCGGAGACAATTTGCAGCCATTCAAGTACAATTATGTTCCCAAATGAAGATGGAATTTTTGTGGATGACAATGCGCCATGCCACCGCTCCACAATTTTCGCGATTGTTTGAAGAACGTTCTGAAGAATTAGAGCGAATGATTTTGACTGCTCAGATGGTCCGACATGAATCCTATCGAACATTTGTGGGGCATAATCGAGAGGTTAGTTCGTGCACCACATCCTGCACCGGCAACGCTTCGGTAGTTGTGGTCGGCTATACAGGGTGAAAAGTATTTAAACTCTGGGAGGTTGTAGGGGACATCAAAACAAATATTTTTCCCTAATATTTTTTCCGATGAGGAGTATTTAAACGGACAGAGGAAGATTTCTCTGGCAACTAATTAAACCAACAAAAATGTCCAGAGGGGACATATCTGGGGATCGAGCAGGCCATGGAACAGGACCACCTCTGCCAATCCACGTTTCTGGGAACCGTCGGTTCAAGAATAGACGCACATGTCGACTGAAATATGCCGGCGCCCCGTCATGTTGTAACCACATGCGTTGTCTTCTAGGGAGCGGGACGTTTTCCAGCAATTCTGGCAATGCTCTGGCGAGAAAAATTGTATTAGTGCCTGCCATTTAATGGCTTAGGTAGCAGATACGGCCCAATTGAACAGTCCCCAACAACACCGACCCACACATTAGCGAAGAACCGCACTTGATGAGCGCTAGTATCTGTGGCATGTGGGTAATCCTCACTCCAAACATGCGAATTGTGCATGCTGAAGACTCCATCACGCCCGAACGTTGCTTCATCGGTAAACAACACAGAGGATGGAAATGTAGGATGCATTTCAGTGTCCCAGGTACCACTGCGAAAACTATGCTCTGGTTGGATAATCTACTGGTTCCAGGTTGTGAACACGCTGTCAGTGAAATGGACGTAACAATTGCTCTCGAAGTATTGTTCTTACATTCGTCTGATTCGTCCCCATGTTACGTGCAATTGCACGAGTGCTGATTGAAATATCCCGCTCCACATGCTGCAAGACAGCTTCCTCAAATTGCAACATTCTTACCGTGCGACGGCGTCCCTGTCCAGGTAATGTGCTGAATGACCCGGTCTCGCGTAGACGTTGGTACACAGCAGCAAAGGTCGCATGTTGCGGGATACGGCGATTAGGATATTGTGGTGGGCTACGTAGTAACCACCAACCATATCAGTGTACTCACTCCAGGTGTATCGCTGCATTAGGAAACAGAGGCAATGCACTATTACACTGGTGGACAGCAGTTGCCTACAACTGAAGAGCGTAATATGCCCTCTAACAACTGAAGATCGTAATACGACCTCCACCGGTTTAAATACTCCTCATAGGAGAAAATGACATTAGGGAAAAATTTGTTTTGATGTCCCCTATAACATCCCAGAGTTTGTCGGTTTAAACACTTTTCACCCTGTAGGGGCAGCGTGGCTCAATATTTCTGCTTCGGACTTCAAACGACTTGGTGAGCCCATCCCACGTCGAGTTGCTGCACTACACCGGGGAAATGGATGTCCGATGCGGTATTAGGAGGTATCCGTTGACTTCTGTACCTCAGTGTGTGTAGTTCGTGAGTGGAAAAATTAGAGGGTGACGCATCTCGTCTATTTTGCAAGTCAATGGTATTTAATTGAAGGGAAATTCGGAGGAGGTGTTGAAATTTGAACATTTACTAATACTATTAATATAAGGAAAACGCCGTAACACAAGTTCCAAAGTATGTGCTAGGCCTGGAGACATTGAGGTAAGCCCACTGGTTAATGAGACTGTCAGTAAAAAAGAAAGCGGGCTGGGACCGATTCATGGTCTGGCACATGGTTTCATTTCTCAAACCATTTATTGACATTTTGTTTGCGTGCTCGGATATCTGGTCCAGAATTTTTGGTGGACAGCGCTGTAATTTCGTAAATGAATATTCTATTGCCAACCAAAAGACTGGCGTCTTTGGTCACTTCTGTGGGTTTATCTGGTAGGCAGCTGTAAGGTATTACTAGCTTCCATCGCTAAAGCTGTGTTATTTGGAATATATCCTGTCAGCGGCACCAGGGTGGTTAGCTCATTCAGCAGTACAGATACCAGAAAAATAATCAATAATTGTTCTTGGAGCTACGTTGTGCTGTTAAGAATGAAATGTCTCGTTGAGTCATTGAGTAAAGGAAAAGTACAATTACGCAGACAACTATAAAAAGTGAGCACATCGTCCTATGTATTTTTTCAGATTCCCATGACAATTTTAGCGAAAATTAGGATTTGTGGGGTACATCCTGTATTCAGAAGTTAGATCAAACTAAAATCTCATTGAACAGTACTAACAATTTTCATTACGAACAGTCATTTAATTTCCGCATATATTCTCAGACGTAGTGTATTGACGAAGTGAACTGCAGATGTTGTGCCTGAGGTGGGCGGAGCAGTAGCAGCACTTCGTATCATGTCAAACTGGTCTTGCAGGAATCGCTAACAAGCTGCTCTACATGTTTTTACGAGGCAGATATTTGGTAAAAATGGAACTCGTTAACATCCACAAGAGTTGTCTTGCTCCACATTTCCTTAGACCGTCCAGAAAACGGAGGAGAGAAGCAATACATTATAGTAAAGAGGTTGTAACCTCATAAGAGAGGGGACAGCGCGTCATCCACCAGATATTCCGATCAGAGCTTTCACCGAGCTCTTTGCACGTGGCAAGTGAACGGGTTTGAGAAGTTCAGCGAGTAAGATTAATTTTTCACCTTGCCACAAGAAACACTAGTAACACAGTCGTGGTGCCATCAATATGCTAGCTACTCAAGTACTTAAGTAATAGAATTTTACGTACGTAGGCTCCAAAGGTGCATATACTGAAACAAGCAACCTTTACTGTGAAACATGATTAGCTCTTGAGTTAATTCTTTACTTCCGATTATTCCTTTATCAGGTGATATGCGAGAATATCTAGCAAGCAGTTTCGTGTTACTCTATTGAAGTCTATCTATCGATCCCTCTTTGAGGCAACCTGAAAGCAGGTTAAGAAACTAAACTTCATATTCCAGTGAATAAATGACTTTAAAAACGTCGATTCTATGATCTTCGTCTATAAAAAACTTTCCCTGTAGGTTCAGCAGAGGATATGTAGTAAGTGGAATATCGCCGCAAACTGGTTGTGGAAAAGCCAAATAAAGACAGCAAATCTGGAAAAACAATGGATCCCCGTTATTTTGTCCGGCGCAGCAGTGTGTCTGCGTCGAAGAGGTTGTAACCCTCTTTCTGAAACTCTCCAGACCTATGAGTTACTGATGTTTCAAGAGACTGCCATAAAGCATTGCTAGTGATTCACGTCCTTTCTCCTTCAGTCTTTAGCCAGTTTTCACACCGTGACCTACGGGTCAGAGCGTAATGTTACCGTGTTTCTTGATAGGTGGAGGCTACAAATTTCTGCCAAATTCCCAGTCATTATTTCAATTGAAATGATTTTTACACACGTACACGGGTTATGGCTGTGGATTGCTGATTTAGGATAAATGTCAGACAGATACATTAACTAACACTTCTGTCTGCTAAATACAAATGTATGAACTGACCAGCGTTAGTGTCTAACCGATAATAATGCAATGCTACCACTAACAATATTATCATTACTGGTGATGTTAAAAATGTGAAATAGGCTGTCACGGACATCGTGTACTTTAATTTACTCTCGAGAACTTGGCAGAGAGCAAGTAGCATTTACGTAAAAGTTGGCTGCAGCTAAGCAATTAGTGTGTATCAAATCATGCGGAGATACAGCCGGAAAGTGTGAAGACAACTAAAAATCTTTTTTGCAATCTATTTATTGTTCCTGCTACTGAGCAATCGGCCCTCTTGAATAACGGACTCTACGCCAAAGTGTATGCATCTGTAGTATGGGAAGGACGTGAAATCGCTTGGGCTATAATCCGTATGTCCGACTTCCAAAATAGGACGAAGAAGATATGGGTGAACTGAAGTACTAGAAATAGGTGCCAATCATTTATACCTGTCTCACAACAAAGGATCATGCTCATGACAGTGTATGATCCAACAGTATGAACGGTCATAATGGGAAACATGAATCTTATTCTTTGGAAACAACACGCCAAACGCGGCTGCTGATTGTCGTTACTTAAGCCTCTTTCTAACTTGCGTTCTTTGTGCAAGGAGTATATCGGGAGTGTGGTACCTTTTCACTGATTATTCCTGCACCAACACTCATTCTTTCGATGAAGAAACTAGAGCTCAGATCGTGTAGAATAGTGAGAATATGGGTCGTTAATTTTCGATAAAGATGAAAAACATGGAATTAAAACAATATTTCCCAGAAGGAAGGGATAATGCGTCAGACTCTCTAGTTGTTGTTGTTGTTGTTGTTGTTGTTGTTGTTGTTGTTGTGGTCTTCAGTCCTGAGACTGGTTTGATGCAGCTCTCCATGCTACTCTATCCTGTGCAAACTTCATCTCCCAGTACCTACTGCAGCCTACATCCTTCTGAATCTGCTTAGTGTATGCATCTCTTGGTCTCCCCCTACAACTTTACCCTCCACGCTGCCCTCCAATACTAAATTGGTGATCCCTTGATGCCTCAGAACATGTCCTACCAACCGATCCCTTCTTCTGGTCAAGTTGTGCCACAAACTCCTCTTCTCCCCAATCCTATTCAGTACCTCCTCATTAGTTATGTGATCTACCCATCTAATCTTCAGCATTCTTCTGTAGCACCACATTTCGAAAGCTTCTATTCTCTTCTTGTCCAAACTATTTATCGTCCATGTTTCACTTCCATACATGGCTACACTCCATACAAATACTTTCAGAAAAGACTTCCTGACACTTAAATCTATACTTGATGTTAACAAATTCCTCTTCTTCAGAAACGCTTTCCTTGCCATTGCTAGTCTACATTTCATATCCTCTCTACTTCGACCATCATCAGTTATTTTGCTCCCCAAATAGCAAAACTCCTTTACTACTTTCTCATTTCCTAATCTAATACCCTCAACATCACCCGACTTAATTCGACTACATTCCTTTATCCTCGTTTTGCTTTTGTTGATGTTCATCTTATATCCTCCCTTCAAGACACCATCCATTCCGTTCAACTGCTCTTCCAAGTCCTTTGCTGTCTCTGACAGAATTAAAATGTCATCGGCGAACCTCAACGTTTTTATTTCTTCTCCATGGATTTTAATACCTACTCCGAATTTTTCTTTTGTTTCCTTTACTGCTTGCTCAATATACAGATTGAGTAACATCGGGGAGAGGCTACAACCCTGTCTTACTCCCTTCCCAACCACTGCTTCCCTTTCATGCCCCTCGACTTTTATAACTGCCATCTGGTTTCTGTACAAATTGTAAATAGCCTTTCGCTCCCTGTATTTTACCTTTAGAATTTGAAAGAGAGTATTCCAGTCAACATTGTCAAAAGCTTTTTCTAAATCTACAAATGCTAGAAACGTAGGTTTGCCTTTTCTTAATCTTTCTTCTAAGATAAGTCGTAAGGTCAGTATTGCCTCACGTGTTCCAGTATTTCTACGGAATCCAAACTGATCTTCCCCGAGGTCGGCTTTACTAGTTTTTCCATTCGTCTGTAAAGAATTCGTGTTAGTATTTTGCAGCTGCGGCTTATTAAACTGATTATTCGGTAATTCTCACATCTGTCAACACCTGCTTTCTTTGGGATTGGAATTATTATATTCTTCTTGAAGTCTGAGGGTATTTCGCCTGTTTCATACATCTTGCTCACCAGATGGTAGAGTTTTGTCAGGACTGGCTCTCCCAAGGCCGTCAGTAGTTCCAATGGAATGTTGTCTACTCCGGGGGCCTTGTTTCGACTCAGGTCTTTCAGTGCTCTGTCAAACTCTTCACGCAGTATCGTATCTCCCATTTCATCTTCATCTACATCCTCTTCCATTTCCATAATATTGTCCTCAAGTACATCGCCCTTGTATAGACCCTCTATATGCTCCTTCCACCTTTCTGCTTTCCCTTCTTTGCTTAGAACTGGGTTTCCATCTGAGCTCTTGATGTTCATACAAGTGGTTCTCTTATCTCCAAAGGTCTCTTTAATTTTCCTGTAGGCAGTATCTATCTTACCCCTAGTGAGATAAGCCTCTACATCTTAGATCTTACTCTCTAGTTAAAAGCATCAATAACCAGCAAGTTGAAGTCAGTCCTCTGGAGAATTGAAAAGAAGCAGAAGGGTCCTTTCACTTCACATACGCGGAAAACCACCTAGAAACACTATGAAACCTTAAATAACCCTGTCCGCCAGAAACAGATACACAGGTAAATCAGTCATTCTCCTTACACCTTCCAGTAACTGATACACATATGCCATCTTTGATGCCAAACGATTCAGTAGCTTGTGTGTCTCATGGGAAATATTCTCCGTATCCTTAAATTTCACTCTAATATGCATCCGTATGTCAACTGGAAAAATACGTACATGGTTCCATCGCATGCAAGAACAAACAACATAGCGGGGCCATAAGGGTGATTACCACGTAAGAAAATACGAGACAACTGGAACCCCTTCCCCATCAATTGTGGCGAAAGGTATATGAGCAGCTGTGATGGAATTTGCTGTTCTATCAGGAGTAATGACAATATAGGGTAGAGATACTGCAGTCAGCTGGTGCAAAAGACAAAACGACAGACGGTATTACATGAGCTTTATCGAAGTGTTACTGACAATTTTGCAGTCCTGAAGTCTGATAGTACTTTCACAGACAGAAGCACAGGCCAGCCACAGTGGAAGACATCAAAACTTCTGAAGATTCTTCAGATAGTGGCGTCTTGTCGTTCACTGAAAGTAAAGTATTGGCATGGATCGAGAAGGACGAGGAAGGCATTCGGCTGCGGGTTGGGTGAGGGAACAATCCCGGCAGAGATCGTGTAGGGAAAACGCGTAAATAACGGATGACCGGGTGAGGATTTGAGCGATCGACACACGAAGAATACTTCAGTGGGAACTATGAGTGTTGGGAACGTAATGCCTCAGGGCACAGCCTGAAACAGAGTAGGGCAGAGGCGGGGAGTAGAGGGTTATCTCGTATTTCCCTCCAAAGGTTACTTTGTTCAGCTGAGAATCTTTCCGAGACCCTATATAATCCAACTACGTAAGTCTGCTTGGCGTTGCCCAGCAGAAACGTGTTGCTCTCGTTAGCCAGTGGGATTTCCATTAACTGGTTTATGAAAATCTTACGTCACTGTATTACCTGAAATACCAAGTAGCTTGATGCAGATAAATTATCCGATCAAAAGGATCCGGACACCGCAATGCTAGATGGAATTGACCACAAAGTGTCATGAATGACTCATCCACCAGCGTAAAAGGAAACGGGGAGTACGGTGTTGCCAGTAAAGCACAGCAGTAGTAAGGAGTACTCAGTAACTTGGAACAATGACTAGCGATAGTCACCCGAGTAACAAATCCATCAGGGACATTCCAACCTTTCTAAAGCTGCCCGCGTCGAATGTTGGTGATATGACTAAGAAGAGGAAACGCAAAGGAACTAGCACAGCTGAACCGACACCAGCTGGACCTCATGTACTGACGGATAAGGACCTTCGAGAATTGCGGAGGGTGGTAGTAAACGTCGTATGAAATGAGCGGAAGGGATTACTGGTGAGTTCGGAAATGCTGCTAGCAGTCCATGTAGCTAAATGACTGTGTGTACGGAGTTAGAAAGAATTGGGTACAATGATCCATCAGCTTCTCTTAAGCTACACATTTCTACAGTCAATGCTAAGCGATGCTTCAGGGGATGCAACTTTACTGGCCACCATGTGTAGTACTAACGGTGAAGTACGGAGGAGGAGGCGTTATGGTATGGGGGCGTTATTCGTGGTTGGTGTGGTACCCCTTCTGCGTTTAAGAAAACGTTAAATGTGGAAGGATACGAACACGTTTTACAGTATTCTGCACAGCGCACAGTAGAGGACAGTTCGCGGATGATGATTATTCGTATCAGCGTGACAGTGAACGTTATTATGAAACAGCACGTGTGAGACCATGGTTTGTGGACGTCATTCCTGAAACTGATCGGCCTACCCTGCCCAGAGTCCCGGCCTGAACCCAGTGCAACACCCAGTGAGTTAAAACGTCGACTTCCCTCAACGTCACTACATCGCTCATTTTCGGCTCTTGGAGAAGAAAGGGCTGTCATTCCTCGACAGACATTCGGGCACGTCAGTACAAGTGTCCTCAGAGTTAAAGCAGTCATAAAGGCGAAAGGTGGACACATCACAGATTAGTTTCTATTAACCGGTGTCCGCATACTTCTCGAGAGATAGTGTTTGCGCCGTCCTGGCCTTTTCGAGAGCGACTAGAGTTCAAAGCAAGGTCATTTACGAGGAACCACGAGGGCATCGTTCGACTTTTTACTTTTACTAAGAGTTTTATATCGATTATATGCTGTTTGTAGAGAATTCTGATTTAACTACTTGGCGAATAGTCAATGAAAGTGGAAGCTACCATTATAAACTACACAGCCCATACTGTTGCTGTCAATAAGTAAAGTCTTTTTTCGACACACACACACACACACACACACACACACACACACACACACACACACACACACACACACACACACACACACACACACACAATTGTCGTGTAATAATCGCGGGGATACGATAACGTCTCCTATCACCTTGTCATAGAGCCAGCAACAGCGTCACGCTACAAAGAAGTAGATAACCTCTGACTATGGAGATGCGCCTGAAAAGGTTCGGAAAACTAATTTATAGAAATAAATATTTCACAAGTGACTGGTTACAGATATATATTTCTGTGGTCTTTCTCTCTCGAACAGGAGTTCAGGAAGCTATGAGGCTCTCTTGTCTTGTAATGACGACAACCAATTCATGACAACTCGGGGAGTTTTGGCCTCTCAATAATAGTGAACGTAGTCAGAATTTTCGCTGAACTGCAGTTTCCAGTATAGATGCAATTTTCTGAAATTGGGAATTTTTCCATTGGGTTAGGTGTTTTTCTGTGGACTCTGTCGACATTCTTGAACCTCGCGATGGATGAGTATCAACGTAGTGAGAAGTCTGGCAGTACCGGAGCCGGCGTGTCTTACAGTAAGTTGTGGTCGTGATTTACAAACAATTAGAAATTAAACAGATTTACTACGTATTTTTGGTAGAAAAATCCCCGAAAGCATAAATATCAGTATTTAATAAGAATTAAACTCATTCCAAAATATAGCTAAATGAAAACATCAGGCACAGCCGCCGCCTACATTCTCTGCGACAGTAAACTTCCACTTTATGTATTAATAAATGGCAGGTATAAAGATTAACGCATACACCTCGTTCAAATATCGTAGATGTTTGGATTTCCTTTTGTACTCACGAATACGGAAATTTCCACCCATTTAGATTATTAGTCGTGTGAAGCTATGGTTATTTCAAATTCAATGATGTAAACATTTTTAACGTAAAGAGTACATTAATGTTTCAACATATTAAAGCAAATCGGTATATATTATGCTCTTTAAATCGAGACTCACTCATAACCAGTTATTCTGAGAAATACGGAATTCCTCATGCAATGACAAGCATCAAATATTTATGATCTTCAAACTTCCTGACAAATCAAAACTGTTCGCCAGACCGAGACTCTAACTCCTGACCTTTGCCTTTCGCGGGCAAATTTGGAAGGTAGGAGACGAGGCGCTGGCGGAAATAAACCTGCGAGGACGGGGCATTAGTCGTGTTTGGGTGGCTCAGTCGGTAAAGCACTAGACCACGAAACGCAGTGGTCCTGAGTTCGAGTCTCAGCCCAGCACACAGTTTCATATCGGTGCACACTCTGCTGCATGGTGAAATTTCACTCTGGATTTATGATTTTATTTCTAAAATTACTTTAATGGAAAACTAACATGTATGCCAGAATTAATTACAAGTACACCTCATTTAATGAGAACTGGTACATAACTAACGCAACCATTGCTGAATATCTTAAAAGAAACATTTTATTCGCGATCTGTAACTTCCTGTTTACATCCTGAACGGCTTGACCTCGGAGCAAATGTTATATAAACTTCGTCGCCTTAGGCTCTCCTTGCTGTCTAATTCCCAAACACCGAAATAAATGATCCAGCTGCTGTTATGAAAAATAAAAAGAAATAGCGGTAGCCGGAAGCACTCGAACCATGTGAGAAGTCGACCTGAAATACACTTGGAAAAACCTTACACGGTAATCCTCCATTGATAAGTACTACATCTAGAATACAATAATGAATATTTAAATTAAATGAGGTCTTGGGAGTCCTCCAGGGTTAAGTCGTTGGTCCACTATTTCTCCATTCGTGTCTGCATATTACGTAACTACAAATTTTATACTGACATGCAGCTGTATCAAAGCACAATTCCTAAGGTAAGAACATCGTTCCTCCCTCTTCAAACAGTTCCTCCCATATTTCTTGATATGCCCAATTACCCTCCCATAAAAATTTAAAATATCTGTAAGTAATTTTGCTAAGCATTTAAACTGGAAAGAACTGCTTACACAAAATCCCAAAATTTTGCGGAGTACTTCAACACAAAGTAAAATTAAAACTAGTAGTGTATTTACCGATCCCTGATCTTTACTGCTGTGATGTAGTTACACACGACACACACATCCTCGAGCTAACCGTGTATATACACGACAGATTTTTTGTGGAACATACGTCAGTCCTTCCTATGTTCAGGGTGGACTGAACCAGATAGGCGACGTGATACCTACATGCTCTGTTTCTTTTATCTTTCCTTGGTCACTGTTGTTAATAGCTCTCCTCGACTATCAGACAACCTTTACTATTCCATACAAAAATATGAGCTCTGACACGTCCAACACATTAGATGTACTTGGGCATAATAAACATTTCTCATACCACCCATTTCAATCGCACGACTTTGGAACAAATTGCCCAGTGACCTGCGTCTTGTCCAAAACCACTCGTGATTCAATAGAGAATTAAAAGTTCATCTGTTAGCATCGACATTTTCCGGCGGTCTTCCTTCTGTCCAATAGCGAACCAGTATTTCCGCCACATTGTCAACACTATCCATGCTTTCTTCATATTTATTTGTCTGTTTACTTTCCAACTCATCAGCTAACCTATTAAATCTTGCTTCTTCCTGGATCAGTTAACTACTTCACCAGATTTGATTGCTGACGTTCTACTCCCACACATATTAGCTGCCATTGCTCACAAGACAAAATCGTAACGAGTAAATCACTTAACACAGTGTAATTATACTATTCACTAGCTTAACGCAGGGCGGCCAACCTTGAGAGACGTGGAGTTGTGACACACTGATTCAATCCGGCCAGACCGAATGGAGCTTTCAGGCTGTTTTTTCACGCTCGTCCAGGCAAAGGCTGGACTGTTTCCTAATCTCTGTCTAAGAAAATACGATACACAGATAATTAAAATACGATAAAACACAGAAAAAGCTTACATGATTGACAGACAAAAGGTGCAGACAACTTCCTTTCCTTGGTCTAATTGTTTCCTGGCGACAAGACTGGCAATCGGCCACAAAGTTAAAAATATCTTTCCAAACCATAAACTACACATACTGCTATATTTACTGAGAATGTCTAGTCATATGTAAGATGCATACCAAGTGAGATAAATAAATAAATCTGTGGACTTGACAAGTGGAGTAAGTTAATTTGTTACATGAAACTTCCTGGCAGATTAAAACTGTGTGCCGGACCGAGACTCGAACTCTGGACCTTTGCTGCAGAGTGAAAATTTCATTCTGGAAACATCACCTACGCTGTGATTACGCCATGTCTCCGCAAAATCCTTTCTTCCAAGAGTGCTAGTTCTACAAGGTATGCAGGAGAGCATCTGCGAAGTTTAGAAGGTAGAAGACGAGGTACTGGTGGAATTAAAGCTGAGAGTACGGGGCGTGAGTCGTGCTTGGGTAGCTCAGTTGCTAGAGCACATGTCCGCTAAAAGCAAGGGTCCCGAGTTCGAGTCTCGGTCCGGCACACAGTTTTAATCTGCCAGGAAGTTTCATATCAGCGCACACTCCGCTGCTGACTGAAAATTTCATTCTCTAATTTGTTACATGTTTATCTCAGCGTTAAAATCGCTTTCAGAAAAGGAGAGACCTATATCAGACAGAATGCACATCCCTCTGGCATCGATAATCTCACTGCGATCAGTGATTTTATCACCCGTCGATTTGAAGCCAAGTAAACATAATCTGGTTACCGTAGGCCTCGTCAAACTATACGCATTTGAGAAGCTGTCGAAACGAATGCTACAGTGTTCCGTGAGATACGGGAACTCACGTGGTCACTGGTGAGGTTGAACATAGGAGGCTACATTGCTTCCATCGTGATAAAAGACGCGCTGCTGCCACTGGTGTAACCTAGTTGGTAATTAGGACTTAAAAATCAGAAGGCCTCTATCGTAAACTGTGCTATGTTACAAGTTTGCTACGTATTATTAATCGCGAATATTTTTTAAGGAAATATTCAGATATCGGAAATTCATTTTTGCAGCTTGTAAGTAACACAGCAATAATAAGTCAAAGATTGCAGGACTGTGGTAATTATCCGTAGGGTCTGTCGCTGTAGGTCACTGCAGTTTTTGTTTTATAAGACACATGCTTGAAGGAATGTTCATACTGTGAATTTTCTACTGTAATTTGTGATTATTAAACCAAACAGTGTAATACACTTGTGGACTTCTCATGCACGGTCCTGAGAATAAATGGCACTGGTGAAACAGATAAAATACGAAATAGCTGCAAATACCGGAATTGTAAAATATTAAATTTTGTAGAGGTTTTATGAATTATTGGTCTCTTTTATACGAAACACTGGTTCTAATTCAATACCCATCATATAATCCATCATGATCGTGTTACTTGAAATTTTTTTGAGTTATGCACACGTAACACTTCTACTGTTCTCCCTCATTTGAGCGTGTAGAAAACAAGCTGATGGCGCAAGCGTTTCGACAGATAACAAAAAGTTGCATTTAGCATCAAGGCGGTTTTATACATCTGAGTCGCTCATAAGCGGTTGTCGCACTGCAACTGCAGAGGATTTGTGAGTCGTACCAGAGCTGTGCCCGATTGCTTAGGAGTCTAACCAACTCAGAAATCATAAGCGACTCACTCCCAAAGCCACCTTGTGAAATTAGAGCGTAAGAGGTACGCTATAAGCTTAGCGGTCGATACAGTAGAAATGTATACTGTGATTTTCTACTAGCCACGTGACTCTCAGTTTAAAAAGTCAGCATTATGGAGAATTTAATATTATTTCTGAAAACAAAATGATAAAGAACCAGTGTTTTCTTGTGCCAGGTTGCAAAGGATATTGAATTTTCTTCAGCTTTATTTGTAAAGTTTGGCCGACCGCTGTGGCCGAGCGGTTCTAGGCGCTTCAGTCCGGAACCGCGCTGCTGCTACGGTTGCAGGTTCGAATCCTGCCTCGGGCATGGATATGTGTGATGTCCTTAGGTTACTTATGTTTAAGAAGTTCTAAGTCTAGGGGACTGATAACCTCAGATGTTAAGTCTCATAGTACTTAGCCATTTGAACTTTTTTAATTTTTTTTATCTTGATTTCAACGTTAACAACATAACACGATCTAAAGGGAAATTACACTTACATTTCAAGGAGGAGGCTACTCACGCACACATTTCTTGATAACTGTTGGTGTGGTGTATGCAAGCAAATATCTTTATGGGTAAGCGTGTGTTCCAGTAAGTATTTTTTTCTCCGTGAAGAATCTAACGGATGTGCTGTGAAATATGATGCTCCCGAAAAACAGTAATGATTCTGTCAAGCAACTGTTCACCAACTTTGTCCATAAGGAATTTGGTTCTGGTTCTGAAAATGGCCACAAGTCCCATCTTAGTATTTTTTATTTATCGGTTTAGCTCTTTATATGTTCTGGTGATGCTCTTGTTCATTTAAAGTTACTTGACAGCACCTATAGATTGCGCTTAAAGTTAGCTGCACTATAGTACTTAAACTTGCTTTTAAAGTACAGTAGAAAATGATGACATTGACAGCGCCAATGTCAGTTTAATCTACTGTATTTTAAAAAATGGTTCAAATGGCTCTGAGCACTATGGGACCCAACTGCTGTGGTCATCAGTCCTCAAGAACTTAGAACTACTTAAACCTAACTAACCTAAGGACATCACACACACCCATGCCCGAGGCAGGATTCGAACCTGCGACCGTAGCAGCAGCGCGGCTCTGGACTGGAGCGCCTAGAACCGCACGGCCACCGAGGCCGGCTGTATTTTAAAGTTTAAATGTAAGTTTAAGTACTATAGTACAACCAACTTTAAGCGTAATCTATAGTCCCATCAGCCAACTTTAAACTGATTATTCTGATGATGCTCTCGCTCATTTGAAGAGCGAAACCGGTAAATCCAGAATAAGTAGTGAGAGTTGTGGCTGCTTTCAAAAACTTAGTTTGAACAGTCGCGTCCCCTGCAGGCAACTCCTGTTCTTGCTAAATTTAGTTTTGTTGCTAGAAGGTGTAACGTCGTGTTTCCGTAGAACTATATAGCCATTCTTTGTTCAAACTTTTATTCAGATTTATTCGACAGGCCACCGAAGAGTTACCATTCAGATGTCGGATGAAAGAGCTTTTCGCCTATTGGTAAATATGTAATTTGTTTAACACTGTAAAGTACGAAGCACGAACTAGATTGCATGAAAGACGTTAGTGTGACGGCAGACAGAGTTATCCTTTTAAATGCGAGTATATAAACAAGTGGTAACGACCAAAGCTGATTTCGAAATGGTGTGGTTCTTTCAATAAATAAAAACGGTGACGCAAAGATAGGAAAACCCTAAAAAGTGCGAGTAGGTCTCGTGCTGTGAGGGATCTGTACAAACTTAATTGTGTATATAGATAATAATTTCGTGTAGCAAGTCTTTATATCAGTCGACACTTCGCCGACTTGAGTGTCCCTTATCTACCTCTGTTAACCAAGGGGGAAAGAGACCTACAGATTAACGTGAAATCTGAATCACGTGTTCTTTCTGGCGATTTATTGTGTAGTTAAGAGATGAAGACTAGCTTAAAACGAAGAGTGAAAAATCCATTGTCCGATCGAGTTTAGATCCCGCGACCTCTGTTTCCAGACACCTGTTTCACAGGCCCAAAACGTATATCGGTTTTGATAAGCGTTTCCAAGTATCGAAATACGTGACATCTATGGTTGTATCTTTGATCACTGCATTGACTTAAAAGCTTAAATAACCGACACCGCCAAGGGACCGTATTTGACATAAATTCCAACTTGATAAATACACTGCTGGCCACCGTAAATGCAACACCCTGAAGGAAGCATCTGAATCAAGTGAAATTTACACCACGGGTTTGCAGCGATGAGATATGCAACTGATTAGAATTTCAGCGCAGACGCACATCACGCGCGCCTGTGGCGCCACCTCATAGCGCCATTTAAGGCTTGGCGATTTCGACGAGTGTACGTTCGGCACGTGTGTTTACCTTGTGGTTGTTTCACAAGACTATCAGTTATGCCACGTAGAAAACAACGAACATCGTTTGATCAAGTATCCGAGTTCGACAGAGGAAGGATAGTGGCTTACCGAGATTGTGGATTATCATACAGAGAAATCGCTAGTCGTGTTGGACGAAACCAAACAACTGTAATGCGGATATGTGACCGTTGGATGCAGGAGGGTACGACGGACCGACGTGGTCGATCGCATTCACCTCGGTGCACCACTGCACGTGCTGATAGGCAAATTGTGCGCATGGCAGTGACGGATCGCTCAGTGACATCCCGAACCATAGCACAGCACATTGCGTCTGTAACGCATCATCCAGTGTCTGCGCGTACCATTCGACGCCGTTTACAGCAGAGTGGTCTGTCCGCAAGACGTCCATTGCTTCGTCTACCATTGACGCAGAACCACAGACGTCTCCGTCGCCAATGGTGTGATGACAGACGGATGTGGACGGCAGAATGGAATGACGTTGTCTTTACTGACGAGGCACGCTTCTGTCTGCAGCACCACGATGGTCGGATTCGAGTGTGGAGACACCGTGGAGAGAGGATGCTGGACAGCTGCATTATGCACCGCCACACTGGTCTTGCACCGGGTATTATGGTATGGGGCGGTATTGGATATTACTCTCGCGCGACCACACGTGGCACGCATTGTCCAAAGGTTCTTCGTCAATAACCAGATTGAATTGCTTCCCTGGCCGGCTCGCTCTCCGGATCTTTCGCCGATAGAAAACATGTGGTCCATGGTTGCTCAACGAGTGACCCAGATTACATCCCCAGCTGCCACACCAGATGATCTTTGGCAACGTGTGGAAGCTGCTTGGGCTGCTGTACCCCAGGAACACATCCAACATCTCTGACTCAATGCCGAGACGTGTGGCAGCGGTGATCTCCAACAATGGCGGCTACTCTGGCTACTGATTCTGGCAGGAACCACATGTCACAGACGTCTGTAAACGTAATCATTTGATACTTGGTCAACATGTTATCCACAAAATAAATTTTGTTGTGCTACCTCTTGTTTTTCTTGGTGTTGCATTTACGGTGGCCAGCAGTGTATATCGGTCCTTCAGGGAGATGTTTACAGACAGCAGAGCGTTCCTATATTGGTTCACTTTATACCGACTGAGTTACGAAACACTGAAAACACATTTGTATAGTTATCCAGTGTACTGTAGGTGGTGACGATGTTCACAAATAACGTAACTCTAATGACTGTGACCTGACTAAATTCAATTTTCTATTATATTTCTAGTAATATTTTTTTTAAATACAGCAGATGTCAATTTAGGAAGATGAGGACGATATGCGGACGGCAATAACGTCGACGATTGTTGATTAACGCTTATATAACTATCGACACTGTTTCAGTTAAGTTATTTTAGTCACGAATATCACTATGTCGGGTTAAGTAAAAGATTCTTGATCTGAAGTACACAATTATCCAATGCAGATAATTACTATTAAACTCAGTCTTGATCACAAATTTATTCTGATAACAGGTTTCGACCACGCCTGTAGTCATCTTCAGACCAAAACGCTATATGAGCAAGAGTCTCCTCCTGGTGGTAAATCACTGCAGTGATTTACCAGAAGGCGGCTCCTGCTCATACAGAATTTTGGTCTGAAGATGACCACAGGCGTAATCGAAACCGGTTATCAGAATAAATAAAGTTGTGATATAGACTGATTTTAATAGTAACTATTAGTAATAACATTGATCACTGTCTGCTCCCGCGATGTATTCAAAAGTAATATCCAATGCAGCATCTGACATGCATGCGTCCACTGTCTTCTACAGACAATATAAGGAAAACAAATGTAAGAGAACGGGTGCGTGTGTGAGAGACATATTGCAAGTAATAATTATGTATTTAACGTCAAGGAACGTCCTTTCAACCTGACGTGATGGTAATCGTGATGTGAAAACACTCCCTTGACAGAAAACAGTCGTCGATAAATATGCACGTTCGTGATGCCGTTCTTTAAGCACGCGGCAGCTTTGCAGCACGGTTTAGAGAAAATACTTAACAGTACGGCGCTAGAGGCAAGACAGAGACTGCAGTGCCGTCGTGTGAGAGGCGCTCTTCACCGGCAACTGGGCTGTGTTGCAGGACAGTAAGCGGCTATGGACGCAGCCAGTGCCTAACACCCGGGAGCACGAGTAGCTGACACCTGCCAGCAACACCGCCGCTGCAGCCGAGCCGCCACCAGCAAGATGGGAACCAAAGTTTTCCTCAAGGCCTTCTTCAGGCGGATCATCACAGACTTCCGCCACAAGGAACTCTTGCCGCTGAAACTTCTGTTCTTCGTGCATTCCTCAAGTAAGTATTCGACCACAATTTCAACAGTTAATTAGCCACTCATCACTGTCACATAAGAGTTACATTGCTTCGGTAGGGATTAACATTAATTTATGCAACATTTCTAAAAAGCAAGAGCATCTCTCTTTTTCCCTCCTTTCCTGTCCCAGTCTCTCTCTCTCTTCTTTCTCTCTCTCTCTCTTCTTTCTCTCTCTCTCTCTCTTCTTTCTCTCTCTCTCTCTCTCTCTTTCTCTCTCTCTCTCTCTTCTCTCTCTCTCTCTCTCTCTCTCTCTCTTTCTCTCTCTCTCTCTCTCTTCTTTCTCTCTCTCTCTCTCTTCTTTCTCTCTCTCTCTCTCTCTCTTCTTTCTCTCTCTCTCTCTCTTCTTTCTCTCTCTCTCTCTCTTCTTTCTCTCTCTCTCTCTCTCTCTTCTCTCTCTCTCTCTCTCTCTTCTCTCTCTCTCTTCTCTCTCTCTCTTCTCTCTCTCTCTTCTCTCTCTCTCTCTCTCACTTCTCTCTCTCTCTCTCTCTCTCTCACTCTCTCTCTCTTTCCTCCAGATGCTGATGAAATATCTGTTTATTACGTGCCTAGTGTTGGACATTGTTGAAGAAGAGTAGCAAGAAAAGTTTCAGATTACATACTGTACGCTGCTAGGCCTGGTACTAAAAGGGAAAATACAACCTATTGGCTCTGAAAGTTTTTCATCTCAAGAGCGCAATCTTATATTGTAAAAATGTAGTTCCTGAAACTGACTAAACTGTGAGCCATACAAATCCAACGGACAGTTTCGCTCTGTCAGGAAGTTTCACAACTGAACACACTCAGCTATATAACTGCCTTAGTAAGATCATAGAGAGGCGGCCTCGAATGGGAATGTCGGAATTTTAATGTGGTTTTGATTGAATAAAAGTCGTAGTTTCGACTACTTAGACCAGCTTATTCTCATCTGATCGAGATCACTTTTATTGTAATTTTAGTAAATGGTGCTTGGTTGTTAGAACAGTACACTAATTTGTAACATCTTACTGGGATAATCAGAAATGTAATAGATGATTATCGGCAAGAATAGTTCTAATGATGACGGGCTAAATAGCTTTTGATGCAGTACTCGAACAAACCCTGCTTCTGTTATAGGAAGCTATTTGCAACCGAAAAAGAAAATGTTGTCTTCAGATGCCACTGCATTGGAAATTTTTAGACAGCTTGAGAACTCCATTCACCATCACTACTCAATGTTGGCGACCCGGTATAAAACAAAGAACAAATGGTTTGTCTATGACTGGCTTAGATGTTCTTACAAGCTGTACAAGCTTAAACTTTTCTCAGTTTAAACAAACCTTTGCTTTCAGATCACGTATTCTGTAAACCACTACCCGTTATACTGCGTATGCGAACACGTAGTTCTCAGTGTGGTTACAGAAAATAAAAATTATTTTTGCACCTGAACGGTGGGATCTCTGTCCTGAGCGCTCTAACATCCACCTTTTTCTTCCCTATCTTTGGCTTTGCAGTTATACCGTATTTATGAAATGATAAAATTTGCACCAGACTATAACCAGGGAGGTGATTTACAACTTAATAAACTGAGCGTAGTACCCGCTTGCAGTCGGCTGTCGTGAACTTACTACTTACACTGAATAGACTAATGATTTCGTAGTGTATATAAAACATCTGCTTCTAGAGCTGCTGTGCACAGGAATAAACTTTCTGAGCTATAGTATCGCCTCATATTATAAAACCAGTCGTTCTTTTTCCAGCTGTCTTCTTTTAGGCGGCGAAGGTCTGGGCTGTACTTTCCAATAATCCATATCTTCATCATACTTATCAGTAAAAAGAGGTGATTACTGCTTTTGAGTGTGTTGCAAACGTGTGGCGCAAGCAGACAGACAACCATATTACGGAAACGCACTCGGGCTTCCTGCAGCCATATGAGCGAAATTGAAAGGGGTCGAATTGTGGCCTTCCGTGTGGCGGGATGGTCCTTTCGGAGAATTTCCACACAAGTTGGAGGTTCTGCTTCAGTTGTGCAACGATGCTCGTATCAGTGATCACGTGAACATTGTCACATGGGTAGATGAGGTTCTGGACGTCTACGTGGCACAGATGCCCGCCGGAATTGTCGTATTGCAAGGCAGTAGTGGCAGATCGTGCAGCTACCACAGCGCAAATAAGAGGACTGACGAATCCAGACGTGTCAACACCAATGTTGCGAACCGGTTATTAGTAGTGGGACTACGGCACGCACACTTCTAGCCTGTCTTCCACTCACGCCACAGCATCGAAGTAGGCACACCATAAGGCCTGAAGTGGCACCAGTGTGTCTTTGACTACTGCACCCTACGAGACAGCGCTCACCAGGTCTACGTCGAACGCTCAAACCACCATCACTTGCGTGCAGACTGAATCTGCTTTCATCGCTAAAAACCATTCCATCTCTCAAGTGATCCTCTGACGGCACCGGTCGAGCCTCATGCCACAGCATCGATGTCTGCACGTCGAGGCGAATCAGCTATATGAATGTGTGGTGTCTGTTCTTTCGGACAAGTCTGAAAGAACAGACGCCGCACATTCATATATTGACACTAATTGTGTCTCGCGGGTCGCTTGAATTTAAGCGCGCAACTGCCTTATTGGCCAACTTCATTGGTAACTAAGTCGTTTCAAATGGTTCAAATAGCTCTGAGCACTATGGGACTAGAACTTAGAACTACTTAAACCTAACTAACCTAAGAACATCACACACATCCATGCCCGAGGCAGGATTCGAACCTGCGAGCGTAGCGGTCGCTCTGTTCCAGACTGTAGCGCCTAGAACCGCTCGGCCACCCCGGTCGGCCAATTAAATCGGAAACGGCGCACTGTATAGCTCTTTTTTTCTCAGCACAACCTACCCTGCAACGCCCCTACGAACTTGTTCCGACCTAGTTCTGTGTTTCTACTTCTGAGGACCGTTGAAGTTGTTTCGGCCAGCATAAATATCCACATAAACGTTGGGAAGTGGTCACGATTCGAAGTCTTCGGTCATATTGCTTGGATGTGTGTGGGCACCTTAATGGGGTGCACTTGGCTGCACGCTGGTTTCACTGTGCGCTTCGGACATGCAGACGGCTGTATACTACAAGTAATATCGGGCGTGTATTCAATTTCAGCTGGTTCTCGAGAACAGATACCGCGATTTATCGACATTCTCTATTCTGCTCATCGGTATTTAACTAGATAGTCGCACTAATTCAGAGGATGCAAACATTCTAATCATCCATTTGTCCCACTGTCGACCCGAGTGCTGAGAACTAAGATCTACACAGCCTCGGTAGTGATCCATCAGCATCGAATATAGGGACAGATTTAAATGTGAATTATAAATAAGAGACACAGCAAATGTATTTATTGGCAAGTGAACCAAGATGCTACACGTTATCAGAGAACTCTTCCAGCAGTTCAGGGAGGCTCGCACGTTTGCTGTCTCATTGTTAACTGACGTAATCAGCTCGCCTCCAACTCGGGCTTCAGAGGAGGAATGACAGGAATGAGCTAAGAAGAAAACATAAAAAGTCTTGAACAGAGAAAGGGCCACGTTTTGTGAAAATGGTGAAAGGTGTCTATTTACGAGGCACTGGAAGGAGTAGCAGAAAGATACCTAGGAAGAGGCAATGCAGTAACCAAAGTAAAACAATGAAGGCACTGGCCACATAGACACCGCTGTTAAGGTCAAAATGAAACAGTAAGAAGAATGGGTCGACATCAAACTAGCGAGGAAGGAGAGCTACATTGACTGCCGAAGTTTGTATTACGCTGACGGACGACGTGTGAAGGTTGTTAGTGAAGAGCCAGACCGGAAGGTATATTATCATACGTTTTCCTGCAGTAGTATCAGAGCTGCCCGTGCGGGGGTTGTTAGTCCCCCATCGGGCGCCTCCCCAGGTGGCGGATAGGGGGTAGCCTCCCAGATATGGGTGGTGCCGGGGAAATCAAATACCAGGGGTGGACCAAAACTAGCGATAAGGGCGGCGTCTGTACTCCAGAGGGGCGGCCAGCCAAGGGCGTCTAGGTTAGGGGCGGCCTCAAAATGATATCGCCAATCCGCTCTGAAGCAGGCGTGGCCATTATGCTTCAAACCTTTGACTTATTATTATGATGAGTACCGCTAATGCAAAAGGGGTTAGTCCCCCAACTACCGGATATCCGGGAGGGGACTGCTTTAGCGTCACTCATACAGAAAACCATTGAAGAGGAAAACAGCAGATCTCTGTACATCTTCATATATAACTGCAGATCACTTGTGGGTAAATACAGACTAAGCGAAGTGAAGAAGAATTGAAGAAAATAAAATGGACTGCAGCTTCTCTGAGTGAAGTACATCGTAAAGGGGAAGAGTCGGGAAATGTTTTGTATCACTTCGGAGAAGAAGATGGTAGAACAAAGGGTGCGGGTTTCCTAATAAATAAAGATGTAAAAGACAATCAATAATAGAAGGAACATCTAGTAGAGAAGCAAGCCTTGTTATTAAAATATCAAAAAGGTACAAACTACAAATAGTCCTTCTACACCAAGCTTTTCGGACGATGAAGTAGAAGCATTTTATGAAGTAAAAAATGCACATAATAAAGGAGACTGCCACTTTAAACTGGTAATTGGGGACCTAAATGCCAAGGTTGGTATCAAAAACCAATGTCTCAGTAGGCTGCCATGGAATCGATGAGAGGAACGAAAGGGGTGAAAGGCTAGTTCAGTTTGCGGAAGAAAATAAATTATTCATCATGAGCACCTTTTTTAAGAAACGCCATAATAGAAAATGGACATGGAGAAGCCCAAATCATGAGACCCACAATGAAATAGATTTTATAATCTCAGATCACACTCAAATAACCAAAGATGTTTCGGTTTTAAATCAATTTAATACTGGTAGTGACCATAGACTGGTAAGAGCGAAATTAAACATTAATACTCAACAAGAACGAAGAAAACTAATATCACAGAAAAAGAAATTATAGGTATGCATAAATTGAACGAAAGGAGAAAGGATTTTCAGTGTACTCTTAGAGTGAGATTAGAGGAGTCAGCAGAAGAAAATCTAGCTGAAACGATAATGGAAACTGCAAAACAAATAACTGGTCTGACAACAATTTCTAAACAACCAGGAAAGTTAAGGGCGGAAACCAAAGATTTACTCGTAAAAAGACGAGAGATGAAAATTAAAACTTCTTGTGAGAAGATAGAATATTTAGAACTGTGTAAGTGTATTAGGAAGAATATAAAAGCCGACATACAAAAATGCAATGAAAACATCATAAAATTAGCGTTATAGAATAAAAGGAGCTGCAAGAAAGCTAAACAAACGCTTATGATTGGTAAAAACGAAATTGACGGTGATAAGGGGCGCATAACGGGAAAGGAAGAAACTCTAAAGCACGTAAGGAATTTTTATTGAAAATTATATGAAAGAATACATGAACTACTAGGAAAACCTTACGGAGATGTCACCAAAATCCTCCCCGAAGAAATACGAAAAGCTATAAACGAGATGCAGAATGGCAAAGCAGGGGGTCATGATGGTCTGATAATTGACAACGGAAGCTTACTGGGGAGGAAACAGAGAAACATCTGGCTAAAGTCTTTACTTCGTGTATACAGAATGGCAGCATCCCAACCTGCTGCAACAAAGCAAACATAATCTTATTACATAAGAAGGGAAGTATTCACGATCTGAAGAACTGGCTCAAATGGCTCTGAGCACTATGGGACTTAACTTCTAAGGTCATCAGTCCCCTAGAACTCAGAACTACTTAAACCTAACTAATCTAAGGACATCACAAACACCCATGCCCGAGGAAGGATTCGAACCTGAGACCGCAGCGGTCGCGCTGTTCCAAACTGTAGCGCCTAGAACAGCTCGGCCACTCCGGCTGGCCATCTGAAGAACTACCGCCCCATTAGTTTACTTTCTGTTATATATAAAGTGTTCACTAAAGTCCTGATAAGTCGCATTAAAATGGTAGTGGAGACTGCACTGCCCATAGAACAAGCTGGATTCCGCGGAGGTTTCAGTACAATCGACTATATAAACACACTGCGTGAGGTAATTAGTCGAGCCAATGAGTATGAAATGCCACTATGCATAGCCTTCATTGACTTCGAAAAAGCCTTTGATTCTGTCAGCCACACTGCAGTCATACGAGCACCGGCCGAGCAAGGAGTGGAAACAAACATATTGTGCAACATTCATGACACGTCTGTGGCACCAACCTGAGATTTGCTGACGATGTAGTGGTCCTAGCTAACTGTAAGATGGAAATGCAGTCCTCTATAAAAGACTTAACAGATCGTTGTCAGGAAGTTGGACTTAAAATAAATCACTCTGAAACTAAGGTTATGCATAATATGTGGGCAGCTGCAGGGCAAGTAACACTGAATGGCAACATCGTAAACAATGTTACAGAATACATTTATCTGGGGCAATTAATTGACACAAAAGGGGATTTGAAACCTGAAATTTTTCATCGAATTAAACTGGGTTGGAGGGCTTACGGAAGGAATGCAACAGTTTCCAAATCTAACATGCCAGTCTACTTAAAGAAGAAAGTCTTTGATCAGTGTGTCCTACCGGTTTTAACGTACGGGTGTGAAACTAGGACCTTAAATGAATTTTTCTAAAGGAAACTTAGAACTGCTCAGAGAGCAATGAAAAGATCAATGTTAGGTCTCACTAAGAAAGATCGAGAGAAAAGTGAAGACATTCGAGCAATAACAGGAGTAAAAGATATTATAGAACGGGTTAAGACTCTAAAATGGCAGTGGGCAAGACATATTGCACGAACGAAGGATGGAAGATGGACAAAATCAGTTTTAGAGTGGAGTCTCAGAGAAAAACGATGACCACCAGGGAGACCACGTGATCGCTGGGATAAGGAACTGAGGAAAATTGCGGGCTTCAACTGGCAGAAGACAGCAGCGGACAGAGATGCATGGAAAAACCTCTTAAAACTGTATTTAATAACTTAGAGGCTACATATTGTATAGATTGAGTTAGCTAAACAATAAATAAATAAATAATCGGAGCTGATCATACTAACGCGAGGTTAGCTGTTGCGGTGGAACTTCTGGATGCGCATATTCCTGCCGAAGTGTTTTGTTCGTGCTCGTCAGCTGCTCACACAAAATGCTGGCAGCTGGCCGGCGCTACAGCTTCTCAAAACAAGTATTTCAAGTCAAGTATACACACACACACACACACACACACACACACTCGCACTCGCACACTCTTCCTCAATCCAGTTCTCCAATCAGAGCGCAGCGTGCTACTAACCAGTGCACCTGTCAATTGCCTGGCAACTAAGAACGGGTGAGAACGATTATTCCTCTAGTGCGTGATATCATGTTCATCCTTACTCAGTGCCACCAAGTTCTCGTGCTGGTTTCTTGGATGGGTTTCATACAGGACGTGGCTGAGAACTAAGACGTACGCAGTAGCTGATGCTGTGCTATGGCAAAACGTGTAGCATGAAAGTAAAGGAGTCAGTAATAAAAATTCCTGGGTTGTACGTGGTATTCATTGTGCTTGTCACTCTTTGTATATATTGCCTTCGCAACGGTAAAGCCATTTTATATCTAAGAACTAACAGTGGCACTTTTTGTCTTTGTTGCAAAAGCAAAGTCCTTTTGTCGTTATTCGCGCAGAAAGTTCAGAAGTTACTGTAACTGGTACCGTCTGAAACGTCTACACTTGGCACATGCGTATGTTGCTAAGTTCATTACTATAACTAATTAGAGGCTATGCTCGCTCAGAGAAGGTGCAGTTACTCTTACTAGAGTGTAGCGGATTCCGAAGGCGGCCCAGCCATTATAATATTCAAAGATTTATCTCGTTTTCTGTCATGCACTTCGTACGAATTCCAAGATTAAATAAACTAAACCATAGCCGAAACGTTCTCCATTCTTCTCTATTGACATTTCTAAGGAACTCGATGTCGATTGAACTTACGGTAATTCTGCTTTTGTGTGTATATGTACCACGCTTATGAACATAGTTAAGTTTGGGACGCCCCTAGGAACGCCTTACCCGGTTGTTTATTCCAGGATTTGTCACGTAGTTTATTACGCCAAAAGCCTATGGGCCCATTCGATTCGTTGTAAACCATGCCAATACGGTGAGTAGTTGTTTCGCTGCTGTTTGTGACCATTTACGTGGTACAGACCCAGAGGTGAATTATTAATGCGCTGGTTAGATTTCGCATATAGGTCGCTGTATTAATATTCCTACGGCTGTGGAGCAATATTGAACGCCGCTCCTACGTGGTTACAACTCAGGCGAGAGAAGAATCTCTCTGTTGTTGTTGATACTCTAAAACAGTGTTCACGCAAATACTACTGCTACCGTATGCTTCTATAAAATGCAACATCACGCATCGTCGAGGTCTATTGATTACACATTCGCGATTTCTCGTCCTTGTTTGCTTTCAGATTGCTGGTGTCGGCAGATTCGTTACACTTTGTGCAGACAGCTTGAATTGAGTTCTCTCGTGCAGGTTTGGTACAATTTAGCGTCTTCCACTGTCATGCAGTGGTCTGCTGAAAGAAATGGTATTCGTGTAGGGATGCCGTCGTGTTGGTAGGTGAAAGGAAATGATCTAGGAACTCTACGTAAAATAAGTTATTCCAGATTTTTTAACATGTAGCACCGCTATGAGATCCTGACGAACGATAGGGACATAGCTGAGAGATGGAAAGGGTACTTTCGACGGCTGCTAAATTGTGATGAACCTGAACTGCAGTTTGATTTCCAGTACCCAATTACAGCTGATGCAGACTATCCCCCACCTACCCTGGATGAGATAAAAACCAGAATCAGACACATTAAACAGAATAAGACTCCAGGTCAAGATGGAATACAGGCTGAAATGATCCTGGAAGGAGAGAAACTTGCGGAAAAAATACACCGACTGATACAGGCAATATGGACCAAAGAAGAACTACCAGGAGAATGGAAAACAGCTCTGATTTGTCCAATACACAAGAAGAGCGACAAACTGAAATGTGACCACTATCGAGGAATCGCCCTGCTTAACGTCTGCTATAAGATCCTGTCCAATTGCCTCATACATAGAATTCAGCCAGTGGCAGAATCGGTGATTTGGGTGTACCAGGGAGGTTTCCGGCCAGGACGGTCAACAGTAGATCACATCTTCAGTCTCCGGCAGCTCACTGAGAAACTAGGTGAATATGGTAAAGATCTGCATATTTTATTCGTTGATTTTAAGAAGGCCTATGATTGCATACATCTCAAGAGCCTGCTCAACTGTTTAAAGATCTGTCTGAACGAAACACGTGCAAAGGTGAAGATGGGAAATCGCGTAACTGAGGAATTTGAAATTCTGACAGGACTCAGGCAAGGCGATGGGTTGTCCCCTATCCTGTTCAACTTTGCCCTCGAGAAGATCGTACGCGATACCTTCAAAGAGAACGTAGGGATTGAAATCGAAGGAAAGAGAGTGGCATACTTAGCCTATGCAGACATCTGTCTACTCTCTAGGTCGGAAGAGGAGTTGGAGCAAATGACCAAAGCACTAAAGGAGGCTGCCAGCAAATTTGGGCTAAACATAAACGAAGCCAAGACCGAGTACCTCGTTATGACGCGTGGCCATTGTCAGACTGCTGATCATCTACAATCACTGCAGGTTGGGGACCATTCCTACAAGAGTGCAAGAATTCAAATACCTAGGGGCACTTTCCGCTGAGAACTCATCTGAAGCAGAGATCAATGCCAGAATACAAGCAGGAAACCGATCTTACCACAGCCTAGCACAACTGCTTCGGTCCAAATCCCTCTCCAGACAGTTCAAGATTCGACTGTACAAAACCCTTTTCCAGCCTGTTGTTCTATATGGCTGTGAGACATGGAGTATCCGGAAACAGGACTTCCATAAGCTCCTTGTTTTTGAGAGAAAAGTGCTTCGGAAGATCTTCGGTCCGGTTCTGGATGCAGATACAGGGGAATGGAGGATCAGATGCAACCAAGAGCTTGAGGAACTATACCAGCAGCCCAACATAGCAGGAACTGTCAAAGCCAAACGAATGCAGTGGGCCGGCCATGTGGCCCGGATGGAGGATCACAGATGGCCTCGGAAGCTCCTGGATTTCACACCTGCAGGAAAGAGACCGCCAGGGAGATCCAAGAAGCGTTGGAGGGATGGACTCCATGAAGATTTAAACCAAGTGTCAATAGATGTGCACGAATGGCGGATACCAGCAGTGGACAGAATACAGTGGAGGAGGAAACTTGTAGATGCGTGCGGTCCACTGGGCCTGATCACGTAGTAGTAGTAGTAGTAGTAGCACCGCTTCTGGTTTATAAGATGTGGTCTTAACACGTAAGTTTTACGACCTTTTTCTATGTCTGTCCGGAGTCACTGCCAAATCAAAAGCCTACCTGGAGCCTTCCGCCAGTGCCTTCGTGATGCGTGTTGACAACTGCATGTGGTTTGTTTTGGGTTTAGAAAATAAGCTGCCATGTCACAATTAAAGTTCGCTTAATATTAACATTTTGCATTGAAATTGTTCTTCCTGTCTACCAAGGTCTTAGAATTAATACGTATACGTGTACGTCATTTTTATTAAGACATTTTCGGAATACGCCCATTTTTTGTGGTCTGTTGATCATGCATCGTAACCCACAATTAACTGCGTTTAAAAAAAACTTTTTAGTGCTGTTCGAAAATAGAATTGTCAATATTGGACAGTCGAAAACGTTAAACATAATCAAGCTCGGGATTAATGCGAGAAGTTGCCTTTCGCTGCTATAAACTGTAAAACTATTCTTACACGGAAACTGGACTAGAAATGTTTAGAGTTCTAGCAGCACAACTACACATTGCACAGACCTATTGCGCCATGTTCATGGAACAGTAAACTTGAAAGGGCAGCCCGAGAGGAGTAATATTTAAGAAAATATCGATTCAAGTTTTGTATGTAACTGACTTACGTAACGTAACTTACGTGATGCTGCTTTTCGAACGTATATGCTCTTACGTCTTTCCTCCTATGCACGATTATTTATTCCTTTTTCGTCACAAGCTATTAAAAATTTATGCATTTATTTTTTCTTATCTTGGAGTACACAAGAGAAGAGAATGTTTTAACGACATGTGCAGTAGATCTACAGGGTGTAAACTGTTTGAATAGATTGTCTTCAGTTTGAAATGGAAAATTCTTTTTCATAATCATATAGACAACCAGAAACTGAACGTGACGTCACAAGTACATTTTCTTAACTACTAATCTAATATTCACGAAAGAAGTTTCCATTCAATCTGATGTAATTCCGAACACGCTCTATGTATACGAATTAATTTAGGAAGTCACTAAGAACCATGTCGAAGATGCTCATGTCGTTCACTAAACCTTAGTTTTTTAATAATATCCTTTTTCTATATACACTGCTGCTCACACATTACACACACAGTGGTTCTCATTATCAAGATAGAAGCACGGTATACAGGATGTATCAAAAGGTATGTTACAAGACGTGGTGTTCGGTAGATGGGTAGCATGTGACCATATTTTGCTAATGACCTTAGGTTCAAAGACGTTTCGTTTGCGTGCTGACATCTCTGAAATGGGCAGGAGAATGTAGGCTGTTCGGTCCACACAAACTAGTCAAGGAGTAAAGGAGACACTGTACATTGTCAGTAAACACCAGCTTCCTTCACTTTCAGGAGATGCACAATATGACCGCTACCAACTTAGATACATTTTATGTACCTCCTGATGCCTTGCCGAACCCCTAATCCCCTCACTCACTGGATATTCATTTCTGATGGTACATGAAAACCGTCGTGTAAGACACACCAGTGTTGTCACCACAAGGTCTCCTGGTACGAATAAAAGTAGCAGCCGAAGTCATATTTGATATGCCGCGAATCTTTCCAAGGATTCCGCAAATCATCATCATGCATATGATATTGAGCACCTTCTATAAGTTACACTGGTATTTACCGACTGCAATGTACATCGTCTCCTTCACTCCTTGCCTAGGTTGTGTGGTTCAAATTGCCTACGTCCCGCTCCGTATTTCAGCGACATTAGATTGAAAACGAAACGTTTACGAAAATAAGTTCATAAAGAAAATATGCTCACACGTTACCCACCCAACATGCCTTACGATACACTATGTATGTTAGGCTAGAATATGATTGCTTGAACTATTTGCTTAGTAGCTCGTAACTGTCATACTACACAGAGGAAGTCTACATGAAACATATGCAGAATATTTGTGGTAGGCGGGACCCCAGTACTTCGGTACACGTGTATCCAGTTCATACATTCTAGACTGTTAGTAACTGGTCTGTTGAAAAATTCCTTCAGCATTTTTATCAGAGACGACGTGTGGGCGCGGAAACGGAGGTAAACGAAGTCACGATAAACGAAAGCACACGATCCCACATTCAATCCAGAGAAGACGAAACAGATGTTGGGATGCAAGAATAGCTCTTTGAACCATTCTACCAGTGGTGTACAGAGAAGGTACAAGTGGAGACACATTGCTGTCGCCCCTGAAACTATGCAACTGTCAAAATATGTCCAGTACTAAGTTGTGTCAGAGGAATGACTGCTTGAGAAATGTGTTCTTTACCTACTGAAACAAGAGCTCCGGATAAATTGCCAACACATGGTGCAGCCGAACGCGACATTTCTGTTTCGACAAATCATGTGTCGTGTCCACACCATATATGTCACGATAGTGAAGCCTACAAATCAGATTCTGAAAACTGGGGTAATATCTGAAGACTAAGAGCTGAAAATCTACAGCTCTTCACATCATGGTCGCTAAATTACGATGTTTACCCCAATAGCAGAAAATTAGACAGGGTCTATTGCGAGCTCTAATACGTCGATACTTGTTAAGTAGTACTGATACCGAACCGAGGCGATTATTATTAGATCAATTAGAACAACTAAACGTTTTAGCTCAGCTTGATATTTGTGTAGTCTTGACATGCGGATCGATATCGCAAATTCCACAGCCTCTGGAATGTAACGCCTGAAATACGACGAAATCTATGATTCCGTCGAGTACGATGTTTCGTCTCGTGCATGTATAATGAAACTTACTGGTATGGATTTAATTTTGAAATAAAATCTCTCACCAGCTCCTTGCGCCAAGTAACTGAGCATATGGTCTGTTGACTAATTCATCTACTGTTCGATTGGCAAACATTTCTTCGCCCTCCTTAATGATATGGGTGCCTTAATTGAAAGTAACCTTCCATTAGATGTCCTCTGTTCGTGGCTCATAACTTCCTTCTAACTTCCAGACGTTAAGCTCGAAAATAATTTAATGCTTAGTCACTACACATAATAAAATATGAACCAACGAATTTTTTAATGTTCAGGTTAGGAATGTCTTTTGCGTTTCATCGATATGGCACTACTGTTACCTATCGAATTAAAGTGGGTCTGAAGCATGTTGAAATTTAAGTAAATGACAATTTCTCGTTTTTTCGACCTAAATATTTAAATCTGACAATACTGTGAATGTTTACGTAATAATTATTTTTGAACAAATAATCAGTCACATCGCATGTTCATTTCTTAACACAAAATCACGTTCAATAATGAACTACACACACTGGTAGACAGATGTTCCTGAGGTAACACCCTGAATCAATGCTGTAGTATTCCTGAGTGTCCACGAAACTTAATCCTAGACGACTGTTACACACACACACACACACACACACACACACACACACACACGCACGCTCTATTTCCGGCCGAGCTCCGTACACTGCTCGCTTGCCGATTGCTGCACCAGAACTGCCGCCGACCTGTTCCCTCTGCCGTGCACATCGCACTGCCGTCCGCGGGGTGCGCGCACCAGAGCGCCTGAAGCGGCAACCAGTGTTCACACGGCGTATAGTAACTTCGTTTGTACAGTCCAGCCAAAACTAATCACAACTAGAAATGACACACACGCACGCACGCACACACGCACATATATATATATATATAAGCCACTTAAGATGAAATAGTCACGTAAATCTTGTCGAGTGGTAGGCTAGTGGCAGAATGAGACATACCGGGAAGATTCTAATGAAGTGTCATTCACCAGCGAGGAGGTAGCTCACAAAACCGTGTTACCACCTAATTGTTTCGTGTATTTTATCCCTCTGAGACCCCTACCGGGCTGGATTAATAGAAGAGAGATAAAAGATTTTAAGAGTTGCGTGAGTCGTCACAGATTTTCTAGAATTCCATTTTTAGAAATCGATCAAATATGCTAGAAGGCCCCCCATGAACCATGGACCTTACCGTTGGTGGGGAGGCTTGCGTGCCTCGGCGATACAGATGGCCGTACCGTAGGTGCAACCACAACGGAGGGGTATCTGTTGAGAGGCCAGACAAACGTGTGGTTCCTGAAGAGGGCAGCAGCCTTTTCAGCAGCCTTTTCAGTAGCTGCAGGGGCAACAGTATGGATGATTGACTGATCTGGCCTTGTAACACTAGCCAAAACGGCCTTGCTGTGCTGGTACTGCGAACGGCTGAAAGCCGTAATTTTTCCCGAGGGCATGCAGCTTTACTGTATGGTTAAATGATGATGGCGTCCTCTTGGGTAAAATATTCCGGAGGTAAAATAGTCCCCCATACGGATCTACGGGCGGGGACTACTCAAGAGGACGAAGTTATCAGGAGAAAGAAAACTGGCGTTCTACGGATCGGAGAGTGGAATGTCACATCCCTTAATAGAGCAGGTAGCTTAGAAAATTTAAAAAGGGAAATGGATAGGTTGAAGTTAGATATAGTGGGAATTAGTGAAGTTCGGTGGCAGGAGGAACAATACTTTTGGCATATAAATACAAAATCGAATACATAAATACAAAATCAAATAGGGAAAATGAAGGAGTAGGTTTAATAATGAATAAAAAAAATAGGAGTGCGGGTAAGCTACTACAAACAGCATAGTCAACGCATTATTGTCGCCAAGATAGACACGAAGCCCATGCCTACTACAGTAGTAAAAGTTTATATGCCAACTAGTTCTGCAGATGATCAAGAAATTGATGAAATGTATGATTCGAGATAAAAGAAATTATTCAGATAGTGAAGGGAGACGAAAATTTAATAGTCATGGGTGACTGGAATTCGGTAGTAGGAAAAGGGAGAGAAGGAAACGTAGTAGGTGAATATGCATAGGAGGTAAGAAATGAAAGACGAAGCCGCCTGGTAAAATTTTGCACAGAGCATAACTTAATCATAGCTAACACTTGGTTCAAAAATCATGAAAGATTGTGGACAATATTATGGAAATGGAAGAGGATGTAGATGAAGATGAAATGGGAGATACGATACTGCGTGAAGAGTTTGACAGAGCACTGAAAGACCTGAGTCGAAACAAGGACCCCGGAGTAGAAAACATTCCATTGGAACTACTGACGGCCTTGGGAGAGCCAGTCCTAACAAAACTCTACCATCTGGTGAGCAAGATGTATGAAACAGGCGAAATACCCTCAGACTTCAAGAAGAATATAATAATTCCAATCCCAAAGAAAGCAGGTGTTGACAGATGCGATAATTACCGAATCATCAGTTTAATAAGTCACAGCTGCAAAATACTAACACGAATTCTTTACAGACGAATGGAAAAACTGGTCGAAACCGACCTCGGGGAAGATGAGTTTGTATTCCGTAGAAGTGTTGGAACACGTGAGGCAGTAGTGACCGTACGACTTTTCTTAGAAAATAGATAAGGAAAGGCAAACCTACGTTTCTAGCATTTGTAGACTTAGAGAAAGCTTTTGACAATGTTGACTGGAATACTCTCTTTCAAATTCTAGAGGTGACAAGGGTAAAATACAGGGAGCGAATGGCTATTTACAATTTGTACAGAAACCAGATGGCAGTTATAAGGGACGAGGGGCATGAAAGGGAAGCAGTGGTTGGGAAGGGAGTGAGACAGGGTTGTAGCCTCTCCCCGATGTTATTCAATCTGTATATTGAGCAAGCAGTAAAGGAAACAAAAGAAAAGTTCGGAGTAGGTATTAAAATCCATGGAGAAGAAATAAAAACTTTGAGGTTCGCTGATGACATTGTAGTTCTGTCAGACAGCAAAGTACTTGGAAGAGCAATTGAACGGAATGGACAGAGTCTTGAAAGGAGGGTATAAGATGAACATCAACAAAAGCAAAACGAGGATAATGGAATGTAGTCGAATTAAGTTGGGTGATGCTGAGGGAATTAGAATAGGAAATGAGACAATTGAAGTAGTAAAGGAGTTTAGTTATTTGGGGAGCAAAATAACTGATGATGGTCGAAGTAGAGAGGATATAAAATGTAGATTGGCAATGGCAAGGAAAGCGTTTCTGAAGAAGAGAAATTTGTTAACATCTAGTATTGATTTAAGTGTCAGCAAGTCGTTTCTGAAAGTATTTGTATGGAGTGTAGCCATGTATGGAAGTGAAACATGGGCGATAAATAGTTTGGACATGAAAAGAATAGAAACTTTCGAAATGTGATGCTACAGATGAATGCTGAAGATTAGAAGGGTAGATCACATAACAAATGAGGTGGTATTGAATAGGATTGGGGAGAAAAGTAGTTTGTGGCACAACTTGACTAGAAGAAGGGATCGGTTGGTAGGACAAGTTGTGAGGCATCATAGATCACAAATTTAGTATTGGAGGGCAGCGTGGAGGGTAAAAATCGTAGAGGGAGACCTAGAGATGAATGCACTAAGCAGATTCAGAAGGATGTAGGTTGCAGTAAGTACTGGGAGATGAAGCAGCTTGCACAGGATAGAGTAGCATGGAGAGTTGCAGCAAACCAGTCTCAGGACTGAAGACCACAACAACAACAACATGCTAGAACGCTGTATCAGTATCGCTCGAAATCCCATCTTCAGCAGCGCATATTCCGCTGTTAGTTTGAGTGAAATAAGAGTCGCTGCAGATAATCCATCAAAGCATAAAAAATCCTTAATGCCACATTAAAGGAAGTATGGATATCACACCTAATGATTAGTTTTCCTTTATGACAGCGGGGAGTGCTGTATTCTCTGTAGGGAAGCAATAACAGCAGAATAAAACGGTCAAGAGAGCTGAGATACTTCGTACGTGGACAAATAACTGGATGTCACGTAACAGATCAGACATTCGAACCATTATAAACTGCACATATCGTGTGTTGGCGATGCCGCTGTGATGTGGAAATGGGAAGGAACAACAACAGCTAAACAGAGACCAGGTAGACCTCGTGTACGGACCGATATGGACCGCCGAGAATTGCGCAGGTGCTGGTAAAAAAGTCTTCGTGGAAGCACCAGTTGTAAGGTACCAGGGGATAATATGGCCATACACCAGCTTTGCTGGCAATGTGAATACCAGCTATGGAAAAAATGGATGGGATGTGAAAAGCACAAAGACAAGTGAATATACTTATAGATTCACCTTTCCCTGGCAAAGAGAAGGCAGCATTCAGTAGTTTCAGATGGTTTAAATTACCTGGTTACATAATTGCATATAATTACTGTACATGACTTTGCACTTACGTAAATAATGTAGGGTGTGCTTGTAATGAGTTCTTGGATCATTGAAACAGAAGTCATGTGAAAACGAGCACTTACAAATAGTTCGTAATTTAAATTTAAAGCACAGTAGTAGAAATAATATGTTGGGCTGGTGTACTTCAATCAAAACGTTTCATAGTTGAATTAAGTTACAAAGATGTTCAGAACAACTGCAAAGTAAGTCATTATTTATTATGAAGACACCATTCAGTTTCGATCTTTGTAGTGCCAGACAAGTATTTGTATGTCTCATATTTCGTGCAAAGACGTCATTAAATGAAGGGAGAGGATGATTGTTTTGATTAATGTAGTGTCACGTGACCCGACTCAGGCCTGGGAATATGAGCGGGAAAGTGTGGTCCTTTCGTCGTTGTCGGTTGTGGTGGTTGTTTTGGAGCGGCAAAGTGCTGCGAGTGTAAGGATGGACGCCAGTGTTTGCGAATAAACTGTGAAGTAACAACGTGAAAGTTTGTAGGTGCGAGACAATAAACCATGTGTACGAATTGCACCGATTATTATTTATCCAGATCGGATTTATTTGTGAACTTTAATATGCATGGCCAAAGAGTTAGTAGGTTTTTTAATAAATAAGTTTCAATCTGAACTTGTAAGATGTAGGTCATTTTGCGCAAGGTTGTGGTATAGACAATTGTGTATTCAATTTACTTCTGTTTAAAGGCTAGCCAATATATGAGTCAGTATCAGGAGCGCAAATGCAACCGTTCACTACCAACCCCTTTGCAGATGAGCCACGTGTAAAACAGTGAACGAGCCCGATTACATTTGCACAGTCCATCTAGCATAAAGACTATGTAAGGAGTTACAAAGAATGAGGTACAACGGTCGAACAACTCTTTGTAAGCCACACATTTCTACAGTCAGTGGTAAGCGATGATTGAAATGGCAAGAAAAGCGACACCACACGACATGAATGACTGGAAACGACTGAACTGGAGTGATCAACCACGTTATACCTCTTGTAAATTAGATGCAATGGTTTCGGTTTGGCGGATGACTTGGGAATGTTAGCTGCCATCATATGCAGTGGTAGTGAAATATGGAGAAGGTGGTGTTAACGGTGTATCAGGGTTTTCGGTGGTTAAGGTGTGATTCCCTTATTGCGCTTAAGAAAACTATAAATGCAGAAGGATATCAACACATTTTACAGCATTGTGTACTCCATACAGTAGACGATGAATGCGTCACACATCACAATACACACACACACACACACACACACACACACACACACACACACACACACACACACACACACACACACACACACACACAATCTGGAAAAGCTTCAAGGCCACCATAATCTGCTTGGTTGCCCCATACAACAGCCAGTGTGAGCCATGTACTACTTCCAAACACAGCCTGAACATCACAAGTGAAGTTTAGATGCAGTCCACGAAAAACATTAGAACCTCGAATCAATTGCCGTTTATTAAACTGCCCAGCCAAGTCAATATCAATCGCCTTCAAACTGCGATACACAGGTACGCTGCGCCGCCAGCGACGACGCCATGCACGTCGCAGAGGCATTGCTGTGGCACGTTAACACGCGCGCGCGCGAACATAATCTGGAAGAACGTTCACAAGTAGCAAATATAGACTGTAATCTTACCAACACCCTGCCACACAGATACGTTAGTGGAGAGAACGCCGTGTGGGAATGAGCTAGTAAGAATATTTGACTTGCAGACTAGCAAGACAGTAAATTTGACTATCATTAGTGCTGCAACCAGATAAAAACTGCTATCCCACAACAAAGAAAAATGCCTGGGCATGATTAATAAGAAGAGTCATCATGTCTTGTCTGCAGATTATATATTGCAACCCAAGCCCAAAAACCAAGGCGCTAAAAGTAGGCAACAGTATTTAAACGGTACCTCAGTGTTTGAATTATTGGAAATAGAGCTGTAAAAATGAGTGAGTGAGTGAGAGGCGCAAGTGTGCGCGCGTTCATAGAAATATTGTAACACTTCCATAACCTCGTTATGCAGACGTGAAAACTCTACCTAAGGAAAGCAATGTAAACATTGTGGACAGTACTCACGTAAAAGGATTTACCTTTGATCAGCAATTTAATTCCCGTTTTAATCAGTTACATATGTACATGCGCAGGAGAGCTTTCAGCTGAAGTAACAAACTGTCTCTGAAACAAATATAACATTGGCAGTATGTTCAAAAGGTTTGGAAAACTACCCTTGTAATCCTTTTAACGCCACAATGAATTCCTGAAACCTCGCGTTTTCTTTATCGTCAGTGAGCTTAGGGACCTGGGCTGTTAATTAGATTTTCTCTTCTGCAACGCGTTTATCTTTTTAAATGCATCTCCACGAAACTAGGAAGAGGGCAAGTTACCATGTTGTTAAACATTATATGCTGAACCGAGAAAAACCAAGAGCCTGCATAGGAAGAAACTGCCACAAACAAAGTAAGACAGTGAATCAGTGAAGACGACGACGAAGCAGCCGATGATGACAATCAAACTTCTGGTAATGATGATAACATAGCCCTAAGCTCCACAAGAAATAAGTACTAATTACTGGAAGAAAGCGCAGGTCATTCCCGTTTTAAGAAAGGCCGTAAGATAGATGCACACAATTATAGACCTATATCGTTGACGTCAATCTGTTGTAGAAATATGGAACATGTTTTACGCTGAATAACTGACATTGTTCGGAAAATAAACATCTCGTCTATAAAAGTCAACATGGATTCCACGAACAGAGATCCGGCGAAACTCGGCTCGCTCTGTTACTCCATGAGATCCACAGCGCAGTGGACAACGGTGCTCAGGTTGATCCCGTGTTCCTTGATTTCAGTGAGGCACTTGACACCGTCCCGCATTGCCGTTTAATGAAAAAAGCACGAGCTTACGGAGTGTTGAACAGACCTGCGACTGGGTTAAAGACTTTCTTGCAGA
Source organism: Schistocerca nitens (assembly GCF_023898315.1). Classification (NCBI taxonomy): domain Eukaryota; kingdom Metazoa; phylum Arthropoda; class Insecta; order Orthoptera; family Acrididae; genus Schistocerca; species Schistocerca nitens. The sequence goes on from NC_064614.1 coordinate 390,558,168, forward strand.
CAGAACTCAACAAGTCGCTCTTAACGGAACTAAATCGACAGATGTAATATCCGGACTACCACAGGGAAGCGTCATAGGACCGTTGCTATTTACAATGTATATAAATGATCTAGTAGGAAGCGTCTGATGCCCTTTAAGGCTATTCGCAGATGCAAAATGCAAACGACGTGTGACTAGGGCCTACCGTCGGCTAGACCGTTCGCCTGGTGCAAGTCTTTCGAGTCGACGCGACTTACGCCGGCCGGAGTGGCCAAGCGGTACTAGGCGCTTCAGTCGGGAACCGCGAGACCGCTAAGGTCACAGGTTCAAATCCTGCCCCGGGCATGGATGTGTGTGATGTCCTTAGGTTAGTGAGGTTTAAGTAGTTCTAAGTTCCAGGGGACTGATGACCTCAGCAGTTAAGTCCCATAGTGCTCAGAGCCATTTGAACCATTTTTGACGCCACTTAGGCGATTTACTCGCAGATGATGCAGTTGTCTTTACTAAAGTAGCAACGCCAGAAGATAGTAAGAATTTTCCGAACGACCTGCAGAGAATTGATGAGTGGTGCAGACTCTGGCAGTCGACGCTGAACGTAAATAAATATAAAATATTGCGCATACATTGGAAAAGAAATCCACTACTGTACAGCTACACTACTGATGACAAACAGCTGGAGACAAAGTCTGCCGTAAAATATCTAGTCGTAACCATCCAGGGCGACCTTAAGTGGAATGACGACATAAAACAGATAGTGGGAAAAGCAGATACCAGACTCAGATTCATCGGAAGAATCTTAAGGAAATGTAACTCAGCTACGTAAGAAGTGGCTCATAATGTGCTTGTTTGCCCGATTCTTGAGTATTGTTCATCTATCTGGGATCCCTATCAGGCAGGACTGATAGAAGAGATAGAGAAGATCCAACGAAGAGTGGCGCCGTTTCGTCACGGGATCGCTTAGCTAGCGATAGGGCGTTATGGAGGTGCTGAACAAACTCCACTGGCAGACGTTAAAAGGCGTTGTGCATCACGGAGAGATTTACTATAGAAATTTCGGGACAGCACTTTTCCGAGTCGGACAACATATTACTCCCTCTCTCTCTCCCCCCTCCCCCCCCCCCACCCCAATACATCTCGCGTATTGACCACGAGGAGAAAATTCGAGAAATTAGAGCCAGTACAGAGGCTTACCGACAGTAATTCTTCCCACGTACTATTCGCGAGTGGAACAGGGTTGGAGGGTTCAGATAGTGGTACCGAAAATACCCTCCGCCACGCACCATTAGATAAAAGAAACGTCAAACCTATAAGAAGAAATCTTTGTCTGCTGCTTATCGTGGATGTGTCTACATTGTTGAAAGATTATATGTTCACTAGAAATAAATTATCTTTGTAACAAAAAAAAGGAAAACGGTTACCTCCGCTCTCGAGGTAATAAAGTGAATGCGTGTCTGACAGCTAGATACACGGACCAGCACGTCTGCAACGACCACTCAGCTGTCACATGGGAACAGGTAGACACTTCCCACGGGGCCGCATAGGACATGAGACAAAGGCTTGGGAAACGTTATTACTGTGGCACGTCAGGGAACAAGGCTGCGACCATGAGCTAAACGCTAGGGGGGGACACAGAAGTCAGTCTGAGACGTTCGTTGCCTCGTCCTTCGCGACGCCGTAGCATAGCGCTCGTTGTTCGTCGCGCGTGAGTGGCACGAAACCGCGCGCTCCTAGCTATGAGCGGCGCGTCACACAGCCTAGGCGACGTGTCTGGTTCAGGAAACGTTCAGTGTCGTATCCGTTTCGATTCTCAGCTGTGCCACGCTTGTAAAATAGTCTTGAGCACAAGTTGTGTAGCAGTAAGAAACAAGGAAGCAGTTATGAGCCGTTTCAAGCAACCATTGAGGGCTGTTCTCTCATTCACGTGTAGTGGTTTCTGGAAACTACGGAGAATCTAGATAAAGATGGATGGACTTTGATATTCACTTCAAAGGAATTTGAGTGTACAGAGCGTGAGTGACTCCACCACGTTTCTCTGTGTAGAGCCACACAAAAGAGAGGCAATTTACCAAACTACCAGCGTTCTCAAATTAAAAGCTGGGACTGATCTGTGACTGGTGGAACTGCAGTTCCGTAGATACTCAAGTTTAAAAGAGATGACTAGGACGTTTTGAGCAACCAGATACTTCTTGTGCTACAGATATAATTTCGTAACGAGGATGCCACCTTTCATATTTATTCGTCAGTTCAGTCTGTTAGATTTCAGTGGCTTGCAGCTCACGCCCTATGTAATAATTAGACGTGTCAGTTGTTGACAATATCTGGTGCTTGGTAGGGCAGAGAGTAAGTGTTTTCCTGTTAGGTAATCGCTGACGCTAGTAAGTGCTGCACTGAAAGAGCTGTGCTGAATTCCTCCATTTTATGCGACGATTTCGCGAACAATCGTTGTTGCGGTTCTCAAAATTTAACTGCCAGCGTGTTAATAGTTCCTTGTTCACATGTTGACTAAATGTCGAGAACCATTTTTATGCCTAGCTTCGTAGTCGTAAGCAAAGTTTCTTAAAACTAGGTAATTGTTGATAAACAACAGCACTCTAAACAGCAAAATACTATCGTGGAGAAGACATCGCTACATTTGTCACCGTGAGTGTTGCCCAAGGCCATTTTATTACTGCGAACTGAAGAGTGTTGCCCTATTCTGTATGAGGTAAAGTGAGAGAGGTTTTAGTGCATTCTTTAACAGGCGTCACAGTGATTCAGCACACTCTATTGTGGAGTGGGATGGTTGACGCAAGGGGATAAACACAGTATGATTCATAGTTCAAGAACAAAACTGGCAATTTATTTGAAAAAATTACAGCAAAATATGTTAATTTTCTTTTTAATCAATAAAACTAGCAACCAACTTACAGAGGAAGTCACAACAGAAGAGATTATTGCCAAAACACCACCTTAGAGGTTCTATTCTTTTACTTTACACTAATTCAACCAGACTCGCTTATCTTTATTTCAATCGAATCATTTTATTTCAAAACCGTGAAGTAAACGGATTTGTCAAATTTAAAAAAAAATTAAAAATCATTAACTTTGAATGAAATGACTTGATACAAGTATCAAAGAATTAAAATTTTAACGTCTTAAAACCTTGGAATTAAATGATTTGTTTAAAGAATGACTCGGACATTAAACGCCAAAATATGAGGGGGAATACAGTCGTGTAGTGCTAAAATCAGTTGATTAAATTACACAACGTTCAGTACGAAGCAACAGTAACTTTGCCACCAGGACGAACGCAGATACAACGGCTCGAGGCAGTACGGCTCGCCAAAGCAAGCTAACACACACCCGGATCAGACGGGGCATTACAGAAAACAATAACAAACAAAAACTAAACTCTGATTACAGTTACTGGACGAATAAAACACACACACACACACACACACACACACACACACACACACACACACCAATATTCAACCAGAAAGAAATGCCAACCAAGAGCTGCGACCGAACGAAGGCCAATTCTAACAGTGGGTTTTCTTGGTACTTCTCAATACCAAATGCGTAAAATTGGCTCAAATGGCTCTGAGCACTATGGGACTCAACTGCTGTGGTCATAAGTCCTCTAGAACTTAGAACTACTTAAACCTAATTAACATAAGGACAGCACACAACATCCAGCCATCACGAGGCAGAGAAAATTCCTGACCCCGCCGGGAATCGAACCCGGGAACCCGGGCGTGGGAAGCGAGAACGCTACCGCACAACCACGAGATGCGGGCCGTGCGTAAAATTCCCTCAAGTATTACTAAAAATAAAAAAAACTTTGGCTTACTTTTAATTCATTAAGTAAAATCTGTAGATTTTACAAAATTTATTGCGCGCTTAAATAGCCACTTCAAACGTTTCACAAATGGTGCCAAGGTCATATCTGCGGCTTGAGAGGAGCTTCAGGAGACCCCTACTATTAAGGGAAATAGGTTAAAATAACTCGGCCTGCAAATTAGTGGCCGTTAAAGCAAAAGAAATAGTATGGAGCAGGAAGTTAAACTCCAGGTCACCCTTAGAATGTGCTCACAACCCATCGGCTCAAGACGTAACAAGAGTACAGGGAGCTTAATCATTATGATTACTTAAGGCAGCTTAAATAATTATACATACAAGAAGCTCCAAATACGGTGTCAGGAGAATCGAAATTATGAAGGACAACGCAATAAAATTCGTAAACTGCGGCCCTTATTGCTGTACCAACTCAAATAGTGGGGAATGACAGTTGAAGCTCAAGAGCTCGCTCGGCATTTCACTACTAGTTGGTTTTAGCCTTAACCTTAAGATAGTCTCTCTTTTTTCTTTTTTTTCCTTCTTGGGATCCTCTGGAAAAAAATCCAACTTCTTGATACAGACAAAGTATAAATAACAGTTCGAAACATGTGACAAATTCAGGTAGGACGCTTTGCGGCCATAAACACAATAGCTGTGCACAAATGAAAGTCCGCAAGGACTTGTATAAAACCCAAGTCAACCGGTATTAAAAACATTGCAGAGGAGTTCAGACAGTAGCTCCGAGGCACCAAATTCTACGACGTAGAACAATCTAAAACTACTCATCACATGGTTAATCACAGGAACGGGTCGCTCACAACTGGCAGAGAATGGTAACAAACACAAGGTCCAAGGTAATTTCACATAGGCTTGCTTCTCACGACATATGTCACCAGAGACGAATAGCGAACGCGCCTCAGGGCTCTAAGTGTAACTTTGCGTTCAACTCGCACCGGCCAGCCACGTACGCTCCTGCCAAAACAGAAACACAGCTCTCCAAAGCCAGCGCGACACCGTTGTCCCACTGGTATCAGTTCCGCCTCACGCAACGGTTCCAGCCAGCCCGTGCTTTTCGGAGCACTCTGCCCCGCCTGTCACGCGCAGGTGCTGTCGTCCCGCCGCCGAGCCGCACTTTGGCAGAGATGCAAACACGATCACGCTTCAGATAGGTCGAAGCGAGCAATACGGCTCAGTGTGGATCACGTCCGATTTTTAGTCAATACCAACACTTGGCGGGGATTGTCATTCCTTGTTTACATAACACAATCAGTGGCGTGTAATATACACGGGGAAGTCACATTAATGTGACCGCCGGCTCTGTTCGACGTCAACGTGCATAATCACCCACAAACAGCAGGTAGTGGCAGCAGCAGTGGAGGGTGTGTAGTGTGTGTCGAGGAAACGCGAAAAACAGTGCAGTCGTTGTAATACGGAAAATGGAGCGATTTATCTGACGTGCAAAAGGACATCGTTGGCTTTCGGGCCATGAGTGGAAGCATCCCCAAAAAAGCTGAATTTGTGAACTGTTCATGTGCCGCCGTGGTTGAAATGTACCGCTCATGGCAAAAATGGCGCTATCCAAAACCGGCGCCTAGAGAACTGTGCGGACCGGGCCATTGATAACAGGGGTGAACGACGGCTGCCGGGATGTGTACGGGCGAACAGACGTCCAAATGTTCAACTACTGCCCAGATGAATCGAGAGGCTACCGTGTCTCCGTACAGCGAACTTTTTGCTGCTTATGGCCTCCACGGCGGGCACCTGGTTCTTGCTCGTACGGTGACTGCTGTTCATGGGCAACGAAGGCTGGAATTTGCCTGCCATTACTGGAAATGGACGTCCATTGAGTGAGTGTCGACGGGAGGCGTTTGATCATGAATAGATTTTTATGCTGCATCGGGCAAATGTCGGAAGGGTCTAGACCGGAGGAGGGAACATCATGATCTAGGGAATGTTTCTGTACATTCCTTGGGTGATCTTGTGGTGATCCATTATGCCTTCCAAAGGTAAAAGTACGCCTCTATCCTTTGGACGTTTTCCCCCCTACATGGAATTCGTTTTTCCTCGGCAGGATGTCATCTGGTAGCAGGACGATGCAACTTGTCACACAACTCGCAGTGTGCAAGCGTGGTTCGAAGAGCACTAGGACAATTTTACCGTATTTCCTTGGTCAACAAACTCAATCGAGACTCTGTGGGGTCACCTCGATCTGGCTGTTCGCACTATGGATATCAGCCGATGAACCTAGCGCAGCTGGGCACGGCACTGTAGTCGGCATGGCTTCCCGAACCTCAATCGCTCTCTTCTTGCACGTCTCGCTCCACAAAAGGTGCTTATTCAAGTTTTTGATATGAGGTCGCATTAATCTGACTGGACAGTGTGGGAAGACTGCGAGACAGTCCTCAGGAGCAGCCGGGAATGGGCAACGAAAATGGTTCGAATGGCTCTGAGCACTATGGGACTTAACATCTGAGATCATCAGTCCCCTAGAACTACTTAAACCTAACTAACCTAGGACCTCACACACATCCGTGCCCGAGGCAGGATTCGAACCTGCGACCGTAACAGCAGCGCGGTGCGTGACATAAACGCCTACATCTACATCTATCTACATCCATACTCCGCAAGTCACCTGACGCTGTGTGGCGGAGGGTACCTTGAGTACCTCTATCGGTTCTCCCTTCTATTCCAGTCTCGTTCGTGGAAAGGAGGATTGTCGGTATGCCTCTGTGTGGGCTCTAATCTCTCTGATATTATCCTCATGGTCTCTTCGCGAGATGTACGTAGGAGGGAGAAATATACTGCTTGACTCCTCGGTAAAGGTATGTTCTCGAAACTTCAACAAAAACCCGTACCGAGCTACTGAGCGTCTCTCCTGCAGAGTCTTCCAATGGAGTTTATGTATCATCTCCGTAACGCTTTCGCGATTACCAAATGATCCTGTAACGAAGCGCGCTGCTCTCCGTTGGATCTTCTCTATCTCTTCTATCAACCCTATCTGGTATGGATCCCACACTGCTGAGCAGTATTCAAGCAGTGGGCGAACAAGCGTACTGTAACCTTCTTCCTTTGTTTTCGGATTGCATTTCCTTAGGATTCTTCCAATGAATCTGTCTGGCATCTGCTTTACCAACGATCAACTTTATATGATCATTCCATTTTAAATCACTCCTAATGCGTACTCCCAGGTAATTTATGGAATTAACTGCTTCCAGTTGCTGACCTGCTATTTTGTAGCTAAATGATAAGGGATCTATCTTTCTATGTATTCGCAGCACATTACACTTGTCTACATTGAGATTCAATTGCCATTCCCTGCACCATGCGTCAATTGGCTGCAGATCCTCCTGCATTTCAGTACAATTTTCCATTGTTACAACCTCTCGAGACACCACAGCATCATCTGCAAAAAGCCTCAGTGAACTTCCGATATCATCCACAAGGCCATTTATGTATATTGTGAATAGCAACGGTCCTATGACACTCCCCTGCGGCACACCTGAAGTCACTCTTACTTCGGAAGACTTCTCTCCATTGAGAATGACATCCTGCGTTCTGTTATCTAGGAACTCTTCAATCCAATCACACAATTGGTCTGACAGTCCATATGCTCTTACTTCATTCATTAAACGTCTGTGGGGGAACTGTAGCGAACACCTTGCGGAAGTCAAGAAACACGGCATCTACTTGTGAACCGGTGTCTATGGCCCTCTGAGTCTCGTGGACGAATAGCGCGGGCTGGGTTTCACACGACCGTCTTTTTCTAAATCCATGTTGATTTCTACAGAGTAGATTTCTAGTCTCCAGGAAAGTCATTATACTCGAACATAATACGTGTTCCAAGATCCTACAACTGATCGACGTTAGAGATACAGGTCTATAGTTCTTCACATCTGTTCGACGTCCCTTCTTGAAAACGGGGATGACCTGTGCCCTTTTCCAATCCTTTGGAACGCTACGCTCTTCTAGAGACCTACGGTGCACCGCTGCAAGAAGGGGGGCAAGTTCCTTCGCGTACTCTGTGTAAAATCGAACTGGTATCCCATCAGGTCCAGTGGCCTTTCCTCTTTTGAGTGATTTTAATTGTTTCTCTATCCCTCTGTCGTCTATTTCGGTATCTACCATTTTGTCATCTGTGCGACAATCTAGAGAAGGAACTATAGAGCAGTCTTCCTCTATGAAACAGCTTTGGAAAAAGACATTTAGCATTTCGGCCTTTAGTCTGTCATCCTCTGTTTCAGTACCATTTTGGTCAGAGTGTCTGGACATTTTGTTTTGAGCCACCTACCTCTTTGACATAAGACCAAAATTTCTTAGGATTTTCTGCCAAGTCAGTACATAGAACTTTACTTTCGAATTCATTGAACGCCTCTCGCATAGCCCTCCTCACACCACATTTCGCTTCGCGTAATATTTGTTTGTCTGTAAGGCTTTGGCTATGTTTATGTTTGCTGTGAAGTTCCCTTTGCTTCCGCAGCAGTTTTCTAACGCGGCTGTTGTACCACGGTGGCTCTTTTCCATCTCTTACGATCTTGTTTGGCACATACTCATCTAACGCATATTGTACAATGGTTTTGAACTTTGTCCACTGATCCTCAGCACTATCTGTACTAGAGACAAAACTTTTGTGTTGAGCCGTCAGGTACTCTGTAATCTGCTTTTTGTCACTTTTGCTAAACAGAAAAATCTTCCTACCTTTAGAACCGCACGGCCACAGTGGCCGGCAATTGGCAACGATGGTGCGAAATTAAAGGTGCTTTTTCCCATAAAGGGAAGCAGATGTTAAGAAATCTTTGTCTTCGATGGGTTTTCCTCTTCCCTGTTAGTTCCTGGAGTTCAATCCGTGTGGTTGGCCTCCGATTGTTGTTTCTTCTTAACTGGATCTTCGCTTTTGATTGATGGTCCTGTTGCAAGTTGCTCGTGCTTGGAATGCAGATTGGCGTCACCAGGTAGCGGGACCTGACGCGTCTCTGTCTGCGATGTAATATTTCCTTCGAACGCCTGGATCTTAGAATTGTGCAAGACCCGTAGAGAAGGATCGCCCAGTTTCGTTGAAGCGTTCTCGAACAGCCGAAATGACATATTTTTGCCAAAAATAAATTTAATAATTTTGAAAAACTAAGATCGGCGTGTATCCTTTTTTAATGCTGATTATCAGTGACAAGTTTTTATTATCTACAATATCTACTATTATTTTATAGCATTGTAAACAGTGACTCCTATCCCTCAGTGTATGAGAACTTTAACTTTCCTGCCTTAATCTCCGAATGCTGACGTCACCAACCGCTGAGCGTACGTCGCGAAGCGGGGGCTCAAGGATGCAACAAATGGATAAAAATTTTATAAACACTGCTTTCATACATTGAACTATAGTATACAGCAACTGCATGATGTGTGTGTACCAACACGGAGGGCGGTATAGGGGGTGGGTTGGTGGACGTCTCCCGGCATCTGATCGCGCTCCACACGTAGTGCCACCCTTGGTACTCGGTCCTGCAGTGTTCGGAACTTCTTCACATGCTTTTTCGCGGCGTTATCCCATACCATCGTAGCGTGCTCACGTGCAGGTCTGAGTAGCGCATTCTGCAGTACGGTGCCGACCTGCGGCGGCGGAGCTGAGCTTGAATTTAGCACTAGGTAGACGGTGATGCGTCGTTCAGACCTATTCTTAATTTCAGCTTTCTGCCGTCACGTTTGACGCTTGTCTAACGTGACGCTAAGGTAGCGTACCAGCTGCGCCTAAGAGATGCGTTGCCCACGATGTTTATTTGCTGAAACAGGCTGGAACTCGTCGGCTCCTTCAGACACTGTCGCAGTCTCAGCAGGGCTCCCTGTGTTGTGTGTTGCAGCGGTGTTCGTGCTGTACCCGTACCTGACGATCCACATGCGCGAGCTGGGCATCAACGTGGAGGAGACGGCCATCATGTCGGCGGTGACGCCGGTCGTGGCCATCGTGATGCCGCCGCTCGCCGGCATGGTCGCAGACCGCATCGGCAACTTCAAGGTGAGGGCTCTACGACCGCCCCGGCCACCTCCTCTCATTCGTTTTGCTTTCGGAAGACACACGATACAGCTGCATCGAACTGCGCGTAATCTCGCTCGCCGTTGGTCTAGAATTTCCCAGACCGCTTCATTCCCTGATATCCCTTTCGTAGTTTTATTTTAAACCGCGATGAGACCTGGATGTGTCTGAATATCTCACCTGTTAACAAGTTTGTTCGTGGCTTTTTTTTTCTTAGAAATTCTCAGCGTGCAGTGACGTAAATGTCTTAACTGCTGTAACACCTGTACGAATGGACATTTTCTCTAAACTCGTACATGTGTATTGGTCGAAACGGCGGTTTTGTTCAGTGTTCGGTAACGATGCAGCGTAACATCAAACTGTTCTTATTGCACTTAATTAAAGTTAGTTCATTTAAAAAAATGTTGCACGTTATTAAAAGAAAGTACTCAAATCATAAGCTCAATGGAGATACTCTGCCAGAAATACAGTTAACGGATAAGTACACTGTCCGTTCTTCGGTCCCATTCAGAGCTAAAGTCTCGGAGAGAATTAACGGCAATGAAATGCAACATTTCAGTTTCTCTTTTTTTTTCTTTTTTACTAGAAACACGAGGAAGAGTAACTGTTTCTTTAAAAAGTGAAACTCGTGCTGTCAGTTTTCTACATTTTTCCCAGGGACAGATACTTCCCTTTCAATGAAATTTGCAGTTTTTATCTGTAGTAAGAAGATTGAAAACGTCCGTCTTTGAATTGTCAAGACATCCCGTGGGTAGGGTACCAGGCAGAGCTACAAGCGACGATGTGTTTTGTCAGTTACTATTTTTTAAAATTCTTCTGGATTAACAATTGCGTGTTTGACACCCTATCTTCTCCCCCCACCCCCTTTTTTCTCCCACCGCCCCTATACTGACATGAAACGCCTCCTCTTTATGTTGTCTTGTTTATACACCACAGTGGATATGACAGAGTTTTGTTTTAAAAAGAGAGGGTTACTCCTGATTCTAAAACAGAGGGACACTCCTTATGACAGATGGGATAAAACGGTAGCCAACTTCTGTTGCTCGGCCACCCTCTAACTTCTGCAATATATAATAATAATTATTATTATTATTAATATTAATATTATTAGTCATAATGTGATGTGTGTGTTGCTTAATAAGCTGAAGTACTCCCCTGACCAGTTCAGTAAAACCCTGAGTTGCTAAGCTATGCTGTAGCATATGAATCTGCATGCCCAAGAAAGGAAAATGGTAAAGGTACTTGTCCGTCAGTATTATGGGCCTACTAAATTAATGTGCAACGAAAATGGATATTGGTCCCTCGCTATCGAATATTCCACCATATACCTCAGTAATATGCCAGATCATTACCCATCATACTCAGCATGGAGCAATCTTCTAAAAAGCAGCTAACGACTTGCCTTTTGTCCATCTGAATCCTGACTTCATGTAAAGAAACGCTATTTGCTAATGACTTGAGATTGCTGCGTGTAATTAGTTTAGTTAACTGTTTGTGCCATCTCAGAGCATTTACGAGATAAAATATCGTTTGTAACAAGTGTGCACATTAAGGAAGCCTCGCAGCATGGAACTGCTTTGAGTAAAGACAATAAATGAAACTACTTGGCTCAGACGAAATAATTTATAGAAAATGTTAAAAATATGTTTGTTGTTCTAAAAGGAATGAGACACATTTAAAAATCCCTCATGGGTCATCAGAATAGCAAACTCAAATAAGATTCTCTGACACAGTAATCAAATCATACACTCTTAACGCACAACTTGTAACAAGGCAATGATTTTTTTTATAACGCAGGAGGGGATGATAACTTTCAATCTACAGCACGACAGATTGCAAAGATAATATTCGACCCTATAATAAGTTTCCAGTTAGCTAAAATGAACAGTTTCACCATATGGAAGAATATCGTCGCAAGTGTGTTCGCGGAGTGGTAACAAGTTAACACTGCTGTTACTTAGAATGCACTCCTAAAATAATCATTTTCTTCTACGATGACCTCACAGTCTCAGTTAATTTGAAGAGCGACATTTTTCCGCAAGTATGTATATTTTTTTATTTTTCATGCTACTGTTTTTTGGCACTGCCCAGTGTACAGTTTCCATCCGACCGCAAACTTTCTTATACGCCGACGATGAAAACCGGCTACAAAGATACGAAATGCATCAGTGGAGAAACTGAGATTGCTCAAAGAGCTTACGTAGATAAATTGAAGCTAGCTATAACAGAAACAGGTAAAGCACTGTAAAGACAACCCGCTATTGGAGAAATGAAAAACATAGTGAACCAAAATAGAAACTGCAGATGAACAGACGTCTTTCATCAATCTAATGAAAAGTTGATTTTAAAAATCTGATTTCATTGTTCACGCAGCAGCAAACAAGGAGGGTTTCTTCTGACTGTATTACTGGATTTCGTTCTGGTCGTTAGCGACCGAAGCAGAATAGAACACGGGAATGACATTAAGTATAGTAGTCCTCCAGGAAATTTTCAACTGATGAATAGCGCAGCTTCGCATGACGTACCGATTGTAGTACCACAAAGCTAACGAGACACTATAGCCTGAAAAAATCTGGAATCGCTACAGTAGTTGCTAAGGTAAATTGTGCTTAATTTTAAAGCTAAGAATAGTTATAATGCGTATAACGGCATCCCTGCAGACAAGACATATGACGATTAACCTCGTTATTCAAGACTCTGTACTATAATGATTATTCAGTGTGACGTCCAAGAGATAAGGGATAATGAAGTGAATTTAGCAGCATAATTAGGCGTCACATGTGGCGACAAGTGGATGGTGACAGTGTTGACGAACATTTACTTGAAACTTTGTACACCTTTAGTAGGCCATTGAAACGACCACACCGACTTCTTGCGGTCGTACATCAGTTACATAATAGACGCGTAAAACTTCTCTTGCGATTTTCTCGGAATTGCCAGAGCAGTGCACCTCGCTGCTTGCACATTGTTGCTTTAATGCCCTACTAAAGGTGTAAAAAGTTTGAACGTCTTGATCTCCCCTTCAAAGTTTACTGGTTCTCGGAGACGAGTAGGCTAGCTAGCTGTCCGTTACCACAAATGGGGAAATTTTGCATTGCCCTCTTGTGTTCTGTTTCCAATGGTAGAACTATGTGGAGACATTTGCAGAGACAAAGCTACTTAGATTACTTGTAAAATCGCCTTACCCAGAGTATAACTTTCTTCTGAAGTATTTTAATTACCTTCTAGTCTATTATGTTACACTACATACGGAGATCGTATTTTACTGCAGAGACTGACTGTCTAATGTTGTAAGTTAAAAGCGCACCAATCGCCCTATAACAGCCAATAACAGTACAGGAAGAGCTTTTTGAGTGCATTGCGCGACGATGGATAAAATGATATCGAAATACTGGAGAATCCTAGAAGCGTGCTGAAATGGTCTTCAGTGTGTAACAGTACTGATCCATGACACAAGCAACGGGAAAGTCTTTTTTTTTAAAACGCGGTGCTACTAAAATCTGCCACTGTTTCACAGGTTGGTTGGTTGGGCGCCGTCCGGCGCTGGCTGGGGAATCTTATTACAAAGAAAGCGACGGACGTCAGGAAGATACTACAGTATAACCATCTACACTACCGCTTTGCATTTGCCGAGGACATAATCAGCCGTGACTGCCAGAACGTAATCTGTTGTGACGAATCAGTGTTTTTCTTAGCGGTGGTCTAAGATTTCCGAAGTGTCTGCTTCAGAAGTTAGACGGTCGGCGTGAGGCAGGTCAATATACCCATAATATGAGCAATATTATGTTCCTATGCCTGTGACAACTTTATCTTTGGGTATTAATCCGTTTCCAGTAGGATTTTCTCCAATAGAAGCATGCAGTAAAAGTATGAGCCTTGTGCTGGTGTGGTTTGCAGAACAGGATAACGTCTCTTCCTCACTCGCCTCCTCCTCCTCCTCCTCCTCCTCCTCCTCCTCCACCGGGCCACAGTGGGCATTGAAAGTGTACGAGCGGAGACGAAACGGACCATGGGAGAAAACTTGCGAGAGGTTCGGTTTGGTGTCAATACAATCTCTTGCTCGTCAGGTGGTCCGTGGATATGCAGATTAGATTTGCTGCTAATTCTATACCCCAGATCGTATAAAATGATAGATTACCTCCATGAAGTTAATAGGCCACTTGAAAAATCAACAGGCGTGCCCATTATAAACTTCATATGAAAAGTTTCTTATATCGTCAAGCGCCTCGCCTACTACTTACGGCTGGAGGACCTGGGTATTCATTTGAATATGTCTAGTTGTTGGTTGCAGAATCATCGCGTTTGGTCAGGCAGTATGTAAATTAATCAAAAACACATTAATACAGAGATTACAAGAAAATGTTTTTGCATAATAAACAAAAAATGATACAAATGAGTGATTATTAGGGTTGCCACCAGTGATGCTGGACTGTAACCGTAGAAATGGTGCCAAGGCACATAAAGGACAAGAGTCGTGTATTCAACCGTGATAGAAAACTTAATAATTCTTTAAACAAAATTACAAAAGGCCTCCATGAATCCTGTCAGAGCAAACAACAGATTAACGAACAAAAATCGGAGAGATCACCACCAGACTTTTGTACTCACTTATATAAACTCGACAACGAAACGAAACATGAGTGGTTATTTGAATACGGAGACAGATGCCCCTTCGAAAAAAGAAATAGACTGCAGAACACATGTATATAAGTGCATGAAGCTCACTGACAGAATTACGAACAAGCTGAAAGCAGTAGATAGGAATGAACTCGTCTCCCTTCGCACTGCCACGATTTCCGAAGTTGGAGGTGGCCATCGCAAACGGATACCGAGCGAGGTGGCGCAGTGGTTAGACACTGGACTCGCATTCGGGAGGACGACGGCTCAATCCCGCGTCCGGCCATCCTGATTTAGGTTTTCCGTGATTTCCCTAAATCACTCCAGGCAAATGCCGGGATGGTTCCTCTGAAAGGGCACGGCCGACTTCCTTCCCCATCCTTCCCTAATCCGATGAGACAGATGACCACGCTGTCTGGTCTCCTTCCCCAACCAACCAACCATCGCAAACGGGATCTTGTGGTGGCTGCAACTGAGATGGCTGCTGACCAGTCGCGCCGTAGTGGCTGGTGTGGGTCGGTGTGTTGTGATTGGGAGTCGCGGACCTCATCATCTTTCCAACTACCGATCGAGGTTGTGGAAAAAGTCCTGAGTAAGTTCAAAGTAACACGTGGAAGGCTTATCACTGGGCTGAAGTCCAGAACAACATAGACGAGCACGGAACCATCAGTCGTGTCAGAATCAAGAGTTCCAACCCAGAATCCCACACTAACTTCTTATAATCTTCCTTCAGATCTAGGAAGGGCATCCGTCACACTCCTTCAAGCCAATCCCAGAAAGGGCCTAAGTGCTCCTCCAATGGAGGGGAATAGAGGGGGGGGGGGGTGTCTGGAAGTCGGTTTACTAGCTACCGCCAACAAGTTAAAGATATATCCACTAACGAGATTCGTGTTTACGGAAATGAGACAGTGTCGCCATTTTCCCACTGCCTGACTTGATTGTAGGATAATTCCCGAAATTTTGGTGTCAGCTTCGCACTGGATTCCCACGGAAAGGACAGAAACACGTGTGGCCCATGTATTTAACTTGCGGAACAGTGTCTGAAGAACAAAAACACAGCGAGGCATCGGGAAGTGGGCAGCTGAAGACTCCACCGAAAGTTTATTAACTGGCTGATTTCTCACCCCTTCCACCACCGTTTCCAATTATATTGTTGAAAGTTCTGGCCACCCTCCCATTGTACCAGGCACCAGGAGGATGAGCACTGAAAGGCTCGTTTGGCTGCTTGTGCTGTCCATTAGCGCGAAACCCTCACTCTGAGTGACAGCCAGCTGAGAAAAAGCTATTTCAAGTAATAAATGTTAAATTAGGTTCAGAGAGAGGCGCTAAAAGATACGCCCCAACCACTCATCTAGTCAGCGTGAAAAAAAAGTGAAATGTTGACAAATAAAACACGAATCGGAGGGTAGATGAAGTAGGAATAATCTCGTATGCTAATCCAGTATGCAAATAAAAATGAGAAGGCCTGAAACAGGCCGATGCCTCGCAAACTGGTCATAACCTGTGCGCAGAACGAGGAACCCAACATGAGTTTTGGAACCTCACCCTAGCTGCCTAGGAGATGGTGGCAGAAGCTGTGGTATTTCCCAATTGATACATTCTCTACCTCAAAGAATCCATGTGGTCAGCGACACTGCCACCACGACGGGTGTCCAGTGTTTTCGGTAATCGCTCAAAGTACTTACCGTCAAGTGGCCACGTTAAGAGTTGGTTCTTTAAGAGGTTTCCTACGTCGACCTTCCTGTGGGCGTGTTGTACGCTTCCAACACGCGCTTAAGTGCCCTTCGGCTTTCAGTTATCTGAAGGACATCGACTCTCCTAAGGTCTAGCCACAGAGTACATGCTTCTAAGGTAACTTCAGAACACCGCTGACACATGCAGAACGTGGAAAGCCTCGCTGCAGTAGCGACGGCGAATAACTTGTCCTTCCGAACTGTGTAAAGATCTTTTAAGAGTACAGTCTCCTCTAGGAACAGACATTAGAACAACGGTTACCCTACTAAATCTTTACTAAATAGTCATTGAAGTCCAAAGTTATGAGCTAGAGAAGAATTAGATTGGCTGAATATCTACGTCTACACTTAGTGCTGTACCCTGCAAACAACTGAAGTGCATGGTACAGGGTACTTCCCATTGTAACAGATTTTATGGCTTTCCCATTCTATTCACGTATAGAGTGCGGAAAGAATTACTGTCCAAATCCTGCTCTGCACACTGTAGTTAATGTTGTCCTCATGATCCCTACGGAAAAGATACGTTGGGGTTTGTAGAATGTTCCTAGTGTCATCATTTAAAGCCGGCTCTTGGAACTTTGAAATTAAGCTTTCTCGGTATAGTTTACTTCTATCTTCAACAGGCTGTCAGTTCAGATTCTTCAGCATCTCTGTGACACTCCGCATGTGTCAAACAGGCTTGTGACCTTTCGTGTTGCGCTTCTCTAAATGCATTCAGTATTCACTTGTTGTTGTTGTTGTTGTTGTTGTTGTTGTTGTTGTGGTCTTCAGTCCTGAGACTAGTTTGATGCAGCTCTCCACGCTACTCAGTCACGTGCAAGCTTCTTCATCTCACAGTACTTACTGCAACCTACATCCTTCTGAATCTGCTTAGTGTATTCATCTCTTGGTCTCCCTCTACGATTTTTACCCTCCACGCTGCCCTCCAATACTAAATTTGTGATCCCTCAGATCATGTCCTAAAAACCGGTCCCTTCTTCTTGTCAAGTTGTGCCACAAACTCCTCTTCTCTCCAATTATATTCAATACCTCCTCATTAGTTATGTGATCTACCCATCTAATCTTCAGCATTCTTCTGTAGCACCACATTTCGAAAGCTTCTATTCTCACCTTGTCCAAACTAGTTATCGTCCATGTTTCACTTCAATACATGGCTACACTCCATACATATACTTTCAGAAACGACTTCCTGACACTTAAATCTATACCCGATGTTAACAAATTTCTCTTCTTCAGAAACGCTTTCCTTGCCATTGCCAGCCTAAATTTTATATTCTCTCTACTTCGACCATCATCAGTTATTTTGTTCCCCAAATAGCACAGCTCCTTTACTACTTTAAGTGACTCATTTCCTAATCTAATTCCCTTCAGCATCACCCGACTTAATTCGACTACATTCCATTATCCTCGTTTTGCTTTTGTTGATTTTCATCTTACAGCCTCCTTCAAGACACTGTCCATTCCGTTCAACTGCTCTTCCAAGTCCTTTGCTGTCTCTGACAGAATGCAAGGTCATCAGCGAACCTTAAAGTTTTTATTTCTTCTCCATGGATTTTAATACCTACTCCGAATATTTCTTTTGTTTCCTTCACTGCTTGCTCAATATACAGATTGAATAACATCGGGGAGAGGCTACAACCCTGTCTCACTCCCTTCCCAACCACTGCTTCCCTTTCATGCCCCTCGACTCTTTTAACTGCCATCTGGTTTCTGTACAAATTGTAAATAGCCTTTCGCTCCCTGTATTTTACTCCTGCCACCTTCAGAATTTGAAAGAGAGTATTCCAGTCAATATTGTCAAAAGCTTTCTCTAAGTCTACAAATGCTAGAAACGTAGGTTTGCCTTTCCTTAATCTATTTTCTAAGAAAAGTCGTTCGGTCAGTACTGCCTCACGTGTTCCAACACTTCTACGGTATCCAAACTGATCTTCCCCGAGGTCGGCTTCTACCAGTTTTTTCATTCGTATGTAAAGAATTCGTGTTAGTATTTTGCAGCCCTGACCTATTAAACTGGTATTCTGTAATTTTCACATCTGTCAACGCCTGCTTTCTTTGGGATTGGAATTATTATATTCTTCTTGAAGTGTGCGGGAATTTCGCCTGTCTCGTACATTTTGCTCACCAGATGGTAGAGTTTTGTCAGGACTGGCTCTCCCAAGGCCGTCAGTAGTTCCAATGGAATGTTTTCTACTCCGGGGTCCTTGTTTCGACTCAGCTCTTTCAGTGCTCTGTCAAACTCTTCACGCAGTATCGTATCTACCATTTCATCTTCATCTACATCCTCTTCCATTTCCATAATATTGTCCTCAAGTACATCGCCCTTGTATAGACCCTCTATATACTCTTTCCATCTTTCTGCTTTCCCTTCTTTGCTTAGAATTGGGTTTCCATCTGAGCTCTTGATATTCTTGCAAGTGGTTCTCTTTTCTCCAAAGGTCTCTTTAATTTTCCTGTAGGCAGTATCTATCATACCCCTAGTGAGATGAGCCTCTATATCCTTACATTTGTCCTCCAGCCATCCCTGCTTAGCCATTTTGCACTTCCTGTCGAACTCATTTTTGAGACGTATGTATTCCTTTTTGCCTGCTTCATTTACTGCATTTTTATATTTTCTCCTTTCGTCAATTAAATTCAATATATCTTCTGTCACCCAGGGATTTCTACTAGCCCTCGTCTTTTTACCTACTTGAGCCTCTGCTGCCATCACTACTTCATCCCTCAAAGCTACCCATTATTCTTCTACTGTATTTCTTTCCCCCATTCTTGTCAATTGTTCCTTTATGCTCTCCCTGAAACTTTGTGCAACCTCTGGTTTAGTCAGTTTATCCAGGTCCCGTCTCCTTAAATTCCCACCTTTTTGCAGTTTCTTCAGTTTCAATCTGCAGTTCATAACCAATAGATTGTGGTCAGAGTCCACATCTACCCCTGGAAATGTCTTATAATTTAAAACCTGGTTCCTAAATCTCTGTCTTACCATTATATAATCTATCTGATACCTTTTAGTATCTCCAGGATTCTTCCATGTATACAACCTTCTTTCATGATTCTTGAAGCAAGTGTTAGCTATGATTAAGTTATGCTCTGTGCAAAATTCTACCAGGCGGCTTCCTCTTTCATTTCTTACCCCGTATCCATATTCACCTACTACGTTTCCTTCTCTCCCTTTTTCCTACTACCGAATTCCAGTCACCCATGACTATTAAATTTTCGTCTCCCTTGATTATCTGAATAATTTCTTTTATTTCATCATACATTTCTTCTATTTCTTCATCTGCAGAGCTAGTTGGCATATAGACTTGTACTACTGTCGTAGTCGTGGGGTTCGTGTCTATCTTTGCCACAACAACGCGTTCGCTGTGCTTTTTGTAGTGGCTTACCCGCATTCCTATTGTTTTATTCATTATTAAACCTACTCCTGCATTACCCCTATTCGATTTTGTGTTTATAACGCTGTATTCGCCCGACCAAAAGTCTTGTTCCTCCTACCACCGAACTTCTCTAATTCTCACTGTATCTAACTTCAACCTATCCATTTCCCTTTTTAAATTTTCTAACCTTCCTGCCCGATTAAAGGATCTGACATTCCACGCTCCGATCCGTAGAACGCCAGTTTTCTTTCTCCTGATAACGACGTCCTCCTGAGTAGTCCCCGCCCGAAGATCCGAATGAGGGACTATTTTGCCTCCGGAATACTTTACCCAAGATGACGCCATCATCATTTAACCATACAGTAAAGCTGCATGCCCTCGGGAAAAATTACGGCCCTAGTTTCCCCTTGCTTTCAGCCGTTCGCCGTACCAGCACAGCAAGGCCGTTTTGGTTAGTGTTAGAAGGCCAGATCAGTCAGTCATCCAGACTGTTGCCCCTGCAACTACTGAAAAGGCTGCTGCCCCTCTTCAGGAACCACACGTTTGTTTGGCCTCTCAACAGATACCCCTCCATTGTGGTTGCACCTACGGTACGGCTATCTGTATCGCTGAGGCACGCAAGCCTCCCCACCAACGGCAAGGTCTATGGTTCATGGGGGGGGGGGGGGAGTATTCACTTAGGTGCATCGATTCTTCCTGGGTTGGATGGCGAGACAGCAGCCGATATGTATGTAGTACATATCAAAAAGCTGTTAGCTGTATGTTTACCTTCATTTTAATGTAGACACTACCGCTTTCAGCTATACGGTGCACCACCATCAGGGACTAAACAACATAGTTACAGCGATATTAACAATAAATACACAGAATATGAATATTGTGTGTAGATAAATGAAATCATACGTCACTAATCAATAAGGTATGAGCAGATTTCCAATATGAAGCCACCATATTCGAAGGTTCCAAAAGATATGTTTATTATGTAGATATAAAAAAAAAGAGATGCCCCGCGAAATGGTTAAACCGCTGGTAAAGTGTGACTTTTGGACCTTCTAATTTATTCTGTATCTACATAATAAACGTAGCTCCTGAGATCTTAGTGACGACTTCGTATTGCATATATTCTCACATGTTATTGATTATTGACAAATGTGACTCCACATATCTTATCCCATGTTACTGTTGTTAATACTGCCGTAAATTTGTTGTTTTGTGTCTGATAATGACGTACTACATCGCTGAAACGGGTAGTCTATAAAATTAAAAATGAGCTTCCCGAAGACGGTTTTTTCATATTTATTACATTCAGTATTCCATGTTAATCCTGGTTGGTTCTGGTCCCACACATTTGACCAATATTTTGGGATACATCGCACGGGTGATTTGCCATGGATGCTGTGTATCCAGTTTTGGTTTAAGATATTGCGACGTCGTTAGTACAAACTTCCAGTTGATTGCGTTCAACTCGTAACACCAGTTGGTCGAATGTCCTGACTTTCAGTCCGTGACAAGAATAATAGTTGGAGCTTGGAAATGAGAAGCCCAAACAAATCATGAAGCTTTCGGCCTACCAGGCAGGCTAACAGACAGGGAATTAATATCCATCGTATCAGTCTTAAGTTTGCTTAAAGGGCAACAAGGCGTAAGCGCTTCTGCTGAGAGACCAGCCAGAAAAGATTCTGAGACGCCTACTGTATGCCGAGTGTTCGTAGTAAATAAACGAGTAGCTACCGAGTTGATTCAGCAAACTCTAGCTAGTTGTAGGCCGTCTTGGCCGGGATAGTATCTGGCTGGGGAGCTCCGTAGGTGTTTTCAGTTAATTTTCTTTGGAATGTGATTCTTTCGAGCTTGCTGTGGTGGGCGAAACACTCGCTGCCTCTAGAGCAATGTGGCTCAGAATTTCTTCCGCCAAAGCGGGCTCGTTCCTGCTTGACAAAACTGAGAAACGACACAGTAAAGGCACGTCAGTGGAGATGTTCTGTTGCAGGAAGGTTTCCCACCATTTTAAGGTTACTGTTTAGGCTACACTTTAGTTAGTTAGTGTACACTTTAGTTAGTTAGTGTACACTTTAGTTAGTTAGTGTACACTTTAGTTAGTTAGTGTACACTTTAGTTAGTTAGTGTACACTTTAGTTAGTTAGTGTACACTTTAGTTAGTTAGTTAGTTAGTGTACACTTTAGTTAGTTAGTTAGTTAGTGTACACTTTAGTTAGTTAGTGTACACTTTAGTTAGTTAGTGTACACTTTAGTTAGTTAGTTAGTGTACACTTTAGTTAGTTAGTTAGTGTACACTTTAGTTAGTTAGTTAGTGTACACTTTAATGTAGCTCGATGAACAGAATTAATATGAAAGAAATCAGTATCTGGATAATACGCAACCAGTTCCAAAAGCCTTCCTGGCTTCGTTAAAGTTGGCATTTTGACAGCTGATTTCTCATTGTAAAAAGTGTTCATTCTGGCGTTATACACTGTTTAGAATTTGGTGATCAAAAATCAGAGTTACCAGTTGATAGCAGACTAGTTGACTAGAGACGGAGGTGTTCATTAAGTCATCAGCAGGTTATTTGGGACAGATTCCTGATTCCTCCACAGTTGCTTTGGTGGCTCGATTACTAAACACCGTTCCATGTTTTTACTATCGAATACCACCTTTGTGATCTTGTAAACAAATGGGCTACGGGTTGGCACATGATATGTCTTACTGGTAGATTTTTTAGTGCTTTCATTCACATATAAGAAGCATACTAGTCATCAACAGCACACTTTAACGTAAAAAAAATACTGTACACTCGAACCATACACGGAAAAAATCTTGAATTAAATCTTGTCTGGCAAAGTGCGGAAAACTACTCAGAATCACGTTTCGTTAAGGGCATCAGCTCACTGTTTCAAAAGGGGTCCGCATATTTCAAGTCACTCCAGATGACAATCTTATAAATATTACGATATGGCATCCCTTAGTTGAGTATAATGGTTGTACTTACAAGGGAACCTCCCCATCGCACCCCCCTCAGATTTAGTTATAAGTTGGCACAGTGGATAGGCCTTGAAAATCTGAACACAGATCAACTGAGAAAACAGGAAGAAGTTGTGTGGAACTGTGAAAAAATAAGCAAAATATACAAACTGAGTAGTTCATGGGAAGATAGGCGACATCAAGGTCTCTAAGAACACCGGAGCGCCGTGGTCTCGTGGTAACGTGAGCAGCTGCGGAACGAGAGGTCCTTGGTTCAAATCCTCCATCGAGTGAAAAGTTTAATTTTTTTATTTTCAGTTTATGTGACAAACTATTGTGTTTTCACCACTTTTTTGGGAGTGATTATCACATCCACAAGAAAACCTAAATCGGGCAAGGTAGAAGAATCTTTTTACCCATTCGCCAAGTGTACAAGTTAGGTGGATCGACAACATATTCCTGTCATGTGACGCACATGCCGTTACCAGTGTCGTATAGAATACATCAGATGTGTTTTCCTGTGGAGGAATCGGTTGACCTATGACCTTGCGATCAAATGTTTTCGGTTCCCATTGGAGAGGCACGTCCTTTCGTCTACTAATCGCACGGTTTTGCGATGCGGTCGCAAGACACAGACACTAAACTTATTACAGTGAACAGAGACGTCAATGAACGAACGGACAGATAATAACGATGTAAAAATAAAGAAAGTAAAATTCTCACTGGAGGGAAGACTCGAACCAAGGACCTTTCGTTCTGCAGCTGCTCACGCTACGAGACCACGGCGCTCCTGAGCTCACATTGTCCATGATGTTGCCTATGTGGCCCATGGACTACTCAGTTTGTATATTTTGCTTATTTTTTCACAGTTCCACGCAACTTCTTCCTGTTTTCTCAATTGATCTGTGTTCAGTTTATCAAGGCCTATCCACTGTGCCAACTTATAACTAAATCTGAGGGGGGTGCGATGGGGAGGTTCCCTTGTTAGTAGAATTCAATAAGGTATTACTGTAGAGGTAGCTTTGTGTGCTCGAAACTTGTACTTTAAATAAAAGTGTAATATTGTTATATAACATTGCCGGTATTAGAACAAGAGAAAGAAAAAGCACGCTCTGCTATGCCCTTTAATGTAGTGGAATTTGTTCTGACAGGTTCGTTTAACAGCAGTTAAGGTGATATAGTGAATAACCTTCAGAGGCAGGAAAAGCTGTGTGTGCCTGGTATGGCCTCCAAACGTCGAGGTATCGTTAACCAATAGAATGCAAGAATTATACCTGGTCGTTTGTATTTGTTCTAAACAACTTCGATTGCTCATCCGTGAAGAGGATTCCAGTTCGTTATGTAACTGGTCTGGGCTCTTGAGTGCTTTCAGCATGTAATAAAAGTGGGGAGACTGCTTTCAGCAGCAACTGCTACAGCCAGCAGTATAGCAATAAAGTACATAGTGTATTTTTTATCATGAGTGATAATATTCGCTGCAGTTATAATTTTTTACCTAAAAGGAAAGCTCCACCCGGTCTCGGGACCTGTGTCACATCTTCAGGTACATATAAAATGTAAGTTCACAAAAGTCGAATAACAGAGGTTAAATTAGGTTGAGATAGTGCATCCCTAGTATTTCGCGTAAAACAGGAGCCCCTCTAAATTCCTAGGCTTGTTGGAAAGCCTCTCGCAGAGCAGGACAAAGGTCCGGGATTAAGGGCTTGCCAAACATGGATCCGCACGTTGCTAGGCGGTCTTTCAAACGCAGTGCTGCATACACACCCATTAGGCCCTTTTCAAGGACATACCAGATTTGAAATGTCAGCTGTAGCGGATGATATCCTACAGAAGTCAGAGAGCACTGTTCAGCAATACTGTTCCAGAAAAAAATCGATCATCATCATGAGGTGAGAAGTAAACGTAACTACTGTGTGAAACGAGTGTGTTTTACGTTTCAGATTATGTTGATAGCTACTTTGTTGTTTGCAAATGTGCGTCACTATATTCGAAAGGAATAAGATTCCAACCGCCTCCAGCTGCCTCGCTTAAATGTGTGTTTCTCGTGTTTTGCCACACTGGATTCGCATTTGGAAAAACGACGCATAGCGGAATTTTTGTACCGAAATTCTGGCCAAAATTAATTTTTATAGTTTTAAACATTTAAAGCACATCTTTTCACTTTTATGTGTAAATACCCCTAAGCTACTTAATTTCCAACCGTAGAGGCGCCTTGGGATGAATCTGTATGTATATGTTAGTTTGCCTGCCTGTCTTTCGCTTCATACCACGCTGCTTTCCACAATTTCTGGTCTTTCGGCATGAAAATTCCAACGTCAGCTCGTGAGATGCCCTTATTTAACTGTACAGGTGTCGATGACGCTTTGAGAGGGATGCTTCCATTATAGTAACCAAATGCCTCTTCGCTTGTTCAATAAGTAGTAGGTTTGTCATAATTTCTCGCTGCATTTAAAAAAAATTTACTCTCTCAAGCTAATTCAGTAATCCTACCTATATGTACAACGGTATTTCATGTACTTACATATACATGTATTGAGGTGTGTACGTTAGTATGTGTGGTCCAGGTTGGTGCGGCAATTACGTTCATTTGTCTAATGATCGCGATCACGATAGCCGACCCATATGTTTAAAGTACGTACTATCAATTTTTAGCGTTCGAATTTGCATGAGGCCACTGGTTTAGAGATTCACTAGTATAAATGAGAAAGTATGAGTTTATCTTCTTAAAAAATGTAACATACGAAGTAATTTTAACAGCGTATTGTTTAATGGGAAAGGAAATGTTGGTTATTCTATAAGTACAGCTTAAAGAAATACAATTAATTTATAAATATATAAAACGTCAGTTATGCCAATAAGTTCATCTATTTACACATTCAGTTTTCATATCGGCAGTTTCAATCTGACTCTACAGAATTCAGACCTTCATCCTCTTCCTGAAATTCATCTTCCTCTGCATTCTCTTCTTCACTTCTATGAGGTGGTCTCTCGAAGAAGTTGCAACATATCAAGCTCACTCCTTTTCATTTGTCTTTCCTCAGAACAGCTCATAAAACGGTGGCTGCTAAGCAGCAGCCTGTACAAGACATCTCTGTTGCAGATCTATCTTTTGGTCTTTCTGGAGAAATTTCTACTGTTAAATCTAAAATATTTGTTCCTGACCTCAGAAACTTCTTCTGGTAGTTGACTAATTCGTACAGTAATATATAAGAAACTATCAGCCTCGATTGCAGTAATGAAACCACCCTTTACCTAGTTTTCAGCCCAAATAATTGAGCCTTCTTCAGAAGATATATCTGAATCTATAATTTGTCTCAGAGGGCATGGTCTAGAAATAAAACTAAAACAGCCCGAATAGGCGTAGTAACATTTTAAAAATGCGGTACGTAAGTACTAAGTCAACACAAAGACTTTACTTAAGCTCTGGCGTGCGCCTCGTCTCCATGGACGCCTTGCGGTGGGCTTCGGGAGCTCACGTGAATAAACAATATTTAAGCACCATTTGAAAAATAAAATTCTAGAGATTCAGAATAAAAAAATTGGTTCGACTGAAATGCCACTCCGTTCCCCATTAACAAGACACGTTTCCGGTCTATCTTGTTCCAATTTACTGGAACTGGTCTCGTCCCAGAGTAAGTACCGAATGAAGTCACGGTTATTTTTAGTTGTTGCTACTTTACTTGAAGATCATTTCAGATGCAGAAACATTCCAGTTGCGTCACTCTACGCTCTGACTCACTAACTTTTGGCGTCTCCGTAGATCTTTTTCGCTCTACAGGTTGGAGCGATGAACTTAAATCTCTTGACAAACGAAAACGTTAAGAAATATATATAAATGCTGTCATTGTCTATTAACCGTGACCAGGGGAATTTGGTCTATATTGCACTGAATAATATTTGCCTTCATAACCTTTCATTGTGTCCTGCAAATTTGGCTCGTTGATGGAGAGGATGTGTGTTGCAGTTTATGGTTACGGGCTGGAACTGTCGTAAGTTCCATGGTTATTCCAGGGTCTTGTTAGTGATTCTTTTTGTGGCAAAAGCTTTGTTGCTGAGAGAAACATTTTGTTGTTAGGATTCAAAATTAATCTGTAGATTTCCATTATACCTGGCTGGGTAAGCCGTTTCAGAGTACGCCATCTCCAACTGCGTCATACTTGCAAAGTTTGATGACTATTAACTACGTTTTTGTGTTTCATTGGTCAGTGATGGATGGAAACTCACCTAAAGAGACTGCATGAATGCTGTCACAGAATTTGGTGCGGCTGCAGTCAGTTTGTGAAAAAGAACTGCATTGAAACCTTTGGTGAAACTTAGTTCCGTCAGTAAGGTGAATTAGTTCATCAGGAATAATAAATTTTGCTAAAGAATAGCTGAAGCTAATGTAGATGGCGAAACCTGGAAGACGAATTTTTTAAGAAACCACATTATCCTCGCTCTGAAGTCTGCAAGGTCGTCTGGTGTTTGGACAGCCTTCCTGAGCAGTTGATTGGTCTCCGGTCGGGCTATTTTGCCCCTTCCTTGTTCACATTCCTTTCTTCGATAATGAAGCACACGTGACATTAAACTGGAAATAACAGACGCCCAGCCACGTTGCCTGATTTAATGCGGTATATTATTGCTTCAAAATCGAAGTGACGGCGAGTTCAGTAGCGTGCTGGAGGAAATATCAAGTGAACAGGTCTTGATTGGTGCAGGATTATGTGCACGGTTGCACTTCTTAATAGAAGTAACATTGCAGAAATACTGCTGACATAGGAAGAAAAAAAAGAGGGGAAAAATCACAAAGATAATCGTTTCAATTCTATACAGTTCGTTGCTTAGACATGTATGTGAAACTGAATAACGTTCGTATTAACTGATTCTTCCGTCGCTTCTTGGTGGAACTACTTCATATTAACAAATTTAAAGCACAATATTATGTATATTCTCTCGAGTATACTGTAGACACTGCCTTGTTACTAAAATCGGCAATGACAACGGCGTCTATAGCACTTTATTTCCTTTCGGAAGAGCACCATATGGTGTTATTCAGACGTGGTGTTACTGTTGTTTTAAGAAATTTCAGTAAAACAGGAACTCCAACTGACCGATAATTTTGTTACTGTAAACATTTAAAAGAAAGTGTTGAGAGAAAAAAAAACGGAAATTTCACGTGACGCTTTTCGTTAGACGATTTTTAATATTTTTGCAAAGGCATAGAACGACGACACGATTAGATTTATTCAACTTTAGGCTTTCGGTAATAAACTACATTCAGAAAATAACGTTTACTGTTGGCTTGCCGAATTCCTTTTTACTTACCGTGAGACAGAGGCGTCCAAATGATCGTCTAAAAGAACGGTTCACTAGATTTGAAGACGAAACCAATCCAACAAAAGGGGTACGTTGACGAAGCTCTTCCAGAAAATTGTAACATGCTTCTTTGATTACATGAGACCTGTCACGACCAGTGCTTCAGAGGTTTGAAGAACAGTTAATGCTGCGTGGTATACATCATTATGACCCAAGCCGCTAATCATGACTGCCAGTTGTCAAATTGCACATGAAACAGTTGCGTGATGCAGATGAATATCGAATTAATGTCTCGTTGCTAAGCGATCACTTTTTCCTGTTGTGTAAAACACACTGGTCAACGGCGATTTAGATCATCCCAAGAAACTACTGAATCGCTACAAGAAACATTTTTTGAGGTATCTAAAACAGTGGTAAATTTTTTCCATCATTGGTTACAATATACGTCAAACAATATAAATTGAAGAGGTGAAGGTGGTTGAAACACAGATTTCACTGTTTGTTGGTGTCAGCCATAACAATTTCAATCTACATTTGAACCCTGCAAGTCACCTTACGCTAGTTTGAGTGTACTTCTTTCCCCCTACCACGTTCCATTCAAGAATGGTACATAGGGAAAAAGACAGCAGATAACTATCCGTATGAGCTCTCTTTCCCCTGGTTGTCTCGCCGTGGTCATTTCACGAAACGTATATGGGAGGAAGTAAGCCAGTTGCCAGACTCTTCTTGGAACATATGATCTCGGAATTTAAACAGTTAATACAGTAAAGCTCTCATGATGTAGCGTCTGTCACTGAAATATGCTGGAGAACAGAAAGGGCCCCAGACAGGCAAAGAATACTCGAGAATCGGTCAAAGACGGACGTGTTTTGAAAATCACATCTTTCTCCCAGTGAACCTCAGCCTAGCACTTGCTCCTGCTTCCATATTTATAAGTCACACCGCTATAGGTCGCTCAAGGTGGGTACTCCTAAGTGTTTCTAGGGTGGTCATTGTTAACGATCTGCCGCCAACATTGTAAGCGACAATTGGCAGTATCAGTATTAATTGACGATCACCAGGAGGGGTAATGCAGCGGTTAGCAGACTGGACTCACATTCTGGAGGACGATTGTTCAAACCCGCATCCTATCATCTTGATTTAGGTTTTTCCGTGATTTCCCTGAATCACTTCGCGCAAATGCCGGGATGGTTCCTTCGAAAGGGCGCGGTCGCTTTTTTTTTTTTTTTCCTCCATACTTTTCTAATCCGAGGTTGTGCTCCGTCTCTAATGATCTCGTTGTCGACGGGACGTTAAATGCTTATTTCCTCCTGCAGTTGTTAACATTCGGAATGTCTTCCCTCATTTCACTACAGTCTTCTGGAGTTGCAGGCTTCCTATAGACAACAGCATCATGCGCTAGCAGCCTCACGAAACCTACAAAGTTATCCACTACTTTTGTAAACGGTAATTGTCCACTATTTATTTATTTATTTATTTACTTGTTCATTCATTCATTCATTCATTCATTCATTCTTCGCAGTTGGAGCCCATTATCTCGAAACTAAAACAGGCTATACAAATAACATTATCTCTGATGTATTAACGACTTATTTTTGATGATTAATTTCTCTAACACTGAAACTACTTTTACTACAATAAAACACATAACCAGTTACCCAAATATTAATACTACCGTTAGCACCACAGTCTGTTCTGTTTTTTTCTCTATTTTGTTGCATTTGACAGGTAGGTGGCTGTTTTAGTTACTGGATCCGCCCTCGTATCACACCATTAACCAGCCATTGTATGCTGGAGACCTTAGGTGTGAGGCGGCACGTCTGCTGCACTCCATTGTAACGGGAAATTCCACTATTCACTGTTACCTCATAGCCCACACTTCACCTATTACGTTTGCTGAGAGACCATTTCATTCGGTGGTCGCCGACCTCAGTTGTCCTCTCCAACTGCAGAGTACGTTGTCTAGCCGGGATGGCAGCATGTTGACTTGTGGTTGAATGCCTCGTGAAGTCTGTCTTGGCCGTTCTGGATACTACGGCTGCAGTATAGTCAAAGATGGGCCAGGTTGACTGGTTCCTGAGTGCTGCTTTGGGATCCAACATCTCTAATACCTGCGTTCATTACTTGCCGCACCTTCGTAAAGTGTTTCCCTGAGTCCCCACATTGCCTCAGGCGCAACTATCATTTATCTGTCTTTTGATTTTGTATACATACGCAGCGTGAGGGCCATGATCGGTAAGGTAATGTATGAGTCCACTCGATTGGTTAAGAAATCTCATTTTTAGTCCCTCCCTGGTGTTAGGGAGCAAGTTCTCCTGCCCGTTGCTGACGTGTTCCATTTTGCCATAGTTGTAATATGTGGTCTTTCATTAAATTTTTCGTGTTGGCCCCAGTTCCAAGCATCCATCTGATTGCCTTCCTTTAATCAGTAAAGGACTCCCTTTGTTCCAATGTCCAATGGGAATATTCCTAGAACTAGTAACAAAACTTCACTCGGGATGGTGCAGAAGGTGCCACTTATTCCTAGTAGCACTCCTCGTTCAACTCTTCTCACTAATGAGGTTGCCTTGGCTAGATGCAGTGTAGGAACCCAAAGGCTGGCACCATATCCTACAACGGATACTAATAGACATTGGTGGTATCCTCTGATTGTTTTCAAGCTAAGCCCAAATTGTCTGTTTGCAATTGCTATTATTTTATACATCACGTTTCTACCTTTTCTGCCTGATTCCTCTACAGGATGGTCCATGGATAGTGACCGGGTCAAATATCTCACGAAATAAGCATCAAACGAAAAAAAAATACAGAGAACGAAACTCGTCTAGCTTGAAGGGGAAACCAGATGGCGCTAGGCCGGCCGGAGTGATCGAGCGGTTCTAGGCGCTACAGTCTGGAGCCGCGCGACCGCTACGGTCACAGGTTCGAATCCTCCCTCGGGATGGATGTGTCTGATGTCTTTAGGTTAGTTAGGTTTAAGTAATTCTGAGTTCTAAGGGACTGATGACCTCAGAAGTTCCATAGTGCTCAGAGCCATTTTTGAACCAGATGGCGCTATGGGTGGCCCGCTAGATGGCGCTGCCGTAGGTCAAACGGATATCAACTGCGTTTTTTGAATAGGAATCCCCTTTTTTATTACATATTCGTGTAGTACGTAAGGAAATATGAATGTTTTAGTTGGACCACATTTTTCGCTTTGTGATAGATGGCTCTGTAATATTCACAAACGTGTAAGTACCTCGTATCACGTAACATTCCGCCAGTGCGGACGTCATTTGCTTCGTAATACATTACCCGTATTAAAATGAACCGTTTACCAATTGCGGAAAAGGTCGATATCGTGTTGATGTATGGCTATTGTGATCAAAATGACTAACGGGCGTGTGCTACGTAAGCTGCTAGGTATCCTGGACGACATCGTCCAAGTGTCCGGACTGTTCGCCGGATAGTTTCGTCATTTGAGGAAACAGGAAGTGTTCAGCCACATGTGAACCGTCAACCACGACCTGCAACAAATGATGATGCCCAAGTAGGTGTTTTAGCTGCTGTCGCGGCTAATCCGCACATCAGTAGCAGACAAATTGCGCGAGAATCGGGAATCTCAAAAACGTCGGTGTTGGAGCATGCTACATAAACATCGACTGCACCCGTACCACATTTCTATGCACCAAGAATTGCATGGCGACGACTTTGAACGTCGTGCACCGTTCTGCCACTGGGTACAAGAGAAATTACAGGATGATGACAGGTATTTTGCATACGTTCTATTTAGCGACGAAGCGTCATTCACCAACAGCGGTAACGTAAACCGGTATAATATGTACTATTGGGAAACGGAAAATCCACGATGGCTGCGACAAGTAGAACATCAGCGACCTTGGAGGGTTAATGTATGGTGCGGAATTATGGGAGGAAGGATAATTGACCCCCATTTTATCGATGGCAACCTAAATGGTGCAATGTATGCTGATTTATACGTAGTGTTCTACTAATGTTAATAAAAGATGTTTCACTGCATGACAGAATGGCGATATACTTCCAACATGATGGATGTCTGGCGCACAGCTCGCGTGCGGTTGAAGCGGTATTGAATAGCATATTTCATGACAGGTGGATTGGTCGTCGAAGCACCATACCATGGCCCGCACGTTCACCGGAGCTGACGTCCCAGGATTTCTTTCTGTGGGGAAAGTTGAAGGATATTTGCTATCGTGATCCACCGACAACGCCTGACAACATGCGTCAGCGCATTGTGAATGCATGTGCGAACATTACGCAAGGCGAACTACTCGCTGTTGAGAGGAATGTCGTTACACGTATAGCCAAATGCATTGAGGTTGACGGACACCATTTTGAGCATTTATTGCAATAATGTGGTATTTACAGGTAATCACGCTGTAACAGCATACGTTCTCAGAAATGACAAGTTCACGAAGGTACGTGTATCACATTGGAACAACCGAAATAAAATGTTCAAACGTACCTACATTCTGTATTTTAATTTAAAAAAACCTGCCTGTTCGTCTAAAACTGTGAGCCATATGTTTGTTACTATTACAGCGCTCTCTATCACAAAGCGAAAAAAGTGGTCGAACTAAAACATTCATATTTCTTTACGTACTACACGAATATGTTATGAAAAATGGGGGTTCCTATTTAAAGAAACGCAGTTGACATCTGTTTGACCTATGGCAGCGCCATCTAGCGGGGCAACCATAACGCCATCTGGTTTCCCCCTTCAAGCTAGACAAGTTTCGCTCTTTGTAGTTTTTTCATTTGACGCTTATTTCGTGAGATATTTGGCCCGGTCACGATCAATGGGCCACCCTGTATATGGCGTGCAAAATTACTTCATCCAGAAATACCCCTACGTATTTCGTTACAGCGCTTCTTCTAATCGTCATTTAGTTTGTTTCTTGTAGGTTCCCTTTCACCAGGACGTACCTACTCTTCTGAGGTGGTAGTGACAATATGAGTCTTAGACACGGCCCGATGTGTAGTTGAGTAATGTAGGGAACGGGACGACGTAAGGTTTTTTTTTTTTTGCAAGTGGCGTCTTCGGTGCCGGCCAGTCGGCAGGCGCCACGCCCTGCGCCTATCGCCTTGACCGCCGCAGCCTGTGCACACTGGGTCAAGATCGACGAGCCGTCCGCCTGGACGGCTGGCCTCTCCCGCGAAGTGCTGCTCCATTCGCAACCGTTTCTAGAGCGCCGATTCGAAGAAGGGGCAGCTGCGGAACGAGACCACTCGGATGACGTCACTGCGTGAAGTGGAAGGCATAAGTCTCGGGAAAACAGTTGGGATATGACGACGCTTCAGTTCTGGGAATACTTTATAAAGTAATAATAGGAAATCGGGGAGAAATAATACATCGTATGAAATCTTGAAGTTCTCATACTCGAGCCTTAATTAAATTTCACGTATGCAATTACCGTGTTTAATTGCTAAGAATTAAATTATATTTTTAATCGTGATGAAAATAATCCTCTATGCAGGATGTTAACAAACTCAATGGCCAAACTAACAGGGATATACACTGCTGGCCACCGTAAATGCAACACCAAGAAAGACAAGAGGTAGCACAACAAAATTTATTTTGTAGATAACATGTTGACCAAGTATCAAATGATTACGTTTACAGACGTCTGTGACATGTGGTTCCTGCCAGAATCAGTAGCCAGAGTAGCCGCCATTGTTGGAGATCACCGCTGCCACACGTCTCGGCATTGAGTCAGAGATGTTGGATGTGTTCCTGGGGTACAGCAGCTCAAGCAGCTTCCACACGTTGCCAAAGATCATCTGGTGTGGCAGCTGGGGTTGTAATCTGGGTCACTCGTTGAGAAACCATGGACCACATGTTTTCTATCGGCGAAAGATCCGGAGAGCGAGCCGGCCAGGGAAGCAATTCAATCTGGTTATTGACGAAGAACCTTTGGACAATGCGTGCCACGTGTGGTCGCGCATTATCCTGTTGAAATATGGCTGTGGCCGAGCCCTGAAGGTAAGGAAGGACAACTGGCTCCAGCACCTCGGATATGTAGCGCCGGCTATTTAAAGTACCGGCAATGCGTACTAGAGGCGTGCGAGAGTAATATCCAATACCGCCCCATACCATAATACCCGGTGCAAGACCAGTGTGGCGGTGCATAATGCAGCTGCCCAGCATCCTCTCTCCACGGTGTCTCCACACTCGAATCCGACCATCGTGGTGCTGCAGACGGAAGCGTGCCTCGCCAATAAAGACAACGTCATTCCATTCTGCCGTCCACATCCGTCTGTCATCACACCATTGGCGACGGAGACGTCTGTGGTTCTGCGTCAATGGTAGACGAAGCAATGGACGTCTTGCGGACAGACCACTCTGCTGTAAACGGCGTCGAATGGTACGCGCAGACACTGGATGATGCGTTACAGACGCAATGTGCTGTGCTATGGTTCGGGATGTCACTGAGCGATGCGTCACTGCCATGCGCACAATTTGCCTATCAGCACGTGCAGTGGTGCACCGAGGTGAATGCGATCGACCACGTCGGTCCGTCGTACCCTCCTGCATCCAACGGTCACATATCCGCATTACAGTTGTTTGGTTTCGTCCAACACGACTAGCGATTTCTCTGTATGATAATCCACAATCTCGGTAAGCCACTATCCTTCCTCTGTCGAACTCGGATACTTGATCAAACGATGTTCGCTGTTGTCTACGAGGCATAACTGATCGTCTTGTGAAACAACCACAAGGTAAACACACGTGCCGAACGTACACTCGTCGAAATCGCCAAGCCTTAAATAGCGCTATGAGGTGGCGCACAGGCGCGCGTGATGTGCGTCTGCGCTGAAATTCTAATCAGTTGCATATCTCATCGCTGCAAACTCATGGTGTAAATTTCACTTGATTCAGATGCTTCCTTCAGGGTGTTGCATTTACGGTGGCCAGCAGTGTACATTTCGTAAAGAAACCATGTGCCGAAAACTCATTCTGTTGGGAGCACTGAGTATGCAGGAGGTAGTTGTGTGTGATTGAGAGTATAACGGTCTTATATGTTTTTCTTGGCTTTATTATTCTGATCACTATGACAGTGCAATAAATATTCAAAGTAATCACCATCAATCTCAGTGCTGTGCTAGTATCGACGTAGGAGGGAGTCCCGTGTTCACTGGGAAATGTGTGGTGTTTTCTCTGTTTGTGTGGCCGCTGCAAGAATTCTTGCAATCAATTCTGTCTGCCGACAGCGGTGGAATACAGCTCGGCTTTCATGCAGCCCCAGAGAAAGGAGTGTAATGGGATCAGCTTCGGGAATCTTACAGGCCAATGTGCAGGTCGTCCCCTGCAGCTGGAATGCAGGCGCTAGGCGCTAGTGCCACCCGCACTTCAATGGCTTGGTTTCAAACACAAAGACAACGCAATATACTACGTATCTCAAACTAACACCAACATTAGACGCTATGACTTCTATCTGCTCCACTCTTGTATTACTTACACATGCTTGGTGCTCATGCAGTATGGGTTTCTGACACATGGTTGCATTACGAAATAGGTTGCATTACGAAATAGGTTGCATTACGAAATAGGTTGCATTACGAAATAGGTTGCATTACGAAATAGGTTGCATTACGAAATAGGTTGCATTACGAAATAGGTTGCATTACGAAATAGGTTGCATTACGAAATAGGTTGCATTACGAAATAGGTTGCATTACGAAATAGGTTGCATTACGAAATAGGTTGCATTACGAAATAGGTTGCATTACGAAATAGGTTGCATTACGAAATAGGTTGCATTACGAAATAGGTTGCATTACGAAATAGGTTGCATTACGAAATAGGTTGCATTACGAAATAGGTTGCATTACGAAATAGGTTGCATTACGAAATAGGTTGCATTACGAAATAGGTTGCATTACGAAATAGGTAGCATTACGAAATAGGTTACAGAATCTTCAAAGTGTGAATCCATACTTCCATACAAGCGCATTGCATTTTAGCTGTTGAGCGTCACGCGTATCTTATAGCTTATGAGACGCCTGAAGACTCAAAACGACGGTCTCATTTGAATGCTGTACGATAGAGACGTCGTGACATTAACATACAGAATGCGGTAGGCTGGATTTCACTGATACTAGAGTCAATCCGCTGGTGACAGACACGTGAGGGCAGATGACGTTGTTGCACATACAAAAGTTATTATAAATTCGCACTGCACCAAACTAGAAATTGCTAATTGCTTTTCTTCGTCGAATTAGTATGTTTGTTACTCCTCCACTCTGAAGTGGCACGACAGATTTGGATGAACTTTGGAATGGAAGCGTATGCCTCGTTCATCGTAAGAATAAACCTGATGTAAATACAAACCCAATGACTGGTCACAAGCCGTAGCACACGTACACTGGTGGTGTTAAGCTCTTGGAAGTAGCTCCTACGTATGTATCAGATATATTATTAAGAAGTTACATGAAATGAAACTTTAAGATATTCTAATTTATTCACAGCCGTCAACGTTTTCCTTAATCATGCTTTAGCTTTGTAATTTTTATTTCAAAAATCGTGTTCTGATTGTCGCACTGTTAATACGCAGTATGAAAATGGCTAAGAGTGCTTCCTGTTAAGTAGCGAAACATGTGTGTGGAACAAGTTTAAAATGTGCCGAGAAATGCGTTGTTCTGAATGTTTTTCATAAATGTTCAGAAATAATAGGCTTTGAAGTTATACGAGGGACTGTATTTGATACATTTGAGATGAAATACACATTGGATGTATAGCAGAATCGGTAGCGTAAGAGATTAATAACTTCCTGCCCTTCATGGTTATTTTGAACGAGTCCCGTCTCTCTTTTTTTTTTTTTTTTTTTCGTTCAGTTTGAAATACCTACATCTCCTAATTGTAAAATTCGTCATTGTTTGTGAATAATGCATGTCTTCTTAGTTTATAATCAAATATTTCACGCGGAATTCCTGTTTTCATTTCAAATATAAATTCTTAATGATTGATATTTTATGAAGTATTCTTAATAATGGTTGCTTATATTAACCTTTATTAAGAAAACCTAATTTAATTATTAGGGCGAAAATGAAAAGCCGAAAACGTGTTATATCGACTATGTCCATCGTTCTACACCACTGCTGTAGTCTAATACGAAACGGTGAGATCAGTGTCGTAGAAACATGAAAAAAATCATTTTCACAGCATCGAGCACACAATATAAATGTTTCATTCCTACATTTGCCACTGTACCATTTCAATATGAACCCAACAGAAGTCATCTGGATCCAAGTTAAGATATTTATCCCGAGAAATAACACACTTAAGCTGCCAGATGTACTGGAACTTCACGCACGCAGCTTTCTTACATGTGACTGCAGAATGCTGGCGGGATATAGAACATCATGTCATAAACGAAAAGAAGCAAATGAGGTGCCTGGTGGGCTTCGTGGATTCTGTTGCTGATAGGCTCGTTATCAACCTATCAGGTGACAGTTCCAGAACTGAAATGTGTTTCTCGGATTCGGATAAGGAAGAAGCTAAGTGATTACCAGACTCACTGACTGACTTTAATTTATACCTTCGGTGGCTTCAGTATTCAACAGTACGATGAAATCCCTGTAGTATGCCTTTGAATCACACATAGAAAAATTATCTTGTGTTTAATTTAGGAATATTCATCACACTTCTTTGTAATTAGAACACTGTCAGGTGAGAACGAGAGCATTTTATGCTTTGTCTGGTCGCTTAAGAAGCGTGCGGTAGTGTTGGAGTTTTGCCGAATATTATTTCATTCTCTGTAATATTTAAATGGCATTCGAAGCTACATTGTTTCTTGGTTCGTCTGAACTGTAATTGCTCATATCATTGCGGGTTAGTTGGAGCAGCTGGCTGGTCAGTGCTGTCAAAGTTTAATGCACCGGTCAAGCTGCTGTCCCGCATTATTGCTCAGTCTACGTGCGTGTAACAAAGGATGAAACTTATCCTTATGATCGTATTTGCCTGTATTGGGCACTACTCGGCTTCCACTCAACGTGAAACAATCTAATGAGATAAAGTAAACTCGGAAGAATCATTGGCGTAATGTTTACATCAGGTTTATTCTTATGATGAACGAAGTATGGTTGTAGCAACAGGCCGTCTAATTTGGATCTCCACTCTTAATTGCTAAAAACTTTCATGTCTAGGCTCACAAAGGGTTTGGTGTAATTTGGGTGCTCTTTACGACGAATATGGATACATTTGAGAAGAAATATATTTGTTATATACATTGGTGGTGTGGTAATCTTATCGACGAAAGTAACTGTCTCATGACATGTCCCTGCCAAGTAACATGGCTCGGTGAGACTTGGACCTTACATACACTACTGGCCGTTAAAATTGCTACACCAAGAAGAAATGCATATGATAAACGGCTATTCATTGGACGAATATGTTACACTACAACAGAGATGTAATTAAATTTTCAGGCAATTTGGGGGCATAGATCCTGAGAAATCAGTTCCCAGAACAACCACCACTGGCCGTAATAATGGCCTTCATACGCCTGAGCATTGAGTGAAACAGAGCTTGGATGGCGTGTACAGGTACAGCTGCCCATGCAGCTTCAACACGATACCACAGTTCATCAAGAGTAGTGACTGGCGTATTGTAACGAGCCAGTTGCTCGGCCACCATTGACCAGATATTTTCAATTGGTGAGAGATGTGAAGAATGTGCTGGCCACGGCAGCAGTCGAAAATTTTCTGTATCCTGAAGGGCCCGTACAGGACCTGCAACATGCAGTCGTGCATTATCCTGCTGAAATGTGGGGTTTCGCAGGGATCGAATGAAGGGTAGAGCCACTGGTCATAACACATCTGAAATGAAATGAAACGTCCACTGTTCAAAGTGCCGTCAATGCGAACAAGAGGTGACAGAGACTTGTAACCAATGGCACCCCATACTATCACGCCGGGTGTTATGCCAATATGCCGATGATGAAAACACGCTTCCAATGTGCGTTCACCGCTATGTCGCCAAATACGGACGCGACCATCATGATGCTGAAAACAGAACCTGGATTCATCCGAAAAAATGACGTTTTGCCATTTGTGCACCCAGGTTCGTCGTTGAGTACACCATCGCAGGTGCTCTTGTCTGTGATGCAGCGTCAAGGGTAACCGCAGCCATGGTCTCTGAGCTGATAGTCCATGGTTGTCTTGCAAACGTCCCCCTCTGTTGACTCAGGGATCGAGACGTGGCTGCACGATCCATGCGGAAAAGATGCCTGTCATTTCGACTGCTAGTGATACGAGGCCGTTGAGATCAAGCACAGCGTTCCGTATTACCCTCCTAAACCCCACCGATTCCATATTCTGCTAACAGTCATTGGATCTCGACCAATGCGAGCAGCATTGTCGCGATACGATAAACCGCAATCGCGATAGGCTACAATGCGACCTTTATCAAAGTCGGAAACGTGATGGTACACATTTTTCCTCCTTACACGAGGCATCACAACAACGTTTCACCAGGCAGCGCCGGTCAACTGTTGCTTGTGTATGAGAAATCGGTTGAAAACTTTCCTATGCACCCAAATTGCGTGAAAATGTAATCACATGTCAGTTCTAGTATAATATATTTGTCCTATGAATACCCGTTTATCATCTGCATTTCTTCTTGGTGTAGCAATTTTAATGGCTAGTAGTGTACATACTGACGACACACATTATTGAATCCAAGTTAGTCTTAAATAATGGAAATATTCGAATCGAAAGCTAACCGTACATATTTCTAAGATGAAAGAAAACTGAAAATAACTGCGATCGTTTTGAAAAGCTCTTCAAAATAACATGATATAACGAAGTTCAGGAAGTATACCTACATCCGGTTTTGCAACATGACAAACTTACGTGTGGTGTGCAATGCCCAGTCACGGAATAATCGGTGCGTTATTCCTTGATGGCACGGTGACTACCGAGCGGTACGCAAAGGTCTTGGAAGATGATTTCATCCCCATTATCCAAAGTGACCCTGATTCGACAAGATATGGTTCATGCAAGACAGAGCTCGACTCCCTCGAAGCGGGAGAGTCTTTGATGTCTTGCAACAGCACTCTGGGGACCGCATTCTGGCTATGAGGTATCCATTTCCCACTGGCATGGGCCTCAATTGGCCGCCACATTCTCCGGGTCTGAACACATGCGACTCCATTTTGTGGAGATATATTAAAGATAAGGTATACAGCAATAACCCCCAAAAACATTTCTGAGCTGAATACTGCAAGTTAGGAGGTCATCGACAGCATCGATGTTCCGACACTTCAGCGTATCGTGGAGAATTTCGCTATTCGTCTGCTCCACATCATCGCCAATGATGGCAGGGATATCGAACATGTCATAACCTAAATCTGAATATCTGTAGTGACGCTTAC
The DNA here is from genome assembly GCF_023898315.1 of Schistocerca nitens. NCBI lineage: Eukaryota > Metazoa > Arthropoda > Insecta > Orthoptera > Acrididae > Schistocerca > Schistocerca nitens. The sequence continues at coordinate 390,598,345 of NC_064614.1, forward strand.
ATGTTGAATAAAGTGTGCACACGCCTAATTTGTAACCAATTTACGTATTTTTCGTATAGTTCAGTAATTGTCACCCTGTATGAGGTAACAAATCATGGTTGCTCAGCCACTAAAATATGGAGGATCTGAAAAATTCATAACTCCCATCATGCCATGTTTAACTGTTTCGGAGTTGTGGTATTGATTCATTTGCATCTGAAATTTTAATAAACTCGTCTGTAATTATCCACACAGATAGCGTGTGGGCAAGAATAGTAAAGTCAATCCTCGAATAAAACTTAATCACAATATCAGACAACCTCTCTTTTTCGAACCTCATTTTGCAATCGAACTGGGTCTCACAGGGAGACCCAATGAGCTCTTTGCTGTACATTCTTGCCACTGAAGTAGTACTGCGAATTGGAAAAAATGAAGATGATGTATACATATTCATACGCTGACGACATAGCCGTAGGAAGCTGCAGAAAATCATTGAGAAAATAAATGGTGCAGTGAACACCAACTTCACTTAAACATAACAAAGACCGAAATGATGATTTTCAGAAAAGGAGGCAAAACACCCAAGAATGCGGAAATCAACATCAGAGGACAAAAAATAAAAATCTAATCAGAATTTAAATACCTAGGGGTGACATTGCAACCAATAGCCAAATGCTTCACAAAACGTACAACAGAATGTGCAGCCCAAGCAATAATAGCAATACAGGACATCAAAAACATCCGCCTACTCAGTCCAGAAAAGGCGGTTAAATTGTTCAACGCAAAATTCTTGCCAATCCTGGCCTACGGGATGGAGGTTATATGGGACCACCTGACAGAAAAAAAAATCTAGAAACACTAGAAAAGGTAAAATCGACGTATCTAAAAAGAGCACTAGGTCTCTCAAAGACAAGATCTAGACTAGTGTACCTGCTAACGAGAGATATATTTCTAATCGAAGACATCAAACTTAGATATGACACACACACACACAAGGTTTCCAGAAATCAAGTGGAGGTCATGGAGGATAAACGAGATAAAGTATGGCCGGAGTTCTATGGCACCGAAGCAATGAGGAACCGCTCATGGACAGCACCAAACTTCGAACTGCGACATGTCGTAACTAGATTAACTATTCACGGCTTTCACCATCTAATTTGCAAAAACAAAAATTATCACGACCCAACCAGAACATATGTGTGAACTGTGTAGCGAGGCCTGTGAATGATATATATAGAACTGTGCAGTAAAAGAGTGAAATCTATAAATGAATATGCAGATATGTAAAATGTTAAGCAAAGTAACTGTATATGGCTACTTGGCTGCAATTTATTAGATAATAATCTACACAGATCATTTTTAAATGTATTTTTTGTGGTGTTCGGTGACATGACAGCTTTCATATGAGAAATTAAAAGATGGATTGCTCCAGTGGTTTATTTATTAACTTTATAATAACGAAAACAATTCACACTTTGTTAATATTAATCATAATATCAAATTTGAAGCTGCAATGAACTCGTGCCACCACTACGATTTTATGATTTACTTGACTTTTCTCCATCGTGTTTGTGGGCGATCTTAAGTAATTTCGTTAAAAATATACAGTATTGGTCTTTCATATCGACCACCTTATTCGACAGTGAGTTGTTTCTAGCACCTCCGTCACGTGCCAACGAGTTTGCTCCGCGCATGCCTCGCTTGTCCGGGCAGCCGCCGCAAACTGCCTCACTCATCACAGCCTCTCTGTCGGCAGGCCGGCCTCTCGGAATGTCACAACGTTCCATCTTTAATGATCTCGATGTCGAAGAGAAGTAAAACACAAAACAGGGTCGTTAGGATTCAGACGTCTGCTATTAAACACACCTTGTCAGAAGTTTTACTCTAATGTTCAAATACTTGTCGGCATTCGATATGGCGGCCCCACCAATGTGTATCAATAGCTTCAACCAAATTTTGCAAAGCACATGCCAGACAAAACGTCGCTGCTAATAGTAAATGACGTTCCCGGGAACTGGAAGACGCACCCCTCCCCCTGGCAGCGGCAGCGGCAACGTTGCGACTCGCGCGCAGCGTCGTTCCCTTCGCGGAGACACATCCGCCACGCAGCCGCCGAGGCTGCGCGCCGTCGCAGCTTTCTCCCTGGCCCAGTTCACTTCTGCACACCTCACACTGCCGCCTCCGCTCCGCCCACCGCTGCACGGCTGCCGTAGGTTCGCACTACGTCTCGCCGGCGGCTCCGACAACATACGTCCTCAATCTCTCCATTTCACTGCCGGATAGCGGTAATTAAAAAGCAGCTACTCGCGGAGGTCCAGTGTGGGCTCTTAACGATCATATGGCAGCGAACCTTCGTAGATACGCTAATGCCTTAATGCGGAACAGATTGACACCGGAAAAGTAGTTCAGATATTGGCCACCAGGTGCAGCAGGTACTGCTACTCGACGCACCGGTGCTCACATTAAACTGTGTGAGCACTGGTTACCATTAAATCAACATTAAGCTACTCTAACTTGTTTGACGTTTTTCTGCCTCGATCCCATTTCCCTTGCATTACATATGGAAACCTTACTGTGTGTCTATCTAGCATTCAAAAGGCCGGATTTGCATCTGGAGGCCAAAACTGGAAATAATTTTTTTCTAGCGTAAATGGGTTGCACATTAGCGCATTAGAATATCTACCAAGTTTGGCTGCCATACGATGATTACAGCGCACACTCGACTTCTGTGACCAGCTGCACTTTAATTACAGCTACCCTGTACTTGTTCTAACTGCTCGGTCGTCGTCCCCCCCCCCCCTCCACCCTTCCTATGTCTGCTGTGCTATATGGAAACTAAGAGGTGGGAATGTGGAGAGACAGCCCCACAGCCTGGAGAAGGGGTGACCGAAGCATGGATGTATTTACAATACAGAAGACAAATAATGTTGAACAATAAATGAATAATGTTAGGGACTAGTACTTGCAGATCATTGTCACGTAAGGTAGTATGTCCTGAAACAGGAGCATTGAGATGGAATCGTCGGGATATCTGACGATTGTGTGTCACTGGCAGTCAGTCTGCTTCGAGCCTGTTCCACATTGATTGTTACTAAAGAGCCAGTTGAGACACGTAAGTTATTTAGTCGCCTAAAAGTTTGATCGTCCAAACGGGGAAGCAATGAACTTTGTTGTTGGGGTGATTTTTAGAAACATTTGGTCGGGTGGTGGTTCGTTGCAATGTAGTGCAAAGTATGTTCTAGAATGGATCTGAGCACTATGGGACTTAACTGCTGTGGTCATCAGTCCCCTTGAACTTAGAACTACTTAAACCTAACTAACCTAAGGACATCACCGGGGGCCGAACCGCACAATAACTCTGGGTTCGGTGTGGGGAGACGGAGGGGTGAAGTGAACTGCGGTAGTCGTCGTGGGGTTGTGGACCACTGCGTCTGCGGCGGGGATGGAGCCTCTCCGTCGTTTCTAGGTCCCCGGTTAAAATAAAATACAATACAATAAAATAAAACACTTTCGTGACAGGCCTCGAGCAAATATTTTAGTCATTTACAGGTTTTTGTGGGAATTAAACCGAACGTGCTTCATATTACAGTCAAAGTACGAAGTTTTATTAATCATTTGTACTTCACTCACAGTAAAGTTAACACTATTAGCCTATCTTTCTGTCGTTTATTTAATATTAATGAAGGGTCTTTGTAGTATCTTTGAGTTTACTAAGTCTACGGTAATCACACCAAAAGGGTTCATCAGATTTCAGCTGGTAATTCGTGGTCACTTCGTAAATATTTCGCTGCCGGAGATTTTCGAAATAGCCCTGTTCTTGTGCATTAAATGGATAGCTATAGCCCTGTTCCTGTGCAGTAAATGTAAAGCTACAAATAAACAGCAGTCTACGTGCTTTTGTGCCGACCGTTTTCACGCTTTCGTGATCGGTGCTTTTCGAAACAGCTGCGGTTTGACGTTTGGATGCGGTAAGCTGTAGCTCATTGTTTAACGGACAATAGTCTGAGGTTAATTGCCTCAGCGCGTGGGCATACAATTGCCGATAAATTCGGTGTTCTGTTAGCTCTGGCAGTTACTACACTGTATTGTGGCAACGAGTGCGAGAGAATAGAATACTGCAGGCAAAACCTTAATCTTCCTTATCAACGACTGGTGTCTAAAGACCAGAAGGGAGACTGGTAGTCTTAAAATTTTATTACCTCGAAAGATAGTTACGCAATGAACATATTTGTTTGCAAGTACCTCTCAACAGTCCTGGTAAACATTGACATTTCCGCACCGTAGTTCATTAGCTAGCCGCTGGAAAGCCTGAACAAAATGGAGCTGCATATCCATCTTTACTTTATCAAAGGGTTGGACCATTTTGTTTTTTCTTCCTTAACGGTATGCTACCTTACTGTGGCGTAAGGATTTCGGTGTTTACAAGGTCTGGGGATATGTAAGTGCAAATAAATAAATAAATGCGTAACGTTATTGTTTTGAATAATAATTACAACTTTCCTACCCGTAGCAGTTCACTCAAGACATGATCCGTGGACAACAATTTTGACTGTTTGAGGATGACATTTCTGCCGTGGACGAAGAATTTTTTTCCTGTTAGATTGATTTGTTTCCAGAATGAAACTTAAAACTTAATAGTACTTTGGAATATATTTGTGAAGGTAGAGGAAAATTATTCACAGTACAGTAGTATTTTTTGTTTGTACCCTATTTAATGCAACTTGGCCATACTCTTAGTGATGAGGTCGTCCTCTGGAAGTTAGTGAAATACACCCCGCACTTCCTGTGAATGCTCATAGTAGTAGTTCTAGGTCAGCATCGAAAGTGTAGCGCTAGAGTGGTGGTTTCCGCCTCCTTCCACCACTGAGATTGTAATGAGGCGTGTTCTGTTAGGTGCAGCGATAGCTGATTAGCTCTATAGCACCGGCTACGCTCGGCTAAGCGCGAACAAGGTCGCCAGCACGCTCAATGCTACATAGTTACAGAAATTGAGGAAATACCCGTGCTTTAATAAAGCGAACCGCTTATAGTCCACTGACAGCAATTTTTCAGGTTCCAGCAGTATAATTGGTCTACAAATCTTCTCACGCGTCTCGGCGTTGAAGTTTGTTGTTGTACAAAGATCATAAAAAGCACAGTTCACTCCACATAAATATGGCCTAATGTCTTAATTCTACTCTCTGCCACTTAGTTTGGTCACAGTTAGGATGTTTCGTTAGAGGCCCATCACATAGGTAAATGATTCGGATTCTTGTGTGTACGCATTATGTTCCCTTGATTCCTGTTTAACGTGAGGTACTGTTTAGTACACCAAACGTAAATCCTTTATAAGTCTCAGAATTTCTTTGCGGTTATAATACCTAATATTACGACAGCAAAAGCATAGTCGGCAACTAACTTATCTGTGTTATTTGTTCTCTAATTTAAACAATCATGAAACCTTCCCGTCGAATAAATAAAAGAAATAATTATTGAATTTAATGCGTTTTGACGGTAGCCTTAACGTCTAGAATAAATTAATTTAACTTACTTTCCGTTTAATGAAAGAAATAAAGAAAGCAAGAAAATTGAACTGTTTGCGCCTTGAAGCTTTCCTGTCTGGACTTGCTTTTGACAACGTGTCTGATCTGATAGTCCTTAGCGTACACATTTTGTACGCCTTGTGCCTTTATTGGTAACAATACTAATGTGACTGAGCAAAAGAAGATTATTTCGACGTGAACACACAAGCTTACGCCGTAGCCCTTAGCACTGATTATCTATACAGTGAACCTGAAAACATTCATATATATATTTTCCTTACTTTTTATTTTACTGGGTCGCCTCTGGATAACATCATCTGACTGCTTGTCTGAATGTACTCGCTCTGATCTATTGTTGATAATTATTTGGGTTGGCGTTCGTTTACTGGGACTGCAAACATGTGAGCTACAACTGTACTTACTATTTATTTGCTTTTTTGATTGAAGATACTGGTGAAAAATTCAATGTCATTATTAAACAAAAAAATTTAGAAAACTCAACAAAAGTTAAATCTTGTGGTTACTGGGTTCAATGAAAAATAATACGATACTGACTGAGATAAACTGATCTATTCTGAAAATGATTGAATATAAATTTTTAACTCTTTATAGTGATTCAGTTGGGGATCGTTCACATAAAACAGATAAAAAATGTAACAACGAACTTACAGTATGCAGTTAGTGCTTAAATACCTTTGATCTCTTGATGACGTCGATTTTTAGTATTTCCGAAATAATTACGAATTATATAATTATAGTATTCTTCACGTAATATATAGCTGGTAGCGAAAAGACACACCTCTATGTCTCTACACACAACTTCACTGCACAAAGGTTGACTCAAGAGTGTTCTATCGACAACGCTGCTCGCTTCTCGCCACGCTCCCTATGTATCAATGCGCGGGCTATCCCGCCAACAAAGAGCTTGGTGCGGATACTTAAGAACTTAAATTTTACAAAACATTTTTCTTAACAATTTTCTTACACACTATAATTTTTATTTACATATTTCTTAGCTGATAAATATTTTTCATGGCATGTTTGATTTTCTATTTCAATCCTTATACTTAGTTGTGATCATTATTCATCTTTATCCCCATATTTAAGTTTCTCGTTACACAGGTACTGCTGCGTTACGTACGTCGTCGCGAATAACATAAAGACGCCTCCGGTACTTGGCGAATCCTTATAGAGGTAGTCGGCTTTCCAAAGAGCTACTTGGATCTGGCGGACGCCTCAGAGCTCATGCATGACTCTAAATCCCTTTAATCACTGTCGCACCTTCTGTCAGCTCTACTGTTGTGATGTCGGTGAATACTGCTGTACTGATCTTACAAGCTTTCTTCGAAACTGTGCTTGAGTATATACGGTGATTGTAATTAGAAGTCGGCTTTTTCAGCCGTGATTGCCTCAATTAAACGTTAAACCGAGTGTCTAACAGGATCTTAAGACTGTACTTTTCGGTACACGTTCATCCAGATGTTCCAATAATCCTTACAATGTGTATAAATGACCTAGTAGATAGTGTCGGAAGTTCCATGCGGCTTTTCGCGGATGATGATGTAGAATACAGAGAAGTTGCAGCATTAGAAAATAGCAGCGAAATGCTGGAAGATCTGCAGCGGATAGGCACTTGGTGCAGGGTGAGGCAACTGACCCTTAACATAAACAAATGTAATGTATTGCGAATACATAGAAACAAGGATCCTTTATTGTATGATTATATGGTAGCGGAACAAACGGTGGTAGCAGTTACTTCTGTAAAATATCTGAGAGTATGCGTGCGGAACGATTTGAAGTGGAATGATCATATAAAATTAATAGTTGGTAAGGCGGGTGCCAGGTTGAGATTCATTGGGAGAGTCCTTAGAAAATGTAGTCCATCAACAAAGGAGGTGGCTTGCAAAACACTCGTTCGACCTATACTTCAGTATTGCTCATCAGTGTGGGATCCGTACCAGATCGCGTTGGCGGAGGAGATAGAGGAGATCCAAAGAAGAGCGGCGGGTTTCGTCACAGGGTTATTTGGTAAGCGTGGTAGCGTTACGGAGATGTTTAGCAAACTCATGTGGCAGACTCTGCAAGAGAGGCGCTCTGCATCGCGGTGTAGCTTGCTGTCCAGGTTTCGAGAGGGTGCGTTTCTGGATGAAGTATCGAATATATTGCTTCCCCCTACTTATACCTCCCGAGGAGATCACGAATGTAAAATTAGAGATATTCGAGCGCGCAGGGAGGCTTTCCGGCAGTCGTTCTTCCCGCGAACCATACGCGATTGGAACAGGAAAGAGAGGTAATGACAGTGGCATATAAAGTGCCCTCCGCCACACACCGTTGGGTGGCTTGCGGAGTATAAATATAGATGCAGATGTGGGCCCTCGAGAAAGCCAGGTCGCGGTGCCAGCCCTTAAAAGTGCCAGCAGCCGTTTCCGGCGGGAGCGACAAACTACTTCAGACCAGCTTAACAATTATCAACTGCGCCTTTAAATGAGTACAAGCTCTCGATAGAACACGGAAAAGTTAAGACCTGCTGTGGGGACCGTGTCATTGACGTATTGATTTCCTGGGAGTCCTGCACCGAGTCGAGCGTTCAGAGTATGGCGGACAAGCTGACTAGTATACGTCGCAAGTTCGTCGCGAAGTTCGTATTTCTCGTGAATCGCATGTGCTCAAGTAAACTGATTTCTAAAGACGATTCACTGTCCAGTGCTTCTGATTATCTTTTTAGTAACATATGACTGGTACGATACTACAATGTAGGAACAGAGAAAAGCCACCACTTTGCTCGAAGATGAAATAAAAAAAATAATCACCTTCCACGAAACTGTAGCATATACAGAATATATGCAAAAGCTCGATGAGTAAACATGGTCGGAACTCGTACATACCAGTGTCACTAAAACAACGTAATGAATTATGAATGGCGACACGTCAGTACGAGATAATTTCTCTAAATGTTTAATTGGGCGATATAAAGAATGTATGGGCAAACAATTTGTTATGCAAAAAAGATTTTTATTTTTAAAGAACTGTGTGTCCTCCCTCAACCCTCCATCCTCCTTATTTAGGTTACACCATTTCGTCACATTTCAAAAAATTTTTTGAACCAATTCCTCACTGTAGAGGAAAGGTACATAACTAAAGTGGTCATTTGTTTTGTTCACAATCGATTATGTTGACGTATCTGACAGGTTGGCCGTTCAGAAACATTATTAAACAGATAGTAATTTCATACCGCCAGTAAAATATCTACTTTGCAGCCATACAAGCACCGGACCTCATCAGCTACAGAATAGTACTGAACGGAAACATCTATTGCCAGCGCGTCACCTAATAATACATTGGTCTGTTCTCATAACAACCAACCCAGTCAGTGTTCAGAATTAAACGACGTTGTGAAGCTAACCATAAATACTGCCAAACTAAAACTTGAATCGCAGTCTAGGCTCATCAGCAGCGTATTGAAAGAAACAGTAGCTTAGTCGGAACAAACAGAATAACACATAAAGTTCTGTGCGAACGTTTTCCTTTTCTCTTTTTCAAGTACTTTGTGGCTTTCATCACCCTGTCCATATATGTCGATGACAATTTGAGGTGCAGATTTAATTAGAAGAAATTTTATATTATTCGGCTGGAGGTAAAGAACTCACAGGCAGGCAAGGAAAAGATAAGAGCATTGACACTGCATCTATTATCAATCCCATGTCCCAGCTGAGACTATAACACAGTTACTTTAACATTGAGTTTCATAACGATATGAACCACATGGATTATATTCAGTAATTCTGGTACACATCTTGTGATTTGCTGTTTAACAATAATTTCATCCTAACAGTTTTAATCTGTACTCGGAACTCGTTAACTTTATACAATTTCACTCAGGTTAATGCCGTGGGGATATTCTCCCGTGAAAGTTTCTGAAGTGTAGATGAAACATTGTATACCATAATTCCTATTCCTCTTTATACACACGCCATTAATAATCTTAACACTTGAGCCACTCAAATTCGAACATAGCTTCGCTTACGACTAAGCTTCCCCAGAATTTTCAGTTTATTATTCCATCTCTTACCTCTTGGCGACAACTATCGGTTCTCACTAATCTTCAATATAACTTTGTTCTACTCACGAGCCCACCTTCTCTCTCTTCGTGACACGATTTAGTGACACATTGCCTCCCCACTTGCAGGTACAGCGCTTCAGCACTTGTCCGCGCTCAGATCGAAAAACACGCATTGTTAGGAGGACAATGTATCGGTCTCCAAAACAACGTCGTCAGCGGCAAATATGGTCCACTTGCCACACTCTGCACAAAATGTAGGGAATAAACTGGAATTGCGGACATTGCAATTACCATTAGAATTTTCGGTTGCATTTATAGTGTGTGAACAGCTCATAACAGCAATCTAAATTGTAAAAAATGCTGTTCCCTCTCAATGTGACGCATCTTTTAAGTGTACAGTAAACAACATTCCGTAACCGTAGCGTCATATGACACACTGACTACAATGATTTCTCCGGCCAGCCGCACTCCGTAGTCATATTCTGCGATGGACTTGCATTCGGGAGGACGACTATTCAAACCAGCGACCGGTCGTGTTGATTTAGGTTTTCCGTGGTTTCCCTCAGTCGCTTCAGGCAAATGACGGGATGGTTCCTTCGAGAGGGGCACGGCCACGTTCCTTCTCCATCCTTAACTAATCCGAGCTTGTGCTCTGTCTCTGATGACCTCGTTGTCAACGTGACGTTAAACACTAATCTCCTCCATATTCTACGATAGTGTTCAAAGAAAGAAAAGTAATTACATTGCCTGAGAAAAAAACTGAAGCACTCCGAGACATGGCCGGATATCGGTATAACTTCGTATGCATAGGTTCACACTAACGGCAGGCGATTAAATGATAAAAGTAGCAGTTCTGTGACACGTAGAATCACCACCAGAGTGCATTCGCCTTGTTCGTGTTCGGTGTTCTTCTCAGCCCTGATAGGGTACATGAGGTGTGATCACTGTGAAGGACACAGAGATGCCACGTTGTATGTCGTCTCGTTGTCTCTGTAGAGCTGTAGTATGGGAGGCAAGGAGAGGATGTTGTTTGGTGCCAGTATCCTCTTTCTATGACACAAACGGCACGCATAGATTAACTGGGTTCTTTATTCATAAGAATGGAAAGTTTATTTAAATCAAGATATTCGTTGTGGTACAAGCTCTTCTGTATAGTCTTAGTTAGCCTCACTCCTGGTGAAGCACAAACATGGCTATGTACTCTATTAAGGTTGTTATGTGCTACTGCAATTGTCACTGGGCTGAGGCAGATGACACTGGAACTTACTCAGTGCGACAGACTACGATGGACTTGCCCTCCAGTACGCAGTGGCGATCCTAAATACTGGCGGTCGAGAGGGTGTAACACCATAGCTCTAATGCTCTACTGATTTATTTTGCTTTTGTTTCATTTAAAATTACATCGTTGAGCTTCTGTAAATGTGTTTGATTGAATAGATAACACAAAATTGTATACTGCTTTCTTTATACAAACTTTGATGTCATGATTTGGTTCTATCAATGTAGTGTATCTGTCATTTAAATTCTTTGTCCCATTTGGAGGGAACAAAACTTACTATATATAATTGTGATTTCTGTGTGAATAATTTTTTGTAGAAATGTCAATATGTCCAAAGGTTCTGTTTTATTGAAAATGTTTGTTTACTGTTATGTAAACTGCTGATCCTCAATTAGGGCTCTTAGTTATTCTGTATGTAAAAGTTGTTGTGGTGCCCCTCGGGAACGGAACTGTGTAGCGCGCGCAAATTGTGGTTGGCCTAGGACGAAAAGGTGGAATTGATAGTCAGTCGGGGACGAGCCACCAGTCGGGGACGAGCTAGCAGTCGGGGACGAGCTACTAAACTGTGCACTGCCATGTAAAAGATGCATATTGTGCTGGTTCCGAGAGAGGCTTTTCTGCTACTTTCCAATGCCTCGGATGGATGGATAAATAGCTCGAACGATTCTGGATTTGGTATTCATCATCGCCACCAAGAAGGGCCAGAGTCCAGCGATTCTGTCCCTGAATTTATGTACCTACCTTGATCTTTCTCCTCATCATAACACCTCAGGTTCCTCTCCGTTTGAACTAAAGTGATTACCGAGTGTCCCTACTGAAATAACGATAAATACCAGTGTTTTGCTAATCGATGCCTCTTGAACATAGTAAAAGGAAAGTTAAAGTTAATGTAGCTTGCTGAAAATAATTTTCCTAGTAAAACTGCTTATTAATGTGTTGTTGCCAACTTCAAATTAAAAGTTCTTAAGACTGAGGCTTATAAAGTTTTGCTTAGTAAATGTTCACATTACCGCCTGTTGTTGTAAATCGCAGAAGGTGAGTCAGTATCTTACATATATGTTAATTTTGTCTCTCAGGGTAGTAAAAGTGGAAAACTGCAGTTGTGAAACGTTATATACTCATGTTTACTAAGTGTTTGTCTCTCTTGTGTATTATAAGTGCATATTAACAGTACAACAGGATCCACAGTTTGTCTAGTGTGTTAATGTTCGGTAACAAGTAACGGAAAGACCACTAATTATGGAAACCATAATTTCTTTATTCAAATGATAGTGAGAAGCAACCTGTTAGTGAATTCCAATTAACTTTCATTTTTAATAGTAAAGTATTTAACTGAAAGAGGCTTAACCTATATCCAATTAAGTATTCTGCAGTGAATAGTAATAATAACGTTATAAAGACCATTCAGTTTGTATAAGCCCTGAAAGTAATAGTGTGTTTCGGTATCTGTTATAATTTCGCAAATAGTTTGTGCTGCTCCAGTTGTTAGCTTCAATCTTAACGTAAACATATGTATGTGTCAGAGTTCATTGCACTCGCGTATGGCCAAGTATAGGTTGTGTTTATCCATTAAAGTTACTAATAACTATTTTCTTGAACGAGAATGTTAATCATTCTCTTGCCTAGTTAGGCTGGCGACCGTTTTCTTTATCAGTTAAAGAGTGCAGATAGGCAAAAATTTGTTTGTTACTGTTCAAATATTTACGTAATTCTGACTTTCATTTCCGATAAGCCACCTCCGTTAGGTACGACACGGTCAACATAACAAAATTCCTCTCAGAGGGTAACACTGCTCTGTTGCTATATACCATAATTGCTTTAACAAAATAGTTTTATTTCATAACTTGTTTCCAGTTTTAAGGTTATGGTACAGCAGTAGCAGACGGTAGTGTTACAAGGGCGTTGGCGGCTCGTTTCCTGCGAGTCTCTTGTTGGCCTCTATCGTCTTGCAACCTCTTTGCCACATGGTGTACTGGCGCCAGCTTAACGCCAGCACACCACTTATGTGTGAGAAAGGGTTATCAGTACCTGGCAGAGTTGGCAAGGGGCCTCATGGTTTCTCTTCATTTGGCCTGCTAGTGGCATTGTGAAATATCCAGAACTGTGGGACACTGGGATATGACAATGGTCTGATGATTGACTACATGGGAATGTGAGGGCACACATCATCGTTGTATTGGTTTCTGTCGACTATGTCTGGCAGTCACAACACAGGATCATCAGATCTTGTACCAGGCACATCGTAACCCCTTCAAATCTGGGCCTGTTATCCGAGTAATGGACTCCCTGCTACACACTGTCATCCCACACCATTGGTCAGAGACTAGCACCAGACGTACTAAGCAATTAGTCCCATGGATATTTTGCCAATAACGCAACACGAATAGCTACGTTTGGTGTGGTGCTGTAACCAGAAAGAATGGACTGAAGATTAATGGGGTCGCTTTGTGTTCAGCTATGAAGCACAGTTGTGCATCACACCATATGACAATCGGCAGCGTGTGTGCTGGCGACAAGGGGAGACGTCCTTCTCTTCGAAGGTTTTGATTAGGCACAGTGTTGCTGGTCCTGGTGTCATACGATGGGGAGTCATCGCGTATGAGCTGTCACGGCTGGCAGCGACTGAGGGAACTCTGACGGCACAATAGTACTGTGGTATCTCTCGTGTGGCGGTATCGTGGTGTCTATATGAACTGTCTGCATGATGATGAGGTAGTACCATGGCTGCAAGATGCTAGATCTGTCCCCATCAGAGCATTAGTGGGACCAGCTCGGACGTAATCTCCGTCCCAGCGGAGTACTCAAGGTATCAAGGGCCAGTTAAAACAGTTGTGGAGCACCTCGCTTCAGCAGTCTTGGTGAAACAATTTCCTATCAAATCACTACAAGCATCCAAGAAAGAGTTGATGCCACGGAATATTGATAATTGGGCTCATACTGCCAAGTTTTTTTTTTTTTGTAAATTTTACTCTATACAGTAATCAGTGTAATAACACGACGTACATTCTCAAATCGTTAAGTTCCTTTCAGTTTCTTCCTCACTTTTTTCTGAGGCAGTGTTTATTTGCAAGAGACTGATTTAGCTGACGCCTGACTACTTCAGCTGCACATCTCTTGTGGGGAGAATGCAAGTGGGTTGGCTGAATCCCAGAATAATATCGTGACACTAAAAATTTGTTGAAGTTCTTCACTGACGACACCAGAAGTAAGCCTCGTGACTGAATGACCGGAAAACTGTCAGCTAGGAGGAAATGTTGAGCAGGCCAAAGTGAACATGCAACACATTGTGGCAAGTGGGACCATCCGAGCGTCCCAGTCCACAAACAAAGCGCAGTGACATCATGACAACAGACAGATATCGTTAGACTAGTGACAGAGCAGTGTCACAAAAAAGTCCAGTTATAACGCACCAGTAACTGTTCAGCCACTGATCTAGCAAAAGAGAACATTTAGATAGTCTTCCACTGTCAGCTGCAGCCCCAACATTGATGATAGGATGCAGAGATCATTTTGCTGGCCTACTGGAGACTTCACCAGCAGAGGCAAGAAGCTGTATGCCATCCGCCATCGCGAGTGGGAGCCACTATTGCTGCTCAGCCCGTTCCTGGAGACGACACTTATATTGCCGGCCACAGTCTCCTGGAGAGCCGCAGGTCGAACTCTACAAGACAAGTACTGCAGGCTGCGCTAGAGGGCGAGTCTCCTGGGGGCAGGTCCTCAACGAGAGCACTTTAGAGATCAACTCACAGTGGTTGATCCCCGTCACCGTCCGTTAAGGGCGACGCCTGGGAGCGATCAACCGTCCGTGACGTAATGGCTTCCACGGGAGCCTTCAATGACGAAGCAGAACTGCCAGGTGACCTGTGCCTGTTACGGCTGACTGAATCCACATACCATTGGCTCGAATGAGCTGTCAGCGCCTGGGGAAGACAGTCACTTATTTCTGATTAATAAGTTTCGTTGTGAAAAACATTTTCTTGATGAGAAGAGATTCTCCTCGTCGCGCTCTGCTCGGCACTATCGTAGCAACCATAGGGGTCTTGGGCTCGACCCCTGTAATACCCTCTCAACCTGCGAAGCTCCAATTGCACACCTCTTGTGGGACGAATGCAAATGGTTTAACTTTCCGCAGATCCTGCTGGCGGCGTTCTCTTCGCTGGGCGGCGCGTCAGCGCTGCTGCTGCTGCTGGTGCCCGTGGGCCGCGTGACGCTGACGTACCCGGCGCTGGCGGCGGTGTCGCTGGGCTGCGGGGGCGGCGCCGGCGGCTGGGAGGCGGCGCCGGCGGACGGGCTGCCCTGCTCTCCGCTGGGGCGGCCGACGCTCGCCACGCTGCAGGCGTGCGGCTTCCTGTGCGACGACCCGCCGCCGGAGCTGCTGCAGTCCGCCGCCACGGTGCGCAACTTTACCGTCTCTCTGCCCGGCGAGGCTGCCTCCTCATACAGCTACTCCCTGCAGCAGGACGACCAGGTACGTCGCATCCTCGCAGCGCCATCCAGCCAACAGGATGTGCAGTCTGACACTGGTTTACAACTCGACACACACCTTCACACCTTCCCTATTTGCCGCTATTTCACGACTCCTCGGTTTCAGTGTACCGGTGGTTCTCTAAAGGGTGAACGGGAAACTTCGTGGATGATCCTTCCAAAATTTGGGAAGTCTCAATGCTATACAGAGCTTCAAGGGAATCAACGCTTGTTTGCAAGCCATGGCAGTTCATCGTCAACACGAATAAATGTAACGCACGACGCTTAAATACACTACTGGCCATTAATATTGCTACACCACGAAGACTACGTGCTACAGTCGCGATATTTAACCGACAAGAAGATGATGATGTGATATACAAATGATTAGCTTTTCACAGCATTCACACAAGGTTGGCGACACAGACAGCAGTTGACCGGCGTTGCCTGGTGAAACGTTGTTGTGATGCCTCGTGTAAGGAGGAGAAATGCGTACCACCACGTTTCCGACTTTGATAAAGGTCGGATTGTAGCCTATTGCGATTTCGGGTGATCGAATCGCGACATTGCTGCTCGCGTTGGTCGAGATCAAATGACTGTTAGCAGAATATGTAATCGGTGGGTTCAGGAGGGTAATACGGAACGCCGTATAACTAGCAGTCGAGATTACAGGCATCTTAACCGCATGGCTGTAACGGATCGTGCAGCCACGTCTCGATCCCTGAGTCAACAGATGGGGACGTTTGCAAGACAACAACCATCTGCACGAATAGTTCGACGACGTTTACAGCAGCATGGACTATCAGCTCGGAGACCATAACTGCGGTTACCCTTGACACTGCATCACAGAGAGGAGCGCCTGCGATGGTGTACTCAACGACGAATCTGGGTGCACGAATGGCAAAATGTCATGTTTTCGGATGAATAAAGGTTCTGTTTACAGCATGATGATGGTCGCATCCGTGTTTGGCGACATCGCGGTGAACGCACATTGGAAGCGTGTATTCGTCATCGCTATACTGTCGTATCACCCAGCGTGATGGTATGGGTTGCCACTGGTTACACGTCTCTGTCGCCTCTTGTTCGCATTGACGGCACTTTGAAAAGTGGACGTTACATTTCAGATGTGTTACGACCCGTGGCTCTACCCTTCATTCGATCACTGCGAAACCCTACATTTCAGTAGGATAATGCACGACCGCATGTTGCAGGTACTGTACGGGCCTTTCAGGATACAGAAAATGTTCGACTGCTGCCCTGGCCAGCACATACCCCAGATCTCTCCCCAACTGAAAACGACTGGCCAATGGTGGCCGAGCAACTGGCTCCTCACAATACGCCAGTCACTACTCGTGATGAACTGTGGTATCGTGTTGAACCTATACACGCCATCCAAGCTCTGTTTGACTCAATCTCTTGGCGTATCAAGGCCGTTGTTATGGCCAGAGGTGGTTGTTCTGGGTACTGAATTCTCAGGATCTATGCACCCAAATTACGTGAAAATGTAATCAATTGTCAGTTCTAATATAATATATTTGTCCAATGAATACCCGTTTATCATCTGCATTTTTTCTTGGTGTAGCAATTTTAATGGCCGGTAGTGTAAATAGAACTAATTGTAATATGCAAATTACACGACTGACCAAACATTATTGGAAACGGCCATGAAATATGAGTAGGCTTCTGCAACGACCTTACGTGAAACGACCGCATAAATGTAGCTGCAGGACAAGAAGGTACCAACCTGAAATTCGAAGAACAAGAAATTTAATTTACTTACGAAAGAGGTAGCTTACGAGAGTGTCGAACTTCCTATACTCGTGAGTTTGCAGTCTTCACCAGACATGATTGACATGTTATCAGAACGTCCTGAGTCTCGGGTTGAACCCGGCCACTGCTTAAATCCATGAAAATTATAAAAATGTATGCATGCATGCATGCATGCTTAACATCTTCTCCTAACCATTGGTCCGATTTTAACCGAACGAGACACATCTTTTACTATCTCGAAAGAAGCATTGTGCTGCTAAGAACCACGCCCCTACAAAAGGGTTGTGGAATGGGGATGGAAAAAGCAGTGTAGTCCTTGACATAAGAATACTCGTACTTCAGTCATTCTGTCATTGGGGATGAGAGCACTTGGAAACTTTCAATAAACTTGACACTTAACTTCAGGCCTTTACCACATTTTTCTCGCAGATGACCCCCCGAAAAAAATGGTGAAAAAAGTTTGCCATTTACATTTTCGCTGTTCATATAGTAGAGCTGAAGCATAACGTTCTAGTTGATTACTGCTTTACTGCTGTGTGTATTCGTGACTCAATATGCACACAGTATTTACATATACCACTGAATGAACCAGAAAAATTAAATAATTGTACAACACTTAGATTCGCAACACATTTCGAAGACAGCATCGTTTTTCGATACACAGTTCAGGAGAAACGTCATTAACAGTAAGCTGCATTAAAACGAAACTGCACGGTGAAATTAACTACAAATACAGGTGACATATATGTACAAATACGGATGAAATAGTTAAATGCGTATGAAATAGATTTAATATCTGCATATGCAAGCAAAGCCAATGGGTAAGAAGCTCATTCCAAATCCCTAGAACGATTTCAATCAAATCTGGTATTCACATTAGTTACAATCTGGAAAGAAATACTGTATGGGTAAGAACGGCCACCCGCTTACTGGAGAGAGAGAGGGGGGGGGGGGGGGAGAGATAGAGATAGAGATAGATAGATAGATAGATAGATAGATAGATAGATAGATAGAGATATAGATAGATAGATAGAGAGATAGATAGATAGAGAGATAGATAGATAGAGAGATAGATAGAGAGATAGATAGATAGAGAGATAGATAGAGAGATAGATAGAGAGTGAGTCTAAGTGCCCTGTTAACAACCTTCGGTCTGGTACACCTAGTCAGAGTATGGGTTGCGATTCGGAAAATATAAAATACCATAACACACTGAACAATATTCACAGGCAAATACAGGTAGATCATGAGGCTGTTGTTCGTTAGATTAATCGACAAATGTGGTGGCAGGAAGGGCAACTGTGCACGAAATGAAGATAGATAAATAGGCAAAGCACAAAATAAAGTGAACACCGTGATCACTTGACAGTGCTAGGGAGGAGACTGCCGTAAACTGGAAATAGGAAGCAAGATTGCAGATGGTCATTGAAGCCAAAGAAATCCGCATAGGAGTTACTGTTCCACTCATGCATTCAAATCACTGACCACTTACTCAAGGAAGGATACTTCAGATATTTACATATACTTACTAATACGGGTTCCCCCAGACAAATCACTGCGGTGTTCAGTCTTGCTCCCTTCTCTCGCGGTCCTCTAGAAAGTAATGTAACCATTAATTAGAATACTTCTTTATTAAACTTTGGATTTCTTACAAGGGGAAGGCCTCAGACATAGCCAACCGATTCGGCTCTTATTTGGCAGGTGTACAGCCTAAAATGAAAGACTAAGATTTTTGCTTCAAAATCAAGCCCTCCCCCCCCCCCCCATTTCCGTTTTTGAGAAAACCACCCCTAAAGTTCATGACGCCCACTCTACTCAAAATGGATGGGATCAGTAGATAATTTACAACTGAGCATTTTCATCATATGTGAGGCCCGAAAGTGAGTATTTTCCTAGAAATATTAACGAAAACGCTGCTGGCGTAGCGACGAGAGCATCTGCCTTCGGAGCAGAGAACCTTAGTTCGATTCCCAAATGCATATGCAGTTTTTTCGTTTTTTCCGCTTCGAATTGACAAGAATAAGAGGGCTAATATGGTAAATAAATCAATAAGGAATAATAACAAAGTAGGCAAACTTCTCAAACGACTTGCATTAGTATCAAATTAAAAATTTAATCCTGGTAGCTTTACAATGGCTCTTTCACTCTGTTGAAGTACTATATGACTGGTACTTGTCAAATAAACGTTCGAAGCAAATATATATGGAGTAAATAGATCGTAATTCCGAAAATTCGGCAGAAAACAGACTTGGTTTACGTTTTAAAATAGTTATTATTCGGGAATTAATTTTGATGCACACGATAACATTTCCCAAAAAATCTATCCTGAAAATAGGTTATGAATCGTGCTGTGAATCGTTATTGCATCAGAATGTTTGTGTAATTCGCGCTGGATTTCCAAAAGCAGATTGCAGTTTTGTAGCCTGTAAATGGGTGTTATGCTTGGCGATAAAAATAAACATAACCGGCACACAGGTTTGTAGTTTACCGTTAAAGTCAGTTGAACCTCATCTATAAATATGCCCTCATAAATGACTTCACAAGTTCATCTACTCCAGGAATCCAACATCACACAATAGTTATTATAAACAAAGTATGGTTTCCAAACATTCTCAAGTTTTGTTTTGTAAACTGAAGACGTCAATTTCTCGGATTTGGAAAAGATGACGAAAACATTCGTTAAGGAGTCGGGTATATTGTTCCTCATCCATATCACGAAGACCACATTAATAATTAGTTACTTATAACCACAGAAAAAACTTTAGACGTTAGCTTTCCAGACAGTATTGTGGAATATTGCATAGTGAACGAATGCGTCATTTTATGTATATTACCAATTGCGACAAGAGTTATTTTCCCTCATGTGGTTGCGTGCATTCAATGTTCGTCTTCACAGCAGTGTTTCCCAGAAATATTCTCATAGAAGGAGGCCTAAAATTTTAATTCTTTACTAATCCAAGTCGTTTCAGAAATTTATTGGCCTGTATTCTTTATTGATTTGCTTGCCTTTTTAGCCCTCTATGGTTATCAATTTTGCTGAGGAAGAAACACAAATGAGAAAAACACTACGGGATAACATGGTCTCTTCTTCCCGTCTAGATGTCTTGGTCGCTACGCCAGTATAATTTGGGTATACAATGGTAGTCGAAAGTGTCTTTCCTTGTGGTTTTCTCAAAAATGGGAGCTGGATTAGTTGGCTGCCTCTGAGGCCTTCCTCTTGTTAGACCTATGAATTGGACCACCAGGGCAGTTACGTGAAGTCACAGAGTTAACGAAAACTGAGTAACAGCCTATCGGGTTTGACTTACAGAAAACGTTTCAGGGTCTGGAAGTTCGATAGTGAACGAAAAGGTCAAATGGAGGTCCAATTACGAACCTTTTGTCTTTGAAGTCGCTTCTAAAAGCATTTTTAATTGTTACTTCCGTTGTCGTTTCCAGCCGAGACTAACTTTCTCGTGATATTGTTACGTATCATTTAAGAGGAGCGCAACCCAATGACGGTTGTGTCGTGTGTTGCAGGCGTGGCACGAGTCTGAGGACCCGGACATCCGCGCGCACCTGTCGCAGCACCTGAACGAGCGCTTCCGGACGTCGGTGAGAGTGCTGCCGGGTACCGCCAGTTCCAACGCAGTCTTCTTCCCCACGTCGGGCTTGGTGCGCATGCGCTGCAGCCCCGGGCGGGTGCCTGCATCCAGCGCCAACGGCACGGAGGCGACCACGGCTGCACCCCCTGCCGCGGAGGAGGGGTCTCGCTGCGAGCTGTACGCGCCTGCAGGCGGCGTCAATGCCACGGACGACCGCCGGCGCCTCTGGCTGTCGGTCTCGGGCGCAGGCAACCCGCAACACGCCGCCGTCACCCTGCCACTAAACTCCAGCCGCAACGCCACGTGCGAGGACCGCTTCGAAGAGGTCAGTGCCTGACAACACTTCACTGCACTCGTCTAAAGGTCTTCTGTTATCTATGTCTCTAAGGCACATTACCTATGTGAGATGTTTTGTACGGTTCTTCTGAAACGACTTACCCAATTATGTGTTATTTTATTGCACTAGTACGATGGAACTTCGAATACGAAGTTTAAAGTTATTACGTCAGCCCGAACTGCTGAGGTCATCGGTCCCTAGACGTACGCACTACTTAAACTAACTTACGCTAAGAACACGACACACACACACACACACACACACACACACACACACACACACACACACACACACACACACACACACACAGTAAGGAAGTCAATCGCTTACGAAGAAACGGAAGATTTGAGACCTCGTATATTCGAATAAGAGTGGCCGGCCCTGATAAAATGGGACAGTGGCTTTATTCTTGGAAAGCGTGAAACCCAGCGCTCAGTCAGTTGAAGTCACAGCTTCGGCCGAGAGCGACTTCCACTCCTACGAAGGGGGGCAGAAGCAGAATCACAATCACTCGGGACGATCAAGCCGCCCTTTCGCCCCCTTTCCCCGATAAGAGTAAAGAAAGGGGAGTGAATAAATATCAAGGAGGCGCGATGTAACGAAGACGCTCATTCTACAGGCAGTATCTGAACATCTTGGCAAAGTACATTGTTGAAATTTCAGGTTACGTAAAAGACTGTTTTTTCACGCGCCTTAGCCGGGTTCCTCCGCATTGTTTACGTGGGCTCTAGTAAATCTTTAGATTCACTTCTGCCAATTCCTGTAGCTATATATAATCTTCCTCTATTGCATTTAACTGAAGAGTTAGTCCCCTGAATTATCTATAGTGAGCTTGGAGAAACCTGTTAATGGATAGTTGTCACCAATGGATGAAGTAATCGGCCAGTAAGAATTTTCTTTCGTTCGCAGATTTGCCATGACAACGCCTCGACCCACCACCACGACGATAATTTTGCCCGTGTAGCTCTACACCTACAAGAAGAGATGCTTGTCATTGTGTACCGTTTTTAAGGTTGCTACTCACTCTAGAATTGCAGATTAGTCAAGTATCGCTTATTTTGTTTTTTCCTGCAATAATGTGACAATTGCTTATTTTGGATTTTAGTCCAACTAGAATGAAGGATTGCTCCTCTTACTGGAGGAGTGCCACGGATCTGACAGCCACACTTAGTTATTTCCTCAGAACATAAGTCACGTAGTAGCCCTCATCAATACCGTATCCAGGAATCTCACTGCACACGACTCAGGTACTCTGGCTTATTAAAAATGGGATGTCTTATACATTGGATTAACGCCATTCCGGTCAAACCCACACTCTTAAGTGGCTCGAACATTAACTGTACTAAGAACTCTGTAAGCTCTAATTTTGATAAAATAGCGCTAACAAAAGTAGTACACGACCTAACTATGCCTTACACAGACTAATCTATGGAGGTATCAGCTTGAATGAGTGCTCCTGTGTGGAACAATGAAATGGCAGCCTTCAACGGTCGCTGCAGGCTTATTTAACGTGTAGGCAAACAGATGATACAGTATAGAAAATGATTAGAGATGAAAAAGTGTTCCTCAATTTCAGAATCAAAGCTTACTAATTGTATAGTTAATAATAAAAATCAGAAAATTCTTCTTACATGCAATAAGGAGAGGTAATGGAGACTATAGTTTAGCAGTTTGGTTAACTGCGTGTCCCAAGATAGTAACTGCGAATTATAGTCAGCAGTTCCTACAATTTGGAAGGGCGTCTTGTCTATTAAAATTACAACGTACAGCAAATGAAGTAGTTGTCTCCTCTCCCATTTAGTTCTTTCATACAATGTTCTCCAATAATTCTGAATGCATTTCTCTCCTCATCCAAGACAATCAGGGTTCTTGTATCTCAATAAATATTCTTTATTTAATCATCAGCTTGTGACAAAGGCATGGAAATCAATAGGTTGTGATTATCGCTGGCACCTGAGAATAATTGTGCATTAGCGATGCTAGTAGTAACTCAAGGCGCGTTACCCACTTTCTTATTCATAACGGTGTGAACACCTAATACACAATACACCGATTTTGTTGCAAACGACAGTTGTCTGACAAGCTTTTGCCCTATTTCCATTTTACATCATTAACCCCTGCTAAATATGTCGTCAGCTTGCCCATCACCCTCATCTTAATTTCCAGTTCCTCCACAGTAAACGATTAGTAATATTCCAACTATGCTCTTAGAACGTTAGCATGCTCTTTAGATGATTTCCTACATTCAGTGACAAAATATTCACTATACCTCGAAATATTTATGCGTAAAGTAGATATGTAGAGAGTTTTAGAAAGACTCTTCGGGTTGTTGTCCTCTCCTCTCCTTGCTGTTGGTCACTGGTGATCAGTCATTAGGAACTGTTCCAGCAGGCTCGGGGTAAGAGAGTGATGTTAAGCTGTAGCTGAATCTCCGCCCTGTTTCTGAAAACAATAATTCGAGAAAGATTGACCACTCGTATATGAAGTTTTCAGTCATGCTTTGAATTCAAAAACTGATGGATGGATGGATGGATGGATGGATGGATGGATGGATGGAACGTTGATAGACTACGCAGTGAGGCGAATAACAGCTCACACGGATTCGAGTACCGGCCTAATTGGAATGGCTGCACTAGCCGTTGAATGGCAGCTCGTTTCGTTCGGAATGATATGGCGTGTCTATTCTTCCAAGCCGAATGTCGGGAAACGTTCTCTGAACGTACAAATAAAGGGATTATGGTTATTTTCCCTGTAGAGATCATCTGAATTAGAGTTCTGTTCTTCACAACTGCTCTCACACTATCCTGCGCGTAATCTTGCTAATAGATGTGAAACAAAAGACCGCAGTTTGCACATTGTGATTCATGCAGTTAGGCAGCTAAAAGAAACCGAGGAAGTTAATAAGAAAAATATTCATACTTCTCTGTTGATAAATTACAGCGTTTATTAAGATACTAAAGCCGTCACTAGTGTATTAAAGTATGTGTACGCTTTACTGCTGCATTTTATTCGGTGAAATGCCTGACATAGTGTTGATTCTGCATATTGGTCGATGAATCTTTTCCCAAGATCGATTCAGTGATACCATGAAAAAAATTATCAACTGATGTTTTCAGTATTGTAGACCGCAACACCAGGTGTAACAAATGCACCTCGTGTAATGTGAAGGACCGTATTCTATAGCGATTATGTAATGAGAGATTAAATGTTGACCACATGAAACGTTTTCCAGTTCCGAATATGGACAACCGTAAGTTGTGTAATGGAATGAAGACAATGAAATTTGATGGACCGGGACTCGAACCCGGATTACCCGCTTATCACGAGCGGTCGTCTTACCCAACCATGAGTTTACAACCTGAGCTCGTACTTCCAATACACACACACACACACACACACACACACACACACACACACACACACACACACACACACACACACACACACACATACATATATATATATATATATATATATATATATAGTGGGATATAAAAATCTACGACAATTCTTCAACTTACGTTAACATCGGCGAATCAACTCAAGAATTCCGCATCACGAGGGGTGTCAAGCAAGGCGATCCTATCTCCCCAAAACTGTTCTCTGCTGTATTGGAAATGGCTATGTCAAAGCTGATCTGGGAAGGTAAGGGAATTAGAATTAATGGAAGAAGGCTTACCAACTTGAGATTTGCTGATGATATTGCCTTACTGGCCAAAGACTTCGAAGAGCTCCAAAACTTAGTTACAGATCTTGCATCGGAATGTCAGCTGGTTGACTTGGACATGAACCTTTCCAAAACAAAAGTAATGTCCAACAAATGGGTCCCAGCTGGAGATGTGAAAGTTAAGGACAGTCTACCAGAAGAGGTCAGTGAATATGTCTACCTTGGCCAGATTATAAACATGAAGGGAGACATAAGGCCAGAAATCTATCACGCATCAAGCTTGGCTGGCAAGCATTTGGGAAGAATTCAACAGTATTCAGATCAAAAATGCCAGTAAATCTGAAGAAAGCAGTATTTGACCAATGCATTCTTCCTGTGATGACGTATGATTGCGGGTCATCGACACTGAACTCATTTACAAAAGGGAAACTTAGGACAGCACAGAGAGCCATGGAGAGATCAATGCTGGGCTATACAAGAAAGAATAGGAAAAGGGCAGATGACATCCGTCTGTGACGAAGATTAATGACATCTTAGAGACAGTAGGTTTCTTGAAATGGCAGTGGGCTGGCCACGTCGCAAGAAGAAAAGACAACAGATGGACGAAGCTAGTACTGGAGCGGAGTCCGAGAGAGCACCGGAGGCCTAGAGGAAGACCAGCAGACAGATGGGACAAAGACATCAAGAAGATCGCTGGTAACACCTGGCACAGAACTTCCCAAGACCGTCCCACTTGGAGAAGACTGCTGAAAGCCTACCTGAATCCACGACTCGAAGAGGCAACATCATTCAATGACTGAATTGGATGATTATGATATATCACAAGGGACACATTCTAACTTAAATTCGCTTTCCTGGTGTTCGCGGATAAATGAGATAGTGCAGTGCTTGGGTTGCTCGGAAGTAAGATGCAATGTGCAACCGAAAGCAGAAAAACAAAGTTTCATTCAGGACGTGAAAGGATTCCGTCAGCCATAGTGCAATTATTGTTCTGTTCTTTTATTCAGGATAATATCTGAAAGTGTTTGCTTCCGGCTTGGTTCACAGACGCATGTCCCAAAATAAATGGTCAGGGATACTGAATTTTTCACAATTTAAAAAATGAATTAATTGTAAAGTATAATTTCAACAGATAACTCAAAGTTGGGGAAAGGGCGATACAGTTATCAGTTCATTTGCATCAGTCTTGGTACAGAACACGTGAGGCAATACTGACCTTACGCCTTACCTTAGAAGAAAGATTAAGGAAAGGCAAACCTACGTTTCTAGCATTTGTAGACTTAGAGAAAGTTTTAACAATGTTGACTGGAATACTCTTTCAAATTCTAAAAGTGGCAAGGATCAAATACAGGCAGTGAAGGGCTATTTACAATTTGTACAGAAACCAGATGGCAGTTTTAAGAGTCGAGGGGCATGAAAGGGAAGCAGTGGTTGGGAAGGGAGTGAGACAGGGTTGTAGCTCAATATGTATATTGAGCAAGCAGTAAAGGAAACAAAACAAAAATTCGGAGTAGGTATTAAAATCCATGG
The DNA here is from genome assembly GCF_023898315.1 of Schistocerca nitens. NCBI lineage: Eukaryota > Metazoa > Arthropoda > Insecta > Orthoptera > Acrididae > Schistocerca > Schistocerca nitens. Next base: position 390,624,537 of record NC_064614.1, read on the forward strand.
AGAAGAAATATAAACTTTGAGGTACGCCGATGACATTGTAATTCTGTCAGAGATAGCAAATGACTTGGAAGAGCAGTTGAACGGAATGGACAGTGTCTTGAAAGGAGGATATAAGATGAACATCAACAAAAGCAAAACGAGGTTAATGGAATGTAGTCTAAGCCGGGTGATGCTGAGGGAATTAGATTAGGAAATGAGACACTTAAAGTAGTAAAGGAGTTTTGCTATTTGGGGAGTAAAATAACTGATGATGGTCGAAGTAGGGAGGATATAAAATGTAGACTGGCAATGGCAAGGAAAGCATTTCTGAAGAAGAGAAATTTAACATCGAGTATAGATTTAAGTGTCAAGAAGTCGTTTCTGAAAGTATTTGTATGGGGTGTAGCCATGTATGGAAGTGAAACATGAACGATAAATAGTTTGGACAAGAAGAGAATAGAGGCTTTCGAAATGTGGTGCTACAGAAGAATGCTGAAGATTAGATAGTTGGATCACATAACTAATGATGTATTGAATATAATTAGGGAGAAGAGGAGTTTGTGGAAGAACTTGACAAAAAGAAGGGACCAGTTAGTAGGACCAGTTAGTAGGACAAGTTCTGGGGCATCAAGCGATCACAAATTTATCATTGGACGGCAGCGTGGAGGGTAAAAGTCGTAGAGGGAGACCAAGAGATGAATACACTAAGCAGATCCAGAAGGATGTAGGTTGCAGTAAGTACTGGGAGATGAAGAAGCTTGCACAGGATAGAGTAGCATGGAGAGCTGCATCAAACCAGTCTCAGGACTGAAGACCTCAACAACAACAACAACAACAACATTGGTACAAAAATTGCACAGTCGGCAGTCAGGTATTGAACTTGACTCTCTCGGTGTCGCAAGGTTTCACGTTAGCTTAATTTTGCGATTTCTACTTTCTCCCTTGATGCTCTCTGTAAGTCTTGGCTACGCGTGAATGAATTTTCAGTGGAAAAAATGTCGAGTACCTAATATTATGAAATGAATTACTAGGCTCTCTGCACTTTACAATTCGTTGTTTCACTTGAAACAGTGCTGCCAAAGCAACAAGAAGCTCAAGGTTGGCGTGAGAGCCGGTAGAGCGGTGGGCGTGTCCCGACCAGCCCGCACAGGATCTGCCGAGGCCGGTCGGTATGCCGGCTCCGTATTATACGCTCCAAAAAGAAATATCTCCCCTCTGTTCTTATTTTTCTTTCTGTAATGAACTTACCCTAGAGGGAGGAGCAACTACAATAAAAACGGGGCACCTTGAAATCCTTATATAATTTGTGGTAGTCTTAAACCTGGTTCTCCTTGTTACGATATGATCATCAATATGTTCAGTGTATGCCCAGGCAAAATGTTGCTGTAACTCCGAATGAAAGAAATAGTACCTTGTCAGAACAGTTACTAAACCTGGAAGTATTAGTAACATAAATATTGTGAGTAGTGCGCGTTATTAGGGCAAGCATTGCCCACAGCTCGGCAATATGTTAACGTACCTATTAAAATACCGTGCACGAGGTAATAATCCAGTGGAAACGGAATGAAATTAGTTTCTACAAAGTTTATACCGTTAGGAACTACACTAGATGTTTGGGATAATGGAATCATTGCGGAGACTTACGGGACTATATGCTAAAAGCAACTGTGGTATAATAGGTATTGAGTATGTCGTCATATGTACAAGAGAGAAGTGTATAGCAGTGAACAGAACTACTGTTCTCATTAACGACGCGAAACTTACGCCAACCTCCATCCGTGCTTTGTAACATATTACAGCTGTATGTCGGACAGGGGTTCGAAGCCGAAGCGTTGCTATTAAAGACAGTACTCATACACACTGAGGAATCCAGGCACGACGAACAAACCACTCCAAAAGGCATGTTTTATGATTTAACTTAACATTCAGATCCTATGTTTCCTGAAAGATTTTGGGGAAATTAATGTCTTTCATTTCCTAATACTTCATGTACGGTACGTGGAAGTCGTATGTCGCAGAGCTACTTTCAACATCGTACTCTAGAGATTTCTGTAATACGATTCTACAGATTAGTTCACTGTCCAAATGGAGCAAGTGTGTAAAACTAGGAGTAGATAATGAATAATGAAATATCGTTGCACTGATCCGCTAACAGCTTTAGCGTTCTACTAACTTGTGCGCAGCGTTTGTTGTACTTGGCATTGTTTCGGGTTTGCTACACCAACCCCCTTTCAGGCTTTGTAAGGTATTGCATCTGTTTACGTAACAGACTCGAAACACTATAGTGGCAATACTTTAACACAATTGAATATCTCATCGATTGTATTTGATCGGAAAGAGGGGGGGGGGGGGGGGAGATGTAAAGTTAGTAATTTTCAGACTGCAGTCCATTATCCTAGTACCAACGCCAAACTGCGGAATGCTAAAGTGAGAGAATATGAGCTCTTGGTTACCCAGCCATCGGTTAGGGATGGAAACTGGAGTTGGACACGTGTCGGTGCCTGGATTCATCCTCTTTTGACCTTCACCATTATTAATTACACTAGACTTGCAGTCGTCAGTCACGCACCTACCTTTGAGAAGCAACACTCATATTTTGTGAAAGAAAGGCGTAATAAATGTGCAACGAAAGGATTTCAGACTAAGTATTCCAACCTGCTCCTTGTCCTCTCTTAGCAGGTAATGTCATTAGACTTCAATTTTCCACAAACTTCTGGTGTCTGCTATAATGTAAGTAGATGATACCGTTCTTCAGACAGCTGCATTGTATCTGTGCAGGTTGCATGGTATCTAAATGTACATATACGACCACAAGCCATTGTACTTGCCTGGACGATTTTGTTGTTTTTCTTTCCTATTCCACTTCCCGAAGGGAAAAATGAATTTGTATATGTCTATGGTCTTATCCTAGTCTCTCATCCAACTCTCGTCATCATTTATCCGAATTATATGTTGGTGGCGACATAATGGTCTTTGTCGAATAAAAGATCTCTAAACATTCGCAACAGGGTTTGCCGAGAACTGCATAGTCTTCCTTCCAGCGACTACAGCTTAAGTTCCCCTACTATTTTTCCTACAGTTTTGTATTGCCTATACTGACATATTAAAATCTTAAAAGCGTCTATCTGAAGTAGATGGATCTCTGTTACCGTGCTAATTTGATATACTACAGACGCCAAACGCTGGAACGATACTCTTACATTCATGGGATTCGCGTCTAGTATGCTATTACCTTTGCATACACACTGCGTTTTCCCAGAAACTTTCCGTCAAATCTGTCTTCCAAATGTCTTGCTTGATAACGTCTTCACGTGATAGCCTCAGTTCGTACCACTGTTTTAGCGTTATTCTAATTACACGACGTGACAAGCTCAATATGTTCCCCAGTAACCTTTTAATAAGAAAATGTCTGTTTCTTCCTGCTTGTTATATGAACTGGTGTGCAAAACTTAAGGATAAAACTGACTTTAGCATGCTGTTCCTTCCAAGCAGCATAGCTCAATGACACTTGGCGCATACATAGAAAGAACTGTTGCTGTGTAGTAAAGAACGTAACTCACAGAACAACTCAATGAAAGGAACAGAAATGACCCTTTTATTCAAAGATATTCACTACACTGAAGTGACTGCGAAAGATAAGTTATAATAACTCATCATTGAAGAGAAAATATAGGGGGAAAGGTCTGTTGGAAGCCGGCCGCGGTGGTCTAGCGGTTCTAGGCGCGCAGTCTGGAACCGCGAGACTGCTACGGTCGCAGGTTCGAATCCTGCCTCGGGCATGGATGTGTGTGATGTCCTTAGGTTAGTTAGGTTTAACTAGTTCTAAGTTCTAGGGGACTGATGACCTAAGATGTTAAGTCCCATAGTGCTCAGAGCCATTTGAACCATTTTTTTTTCTGTTGGAAGATGATCTCGTGACTGAAGAACATTCGGAGATGCTACATTGGACATCAGAAAATGCCTTCTCATGCGGCAACGTCAGGTCCAGAACTGGTACATGGACCGCCAACCTCCGTCAGGAGAAGGAGCCTTAAGAACAACACGGCGAATTATTATGGTCCCCTGGACATTACACAAGACACTATATGGTTCATTAGAGTTCATAATCATCAGCGACGGCAATGCATGTTCTGCAGGGTGCTTTGGTACTGACCGTAAGGTTGGTAGGGAGTTCTGGTAGGGCGTTCCATTCCTCCACCAGTGCGGCTGACTACTCCTGGGTGGTCGTTTGCGCATGTTGACTTGCAACAATGTCTCCCCACCCCATCCGGCACTTTCTCCTTGGTTGCTCTCGAGAATGTCTGTATTTGAGTGGTGTCTGTACTATTAAACATCTCCGACAGAAGACACCACTCGTTACGATGCAGCTGATGCATACATTTATATGAAATACTGCTTAGACAAAGAACGGAAAGGGATGCGTCGGAAACTGCGACTTTCGGTTGCGGAGGGCGTTATGTTAATGCAGTGGTGACAATTGAAAATTTGTGGCGGACCCGGACTCGAACCCAGATTTACCGCTTCTCAAGAGCGGTTACCTGAACCGCTTCGGCCATCCGGACACGGTCTGTGACCAACTAACTCCCAAGTTAACTCAAGCTGTAATGCAGCGTCGCTCTTCCTTTAATCCCCTACTTGGAAATTATTGATTCCCATAGGAGTTAGGACGATATAACGCATCCTCACCGAAACAAACGTCGAGGAGTTGTCGCGCTCTTACAGAATGAAAATATTTGAGCGGTGTTTTAGTGCGGATCCACTAATATCGTCCGAAATCCTACGGTAATAAATAATTTTCGAGTGGTTGGTTAACGGAAGAGGGACGCTGGATTCCAGCGTGAGATAAGCTGGATGTGAGGGACCGTGTTCGGATGACCGAAGCGGTTAAGGCAACCGCTGATGAGAAGCGGTAAATCTGAGTTAGCATTACCACAATGCCCTGTGCAGCTATACGTCACGAGTCACCTCACCTCGCCCTTTCCCTTTCGTTCTTCATTGTCTATTTCATAAAAATGTCGAGAACATGATTGTCTTTCTGACGCGGATCGTGTTGCGTGACCGGCAGCTGGAGGGCGGCGTGTCGGTGACGCTGCCGTGGGGTGCGCGGCTGGCCAACTGCTCCGCGCGCTGCCTGGCCACTGTGAACCGCACTCTGGCGTGCCGCGAGCGCCTGGAGAAGCGCGAGCTGGACGTCAGCCTCACCTTCTGGCTCTACCTCAGCATCCGCGTTTTCATCGGCATCATCGGCGGCACCGCCTTCGCCATGTTCGAGGGCGCCGTCATAGCCATCCTGCGAGAGCAGAAGGCCGACTACGGCCTGCAGCGCATCTACGCCACCATCGGCGGCATGATCAGCTCGCCGCTCTCTGGGGCGCTCATTGACTACTTCAGCAAGGGCAAGCCCTACACAGACTTCAGGTGAGTCTCTCTCTTTGTGTGTGTGTGTGTGTGTGTGTGTGTGTGTGTGTGTGTGTGTGTGTGTGTGTGTGTTTGAAAAGCTTTCAAGGGTGTTGTAGTGAGAGTTGTGCTGAGAAATAACTGTTAAGTAAAAATTGGATGTGTTGCGCATTCTCCACTTTAATTGGGATTGAGATTAGCCAATGCTGCGCGCGCAAATTCAAGCGGATCACCAGAGACGATGTCGCGAAACTTCGTCTTCGTCGGTTTCCTAAAACCGAGGAAGAGAGCGGTACAAAAATTAGACATGGGACAATAGTAAGGATCGAATCAGTTTGAATTTGCGCGCGCAACGGCCTGATTGGCTAACTTCAGGTTCGTGTCCCATTCGTGTCCGGGACGTCCCAGACACGTCTTCGATGGTCATCGGGCCTAAATTCGAAGCGTGATTCATCACTGAAGACAATTCTACTCCATTCAATGAGAGTCCTGGCCGAAGACATGTCTGAAGACGTCTCGGATAGCGGTGTAATACCTGCCATATAGCCCAACAACCAGGAGTGGTGGTCTGGGGTCCCTTTTCTCGTCATACCAGGGCCCCTTTGGTTGTCATCCGCAGCGCCCTTCATGGCAAGCCATCCTTAGCTTACATTTCAGCAAAATAATCCCCGTCCGCAAGTTTGGAAGGTAGGAGACGAGATACTGGCAGAAATAAAGCTGTGGTAGCTCAGATGGTAGAGCACTTGCCCGCGAAAGGCAAAGGTCCCGAGTTCGAGTCTCGGTCGGGCACACAGTTTTAATCTGCCAGGAAGTTTCATATCAGCGCACACTCCGCTGCAGAGTGAAAATCTCATTCATGATAGAAGTTGCTGATCTGTTGTGTTCATGCACAACCTATAAGAAAATAAGTGTAATTACTGTTCCGTAAATTTGGGTGAAAATTCTACTCTTCATGCCATAAACGAAAAATAAAAATTTGTTGAGTTTCCTGCTGTTAGGAAGAAATATAGCAAACTGATTTTTGTGAAGCACGGATATTTTATTGTTGCAATTGCAGTTTTTACACAGGACATGTACCCTAAATTTGCCGTAAGCACAGATAAGAGTGCAGGGCGTGTCACAGTGTTGCGCTTTACGAAAACTACGGTTTAGTAGCTTTGGTATAATACATAAAGGCCGCAGTAAATGATAAGATTACCGGTAGTATTGGTAGCATTGGAAGGGAAATAAACACAAACGAATGTGTAAGAGAGGAACTTAGAGCCAACGACCTATATTTCTTTTGTTTTGGTTGCTGATTTTGCACTTAATTTGAACAGCTATTATTCGGTGTAAGACTATTGTGTGTTTTATGTCCTTAGAGAATGTAAACTGCATTTTATAAGTAATAAAAATTTGTTGTGTAACTTCTGCACTTTTATGTAACAAAGGCATTACTACTGACGCAAGTAGAGTTTGCATGCACAAATGTAAAAATAAAAAACTGTATAACTATTATTATTAATTACTCAATTGAACGTTCCTCATGATTAAAGGAAAGAGTTTCCCGTTATTACCGATAAATTCGACGTGCAAGTCGCCGAAGTGGCGTCAGATGGGAAGACTTGCACCCGGCGAACGGTCTACCCAACGGGAGGGCCTAGTCACGCGACGTTTATTTTACCGATAAATGCGAAAGTTGTTTATGAACGACAGAAACATGCTGTATACAAGCTCGACGAGGTGTTGAAGCGATATTGGGATTTTTTTATCCGATAAAATAGCGTTTTCTAGCACTGTATGATAAATCTGTATTCTTTATATTTTTACTACATCCTCTGTTTCACGTTACAAATCAAAAATTTTCAAATAAAACATTTTTCAATTTGCTATAAATAGTGTTCATTTTTAAATAACAAAGGACAACTGCTCAGAACGAAAATCTTCCGTTACACAGCCCTTTCATATATTCTCACTGTTTCTAGACGGTTCATTGCGTCTGGTTTCTAGAAGAATGTAGTAAGACACAGTTCACGTACGTGAACAAAGCGATGGGTACAAGGTAAAGTCCGATAGGTGTGAAATATGCCTAATGTTCAGGTAACACGTGTACGATGTTAATCTGACCAAGACTTCTAGGAAAACTGCCGCAGTCTGCGTAAGTTCCACAACTGGAGTGACGGTGTTTGTGATCGGCAGGCCCGCCTTCTACCTGTACGCGGCGCTGAAGATCGCCAGCGGGCTGCTCATCCTCACCATCAGCCTGGAGTTCAAGACGCCCGCCAAGAACGTCGTCACCGACGTGCTCACCGTCCTCAAGAACATCGAGCTGCTGGCGCTGCTCTGCGTCATCTTCGTGCTCGGTGAGTCTCTACAATCCCAACGTCACACGCTTCAGTTTCTCGTACGCGAGTACTGGCAGGAGGGACACTCTTGCCAGTCTTGTCTTTCGATAAGCCAGTGGACTTTCTGTTGTACGGTATTCTCTATTTAATTTACCGGAGGAGAGTTCATAATGACTTCTACATCTACATTTATACTCCGCAAGCCACTCAACGGTGTGTGGCGGAGGGCACTTTACGTGTCACTGTAATTACCTCCATTTCCTGGTCCAGTCGCGTATTCTTCGCGGGAAGAACGACTGCCGGAAAGCCTCAGTGCGCGCTCGAATCTCTCTAATTTTACATTCGTGATCTCCTCGGCAGGTATAAGTAGGGGGAAGCAATATATTCGATACCTCATCCAGAAACGCACCCTCTCGAAACCTGGACAGCAAGCTACACCGCGATGCAGAGCGCCTCTCTTGCAGAGTCTGCCACTTGAGTTTGCTAAACATATCCGTAACGCTATCACGCTTACCAAATAACCCTGTGACGAAACCCGCCGCTCTTCTTTGGATCTTCTCTATCTCCTCTGTCAACCCGACCTGGTACGGATCCCTCACTGATGAGCAATACTCAAGTATAGGTCGAACGAGTGTTTTGTAAGCCACATCCTTTGTTGATGGACTACATTTTCTAAGGACTCTCCCAATGAATCTCAACCTGGTAACCGCCTTACCAACAATTAATTTTATATGATCATTCCACTTCAGATCGTTCCGCACGCATACTCCCAGATATTTTACAGAAGTAACTGCTACCAGTGTTTGTTCCGCTATCATATAATCATAAAATAAAGGATCCTTCTGTCTATGTATTCGCAATACATTACATTTGTCTATGTTTACGGTCAGTTGCCACTCCCTGCACCAAGTGCCTATCCGCTGCAGATCTTCCTGCATTTCGCTGCAATTTTCTAATGCTGCAACTTCTCTGTATACTACATCATCCGCGAAAAACCGCATGGAACTTCCGACACTATCTACTAGGTCATTTATATATATTGTGAAAAGCAATGGTCCCATAATACTCCCCTTTGACACGCCAGAGGTTACTTTGTCTGTAGACGTCTTTCCATTGAGAACAACATGCTGTGTTCTGTTTGCTAAAAACTCTTCAATCAAGCCACACAGTTGGTCTGATTCCGTAGGCTCTTACTTTATCAGGCGACAGTGCGGAACTGTATAGAACGCCTTCCGGAAGTCAAGGAAAATGGTATCTACCTGGGAGCCTGTATCTAATATTTTCTGGGTCTCATGAACAAATAATGAGAGTTGGGTCTCACAAGATCGCTGTTTCCGGAATCCATGTTGATTCCTACACCTCAATGTATTAGCTATAATTGGTTGTAAGGAAGATGGGAGTAAAACGTCTCGTCGACGATGTCCTAGTTATCACATATAGAACACAAGCTCAGATGGGGAAGGAAATCGGTCGTATCTGTAAGAAAGAGATTTAGGGAAACAACGCGAAATCTAAATCTGGATGAGTATTTGAACCGCTATCGTTCCTAACGAAAAAGCTTGTGTCGTACCATTGCAACAACCACTAGGTGTAATTAATTAGATCATTTTCTGTCTAAGTGACTGAAGATTTTAGGGGACTAAAATTCATTCCTAGCACTCTTAGTGACATGTAGCTCTTCAAATTTTAAGTATATTTTCCTCAGGTACTTAGCGTCCTCCTCCTAATGTCTACAGGTTGTCAAATGTTTCCCTCCAGCTCCACACGCGATGCTATGACAAAAGCGTTCTTCTTTGTGCATGCTCTTAGATCCCCTACTGTATTGTATTGTATGTTAAGTGGGGCCTAGAAACGACGGAGAGGCTCCGTCCCCGCCGCAGCCGCAGTGGTCCACAACCCCACGACGACTACCGCAGTCCACCCCTTCGCCGCCCCACACCGAACCCAGGGTTATTGTGTGGTTCGCACCCCCCCCCCCCTCCGCCCCACCCCAGGGGAAGTCTCTCACCATACGAGTGTAACCCCCTACGTTTGCGTGGTAGAGCAATGGTGGTGTATGCGTACGTGGAGAACTTGTTTGCGCAGCAATGGCTGATATAGTATAGCTGAGGTGGAATAAGAGGAACCAGCCCGCATGCGCCGATGCAGGTGGAAAACCGCCTAAAAACTATCCACAGACTGGCCGGCTCACCGGACCTTGACACAAGTCCGCCGGGCGGATTCGTGCCGGGGACCAGGCGCTCCTTCCCAATCCGGAAAGCCGTGTAGATCCCCTCTTACTTCACCCTCGTTATGAATCCAGCAAATTCAATATACTTGCCTGTATAAATAATACACTAACTGCATTCTCTCGATAATTATCGATAGTACGAAATCGTGCCATTACAGTGCACTTCACGTGACGCTACTCACACGCCCTTAAAATACACTGTGCATTCACGTTATGGTCACCGGCCAAAAGCCTGAAAAAACCACACTTTGCATCGCGAGACATGCAGGAAGGAAATGTGCCGTCAGGGATGTGGAGCCATGCCGACTCCATTGCTGTGGTCTGCTGCGCTAGGCTTCTCGGTTGAGAATCCATGACGCGAACAGTCCGATCGAGGTGGTCCCACATATTCTCGATTGGTTTATATCCGGTGAGTTTGGTAACTAGGACAGTACAGTAAAACCGTGCTGGTGCTCTTCGAACCACTCATATACACTAAGAGCTGTGTGACACCTTGCATTGCTCTGCTGGTAGGTGCCATCGTGTCGAGGAAAAACAAATCGCATTTGCAGGGGTACAGTGGCCCCCAAGGTTAGATGCATACTTGCGTTCATCCGTCGTGCCTTCCAGAATGACGATATTACCAAGGGAATGCCACGAAAGCGTACCTCAGACCATAACGCTTCTTCCTCCGGTCTGGACCCTTCGGACGATTGTTGCAGGGTGTTACCTTTCAGATGTTTGACGACGTACACGCAAACAGCTGTCTGTCGGATGCAGTATAAAACTGCTTCCACCATTGTTCCGAAAGCCAATGTCGTGCAGTTTCGGACGCCAGACAAATCGCAGCGTTTCCGCATTACGACAATGACTGCACTGTTTTCGGCGCCCTAGCAACACACTTAACGTACCCTCCACTGTTCCCCCAGCTGCCGTCTGAGAGTTGACGTTGGCGTCGAACATGGTCACATTAATGTGACTGGACCGAGTATTTCAGTTATTCCAGTCAGCAAAGTCATTGATCTGTTAATACAAATGTCTGAAACTACAAAAAAATTAATTCAAACTAAAATCTTAATCTAAATATGTGTAACGTAAAATACTAGTCGAAAGAAAAATAAGTTGACGTTTAAGAATGTCATTCTGCCACATTGTCATAACTTTCATCATAACGAAATCTGATCCCAAATGCAGCTTCAGTTAGCATCTCTAAGTCAGTCTGGTCGTTGCCTTTATTCGGTTTCTCTTGCTCACCTTGGAAAACGTAAGCTGCACTCAATTCTCTTAATTAACATTCTACACCGTCAAGGTGATCTATAAATACTTCAGTGGCGGGAAATGTGTCTCATTGCAGATATGGATAATGTTCGTGAAACAGATTCGGGATTAGGCGTGCAGAAACTTAACTTTAGTTATAACAGTAAACTGTTACATACAGTTTGCGTTTGTCCTGCTAAGAAACAAGACTTATGAAATACGTTAGGTAATATCAATAAACTGCAGTTTACTGCTGAAATATTCGTGATCGAATTCGTGACTGATGTGCACTCTGATGAAATCTCCCAATGGATTAAAATCGCGTGCTGGTATCGAGGCTCGAATGTGGACGACGGACTTATTTACGGAATTGAAGCCTGCTATGGGTTATCCAGATTTAAGATTTCTTGGATGAGACGAACTATTTTTGATTCATTGTTTCCCAGAAACTTGCCTTCCTCGGTCAGTCGTGTAGAATACCATTGTTAGTCGATGCTTTGCGGCTTCGTTAGTAGAGTTTCAATCTCTTCCAGACTCCATAACGGTCCAACTGCATTCCTTGTGGAAAAAGAGCCGGACTTGTGACACCCTAGTAATTTCGCATGAAATTTTATTTTAGCGTTCACTCCGCTACAAATAGAAAGATTAGTTGTGGGATGGACTCAAATCACTTTTCAGTGTGTGTTCTCACAAGTGTGCTAGTTTAGTACGGTATGCGAGAAAGGCAGAAGAAGCGTAGAATGTTAGAACGAAGTACCGACGAAATGTAATTTTGAGTTGGACGGAAATAACTGCTCGTGAATGAAAGTTTAAATTTGTCCAGATGTTTCACGGTCCTAGTCTCCCTTCCACACTAAGCCGCAGCATGTAGTAGCATCTTCAGATCGCTAAGAGCTGTCGGGAACAACCAGGGACCTCATCGTTGATGGAATGTTAAACCTTCATCTTTGTTTCTTCATACCTTTCGGAGGAGCTGGCTCAAAACCCCGCCTGGTCATGCAGGTTTAATTTCCCAGAATTTGCTCATGCTCCATGAGGCGAATTCTGGGATGGTTCCTGTTGTGTCCATGTGTAATTAGACTGTATCTAGTGACATGACTGTGATTAGAGCTGTGAAACTTACTTTACTTTTCCGCTGGAATGAGTCAAGAACATCCTGTCGGCTGACGCATAAGAGCGTCACGGGACAGCGGAAGTGAGAAAGCGCCTTGCCAAGGTAGTGACGTAACCTCCTCTTCCCTCTCCCCCCCCCCCCCCCCCGTTTGTAATAGGCTATGCAAAAATTGACAGTGATCGCGTGAAAATTTCAGGACAATAATTTCCGAAGTGAATAACTGATGAATGGAGAACATGTATAACAAGGTATTTTCACAAATAACTTTCTCTACTCTGTTTATTTGAATAGCGTATGTAAGACACTGTAATGACACACAGTGAAGACGAAACGAAAGAAGGGATACCACTAAATTCGAAATAACCAGCAGCAAAAATGGTTCAAATGACTCTGAGCACTATGGGACTTAACATCTGTGGTCATCAGTCCCCTAGAACTTAGAACTACTTAAACCTAACTAACCTAAGGACATCACACACATCCATGCCCGAGGCAGGATTCGAACCTGCGAACGTATCAGTCGCGCGGTTCCGGACTGCGCGCCTAGAACCGCTAGACCACCGCGGCCGGCCCAGCAGCAAAATCAAATGAATGAGTTTTAGGAATAGAACAGTTGACAGTGCAGTTGGATAATATCTCGAAATCACTGAATGCGAATACCTTGTCATCAGCTGTGTCAGGTATAAATCTGTTCGTCACCTAATCAATAGTAGGAACAGCAATAATTACGTATTTCTTAAAGTAAACGTGTGCCAACAGAAGGTGGGAAATTGTTAGCAATTGTTTTAAACTGTTAATGAAATCAAAATTAATTATTAGGAATGGTAAGCAAACTATCATTGCCGGCCGGAGTGGCCGTGCGGTTCTAGGCGCTACAGTCTGGAGCCGAGCGACCGCTACGGTCGCAGGTTCGAATCCTGCCTCGGGCATGGATGTGTGTGATGTCCTTAGGTTAGTTAGGTTTAATTAGTTCTAAGTTCTAGGCGACTGATGACCTCAGAAGCTAAGTCGCATAGTGCTCAGAGCCATTTGAACCAAACTATCATTACTGAAATGTTTGACTTGCGAGAAACAGTGTTACGGAAATAATACATAGTCTTGCAGTAACGATTACTCATATGCACTGAACTCAAGGGTTGTACAAATGAAGCTCATCGAAATTATCAATCTTAAATAATTAAGAAGTCATTTCAGTGAATTAAAAACAATCAACTTCAGCGCAATTGTGTCGCTGGAACACGAGCCGCTCAAACGAACATAAATTACCACTGCAATAGAACCCATGAAATAAAACGTGCAGAATTTATATTAATTTCGTTTTAATCTTAATTTGTCAGTATTACTTCTATTAATTTTTACTTTATTGTTAATTCAGTTGAATCGTTGTAATGAACATTGCCTTTGATTATTATGGAACATTATAGCTAACTCATTGAAACACCATTACTGATCAATTTCAATTAATAAGAAAATAAGGCTGGCAGTACTGATGTTTTCAGTATTTTGTATCATTGATAACACGACGACACTCTGTGTTAGAATGAAAGGTACAAGTAACAACGATGTAGGCGAGTGATGAGATCAGAGCTACAGTTTTAATGTCTAACAACTATTATTGAGAAGCTCAGTCTAAGTGACTTGGTGCGCCTCACAGTATTTCCAATTTGAATAAATGTGAAGTATCACAGTTCGTCTGAGACTTTGAGAGGACGGCGTCAATTCTGTGACAATGCTTCTTCCTCTCCTTTCATTACGATCACACTCTGATTAGCGACTACCAATTATGGGGCAGGATCTTGATATTACTGGTTCAAAAATGGCTCTGAGCACTATGGGACTTAATTTCTGAGGTCATTAGTACCCTAGAACTTAGAACTAATTAAACCTAACTAACCTAAGGACATCACACACATCCATGCCCGAAGCAGGATTCGAACCTGCTACCGTAGCGGTCCTACGGTTCCAGACTGTAGCGCCTAGAACCTCACGGCCACCCCGGCCGGCGATATTACTGGTGTCTTACACATCTGCCTAGAAGTATCAAGGCCGTTGTCTCGTACTTACGAATTTGGCCTCACATGAACCCAACTTTTAACTCTGCATACAACACGCGCGTCCACGCAACTACGTATCAAACATTGAAGAGCCGCGCACATTCTGTCACACAGCAGCGCCGCAACAAACGAAACAAAATGAATAATAACCGCTTTGCTACTCTACTAGGTAATTTATTTAACTACCGGTTTCATAACCTAAAAGCCACGTCATACGATTGAATATGGTGAATTATGACATTATAGTTGCAACATGGACGGGACCGGAAATTCTTTGTTTATGAATAAATGACGCAATTAGCGGATTCGTATTCAGGAAATGTTCGGTCCCGTCCATGTTGCAACTTTTTCACGATTAACCGTATTTAATCTGATGATGTGGCTTCTAGATTCCAAAACCGGTGGTTAAATAAATTATTTATAAGAGCAGCTAAGCGATTATTATACGCGATGTGTACTTAAGGCTGCGGTTGTCCGTCATACAAGACAGTGTTATACAAAATGTGCCTAACGTCTTCTATCGGTTCCTTCGGCGCTGTCCCTGTGTAATCATAACGTACGTTACAAAGATAATTTAATTTTTTTTAGAATGTTTGCGTCAGTTATATAAACTCACAGGCCACAACTCAAATAATCAGATAATAACTCTTTTTCGAACAGGCCTCGGAGGCACCAAATGTTTCCCACCGCCGTGTTACCCGCAGCCCAAAGGCTTTATCGTATGTTGATATGAAGGGGCGTGGGTTCAGGACACCTCTCCCGTTGTCAGTTTTCGTGACCCACTACCGCTACTTCTCAGTCACAAGGCCCGGGTGTATCCCGCTTGTAGATTATGTATGGAAAACCCTGATGGCCACCCATCAAAGTGCTAGCTGACGGCGCTTTACTTGGATGATCTGCCGGGAACCGGTGTAACCACCTCGGCAAGGGCTTTGGCATAATCAAATAACACGAGGGGCATTCAGTAAGTAATAAAACAGATTTCTTCTCGGCCAATTGCAGTTGGAAAAATTGCGGTATTTGGTGTGGGACACCGTGGTACACCCCCGCGTCAGCCTCTATGGTTTCATGAAGTTCCGGTAGATGGCGGCGCTATACACAGCCTTCGAAAGTGCTTCTGAGTTCCAAGCAGAGAGACGTCATTGAGTTTCTTTTAGCGGAAAATCAGAGCATCGTTTATTTTCGAAGGCACTCGCTGAATGTCTACGGAGACCTGGAAGTGAATAAAAACGTGGGGAGTTGTACGAGTTGTCAGTCATCATCGCAACAAAATCGCGCAAACCTGTCCGCTCGCCCGCGTGCCGGCCAGACGCACACAGCTGTGACTCCTAAATGTTGGAACGTGCGGACACTCTTAATCGAGGTGATCTACGATCACAACCAACCACCTCGCTGCTCAATTGGACTCGTCCAGCAGTTGGGGGTACTCGAAAGTGTGCGCCCGCTGGGTTCCTAGTCACCTAACAGAAGACCTTAACGAACAACCTTCCGATTTCCATCTGTTCGGCCCAATGATGGAAATAGTAGATGGAGGATGGGGAGGTTATTAAGGCAGTAAGGCGCTGGCTCCGATGTTGACCAGTAGAGTGGTACCGTGCGGGCATACAAGCCCCTCAGTAAGGTGGCGTAAAGCCGTCGCATTGAACGGAGAATATGTTGGAAAAATAGGGTTTTGTGCCCAAAAGAGTGGGGAATAATGTTGTGTGTTGGAATCCTTAATAAAACCAACCTTCTTTCAGAGAAAAAAGTGTTGCACTATTATTGATCACCCCACCCCCACCCTCGTATTTAAAATTTAGATAATACACCTGTGTTAAATTGTTCACAACGTGACGTGGCCTTTTGGTGGTGTTGCAGGCACGGCGTGGGGCTACATCGAGAGCTTCCTGTTCTGGCTGCTGCAGGACCTGGGCGGCTCCCGCTCGCTGATGGGCGTCACCATCACCGTGGCCGGGCTGGCCGGCATCCCACTGCTCGTGCTCTCGGGCCCCATCATCGAATCCATCGGCCACGCAAACGTGCTCTTCATCGGATTCGTCTTCTATGCCATCAGGCTCTTCGGTTAGTGCAGCGCGGCTTGCAGTCACGCTGAATTCACAACACGGGAGCTCAAGGAATACTTAGACTATTGGCCATTAAAGTTGCTACACCAAGAAGAAATGCAGTTGATAAACCGGTATTCATTGGACAAATATATTATACTAGAACAGACATGTCATTACATTTTCACGCAATTTGGGTGTATAGATCCTGAGAAATCAGCACCCAGACTAACCACCTCTGGCCGTAATAGAGGCCTTGATACGCCTGGGCATTGAGTCAAACAGAGCATGGATGGCGTGTACAGGTACAGCCGCCCATGCAGCTTTAACACGATACCACAGTTCATCAAGAGTAGTGATTGGCGTATTGTGAGGACCCAGTTGCTCGGCCACCATTGACCAAACATTTTCAATTGATTAGAGATCTGGAGAACGTGCTGGCCAGGGCAGCAGTCGAACATTCTCTGTATCCTGAAAGGCCCGTACAGGACCTGCAACATGCGGTCGTGCATTATCCTGCTGAAATGTAGGGTTTCGCAGGGATCGAATGAAGGGTAGAGCCACGGGTCGTAACATATCTGAAATGTAACGTCCACTGTTCAAAATGCCGTCAATACGAACAAGAGGTGACCTAGACGTATAACCAATGGCATCTCATACCATCACGCCGGCTGATACGCCAGTATGGCGATGACGAAAATACGCTTCCAATGTGCGTTCACCGCGATGTCGCCAAACACGGATGCTACCATCATGATGATGTAAACAGGACCTGGATTCATCCGAAAAAGACGTTTTGCCATTCGTGCACCCAGGTTCGTCATTGAGTACACCATCGCAGGCACTCCTGTCTGTGATGCAGCGTCAAGGGTAACCGCAGCCATGGTCTCAGAGCTGATAGTCCATGCTGCTGCAAACGTCGTCGAACTGTACGTGCAGATGGTTGTTGTCTTGCAAACGTCCCCATCTGTTGACTCGGGGATCGAGACGTGGCTGCACGATCCGTTCCAGCGATGCGAATAAGATACCTGTCATCTCGACTGCTAGTGATACGAGGCCGTTGCGATCCAGCCCGGCGTTCCGTACTACCCTCCTGAACCCACCGATTCCATATTTTGCTAACAGTCATTGGATCTCGACCAACGCGAGCAGCAATGTCGCGATACGATAAACCGCAATCGCGACAGGCTACGATCCGACCTTCATCAAAGTCGAAAACGTGATGGTACGCATTTCTCCTCCTTACACGAGGCATCACAACAATGTTTCACCAGGCAACGCCAGTCAACTGCTGTTTGTGTATGAGAAATCGGTTGGAAACTTTCCTCATGTCAGCACGCTGTAGGCGTTGTCACCGGCGCCAACCTTGTGTGAATGCTCTGAAAAGCTAATCATTTGCATATCACAGCATCTTCTTCCTGTCGGTTAAATTTCGCGTCTGTAGCACGTCATCTTCGTGGTGTAGCAATTTTAATGGCCAGTAGTGTAATTGTTTGCGACGAAAGCGGAACATCTCACAAAATCTTAGGGGGCGATAAAAAAATTATCCGAGATGTGAGAAAAATCTTCGTCTTAATTCGGACGATGTATCATGTAATGACACTTTGTAGGTCTGGGAAAGAAGAGTACACGCATATAATGCTCCCGAATGCTTTGTTGAAGACATTCTACGAATGTAAATGGGAAAGTAGTTTAGGTTAGTTCTCCTTTCCGTAGAATCTTTTTTTCTTACGTCACGGAATAAACGAAAAGAAGTCACAATCTATGACATTTATATCAACTGAGAGTACAATAGTACTTCAACCAAAACTGAGGTCACGAACTTTTCAAATACATAAGTATTTTGTAAAACAGAAAAACAGTAAAAAATTGTAAACATTCCACAGAAGATGCTTTTAAGAAGCGAATCTCGTCGGAATTGAAATTGCTGTAAAGAACTGAAAATTGTTTCTTCTGTTATAAAGAAGGGGAAATATTTTGAATGTGGAGGTGAAGGAATCAATTAATCCAATTATCCAATTTGCTTTGCCTAGAGCGTTCTCTTAACTTTCAGCGCATTTCCTCATTTTTATGAGGTGATTACAGAGAAATATTAACGGTTTTTGTGTCACTTGTCACCGCTATTGGTGATCAATGGAATCTCGTTAGTAAAGTCTGACATTCTAGATTTTAAAGTAAACACATTAAAATGAACAGTGACAGTGCAGAATGTCACTTAGGGACTCTGATGGTACCTTGTTCAAAACTTCTCTTTGATCTCCTCACTCGTTCAAGAAATATTAAGGATGACCACGTTATATCAGTGTGTACTAGCCTTATCAAACTGTGTTGTCCGGACGGAACACGTAATTACACTTAGTCTCAAGTTAAAACACAAATTCTGCGATTCAGTTTCGTGTTGTGGAGCAAGGTGAAATTCTAACGTGCTAAAATGTATGACATGTTTCTTCATATCCTATTGCTTGTCCAATTTAAGTTTCTGTTTATATTGTCACTTGCAGAACTGAAAGGAAAGTAAACATGGAGGATAAAATAAATGTCGAATAGTTGGCAATTCTTATTGTCTACTTTTAACACTGTTAAACACTGCATTCAGTCGGGAGAATCAGTCGTGTGGACAATTTGTTCCTTCTACAAAAGATTGCGAATTCCAGATGTGTACGAAGCCTTTTTGGACGATTTAACACAGACTCAGTGATTGCAGGTTCTCTTCGACACAGCTGAAACTTCCCCACTAATTACAGGGCCAACGTGATCATCAAATGATTCAGAAAAAACTCATTCGTTCATTCACTCCAGAACAAAAAGTCACAAACCTTATTTATGAAGGAAATTGTGTATTAAATCCATCTCCATTACATGTCCAGATCTCCGGTGATTCCACGTCTTAATTATTTTCCGTTTACACTGTCTTTATATTCAAACAAACCGCTAGTGGCACAAAAGTTAATTCGCTCGATTTAGCGAGAAGAAAATCAGAATATGTATCTCTCAGAAACACGTCAATCCCTCAATCCCTACTCCAGAAGCTGTCCTAGTTACCCCTCTAACAACCATGGAGAATGCATATATGCATCTGTTATTTCAAAGAATAAACGCGCTAGAAAATACTTTGGCGTCGTCTAGCTGTCGCCGCATATGTTACGAGAAAATCAGATCAGATACTTTTCCAAAGTGAATGAATGTGGATGGTTTGATTGACAATGATTAATTGGTGCGTGGTAGAGGGTATTTTCTGTGGGGACATTACAATGCCCCTCGCTGCGAGCGAAGTTTGTGAGCCTAATTTTGATTTACCGAACACACTTCGCGAGCTATCTATTAGTGTGGGGAACCCGGAAGTGATGAGTGTCAGTCCTCCGACTGAAACAGATTAATTATGTTTAAGACAGACGAAGAAAATAAACATTGGAAACAGAAGAAATGAAGAGACAGGTACCGCGGCTGTATTGCTTTTACGTGCATCAAGGTGTTAGGTTTGCTGTGCACAACCAAGGAAGATGATCTTTCATGAGACTGTTATCAGGGTCTACCCATTCGAGAACTTTCTTAAGCAGGGAAACCTTGGAAAACCTCTTAAGCCTAGACCCCCAGCCTACGGTACATAGAAGATAGGAAAGCCTACAGAAGAGAAAAAAAAATTTTGAAATCGATCTCTAAAGGAAACATAGGGATCGATTTATATAACGATTTGGAGAAGAGTGATTTGTGCCTCTAGCAAAAAAATTTTACAATAAATAACTCGAGTTTCTTTTTTTACAATCTTGTTCCCAGGACAATATCTTGCGATGCTGAAACTCCCCCGGATCTTGCATGTCCCCGACGTCCACATTTGTAGTCGGTCTTCTACGCGGCCCACAATGGGAAGAGTAGAAGGAACAGGGATACTAGATTTCACATGCAACATTCATTCCGCCGGCCGCGGTGGCCGTGCGGTTCTGGCGCTGCAGTCCGGAACCGCGGGACTGCTACGGTCGCAGGTTCGAATCTGCCTCGGGCATGGGTGTGTGTGATGTCCTTAGGTTAGTTACGTTTAAGTAGTTCTAAGTTCTAGGGGACTTATGACCTAAGATGTTGAGTCCCATAGTGCTCAGATCCATTTGAACCATTTTTTGAACATTCATTCCAAAAGAATTAGCAATGACCGAAAGGGAAACTCTTCCTGTAAAAGAACTGGTTAGGTTCCACCGTCCAAGATTCTCCTTTTTGAAAACAAAATCCCTATGGCTTCATGCATCCTTTTTGTTACGATGTACTGCAAGGAATTAAGCCATTGACTTAGTTTCCATTTATCCATTGACTAATGCTGTTGCCGAAAACATCATAATATTTACTCTAGTTTGAATTTTCTTTTGGACTTCGCATCACCACTTGTGCTTGTAAGTCCAAAAATTCTGACACATTTTCTGTCAATGATTTGTTCTTCGTAATTTAAAGGATTCATGCAACTTGCAGTAGATTTTGGATTCAAATCATCGAATAATGGAAAGTGTGGATCATTTTATACGAAGACATAATCCATCATTTCCTTGAAAACTCATATCATTTATCTATACTCATAAAAATTTTTATCCTAAATACATATATTTCTCCGCTTGATTGCTGTAATGTAAAAGTTATTAGTAGTGGGGAATGTGGATTCACCTCTTTCATTTATTCTGATTCATCCGGCATTCATTCATACATGCATATATATGGAAATGGATTTTCAAACAAAATTCCAAAGTGAACAAGACCCATTAAATAACTACTAATTCTATGAATATTACTTTCTTTTGACATTCAACAATAAATCAAGAACTCTTAACATCTAATTATGACACTTTTTTGAAGTTCAACATCAATCAGTTTCCCCTCGCGTTTGATGCGAGTCTCTTGCAAAGCATATCTGTGTCATCTATATAGATTCTAACTCTCGCGCCGACGTCAATTGTTCTGCGCGGGAAATTATCTTTGCGGCGTTAACCGTCACTCATGATTCACTGCCTAAACGCATCACTTCACACGTTTACACATCTAAGCGTGCACTTGAAATTATATATGAACATTCACTGGGAACCTCTTTTGATTATGCAGCGTCATTTTCGGGAAACATTTCTTTCTTCTTGAAGGTCATTCAAATCCTTTATAATTCTTGATGACATTAGCAATGCTAAAGTTCTATGTTTACCCAAACACAGGTGAAGCCTATCTCCACTATCTTCTTTGCAGCACTCGATAGTAATGGTTAGTCACTATTTCTACAATCTGTGTCACTGATTAATTATTTCAGTTTAAAGTTTTCTAACACTAAACACACACAGTTTATTGTAATGTTTTTACGAGCGTTCATCTCTGTCACTCGCAATGGGGAGCAATATGGGCTTGCAGAGGGTTCGATCAAACCCCATTTCAACATGCGATCTATTTCCTTTTGAACTTGAGCCTTTAACCTCCAGGGAACAGGATAGAAAGTTCTACAATACGTTTCGTGCGGCTTAACGTAGAGATGGCATATGTATCCCTTAATAACTCCTGGCCTTTCATCAAAAACGTTTTCATAGGTGAATAATAATTCATTGAGCTGCTTCTTCTGATCTTCAATAATGCAGTCGGATTCATTTAACTTTTCAAACACTAATTGACCGAAATCTTCTTTGACTTGGAACTCATTAATTACGTGCTCTTTCGAATTGTGGGCCGTCCTGATTACTTGCACACTGATCCCACAATTATATTTTCTTGTAATGCCTTTTTTTTAAATATCCAACTCAATTTCTTGTTTATTAACATTCAACCAAATTTTTCCTGTTTTAAAATGTATTCTGCATCCGTATTGACGTAGGCTGTCGACTCCGATAATGCAATCTACCACCAAATTTTTCACAACCAGGAATGTGCATAATATTGCTACATTTCCGACTTCCACACCAAGCAGTGACTGCACCTTTACATTAGCCGATCGAGCCCCAACGGAGCCTATTATTCTGCAATTTTGAACTGGAAATACTGGTACTCGTCTTATATTTCTGATCCTGTTGAATAGTGCCTCCGAAATAACATTTGTGGTTGCAGCTATGTCTAAAACCGCCACTATAGGTACGGTCTCCATAATGACTTGCACTTCGGCTACTGCCACCTGTTCCTTATCCTCATCTTGTTGTTCTAAGTCCTCGGTCAGTTCATCTGCCAGTAATCGTCCATAATTATACGTTAGCATTGGTACACATATCCTGTTGCCCCTCAACCAATTGTTGACCGCTCCTCCGGGGCACGAGTGGGTCCTTACAAGTTTGTTGGATTTTGATTTGTCGGCTGGTTGACATCATCCGTCACTTCGGTACTTACCGGTTGATTCGTAGATGTCCGTCCCCACTGATGTTGGCTATTTGAATTCATTCCTCCCGGTTGATTCCACTTCCTATTATCGTTATTATTCCAGGCTTGGGGTCTGAAATTTCTTTCGTTCCCCCACACGGGATTGTATCTTTTCCCGTTCCTGTTGTTCCTTGAATAGCCCCTCGCAAGACCATTTCCGGGATTACTATTGAGATTTTGAGGGGTTTCTCCATTACTTAACGATCTCTGTTCATTCCTTCTAAGTGTCGATTGATCGCCATTGGCGTAACACATACTTCCACCTTGCCTACCGTTTGGCGGAGGTTCTATCTCCCTATATTGGAATCTGTTATTACGGGCTTTCTGGTTGTTCTCTTCGATAATATCTATATGGTCTAACGTCGTGAGGAACGACTCAAAGTCTTTGTCGTTGCCGTAAATCAATTGATTCCGGATGCTAGTTGGTAGTCTTGCCTTAAGTATGTTTATTATGTCTGGCAAAGGCATAGGTCTGTCCCAGTATCTCGTTTTATTTATATATTTTTCGAAATACTTTCTAAGGCTTCCTTTCGAAAAGGAGAAAGGCTCTGGGTAGAGCACCTCCTGCCTTAGGCGTTCCTGTACCCCTTCTGACCAGAACTTTGCTAAAAACGCCTTCTCAGAATCGTCATATGTCGAGCAAACAGAAGTCGTGTCCGAGGCCCAGATCGCCCCCGAATCTTGTATATATCCTGTAACAAAACTGCCACTCCGACCAATTTCTGGGTAGCACTCCTCTGAAACTTCGAATAAAAACAATTGGATGGACCCCCCTTTTGTCAGGGTTAAAAATCTGGAATTGCCGATGCTTTATCATTTTTTCTTCGGCATGGCAAAGGCTTTCGTAATCTCCGTTAGATAAGAATTCACGCGAACAGCCCGCTTGTGGCAATTTAATGTTTGAATTACTTACACAAGTCGGTATTGTGTGCGAATGGGCAGTAACTGGCTCTATAGTCGCTGCCAACTTCTGCTGCTGCCCTGTATTAATTTGTTCTGAGCTTTGTTATGAAGCGCGCATAGACTCTTCTATCGTTTGTTTCCAATGCTCCAAATCAGCACCTAACTGGTGTCGCACCTCCTCAAGTCCTTTCGCAAACAAATTCTCTTCCTGTTTGCCAAATAAACTCTGGAATGCTGCCTTAACATTTTGCTCAACGTTTTCACACATTAGCCTTTTGTTTTCTAATGTGATTTCGGATAATTTACCCGTTAATACGTTAATTTGGTGGTCTATAACGTCTTGACGCTCTGTCAGATGTTCAACGCTTTCCTTTAGGTTAGCCTGTGTACCTGCCAATTCAGGAAGTTGCGCAATTGCACATGACATGGCGTCTTGCTTTTGTATTAATTGCGGAACCATTTCCACTTGTTCCCGTATAGTATCTATCTTAATAGCCACATACTCCTCCATTTCGACACGTACGCGGTGAGTAGATTCCTCACATTGTGCTTTCACCAATTCTATTTGTGCAGTTAATTTTCGTTCCGTCTCTTCGGCCTAATCTTTGAGTTCCTTGGTCTTCGCCTCTATCCGCTGCTCTAATTCGGAAAAACTGTCTTGTAACTGCTGCTTAATCTCAGTCTGGACTAATTTCATTTCTTCTTGAGTTTGAGTGACTGTCACTAATTGTGCTTTAATATCGGTTTTCAGATTTTCCTGCCCTTCAGTAACTGCGGCTAATTTCGTATTCAAATCATTTTGCCCTTCAGTAACTGAGGCTAATTTCGTATTCAAATCATTTTGCCCTTCAGTAACTGAGGCTAATTTCGCGTCAATATCGGTTTTCAAAGTATTCATGCTCTCGGTTATCATCTGCATCTGTCTCATGATAATTACCAATGGATCTAATCCCTGCTGTGTACTTGCTGTTACACCTCCAGCCGTGTCTACAGGGCGTTCTATTGCGCTATCTGTAGCCATCGGTCCTACAACACTTCTTACTACGTCATTATTATCAGTGCTAACAGCTGAAGGCTGTTGCGTGCTGCTTTGCTCTGCTTGAACATTGCCCTAGTTAAAACCATATAAATGTTCTACTGTCACATATATATATATATATATATATATATAACTCCCTTCTACTTTCAGTATATGTAACTCCGTTTACACAAGAGTACTTCTGTGTCTACTTTCTTAATGTACATATACAGATAAATGCAACTGGGACAGGTCAATGAAAACGCATCTAACATTAACACAATTAATCAATGTTCAAAAACCAAATAACATTAAACAAAAATAAGCGTATACTTCAACTATACTAGCAAGCTTTAATAATAAAAATATAGATTTGGCCTTTTCTCTGCGCCCAACGTGCTGTCTTTCGACTTTATTTGTAGATCCAATTATATAACCTGCGAGTCTTTCCTCTCTTTCCCAAGCGTCAATTAGGTTAGCTCGTCGTAGTTGACATGAAACAGAGAACAAAATTATTTTAGCAACGTCCAAAAACGTGTCCTGTCACGGATTGGCCATTTTAACACTGTTAAACACTGCATTCAGTCGGGAGAATCAATCGTGTGGACAATTTGTTCCTTTTACGAAAGATTGCGAATTCCAGATGTGTACGAAGCGAGAAGAAAATCGGAATATGTATCTCTCAGAAACACGTCAATCCCTCAATCCCTACTCCAGAAGCTGTCCTAGTTACCCCTCTAACAACCATGGAGAATGCATATATGCATCTGTTATTTCAAAGAATAAACGCGCTAGAAAATACTTTGGCGTCGTCTAGCTGTCGCCGCATATGTTACGAGAAAATCAGATCAGATACTTTTCCAAAGTGAATGAATGTGGATGGTTTGATTGACAATGATTAATTGGTGCGTGGTAGAGGGTATTTTCTGTGGGGACATTACATACTGATCAACCCAAGGACAGACCACCACCAATTATATGCTCTACCTGTGTGGGTTGCTACTGGAAGAATAGTGTTCAGTGAAGGATATCGTCACACGATCTAGTGATTACTAACCAACCAGCGCAAGTAGTTGCTTGTCGGCAAATCTCTGGAAAGAAAAACTACTCCTGAAAAAAGCTAACATCAGATTCAGCAACACCACATAAGTGTGCGTTAGCAATACCTAATGAAGGAGCCGTTATAACGTTTTATTCTCTGGTTTTAAAGTGGAAGGACTTTCCGTGCGCTAAACTGCGTGCAGATATTGGACAGATGAATCTTGGCAGTCTAGTATTGTTTCATTTGTCATGGATTAGTTCCTCTCTGCAGCCAACTATATGAAACATTGTCACATCACTGACTGAATCAACATCAATATTTCCCAAGCGAAGTTATCACATGAATTGGACACTGAATAAATATTGTTGGTATTAGTACAGTGAACGCAGTACGACAAAGTACTCTCTCACATTGGAGCAGTACTTTATGTTAATTGTTCAAAGACCTTTGCCTGAAGTTGAATGAAATGAAATGGAAGTTTTGATAGTGTTACTCTCCAACCATTTTCCAGCCATTGCATTTCTCTGAGCTATCGAAAGCAGTAAGCAGTTTTCTGTTTACTTGGAAGGCTACTGTTTAGCTTATTCACAGCAAAAGTGATTTGTGTTTGAACGATAGCGATTAACAGATTTCGTAAAGTTTCAGTGATTGTCCCTAAGGAATGTACTCTGTCCAGTCACCTTAAAGTGACCACCTGTCAAACGCCTGAATAAGTATCTTTCGCAGCACGAAGAGCTGCACGAAGTGCAGGAAGAGTGTCAGTAAGGTTCTGCAACTTACCGACAAGGACGTGGAGTCATGTTGGCTCCAGTGCCGTGGCGGGCTACGCTGGTTTATCGGTTGAGAACTCATGACGCAAACAGCGCGATCAAGGTGGTCCCCTAGATTCTCGATTGGATTTGAATGCGGGGAGTTGGATGGCCAGGGGAGCACGATAAACTCAGCCTGGTGCTCCTCGAACCAAGCACATACATTACGAGCTGTGCGACACGTTGCATTGTCCTGCTGGTAGATGCCATCGTGCCAAGGAAAAGCAGACTACGTGTAAGGGTGGACAAGGTCATCGAGGATAGATGCGTACTTGTTGTGGATGGATCCACTGTGTCTTCCAGAATGACTAGATCACCCAGGGAACGCCACGAAAACATTCCTCAGACCACAAAGCTCCCTACTCCGGCATGGGCGCTACCGATGATTGATGCAGGGAGTTTGCTTTCACACGTTTCACGCCGTACAAACCAACGATCATCTGTCTGAAGGAGCATAAAATACGATTCATTTGAAAGAGACACCTATCACCGTTCAGTGGTCGTCAAGTTGCGGTAATGGCGTGCACATCGAGTCTTCATCGCTGGTGAACAGCAGTGAGCACAGGTAAAATAATGAGAAGCCTATTACGGTGGCCTGTACGCAGCAACGTTTGCCGAACGGTCGTTGAGGAGACGTTGTTGGTTGCCCCTTCATTCACCTGGGTGGTCAGTTCAACAGGTGCACGCCCGTTCATCTGAACACATCTCCACAACCAGCGTTCACTCCCTGTCATTTATGGCCCGTTGTGCACAAGTTGGCTCGGCTCCTCTCTTAGAAAACGCGATTTTGCCACGCACTGTATAGTTAAACCGCGCCGGCACGCGAAGAGTTTACAAACTTAGCCGTTTCGGAAGTGTTTGCACCAATGGCCCGAAAGTCAGTGATGATGCTCTTTTGGACATTAGGTAAATCTCTCCGTTTTCATATTACAACAATTGCACTGTTTGCCGCGTTCCCCCCTCCCCCTTTCTCTCCCCCTCCTCCCTCGTAAGCTTTATATAAACTCCACTGCTAGTGTTGCCACCTACCGTGAGTGACTTGTTATTGCACGTTGACGTCGTACTTAGGCGATTGTCAAATTACTGTGACTGGACCTTGTGGTACCATAGCCTGTTCTTCTGGGCTTCTCGGCATAATACTCTTATGCGCATGCATGATAAACATGACTCGATCACGTTTAAAATATATAACTTCCAGTAAGATGACTTCCTGGGTGTCAATTGGAATTACGAAACGTCATCCTAAACGTGATTCACGTTGATTAAATCCTGTCTGTATTTTAGGGCTCTACAGATATGCCTATGCTTCGCGTGATTGGCTGGAAACATTCGTCATTTGAGTTAATCTGCTGTGAAAGATATGGCACAGCTATTTATAAACGAAAACACAATAGAAACTACCTTAGAATGTCATGTTCAAGCAGTTTGCAAGTGTACGTTATTGCGACTGACCCGGGTAGAAAAATTAAATCACGAGCAATAAAATCCGTCATTGTGTCAACAAAAATTTAGTTCAGAACCGAGGGAACCAGGAAAAGGATGGCTGCATCAGTACACTTGGAACCTTACGGTGATCAACTAGTTACCATATGCGGCAAATTTGCATGACGAGTAATTGTCTGAAACATATTAAGTAGTGTAGGAAATTTGAGCAAAGATCTAATTTGCTTTATTAAATTATTACTATTACTGTTAATAACTTTTTCTGTTGCACTGGAAGCTACTTTTCACACGACTCCCGTTTATTTGGCATAGCATGATTTCCGAAATAATTGTGACAAGAAACAGGACAGCTTTCATCTGCTACCATTCCGCAATCTGACGTAAAGGAATTTTTTGGGCTTGTCCGCCTGCATATCTGGGTGGTAACGTGCTAGCCTCCCACACAAGCGGGCCCGGGGTTGATTCCCGGCCGGGCTCGAGATTTTCTCCGCACGAGGACTGGGTGTTGCGTTGTCTTCATCCTTTCATCCTCATCACCTGCATGCAAGTCGCCCAATGTGGCCTAGACTGAAATAAGACTTGCAAAAAAATGGTTCAAATGGCTCTGAGCACTATGGGACTTAACATCTATGGTCATCAGTCCCCTAGAACTTAGAACTACTTAAACCTAACTAACCTAAGGACAGCACACAACACCCAGCCATCATGAGGCAGAGAAAATCCCTGACCCCCCCCCCGGGAATCGAACCCGGCAACCCGGGCGTGGGAAGCGAGAACGATAAGACTTGCACTTGGCGGCCGAACTTAGCCGGATGGGGCTCCAGGGCAACGATACCATACGCTCATTTCCTTTTTTTTCTTTTTTTTGTGAAGATGGGGCGAGTTTTGCTTGTTACCTTCAGTTGTTAATGTTTTATAACGAAACATGAGCCTCTAGCCGCAAAGAATTCGGAAAAAACACAAATGGTTAGCCGTCTACTATCTCACACAAGCTCGTTTTGGACGTGATGACTTCAGCCAACGTCAGTGCAAAGTTATTTTCTTCATAAGATGCCATATAAGTGTCTGTATTATTGCTTCGAGGACGTTAGTACTAAATTTTTTCCCATAATTTTCTTAAATGGAGGACTTGTCAACTATCTTTTTGCCACTGCTGTCGAGGGCGGAAGATGTTAATGTCAGCTGGACGTGATTTTAGAGCGCGGTTTAATTGTGGGAACGGCAGTGTTGTCAACCTGAAGCAAATTGCCCTGCGGCGTGCTAAATGCTGTATTCTGTCACATTAAACTTGTCCAGTTGTCACATGCGCACCAGTGTCCGTCACTCAGACATCATAGAGCGAGTGTTGCGTAGCCCTCCGTTCTCAAGACAGAGGGCTCTGAAAATGCATGTAATCTAAATTGTTAATGGCCAAACAGATGAACTGAGTCCAGAAGCAAGCAATTACGCACTTCGTAATGCTGAGCCTCTCCGACGTTGGTGGGCGTCTTCTGTATTTCATTTACGGACCAGTAAAACTGAAAAAGCTTTATAGCATATTATTGCTAATTAAGAAGAGAGTATTTGGCAGTAAAGTAAAGAGCTTAGGTGTCTCCATAAGCCGTAGCTTAGCGGGATGTCGATATGTAACGGTTTGCAAACGTAAATTCACTCCGTCAATTCTCTTGAAAGAACTGGTCTCCAGTTACCACTCCATTGTCCAGCGATAACCTAACCGAATCCCCCGAAATAGTATTTCGATGCTAGCGTATCGTAAGGGTTTTAAGAAAAATATTTCACCTGTGTGTACTTACTCCCACTTTCAAGTTAACAGCTATCGTGGCGATAAATAAACCGCCGAAAAACTTGATACAACGCCGGGGCCTGGCGGTGTTTGGGTCGCACCGCAATTACCGGTTCCGGCCACATTGGCTTTCAATTTCAGAAAATTTTTGGGACTGTTTTCGAAAAGCCTAAACGCCAGAATTAACAAGCGTTATCACACTACTTGTCTTTCAAATGGCGTTAAAAAAGATACATCGTCCTATTAAAGAATCTAAGTTGCTACTATGTCTCGGTTAACAGGATTAAACACAGAAGAAATGTTGTGTGTCAACCTCATTTCGGGTTGGGTTGGGGTTGTTTGGGGGAAGAGACCAAACAGCGAGGTCATCGGTCTCATCGGATTAGGATAGGAAGTCGGCCGTGCTCTTTCAAAAGAACCATCTCGGCATTTGCCTAGAGCGATTTACGGAAATCACGGAAAACCTAAATCAGGATGGCCGGACGCGGGATTGAACCGTCGTCCTCCCGAATGCGAGTCCAGTGTGATAACCACTGCGCCACCTCGCTCGGTCCTCATTTCGGTATCTCGAAAGTATCACGCAGTAAGAGTTGTTATGTCTTACGCGACTCGCCATGTGTATAAAGTATTATCACTAATAATGTAAACTGAACTAGTGTATCTCAACTGAAAGTTCGTTTTCTACACAATGGATTGTATTTCGTATGAAAAATATAGAAAATACTGAATGTACAAGTCGAACACAGTCTTACCCTCATTGCAAAGATTTATTTTTAAGGAGCTGCGCTAGATACATCTACGTTGTTTGTTACATATGGCAGCTTAACTCGCGAAGGTTTTACAGACGTGTGTGTTTTTGCAAACGGTAGCTTAACTAGAAGTTCATTTGCTCTGACAGCATCTGAATAAAAATTTCACCGATGTACAGAGTTTGAAAAGGATGTGCCCTTCCACACTGAGTCACTCGTTCGCCAGATCTTGGGTGCAACCTTTACAGACAGATGGAACGGCAAAGGTCAACCATTATGGGCAGTATGCTCACCGGATATAATCCTTCTTGACTTTTGTGTGGGCTCACGTTAAGACTGTGTTCAGTTCACCAGTTTCTGATGTGCAGCCTCTTAATTCACGAATACGACACGGTGTGGAAGTGGCGACGGAGAAGAGTTTGGCAAGTACGGGGGTAGAAACCGCGTACCGCCTAAACGTCCAACATCCAACAAACGGAGCACATACGACATTTTATAGCAAAAAGTGTGGTTTGGGTTAAGCTGCTGCTTAATTATATTTAGCAGTTTTTGTAAACAGGGAAATACTGGATGCTCACCCTTTAAGTTAGTATTCTCGTTTAAGACCACACGATTTAATGACGCTGCTTTCCTGTATGAATCATGACATTTCCCTTTCCTTTACGAAAATGGTAATAAAGTGTTGATTCTAGAAGGGTTAGGACTCTCATTGCGCGAGGTATGGAAAGCGCCAGTTGCCCACTGTGCGTGCTGTGACGGCCGCTTTGCGTTCTGCCCACAGGCTACTCGCTGATCTACAACCCGTGGCTGTGCCTCATCTTCGAGGCGATGGAGAGCGTGACCAGCTCGCTGTCGTTCACGGCGGCCGTGACGTACGCCGCCAAGCTGTCCACCACCACCACAGACACCAGCATCCAGGGGCTGCTCGGCGGACTCTACTTCGGAGTCGGTAAGTGTCCAGCTCTCGCTCCTCAGCGCTGCGGTCACGCTGAGAATTTTCCAGGCAGGGTTCGACGGTCGCCAATGGGAACCGCCGTAATATTTATATGAATATGGTATCTGTTCTTTCGGACATATCCGAAAGAACAGATACCATCTTTATATGTAGGTAAGGCTAACCGGCCATTGACCTTCTTCTGTGCTGGATGCACACGCATTGCCCGAACTCTTACAGGACTCGGTAAGGTTGTCTGTCGCGAGTAATGAGTGTAATGGGCAGGGGCACTACGAATGTAGTGTGTGGACATTAAGTTGGGAGTGTTGCTCTCACGGGGAAGTGCAAGGGATAAATGCCTGCACTCGCACTATCCTCTGTGCCCTCGGTGGCTCAGATGGACAGAGCGTCTGCCATGTAAGCAAGAGATCCGGGTTAGAGTCCCAGTCGGAGCACTCATTTTCAACTGCCCCGTTGATGTTTATCAACGCCTGTCGACAGCTTATGGTCTTGATTCTTATCATCATTTCGCCGTAATATTTAGTCTTCTCTGCACATTACAAATTGTCTGAGATGCCCATATGACTTACTTGGAGTGAAAGGAAACAGAGTACTGTGTTTGATTGGATGGAGTTCATCTGAACCTTTATCTACATATAACTATTTATAGAAAGTGTATCTGCAGCCGAAATTACTCCGGAAAACGTGATGTGGACTCGTTTTCACAGTCTTAAGTTTCACGTGGGCGTTGCAGACGGAAGTATCCTCTCCAGGCACATGTCGCACAAGTCCTGTCCACCATCTTGAAACAAGTCGGTGAATTGGGGTCTGTCAGTTAACTGCGAGGCAACCGCATGACATTTGATCTTTGAATGCGAGGCGTTGGAGATTAAAAACAGACTATTCGGATCAACTGGACCTGAGGATATCGTCTAACAAAGCACTGGTAAAAGATCTTTCACTGTTCAAGGATATTGGTTGACTTTACTAGAGACACAGGGAACGATAACGCACATTAAACTCTGTGCAGCAGCAGGCTTGACCAAGTTGTTCTTGCTTTCCTGATAAAATCAAATCAAATCAAATCAACTGAGATGCGAATTGGGAAGCCCATTCTGGTGCGGAACTCAGAATGGGGCAGAAGGGGCGTTGGCGCCCATACTTCAGTCCTGGTATCCAATCCTGAGCGGCGCAGACTCTTGCGTCTGGAAGCAGTGCTGGAGCTGCCTCCACTTTACGGTGGCGAGTGTTTAATTTGGCAGGTGTGTCTACGCCAAACACCACGCTAGGCCCGAACCGATTTCTCAGGCCTCATGGAAATTGTGGAAGCGCGGGTTTCACTTTGTTTCATTCTGTTAATTCAACTTCTCTTTAACACGTGAGTGATTATTCGTTGCCTAGCAGATGCAATTTCATATCATGCAGGCTGAACTATCATTACTGAAGAACGATGTGAGCAAAGCAATTTTTTTTTTTTTTTTTTTTTTGTCACGTCGCGTAGTTTTTGGCCGAACTCATTCCAATTGAAATCTTTCGTTTTGGTTTGCTTGTTTTTCCTGCGGCCCAATTACTAATGTACCATGTCCATTTCTTGTGTTCTTTGAAGATCTTAATTTTCAGATGTTCTTTTGAGATTTAAATAACTTGTAGAATCTTTACTGCTATTATGCTAATTAGGAGAAATTTTAAATAATCTAATGTGTCCTGGACTTGCAGTTTAAGAAAGCAGAATCATGAAACAAGATTCTTTCCAGTCTTGCGACTTAATCTAATTGTGTCCATTTCGCAAGAGACTTGACACAGTCGTAGATCCGTTGACCAAACCCTTCCTGACTAATAAAGATTTAGGGTTTTTCAACACTTTTATTGCCATGGTGCAATGTGTGCTATTAAGTTTTTGCCAAAATCGCGGTGTAGTTCTTAAACAGGATCCAGTTTGAATAAAAAAGCGCTGTCGCACTATGCAGTTAGCTTCCGTAGCCCGAGTGACCAGCGCGTCTCACTCTCATATGTGAACGACCCAGGTTGAATTGCCGAAACTTAAAGGTATTTTTCCTTAGTGAGAGGACTATGACGGACTGCACTGAACCTCCTGGTGACAAATGAGAAACTACTTGAATGAGTAGTGACTCAAACGACTCAAAAGAAGCGAACGACCGGAAAAGCGGCGTGCTGGTCACATGGCTCCCCATATTGCATCTGCGTGACGCTGCGTGAAGAGGATGACACGGCAGTCGGTCGACGTCGCGTAGTCGTCTGGATATGATCGCAGCGCACACTCCTGCGCAGAGCGACCTCATTCCACAAGCAGTCGCCACGAACTTGTTGTCAAGCTATTCTGGAATCTGTTATCGACCTTTAGTCAATCAAAGGTCAGGAAAGCAACACTTAAACACTTGTAAAGGCATGCTTTGGACAGCCAGTAGGAGATGAGAAAACGATCATTCATATTATCACCCACGCACTCGGCTCGTGATCACAACGTTACAGGTGTTACTCAGCTGGATATATGCCACACTGCACCAAGTCACATTTTCCAAGAGGATCAGTTAGCTACAAATATTGCGAAAGGTAGCTGCAAAATGTTTCACCAATATACAAAGCGGAATAGTATATCACTTAGTAGTGAACATCCTATATAACTAAGTTATTCCAAACAAATGGCAAAACATGAATTGAAAGTATCAAGATAAGGTTTCAACAATAGCAGTGCCGATAGCTCGGACTCTGAATTACGGAATTGAGACTATTTTCTTCACCTTTTACAAAACAATCACTGGGAAGTGGTAAGCGTTACGAAGTGTAACTCTGTTTGCAGAGATTGTGGTAGCCACAGACACCCCTTACGCCCAATCTCCTACTCACGGAACTGAAACTCGGTAATTTTTTTTTCAAACAGAAAACACTCTGCAAAACAAAAATGTGGTGATATTGTAACTGCAATAATCTTAGTGCCTTTGATCTTCTCTATACTCCTGCAGTTAACTGACTTGAATATGTCTGCCTCCAAAAATTAAGATTCAGCTGATAGATCAACAATTTTTTTACTGATGCAGAGCTCCTATACGCCATGGACAATACCTTTGTGAAATAACTAGAAACAGATTGCACGAAAAAAAATTTGAAAAGTTGCAGTTGATATATGAGGAATAATTTCAGCTCAGTAAGATTTTATTTCAGAAAGTAAAACAAGTATGAATTTTTGTAAATCTTCCTTGATATCTTCCTCCTGCTTAGGCAGGTTGAAGCTCCCACTTACCAACGAAATAACTGCCTAGATAT
The DNA here is from genome assembly GCF_023898315.1 of Schistocerca nitens. Classification (NCBI taxonomy): domain Eukaryota; kingdom Metazoa; phylum Arthropoda; class Insecta; order Orthoptera; family Acrididae; genus Schistocerca; species Schistocerca nitens. The sequence goes on from NC_064614.1 coordinate 390,659,233, forward strand.
TTATATTTATTATTGTTGTTCAGATCCAACCGACACAAAATTAGTTTTTATTTCTTGTCACTCAAACAGATTTTTCTACTCTCTTGGGGTTGCTAGTGGATACACTACTCTGACATTAATGTTAATAGTTAGAGCTTCTGCACTATTCGTCTTTCTCCATGTACACTTTTAAAAAAATGCTTTTGGTTAAGTTTTCGTCATATAGGAAGTTCTGCAAAACATGTTGCCAAGATTAGGTTTCCTGAAGCAAGTTTCACTTGCTTTTAGTTCTGTAATGTGCCTATTGTAGAACAAAATACTGATACAGGTAACAAAATGAAGAAGAGAACGGTGTAGTACAGCTACAATGTCATTATTGATGACGGAATAAAGGTGTTCCAATTGATGATGAATCATTTGAATCTTATAACAAGTTGTTGCAGGTGTACTGCTTCGTTCCAACGAAATACCAGTTTCTATGTAAGAGACAGTGCATTGTGGAACTACAAGAGTTGGAGCTTCATAGGAAATGGAGATACCTCAACCTTGTGGCTCCTATTAACACATTAGGAAACAAACGAACGCCAAAACAAGGCTCCGTTATAGTATGTGTGCGAATAATTTCGATAAGAGTACAGAGTTAGCACAACTGATTATACTATCACTGACTTTGCATTAAAAGGATTTCGTGTAATTGTGGTGAGTCGTGAAAATAGCTGTGCAAGCCACCAGTGCGAAAGTTTACAGCTCTATCAGTTTTATTCCTGATAACATACCCATTCCGCATTTTTCAGTGAATTTAGGCATTTGCACAATACCAGCTATTCACTCACATACGTCCTTCTCATACGTTTCTCACAGAAACTGCAAAAGTTGAAGAAATTTCTTGATAGAAGTGGCGTGTTTGAGAGATAGGGGGCGACAAATGACGGGGCCGCCATTTTGGTTCACATACCTTTAAGCTCCAAATTATATTAATTTTCTATCTTTCGAAGCATAGAAACGCAGCTTCTCTTCTTCAGCGTCAAAATGGTGCGTGTTTGCTTTTCATGCCAGCGGGCGGGCAGCTTCTCCGGAACGTGCCTCTGTTGTCGACTTCCCGCTTCTGCAGCCCGTAATAGGGCACTTGTAGCCAACTACCCATTCGTCAACCTAACTGTAGTTAGTACATCCTCCGTCACGTACTGCAGACCCGTAGCCAAGGTCACTGTCATAAATTAAGACTACACACTCGTGCCTCTCAGAAGAATCTTTCACAAGAGTCGTAAAGTCTCTGTGCTGATGCTAAAATTAGCAATTCAGTAAGCAAGCAATAAGTTTGCAATACGACACGAAATGTAACGTAAATAGTGTATTGTTCCGGCAAGCACTTAAAAATGCATATTTCTAGAGCTGAAAGATATTAGTTATGTATATATAAAATTTTTGCTTAATTTTTTCCTATACCTATTACTAAATAAAAAAATAATTTTTGCTTAGCGAATTTCAACAGTATCGATGCTTAAATCCAAAACGTACGTCAAACATCAAAATACCACACTTACTCGAGAATAAGATTGGTTCAAAATGAGTTTCGTTCTAAAAATCTGTTTTTCAACCGTTATCCAAAATTTTCTGGTCATTGAACTATAAAATTACGGCAGTTACAGCAATTTAAGAAACTTTATATACGAAAAAGATACACTTACTTCCATGAAAATTCCATAGAAAAGTACATGAAATAACTATTGACAATATGTCTAGTCGGAGTTTTAATTATGATAAAAATAATGAAAAATTATTTCTTGTGAGTAGTTTGTGGCTTGTACTCGCCAATGGAATGAATGCCAGTCTCGGTTTTCCTGTTCAAATCTCGATCGTAAAGTCAATCATCAGAACGTAGCATACGAAGCATCTGTCAACTTCAGCTCTTCGGGTGAGCAGTTTCGTTAGTGTCACACTTATTAACTTGGGCAATATACAGTTAATTCCTCTCACTCAGTTCGCGGAAGACAGAAATGACAGATTACCAATTTTGTAGTTCATAAAAAGAAGTCTCTCAAGATATTGAACATTATAAATAGTTCTGAATCAACTCATTAAATTTGCCTCTAATATTATCGCCCACAATTAGATATTATTTTAGCAGTAATGTTTGTACGATCAGACTCTCAACGAAGTTGTACAAGAAAATATCGTGAAGGGAAAAAAAGGCAATGAAGAATTTGATGTTTTTGGGGTCTTAATACCGGAGACTGTTTAGCAGCTTTCCATGCTAAAATATTCTGCACAAGCTCCTTTGTCTCCACGACCCTACTGAAAACTACTTCTGTATTTGAACTTTAGCATACTGTGGTTAAGCCTTGCTCTCCCCTGAAATTACTATCAACCAAATTCCCTCCATAGCTTTGATACCTCAGGATGAGTCCTGTCAGCCTATCTGTTCTTTTCGTAAAGGTGTGCTACAAATTTCTTATCGCCCCAATTCGATCGAGTATTTCTTAGTTCTATTGTATTGTATTGTATTGTATTGTATTGTATGTTAACCGGGGACCTATAAACGACGGAGAGGTTCCGTCCCCGCCGCAGCCGCAGTGATCCACAACCCCACGAAGACTACCGCAGTCCACTTCACCCCTCCGCCGCCCCACACCGAACCTAGGGTTATTGCGCGGTTCGGCCCCCGATGGACCCCCCAGGGAACGTCTCACACCAAACGAGTGTAACCCCTCTGTTTGCGTGGTAGAGTAATGGTAGTGTACGCGTACGTGGAGAACTTTTTTGCACAGCAATCGCCGACATAGTGTAACTGAGGCGGAATAAGGGGAACCAGCCCGAATTCGCCGAGGCAGATGGAAAACCGCCTAAAAACCATCCACAGACTGGCCGGTTCACCGGACCTCGGCACAAATCCGCCGGGTGAATTCGTGCCGGGGACCAGGCGCTCCTTCCCCCCCGGCAAGCAATGCGCTAGACCGCACGGTCAACCGGGCGGGCCTCGTGTCTTAGTTACTCCAGTTACGCATCTAATCAACATCATTATTCTGTAGCACCGTATTTAGAAATATTACATAAATTTACTTTCATCGATTTTCATAATTATGTGGTCACACTTCTGTTTTGAACACACATGATGCTCAGAATTTACCGAAATGACCTGAAATTGTACAGAGTGGCCAGAAACAGTCTGAAAAGCTCGTAAGGGTGTTGCAGGTTTGGTTGTGCTGATAAATTAGTGCTAAGAAAAAAATTAGATACTTTGCACCGTTTCAATCAGGCCGTTCTTGCCTGCACAAACTCAAGCGGCCCGTTCGGTTTCCTAAATCCGATCAAGAGGGCGGTACAAAAACTGGATAATGGGGGGGGGGGGGGGTTAGTAAGGATGGAACCTGAGTCAGAGGCTGAGTAGTCTCGTACTGTATCATCTACGCTTTGAGAACAAATGGCACTATTTGTATCTGGCAGCGTGCTTGAATTTGCGCGCGCAACGGCATGCCTGGCTAAATTCATGGTAATTACTACGGAAACGGTGCAACGTATCGAATTTTATTCTTAACAATCATTTGCCGGCGCAACCTACCCTGGAACGCCTTTGCAAGCTTTTGAGACTATTTCTGACCACCCAGCATATTTTTGAGCCCGCAAAATGACACATATGAGTTGATTTTTTTGTGACTCTCGGTTTGTTTCCGCAGGCAAAGGAGCTGGCAGCCTGGTGGGCGGCTACCTGATGAAGGGGATCGGGGCGCGACCCACTTACCAGGTGTTCGCCGCGATGTGCGCCGTCGTGGGCACCTTCTACTTCTTCTTCAACAAGTTCTACCTGCGCCGCCGGCCGCAGGTCGAGGGTAACGACATCATCAAGGACAAGATAAAGTTTATGGACGGTGGAGAAAAGGGATTTGGGAAATCCAAAAAGAACAAGAACAAGGAAGCGGGCGCTTTCGCCATCGAGACTTCCCCAATCAACAAGGACACGTCCAAAAGTTACTCCGCCAATGAGGTGGTGAACGCGAGCATAGCTGCTGCCAACTTCGACACGACGGCGCCTGCTGCCGCCGGCTGGAACGTCAACCACGCTTACGAAGATACGGAGGGGCAGAGCGCCACCGAGCAGTGTAGTGACGTGAAGGAGAAGCCCAATGAAGTTGACGAGAACAGAAGTGAAGATCGAGGTGACGAGCAGCCGCCGGAAGAGTCTGAAAGTCCGAAGAAGGTTAAGGATGAAGAGAGCAGCGGGGCACCCGCTAGCACCGAAGAGGGCGACACCACCCAGGAAGACACGAAGACTGCCTCGGCAGCACCAGAAGTTACGCCCCCGAGCGCGGAAGGCGACGCGAAATAGTGTTCAAGGACGCGACCCAACTGGAGCCAGAATAGCCGCCACCGTTGCCCTTAGCTGTCTGTGTCGGTGCGAGCAGGGGAATGACACTTCGAGAGACCGCGCTCGTTCGAGGACGACTTGTACGGAGAACTGGACATCACTGTTTTTAAGGAATGTGACTGCTAGGCCATGTGGCGTGCATTCTGACCAGTAAACTCTGACACAGCAACGTTTCGTTGTTCAGTATTCCTGTGACATATTGTAACATAACTTGTTGTATATAAACTTTGTTAGGTAAAAATATGTGTGACAATAAAGTTATTTTAAATGACACTAAAATGGACACTACGAAATGGACAAAATGACATCAATAAATGATCTCTGTAGACTAAGATAGCGATTCTTGCCGTTAAAACAGAGCTCAAAATTGTTCATTCCTGTTTGTATTAATTCTTCCACTTCATTCCTCTAAAGAGGATGGATGTAGAACATTAACAGAAAGGGAACTATATACATTAGTTCCCTTTCTCAACTTGTTAGTGCGTGTCTAAGACCTGTAAAAAAAATATAAAATACAAATTCAGTTAAAGATTTGAACTGTGTCTCCTATTCTTTTCTCACTTTTATCCTCAAAAGCACATTATCAATCAAACTAACTGTGCAGTAGAATGCCACATGTCACTGCTCTGTCCACTACGCATAAAGCAGTGAGGAAGACTTCATCCCGTCTAAGTGACTAGGCGGTGACATTCTGCGCCCGAGTAGTTGCTGACTCACTTCAAGCCAATAGAACAAGAATGACCAGCAGTTCCATATTTTCTTGCTGTGGCAATAGTGTCAGGTATGAAACAGAACTGAGGTTGAGCCAGGTTACGTTGCACTTCACACACAAAAGACGTAAGGATTTGTCTGGTGATCGTGTTTAAATGTCACAGACCTCTAATATATCTAGGATCATGCAATAAATCAGTAACACTGTGAAACTCGACAGATGGGTACTTTATTTCCTTAAAGAATTGCAGTTAAAGCACTTTAAAATCATCAGTTATTTCAGGGAGCTTGCTTTAAAGCCCTTGCCGTCAGGTCGCACAGGTGTGTGAACGATGTTAGACCCAGGAACTCATCGAATTCTTAAAACACGTAACTGTATCCCATACAGATAAATCAGGTAACTATGAAAAAAACCACGAGCTCAATGAAAATACTACCTTTTTATTTTATTTTGATAGTAAAAGTAGCTGTAGTAAATTTGTTTGTGTTGTTCATTCTGCATAAATAACAACTGTCGGTTTCGTTAGGGGTGTCGTCTAAGCTAAAAGCTACGTTGTAGCTATGGCGCTTTTGGAAGTGGATTTAAAAGTACAAGATTATTTTCGTAAAATGAAGAACAAACCGCCTTCAGTCACAAGTTGCGTTTATTTACTGCACTTTGCATTTCGAGCCCTGGAGGCTGTCCCACAACTACTTTTCATTTGATAATAAAATCTATCAACAGAAAGAAGGCTTAGCTATGGGTAACTGCATGTCAAGTTTCCTAGCTGACATTTTCATCAACCACTTAGAGAATAAGTTCTTCAAAGGAGAAAATAAACTTGGTCAAAAAATTATGTATTACAAGAGATATGTACTTGACACACTACTCTTATTTGATGGCACTAAAGATGAACTTGAAAAACTCCTCACACCATTCAACTCACTCCACAATAAAATAAAGTTCACAATAGAACATGAAACAAATCTATCCATAAATATCTTACACCTCACAATTGTGAATGAACCACAAGAACATAACTTGTACATTTATCGAAAACCAACCTACACTGACATCACAATACATGAATCTTCATACCACCCGAACACACATAAGTATGCTGCATTTAGATCAATGTTGAACAGGGTACATACATTACTTTTAAAACCCAAAGCACTAACACAAGAAATAGATACTATTAAAACAATTGCAGTAAATAATGGTTACTCTGTAAAATCAATTGATAAACTATCTAGAAAAATTCAGACCAAAATCACTCACAAAAACACTGAAAAGAAAACTACCGACACAAAACAAATCTTCACAAGCATTCCATACTTAGGCACAATATCACAAAAAATAGCTAACTTATTCATAAAAACCAATATTAAAATATCTTTCTCCACAAACAGCAAACTTGGATACTACTTACCTCACACAGTGAACACAAACTAGCCAATAACACAACACAGTGGAATATATAAATTACAATGTAACAGTTTCCCTGCAATTTACACAGGAAAAACTGGAAGAACCTTCCACACACGGTATAAAGAACACACCGACGCCTTTCGACTAAACAATTTTGAAAAATCTACAATAGCTAACGACATGTATGTTAATAAACACAGACTTGACGACATCCACAACAGCCTAACTGTACTTCACACAGAACCCAACAGTAAAAAACTTAATCTACTAGAACAGTTAGATACAATGCTACACAAAGAAAAATATTCCGAAAACTTGTTGAATGAACAGAGTTTAACACCACAATTTTTTCTACACCTTTAAAAGTTTATTTTTTTCTGAGGAATCAAATCTATAATAGTACAGACAGCTGACAACCTACAACATGGTGCCAAATAATTATAGAATCAGTGAGTGTAAGTTCAACACACATTTCAGTAGTCGAACGGAAAACTAATTAAGAAAGGTGTGTGATTGTGTAAGTTGTGCAAGACCTGGAAACCATCTACGTAGTTATTTACATTGAGTTGTACCATTAGATCATCTGTAGTTAATGACCTACGTCACTGAGAAATATATTGACAAGTAGTCCGTATTTGTAAAGGATCTACTCTGATAGCATCAGAACCAGCAGAGGTCTACTGTGGTGCTGAAATAAGAGGAAATGCTAATAAAAGTTTCTGAGAAACGGTAAGGTCAGACGTTTACTGACATAAAAACTTTTAGGCTGAATGCGGGAAAAGTATTTTAGTTTTACAGTATGACATGTGAATGAAGATGGAGGCGAAAGGAATCTTGTTACAAGCCAATATCATATTAGCATCGGAATATCCAAATTAACAGGCTGATATAGAGGTGACAAAGATCCATTGGGAAATTTGCACGAGGACAGTCTGTACGATTTTGGTGTTTGGTGAATTTTGAGCGATCAAAATTCCGCCTACGACGTGTAGAATTTATAGACGACCAACATATGGACATGACCAAAATCAGTTTATTTTTATTAGTACTTAATTTAGACAAATAAGTGTGTAGTACGTCAACCACTGATCTCCATAGACTGAATGTCGCTATTTTCGAAAAACTGTAAAGAATGGTATAATAAAACGTGCTGACAAATTAAGCGATCTGCCTAGTGAAAATGTAAATGGAAAAGAGACCTTTGGTTTTCCTGGCCAGAACAGCGCATCGCATCCTTAAATTCAATAAATAACCAGTACAAAATTCCATTTCAATGTCTCCTGCACCAAGCGCAATAACTTGAATGCAGAATTAGCGAATATCGAGCAGGTTTCAAACCAAATAGATAGTACCCAAAACAAATTTCAGTTCTCAAGAACAAAAAAAAAAATTACAAGAAAGTTTAACTTAGTTTCAAAAAAGCTTATTAGTGAGTGGATCGTAAGTCACTTCCAAATTCTGAAAGACCACCAACTGAACTTCAGAACAGATGAAATTTTTCGTGAAACAATTAATGATACAAAATCTAAGATCAAAAGCAGTTTCGGAACGCTCTGAAATTAAAACCAGAATGAGAGGAGGAGACGGACTCGCATTACTTTTCGGTTGTGTATGAGATAGTAGTGCAAGAGTGGTGATAACTAAATTCGGAGCATCGCACTGACGGACGTATCAAATGAGGAAGAACCAGAATTAAGATGCACTTGTTACCTTTTGTAAACAACAAAATCGAGTGGTGGTTGCCAGTCAAATATCTGAGCAAAGTCATCCAAGGAAGTAGTCTGGTTACGAAACTCGATGTCACAAAACGGAAAAAACTTTGAAGTTTGCTAACGGTATCTACAATAAAAAATGCCCCTCAACGTAAACAAAACGGAGGCACAACAGTCATCAGACCGGCGTCTGTCTGACCTTGAAGTACTGTACACATACAGGGTGTTTCAAAAATGACCGGTATATTTGAAACGGCAATAAAAACTAAACGAGCAGCGATAGAAATACACCGTTTGTTGCAATATGCTTGGGACAACAGTACATTTGCAGGCGGACAAACTTTCGAAATTACAGTAGTTACAATTTTCAACAACAGATGGCGCTGCAAGTGATGTGAAAGATATAGAAAACAACGCGGTCTGTGGGTGCGCCATTCTGTACGTCGTCTTTCTGCTCTAAGCGTGTGCTGTTCACAACGTGCAAGTGTGCTGTGGACAACATGGTTTATTCCTTAGAACACAGGATTTTTCTGGTGTTGGAATTCCACCGCCTAGAACACAGTGTTGTTGCAACAAGACGAAGTTTTCAACGGAGGTTTAATGTAACCAAAGGACCGAAAAGCGATACAATAAAGGATCTGTTTGAAAAATTTCAACGGACTGGGAACGTGACGGATGAACGTGCTGGAAAGGTAGGGCGACCGCGTACGGCAACCACAGAGGGCAACGCGCAGCTAGTGCAGCAGGTGATCCAACAGCGGCCTCGGGTTTCCGTTCGCCGTGTTGCAGCTGCAGTCCAAATGACGCCAACGTCCACGTATCGTCTCATGCGCCAGAGTTTACACCTCTATCCATACAAAATTCAAACGCGGCAACCCCTCAGCGCCGCTACCATTGCTGCACGAGAGACATTCGCTAACGATATAGTGCACAGGATTGATGACGGCGATATGCATGTGGGCAGCATTTGGTTTACTGACGAAGCTTATTTTTACCTGGACGGCTTCGTCAATAAACAGAACTGGCGCATATGGGGAACCGAAAAGCCCCATGTTGCAGTCCCATCGTCCCTGCATCCTCAAAAAGTACTGGTCTGGGCCGCCATTTCTTCCAAAGGAATCATTGGCCCATTTTCCAGATCCGAAACGATTACTGCATCACGATATCTGGACATTCTTCGTGAATTTGTGGCGGTACAAACTGCCTTAGACGACACTGCGAACACCTCGTGGTTTATGCAAGATGGTGCTCGGCCACATCGCACGGCCGACGTCTTTCATTTCCTGAATGAATATTTCGATGATCGTGTGATTGCTTTGGGCTATCCGAAACATACAGGAGGCGGCGTGGATTGGCCTCCCTATTCGCCAGACATGAACCCCTGTGACTTCTTTCTGTGGGGACACTTGAAAGACCAGGTGTACCGCCAGAATCCAGAAACAATTGAACAGCTGAAGCAGTACATCTCATCTGCATGTGAAGCCATTCCGCCAGACACGTTGTCAAAGGTTTCGGGTAATTTCATTCAGAGACTACGCCATATTATTGCTACGCATGGTGGATATGTGGAAAATATCGTACTATAGAGTTTCCCAGACCGCAGCGCCATCTGTTGTTGAAAATTGTAACTACTGTAATTTCGAAAGTTTGTCTGCCTGAAAATGTACTGTTGTCCCAAGCATATTGCAACAAACGGAGTATTTCTATCGCTGCTCGTTTAGTTTTTATTGCCGTTTCAAATATACCGGTCATTTTTGAAACACCCTGTATTATAGGGAAAGACACACACATTTAAGAAATCGAAAAGAGAGAACGAAAAGTAATCAGCAGCATTTGAGGTCAAAATTGTACTGAATAAGGATCACAGAAAGAACAGACATATAAAAATATGCCAATATCTGTTAGGATAGAAAAAACGCAAGCTATAATTCTATGAGAATATGAAAAGAATGTAAATCAGATTAACTAACTAAAATTGAAGCCATACAATGGATTAGTAGAGCAAGACCTGAAGCAAGCACGAATAACAAAACACTGTGTAGGAGTCAGAAAACTGACGACTTGTCAGTTGGCCTGACATAAACTCGAAAAGACCGAGACAGTTTGATTGACAAGCAGAAAAAGCCATTTCTGGGAGAATGAAAGTGTGGGCGCAAAGGAATGTTAAAACAAAACTCAGAAAATGCCCCTTGTGATGCACTGATGACCGAGTAAGACCCAAATGAAAATAATAATAAATTACGAAAAGAGAGTGGCAGTACTTGCCGGTCAAACGCTGTATCACTGCTTAACTCTAGTCTGTTCTTCGAACGTGTTTAGTAGAGTAAGTCGATATTGGAGGAAACAGTCAACCGTGGCTGTGAATCATGTGATAGAGATTGTACAGTATACGAGACAGAGTTAAATTAAAACCTTACTATTTAAAAAAAATTTATTGAACAAAAGTGGAACAGAAGTTTGTCGTTTTTCGATATAGTCTCCGTCATTCAACACACTTCCTCCAGAGCTTAGAAAGTGCATGAATTCCTCTGAAAAAAAAGAAGAAAAACTTTTTGTCGTGTGCGCAGCCACTCCTGCACAGCCTGCTGCATCTCTTCATCGGAACGACGTTTTTCATTCCATTGCCTCTTTGAGTGATCCAAACGTTGGGTTACCACTCGGTGCGAGATCGGGTGGGTATGACAGTTGTGGCGGAGTATGAATCTTTCAGTTGTGGAGTGAGCTGCTGTGGCACCCACCTTGCAGACATGTTTCAAAACTTAAGCGCTTTCTGAATGATGTGATGTTCTGAGCCACGATTGATGTTCATGTTGGTGGCTATGCCATCCACCGTAACATGGCGATTTTCCATCACAACGGCTTCAACTGCTGCAGTAACTATCCTGAGGACCTGCAACTACCCGTGTGCATGGAAACACCGTAGGTGCTAGCCATTCCTAGGGCTGGTAAGGACAACAGGCTGTGCAGAACTACCTCCTCATAAGACTGCTGCCTGCAGTCTCCAAGATGTTAGAGAGGCTGTACACGAAGCGACTGCGAGGGATGAAGGCATGCTCTCTGACGAGCAGTTCGGCCTCTGAGCATCAACTGCTTCGCCTGGTGGTGCTGGCGACGGGAACACTGGAGTGACGCGAGTACCTCGGCTCGGTACTCGTTGACGTCTCCAGAACATTCGACAGCATGTTGCACGACGGCCTCGTGTTCAGATATCTGGTACATGGACTACCAGTGTCGCACGCCCGCCTGCTCCGATAGTACTTGACGGGGCGCACCTTCCATGTTTGCCTGGCGATGAAGAGTCCACAGCACGTCTCATCAGAGCGGGAGTACCACATGGGTGCACCTTTGGCCCCCTCCTGTACTACCTGAAACCTGGTAGTTAAGGAAGGCAGGATTGGGTTACGATTGTGGACGGCACCCGAATCAATCACTATTGGTTTGCTTTGGAAATTCACTCATTTATTTTGATAAATAAGTTTTAAAAACAAGCCAATGAGATCGCAATCACAATTTTAAGTCACGTAACCACAACCACAATCACGGCTGAAGGCCTTTATCGCGAAAAATGGCAATTACTTAAAATTTAACAAATACATAAAACACGGACAGCCAACAGTTTCTAAGACAAGCCACTGTGGTCGCAATCAGAATTTTAAGGCAAGTAACCACAATCACGGGTGAAGGCCTTTAACGCCAAAAAGGTAATTATAAACAAAAAATTAACAAATATACCGTCAAACGGCATATGGCATAGCAAAAAAGGCACTAAACAGGTGAGACAAATGATGGTAACTTAATAATACAATAATAAAATAAAACACAAGGACCAGTGACAGACGGTGCTCCAGGATTCGACCTCTGAGTAGGTCACACGAAAACACTTTCGCGAGCGAAGAGAAAGGCAGCCAAGAGTTGCATTCAGATCGCAAAGTGGTAACTCGGACTAGTGGCAGTCTAACGAGCGACTAATGATAATCTTGGTGAAGCTACGTGACATTCAAGAAACAAATGCAAGATTTAAAATTACGCCAAAACCGGAACCGGCGATCTGGGCTCTGCCCACAGAATACTGTGCTTAGAGCGCCCGAAACAAGAAGGAATGACCACCACTAAGTTAGAACAACGCCACCCAACCTACAGTCAAAAAGCTGTCAAACTTACACGCCTCACCCGACAGCGGCGGCAAGGCGAGGAAATGTACACTGCCGTACATACACTAACCCCCAGGGCAGGTGACTGGGGCGTTACCTGCCACAAGACAGAAAAAATACCACTGGTTGAACTTAACTATGTAAGAAACTGAAAATTGTAAACAGTAATTAGCTCAGGAAGGCTAATCAGATCCGCCTTCCCCAGGTACTCCACCCGCTGCTTTTCGCCTCGGTGACACTACGAGCAGCAACACGAACCCAAGTCACTGGAGAATCGCGAGATTTCAAAAATGGTTCAAATGGCTCTGAGCACTATGGGACTTAAAATCTATGGTCATTACTCATCTAACTAACCTAAGGACATCACACAACACCCAGTCATCACGAGACAGAGAAAATCCCCGACCCCGCCGGGGATCGAACCCGGGAACCCGGGCGTGGGAAGCGAGAGGAGGAGGAGGAGGAGGAGATTAGTGTTTAACGTCCCGTCGACAACGAGGTCATTAGAGACGGAGCGCAAGCTCGGGTGAGGGAAGGATGGGGAAGGAAATCGGCCGTGCCCTTTCAAAGGAACCATCCCGGCATTTGCCTGAAGCGATTTAGGGAAATCACGGAAAACCTAAATCAGGATGGCCGGAGACGGGATTGAACCGTCGTCCTCCCGAATGCGAGTCCAGTGTGCTAACCACTGCGCCACCTCGCTCGGTCGTGGGAAGCGAGAACGCTACCGCACGACCACGAGCTGCGGTCGAGATTTCAAAATGGTGGTTTCTCTACGCGAATTGCAATGCACTTAACTTAAACATGCAGGAACCGGTTTCGACGAATCGTGCACCCTCGTGACCACTGCCCTTCGGTCCGGCTGTCCCTACACGCCGCCAGCGACCCCGGCGTGTTTCAGCTCTGCGCGGACCTCGCTGCTCCTGCGTGCTCAACCGATCTCCAGACTCACACCACACGGAAGAAGAACGAGGTCACCCCAAACATAGGGCAGCAGAACTACACATCAATAAGCGCCGCTGCTGCCACCAGCGGACAGGCAACGCTTACGAAACCGAGTGGCGCCAGTGAACACGAGAAGAAGACAAACAACGCAATCATGTCAACTAAACGATACGGTATGGCACAAACCTAAACACGGCACCAACGCGAGCCGCAGCACGGCTCACTACCTCTTCACGGTAGACGTCCCAAAGACACCAAGGGTCCAACTGGCGCTCTACGCTTTTCACGCGAAAAATGTACGCGCGACTGATGAGACGCCGCCGGCAGCTGGCCTGCAATGAGGTAGGAGCACGGGCCACCAAATGGCGGCTCAAATTCAGTGTGGCCAAATATCAGGCCGTGATTTTCACCAGGAAGAAGATTCCGCTAGAGCTGCAGCCGCTAAGGTCATGGGAGGCCCCATACTCTGTTCCAACAACGGCATATGCCTCGGTGTCGCAATGGACATACGCCTTACGTGGAAACCACACATCAGGAGACGAGGGGTACAGCCCTAGAGAGAATGCGCATGCTTCCTCTCCTCCTCCCCCCCCCCTCAAGCAGTCCACTGCTTGAATTACGCCGCTATAGTGTGGGGAAAGGTCGCAGGCACGTCGATCAACACACCGCAGACGATTCAAAATAAAGCGCTGAGACTGCACCTGCCGCGGCGTGTAGGGCTGCACTGCACTGCACTGCACTGTCAGAATTCCGATGTTAAGAGATCGATTCCGGCAATCTGGACGAAATTTTACGCGTCTGTGCACAATTCAGGAAACAGTCTTTCAATTGCCCTGGAAAACCAGGTACACTGGCGAACGACCACGAGGTGGCCGGACCCGCTGCGTGAGGAGCTGTGAGCGGCCCACGTAACAAGAGGAAAGAAAAACTAGAAAGAAGCGCAACGAGAAGACATACCGCAAAAGGAAGTACAAGAAGTAACATCCCCAGGAAGTAGTAGGAAAAGCAGTAAAGCTGCTGTAAGCTGCAGCACACCGATATCAGAACCACCGAGAATAGCACGAGCGCGAACTGCTGCAGTAGACTCTGGTGCCACAACGTGGTATGCCTGACCTGGGAACTGAACGTCTGTCACTGAAGTCGTGCCATTTCCGAAATCTCTGCTCCACTCATGCACTTGCTGAAGTGATAGATATGCATCACCATACTGGACCTTCATTCGCTGATGGATTTCAATAGGTTTCGAACCTTCACTACTCATAAAACGTAAGATAGAACGCCGTTCTTCCTTGGTGCACGTCGCAAGTGTGGCAGCCATTTTGTACTGGTATTGTGGTTTCGCTTGCTGCGGTATGCTGCCGCCCGTACTATGTTGTACCGCCAACTTGCAGCTTGCAGAACAATGGCGCGAAATGTCGATTTTTAATTACCTTTTTAAGGTTAACATTTGAGCTCCCTCGTAGGTAAGAAGTGCAGGAAAGTCTGTCATCGACGATCAGACAACTCCGGAGAGAAGGAAGAAAATGCAAGATTTACGCCTATACGATACGACCAGCAGGCGAAAGAAAGGTACTTCAAAGTGGCAGCACTGGAGAAGCTGGTCATAAACAATAATTCAAGAACAGTCTTAATCGCATTTATTATTGTTATAATACCGCCAACCAGTTTCAACCCGACGTAGGGGTCATCTTCTGGGCGTTTACACCATTGGTCGACTGCTGGTGGCGTCACTCCTGTCTACATAACGGCAGGAAACTATCACCCCTACGTCGGGTTGAAACCGGTTGGCGGTATTATAACAATAATAAATGCGATTAGGACTGTTCTTGAATTATTGATTAATCATAGTAATCGCTGCTTCTCTCCACAACCATGTGGTCATAAACGATTAGGAATTTTTTCATGCTAATGAACACCATCATAAAGTGTAGAAACAAAGTACTTTTCTTCGTAACTGAATATAAATTGTTCTATACATTCTGCCCAAAGTTAATGCTGCATTGTTTCTGCTTCGTATATTTACTGTTTTATTTGCCTTGAAATGTGTGATGTAAAATGATCCCTGCCATATGGGCGAACGGCAGTATTTAGTTCCTAGCAGTTGACAAAAAAAAACCTATACATACTAACACAGTGACGGCATACATAAATTATATATTACTATGAGTATTAATTTTTTCTACTCAAGAGTTCCTTCGTATTATACACTGAAGACCCAAAGAAACCGGTACATCTGTCTAAGATCGTTTAAGCCCACGCGAGCACGCAGAGGTGCCTCAACACGACGTAGTATGGACTCGACTAATGTCTGAAGTAGTGCTGGAGGGAACTGACACCATGAATGGTGCATGGATTACCATACATTCGTAAGAGTACGAGGGGGTGGAGATCTCTTCTGAACAGCACGTTGCAAGGCATCCGAAATATGCTCAACGATATTCATGACTGGGGAGTCTGCTGGCCATCGGAAGTGTTTAAACTCAGAACAGTGTTCCTGGAGCCACTATGTACCAATTCTGGACGCATGAGGTGTCGCATTGTCCTGCTGAAATTGCCCAAGTCCGTCTGAATGCACAATTCGTATGAATGGATGCAGGTGATCAGACAGGGTGCTTACGTACGTGTCACTTGTTAGAGTCGTATCTAGATGTATCAGGAGTCCCATATCACTCAAACTGCACACGCCCCACACCATTACAGAGCCTCCACCAGCTTGGTCAGTCCCTTGCTCACACGAGGGTCCATGGATTCATGAGATCGTCTTCATACCCGTACACATTCACCCGCTTGAGACGATTTTAAATGAGACTCATCCGTATGCTTCGTTGCTGATGCTATCTTCACCAGGTCACTCTCTATGGAATATTCAGAGTCTCTGTCAATGCTGTTTCCCGGACTACCCATTATATCCACGGCATCCTCCTTTGTGAAATCCTTGCATAAAGAACCTACATCCTCTGTTACCTGACCCAGATCTGCATTAGGCTTGAAAAAGTTTGTGACCTGGTACTCTGGACCTAGATTTTCCTGCAGTAGTTGGCCAACATCTCTACCATGGGAGCTACCTAACAACAGAACTTTCTTTCTCTTTACAGATTTCCCTACCTTTTTCAAGTCCTTGAAAGCTTGTTGTGCCCTACCTACAGCTTCAGCTACATGAGGCTCATCCGATTCTGACTGAGGTAACAGGTCAAATCTATTTTCAAGATTTGCGACAAAGCTGTCTGATGCTCTCCTTTGCCTGTCCCCCCTATTACCTGCTGCCACTTCCCACCTCTGTTCACCCCTCACCCTCTTTAACCTGTCCAGATCCTCCCTTGAATTGTCTAAGTCAGCTTGAAGAGCTGCAATTTTCCCTTCCTCTTCCAGTATTTTCCTATCTCTAATGCAGATCCTACTATACCACTGGTGAGCCTCATTTATGTCCCCATTTCCCACGCCACTACATTCGCCCCAATGAAAGAAACTACAGTACCCATCACACCACACTCCGGAACTAACGATCCACCGAGCGAGGTAGCGCAGTGGTTAGACTCTGGACTCGCATTCGGGAGGACGACGGTTCAATCCCGCGTCCGGCCATCCTGATTTAGGTTTTCCGTGATTTCCCTAAATCGCTCCAGGCAAATGCCGGGATGGTTCCTTTGAAAGGGCACGGCCGACTTCCTTCCCCGTCCTTCCCTAATCCAATGAGACCGATGACCTCGCTGTCTGGTCTCCTTCCCCGAAAAACAACCCCCCAACAACAACAACTAACGATCCTACGGCATGTCACACACTTCTCACTCATGGTAAAAAGAGAAATCGTATAAACTGATTTAAGTACTGACTAAAACGTAAACAAAGGACCATAGAAACTATTCAGACAGATATAAATAAATTGAAAGAGCACCGAATAAAAAAAAAACTGGTGATTACATATAAGTTTGAGTCACTGTTTACTTACGACATGCGCGTGTAAAATTAAGCCTAAAATCCATGCTACAGGTGAGAGAAGGGAAATAAACTTCTTACCCCGTTTAATCTTCTTTAACACTTCACTAACACTTCCACTAATGTAACAACACTTAGATTATATTTATAAAACTGTAAACGTTTAAAAACAGATTAATAACAACGCTTTTTATAATTATTTATTGCAGCAAATACTCGAAGGGTCCGCGTCGGCGCAGCGTTGCCAAAAATATCCCAGGCACTGAAGCGCAGGAAGCTGCTTCTATTTCACCACGAACACAGCAAAAGAAAGAGTAGTACCTCACAGAAATCTGCTGTGACGTAGACAATTTTTGTGTTTACACAGCCGTCTAACTGGTGCAGCCGGCCACGATGGCCGAGCGGTTATAGGCGCTTCAGTCCGGAACCGCGCTGCTGCTACTGTCGCAGGTTCGAATCCTACTTCGGGCATGGATGTGTGTGATGTCGTTAGGTTAGTTAGGTTTAAGTAGTTCTACGTTCTAGGGGACTGATGACCTCAGACGTTAGGTCCCATAGTGCTTAGAACCATTTGAGCCACAACTAGTGCACTGCAGTGAGACGGGCTAAACAACGTCATGCTCAGTACAATAAGCTACTGGTAAGGAAGATGAGCCTGCCATACGATCTAAACGGCGGATACTTTTCACAAGGATAACTGTTGCACCATGAGAACATACGTCCTGCTACAGCTGCACGTACTAGGGATACCGTATATGCGAAATTTAACGCGTTTAACATCCACCATTTATCCGCGACTTAGTACCTTGACACTTTTGTCCCGACATTTTTAGGCACATTTGCATGCTGAGCTTTTCTTAGCAGAAAACGCAATTATAAGTAATGGAATAAGTAATTTGAGCCATAGATATGGTCCATGGCTGTATAAATATTGTATGCGGCCGCTGGAAACAATTGAAGATTTTTGATCGTTATATTATTAGCGAAAGAGGAAGAGTCACCTTTTGTTTTCCAGATCGGACGGATGTTGCACAGCGCCATTAATACTACATTATTTTATTTAGATATTCACGAGTTGCAACCAAACGGCACTCGTAATCACATAATGTTAGTGTCGCCCGTGTGGGGTTGTTAGTACCCCATCGGGCGCCTCCCCAGGTGGCGGATAGGGGAATGCCTCCTAGATATAGGTGGTACTGGGGAAATCAAATACCCGGGGCGGACCATAAACTAACGAAATGTAGCGTCTGAACTCCTAGAGGAGCGGCTACAAACAGCGTCTGTTCTCCATGTTAGGAGCGGCTGAACACACACTCTGGAACTTACAATCCCAGTTTTAACCTCGGAATGGCCCAAAAAGCCATCTCCCCCCTGAATTTCAAACAACTATGCATGATGTCAATTTCTCTAGATAGAACTACTCCAGGAGGTAACCAATCCTCCGCCGCTAACAGCATCGCAATCAGGCCTAAGGATTCTGGAGAGCCTGAAGCACCATGTCGTTCAAGAAATTCAAAATCCTCTAAACTGAAGAAAAACAACGTACATTTCTTTGGAACCCTAAATATTAACTCGCTCTTGAAGCCGGGAAAACTGAAGCAGCTCACCAAAGTCTTGAAGGTATATAAAATCCAAATATGTGCGCTGCAGGAAACCAGATTTACAGATGAAGATTTAATGGATTATGAAGGATACAGGATATTTAAAGGAAAGAAAGGCTGGAACCCATGTGGAAGAGGCCTTCCCCACCTTGGAACAGGCTTCATCGTGAAATCTAACCGGGTAAACTCAATAACCGACTTCCAGTCACCTAATGAACACTTGTCTTTTCTCACATTCCGCGCCCTAAATAAAACCTGTACACTCATTAATTGCCACGCACCCATCAACAATGACAATAAGAAAAACCCTCAGAAAGTAGATACATATTGGGAATCTCTAGACCACGAACTTTCTAAAATCCCAACATCAAATGTGAAAATACTGTTTGGGGACTTCAATGCACAAATAGGCCAAGAAAAAAAATACAAAAAAACAGTAGGAAACTACCCGGCTCACAAAAGGACAAAAAGAAATGGAGAAAGATTAATAGAACTATGCAAGGGTCATAACTTAAAATTAATGTCTACAAATTTCAAAAAACCTCCTAAGAAACAGAAAACATGGAAATCACCAAACACAAGTATTGGAGAGTTCCAGATAGATCACATAGCCATCACACACTATAATCAAAAAGAAATAATGAATGTGAGAGTTCGGAAAGGGGCAAACATTGTAACTGACCACTACTTATCGACAATCAAATTAAATGTCAAACCACAAAGAAAGAAACAAATACAAAACAGGAAAACTCAAAAGATAGACGCAAACATCTTGAAAGAGAAAAGAGAAGAATTCTGTCAAAACATAGTTATATGTTCGGATAAATGGGAAGATATAAAAGAAGGAATGATAAGATCTGCTCAAGAAGTCGCAAAAATGAAAAAGAGAAAGAAACACGAATGGTGGAATGAGATATGTGAGGAAGCAATAGAACAAAGGATGAAGGCATGGAAGAAATGGAACTCAACCAAAAGTGATAAGGACTACCTGGAGTTCAAACAGCAAAGATCTTCTACAGCAAAACTCATTAGATCAGTAAAAAGACTATTTGAAAAGAACCAACTTATACAAATGGATAAAGATTTTAAGAGAAACAATAAAAGATCCTTTTACAGCACATTCAGACAGAAACTACAAAAATATGTAGCACCAAATCTGTGTTTTAAAGATACCAGTGGAAAACTGGCAATGAATAATGAAGAAAATTGTGAAGTATTAGCAAAATATTTTGAACAACTCCTCAACTGTCAGGAACCTATTGAAAAATTGCCAGCCAACACCCCAAACACAGTAAACAATAATTCTGAACCCCCATGCCTCATAGAAATCAGAGAAATCATTAAAAACCTTAAGAACAATAAAGCACCAGGGGAAGACATGATAATTGCAGAAATGCGGAAAAGTGTGGATAATACAACTCAAGAAAACTACTGGGAATAATCAATGAGCTTTGGAGAACGGAACGTATACCGGAAGAATGGAAAACTGCATTAATCCACCCCATCTTCAAGAAAGGGGATAAAACCGATGCAAATAACTACAGAAGGATATCTTTACTTCCGGTAACGTATAAAATTCTATCTAAGGCCCTACAAAACAGATTGGAGACAGGCTTTAGGAAGGGAAGATCTTGTGTGGAGCAAATTTTAAACTTGAAGTTAATTATTAAATATAGACGATTAAGAGGAAAAGACATCTTTATCACGTTTGTTGACTTCAAGAAGGCGTACGACTCCGTTGACAGAACAACCTTGGTTAACATCCTTAGGGAGTTTGGAGCAGACAAGAAAACAGTCGCAATCGTCAAAGAAACACTTACGGATGCAAAAGTAAAGTTCCGTGGTGAGGTATCCAGACCATTCAAAATCAGAATAGGATTAAGACAAGGAGATGGGTTGTCACCTACCCTATTCAACTGTGTGTTAGAAAAAGTTATTAGAGAGTGGAGGAAGAAAACGACTGAAGAAGGAATACAAAAAATCAGATTAGGAAGAATAAAGGATGGATTAGAAGTAGATTGCCTCGCTTTTGCTGATGACTTAGCGATTCTGGCAGGAAGTTTGGAAGAAGCAGTCAAACAGATCAATATTCTGAATGAAACAGCAGGAAAAGCAGGACTGAAAATCTCCTTTGAAAAGACAGAGTACCTAACCAATGCAAAAGAGGCACCGAACAATATGATTACAAAGTATGGCCAGATAAAGAAGGTTTCTAATTTCAAATATTTAGGGGAAATCATCCAGCCCAATGCTTCAGATAAAGAAGGAAATAAAACAAGAACAAGAAAAATGGAAATGGCATTCCAGCTAACAAAGAATGTGTACAGCAAGAAGTCAGTATCAATTAACGCAAAAATAAGGCACTACAACACTGTGATTAAGCCAGAGTGTCTGTATGCATCTGAATGTTTAGCAATGAACACTAACAAGGAAATGGAAGCTATAGCAAAAAAGGAGCGAAAAATCATTAGAAGAGTACTTGGGCCGAGGTTTGAGAATGGGACTTGGAAGCTTAGAAGTAATAGAGAAGTGTATGACAAAATTGAGAAAGTGGGAGATACTATAAGGAAGAGAAGAGTAAGCTTTTACGCCCATTTGAAAAGAATGAATGATGAAAGGCTGACAAAGAAAATACTCATGTTTTTTGACAAGAACCCCAGAACCCAAATTACCTGGTTCAAAGAAGTCAAAGCAGACTTGGAGGAGATGGGTATAGGAGAAGATCATATAACCAACAGAGACTTAATGAGAGACAAAATTCAACATTTTGAAGGATTTGAAGTGAAGAAGAGAAGAACTGGAGGAACAGTGTGGACAGAAGACCGAAGGGAGCAGCACAGAGAGAGGATGAAGACATATTGGCAGAAGAGAAAAGAGGAGGAGCGCAATAGGAGAAATGTACATTGAAAAATAGCTGTTTAACGCGGTCCCTAGACGGCCAAAATCGTAAAAAAAAAATGTTAGTGTCGGGGAATGAAGACTCCTACGCCATCTGTTGATGTTCTGTTAAGTCTGTACATTGTGCTGCCCTCTGCAGCGGATATATTTCAACGGTAACTAGTGGTGGGCCAAACGGTTATTCTGGAGGAACCGTTAACACAGTTCCAGTTATTCTTTGATAACCGTTATCTTTAACGGTTATTAATAACTGCCAAGTTATTTTTCGCTAGCGAATACCGAATACTCCGACAGTTAAATAACGACATAGTTGGAATCCATCAGTTATCAGTATAACTGCGAGTAGTGTGAAATAGCAGGAATGTCGTATGAATCGTGTCATAGCCTTAGCTTATTAACTCCGGGTACATTTTAGTTGATGTTAGAACGATTATTAGTGTTTCATATTATATGTTTGTAGGTTATCGGTCGCTATTAGAAATATTATCTTCGCAGCTGCGACAGAAAGTACGGGGAACTTCGCCAAAGCACTGTTTAAGTAAAATGTTAACAACGTGCGTTTTTAAGTATGAAGTAATATGTAAACTGAGTACTGTAGGTTAAATTCGAAGCTTAATTTCTTGTGCTGCTCAGATAATAGAATAAAATGTACAGCCTTGTAATAAAAAAAAAAAATATACGTAATGTGACAGATTCGTTTACTCTTGTGCTGTAAAAGCTAGACCTATTGGGGAAAGTGTGAGTACGCTAATCCAAGTTTTATGTCAAATTTGGAAACTGCTCGATTTCTCCAGCTACAGCATGTTTATAACATATGAAGACATGCAGATCGAAAAGGTTGACAGTGTTATATTTCTGGGACTACAACTCGATAATAAATTCAGTTGGGAAGGGCATACCACATTTTTTCATTCTATTATTTCATAAGGGAGCATATTCTGTGGTAACTTATCAAACGTAGCAAAAGTTTTTCGCATGTAAAAGCGTGTAGTAAAAATTGTTTGTGGTATCAATTCAAGAACATCATGTAGGAACCTGTTCAAGGAACTTTGTATTCTAACCACTGTTTCCTAGTATATTTATTCCTTAATGAAATTTGTTACAAGTATTTCCAACCAATAGCTTAATACATAATATCAGTACTAGAAATGGGAACAGCAATCTACATAAAGACCTAAAATCGCTTACCTTGGTCCAAAAGGGGTCCAGTATTCAGGAACATGCATTTTCAATAAACTGCCAGCAAGTCAGCAACCATTAAAAACTTGGTTTCAGATAAAGCACGGTTTACACTGTGTTTGAAAGACTATTTGATACAGAAGTGTCTGATTCCACCCGTCATCAATATGCCGGAAATGGCTATTTTAAGTGTGTCTATGACGTCACTACATACACATGGCAACAAACACGAAGATACATACACTCCTGGAAATGGAAAAAAGAACACATTGACACCGGTGTGTCAGACCCACCATACTTGCTCCGGACACTGCGAGAGGGCTGTACAAGCAATGATCACACGCACGGCACAGCGGACACACCAGGAACCGCGGTGTTGGCCGTCGAATGGCGCTAGCTGCGCAGCATTTGTGCACCGCCGCCGTCAGTGTCAGCCAGTTTGCCGTGGCATACGGAGCTCCATCGCAGTCTTTAACACTGGTAGCATGCCGCGACAGCGTGGACGTGAACCGTATGTGCAGTTGACGGACTTTGAGCGAGGGCGTATAGTGGGCATGCGGGAGGCCGGGTGGACGTACCGCCGAATTGCTCAACACGTGGGGCGTGAGGTCTCCACAGTACATCGATGTTGTCGCCAGTGGTCGGCGGAAGGTGCACGTGCCCGTCGACCTGGGACCGGACCGCTGCGACGCACGGATGCACGCCAAGACCGTAGGATCCTACGCAGTGCCGTAGGGGACCGCACCGCCACTTCCCAGCAAATTAGGGACACTGTTGCTCCTGGGGTATCGGCGAGGACCATTCGCAACCGTCTCCATGAAGCTGGGCTACGGTCCCGCACACCGTTAGGCCGTCTTCCGCTCACGCCCCAACATCGTGCAGCCCGCCTCCAGTGGTGTCGCGACAGGCGTGAATGGAGGGACGAATGGAGACGTGTCGTCTTCAGCGATGAGAGTCGCTTCTGCCTTGGTGCCAATGATGGTCGTATGCGTGTATGGCGCCGTGCAGATGAGCGCCACAATCAGGACTGCATACGACCGAGGCACACAGGGCCAACACCCGGCATCATGGTGTGGGGAGCGATCTCCTACACTGGCCGTACACCACTGGTGATCGTCGAGGGGACACTGAATAGTGCACGGTACATCCAAACCGTCATCGAACCCATCGTTCTACCATTCCTAGACCGGCAAGGGAACTTGCTGTTCCAACAGGACAATGCACGTCCGCATGTATCCCGTGCCACCCAACGTGCTCTAGAAGGTGTAAGTCAACTACCCTGGCCAGCAAGATCTCCGGATCTGTCCCCCATTGAGCATGTTTGGGACTGGATGAAGCGTCGTCTCATGCGGTCTGCACGTCCAGCACGAACGCTGGTCCAACTGAGGCGCCAGGTGGAAATGGCATGGCAAGCCGTTCCACAGGACTACATCCAGCATCTCTACGATCGTCTCCATGGGAGAATAGCAGCCTGCATTGCTGCGAAAGGTGGATATACACTGTACTAGTGCCGACATTGTGCATGCTCTGTTGCCTGTGTCTATGTGCCTGTGGTTCTGTCAGTGTGATCATGTGATGTATCTGACCCCAGGAATGTGTCAATAAAGTTTCCCCTTCCTGGGACAATGAATTCACGGTGTTCTTATTTCAATTTCCAGGAGTGTATAAATAATACAATAACATTTCTCACCAAAAATACAATCAAACCAATGGGACAACTGCGGGAAGTTGGGGGTTTTAGGGTGAGGACAAGCTAGTAAAAAAAAACACACCATGATCCCAAAACACAAAATGAAGAACAAAAAGAAAAAAAATACAGCATTCTGCTACACCAAAAAAAAAATCTGCAGGAATCGGACACTTCCGAACAATATAGGTCAACTATAGGTGACCATACCAAAACACCAATACCCACAACTGAAAGTACGAAAATTGGAATCGGACATTTCCCTTGACCTACATAGGTCAACCTCAGATGACGATACTAAAACATCAACACACACAACTATGAAAATGGGAATCGGTCATTTCCGGTGACCTATATAGGTCCACCACAGCTACTGATGCCAAAAAACCAACACCTACAACTGCGAAAAATAAAATCACAATCCCAAAAGTCCACAAATCAATCATCCCTACATAAATTAAATCACATTCAATACTTCATAAATACACAAAACATCACAGCTAGAAAAAAAAATTAATTACCACCAGCAAATTCCGGCACTGCAACCTAGATCGACAGCCCCCCCCCCCCCCCCCCCCACACACACACACTAAAACCAACCCATAAACACCGTGCCGTAACGACATTCACACACCACAACACCTTTACGTCAAAGCAGACGGGTGGAATCAGACGCTTCCATTAACCCCTCCTTCTATTCTGTAGATGAATATCGCAACAGAGACTGATAGACCAACTTAGGTAAAAATTCTGCTATATTTCAGTTTTGACAGCACTTGGTTGCAACAGTCAAGATCGGGTATTCTGTGTACGATAAATTTATTAAAAGTACGTAACTGTGTTTTATTCTGTCAGTGTACCAATTCTGTAAATATTAGCAGTTACTGTGATATATTCAAATATTTTGACAATCTCCTGACAATTGATGAGGATAATAATTATTATATTCCACTGTATTATGTTATACTTTCTGACATGTTATTTGTCATTCGCGATGGCCAGTGGCTATTTCCGAAGAAGTACGTAAATATTTGTTCGCTCCAGTAACTATCGTCTCTGTAATATCACCGGGGTCTAAGACTGGAGTCACTGTATCAGGGACACAGACACACTGTTACTCCGTTACCAACTTCCAGGTTACTTGTAATGGTAGTGCAATAACTGCCAGAGAGTGAGAACTGTGAGCCATTAACGATAACTGCCACAGGAAAATACCGATCTCTGACAGTTATTTCCATAGTCGCTCGAATTCCTTATGGTACCTCTCTTTATACAACCCGTCCAAGCTAAATTGACATATGAGGCGGTGGCTTAAGGGAACGACCGTACTTATTAATGCCTGTACTGCAGCTCCTATCAGCCACCACTCGAACATTAACCTTATTTAATTGTTTGTGCTAAAAGTAACGAAGGCGCACGATATAGTACACAGTTCTTATCAACAGATGGCGCGCAGTCTCACAGTTATTCCCATGGCCTATTGAACGCCTTCCAAATGGTCTACCCTCTCCATAGTTCCTAGCCAGATCTCCGATGAGTTGACGGGAAAGCGTAGTACGATCTTCGGTCAACAGATGGCGCCAGGCACTGTTGACATTAGACAGTTATTGAAATAACTGCCTGTTTCAGAGGAACGGTTATCGCAGTAACCGCTACTTTTCAGTAACCGGTTATTTCTATCAGTTACGTTATTTTTTGCCACCTCTAACGGTAACTGTAAAATGGACGTGTGAGAATAAAGCTGCGTGTGAGCAGAAGTTTTACTGTGTCCTTGATTTCACTAGTGTGTAGCAACATTTTGGGGCCGAAACCCGGGAAAACATGAAGAGATAGAGTGCTACTACACATTAAAGAGGACTCGACGCTGGCGGAGAAGGTTTTGAGCGACTTCAATCTCAAAATCCGGTCACGTCACGCCACGTTCAGCTCACACAGATAAGTTGCGGCATTGCTCTGAAACTGTAGCAGAGGACACTGCGGGGCGATTGATTTGTATGTGATGTTACTTGGTGCATGTTTGTTGGTGGCAGAGCAATAGAGGGCAGTTGGCGTATTATTTGCAAGGCACAAAGGGGACTTGCTAAAGTATTGGTAGACTGCAGCGCCATCTGTTAGCAACAGCGACCACTACTAAAGGTCGCGGAAGTTGAAAACTGCACGGTCGCGCCATCTGTTGAGAACTACAAACACTAGTGGTGGGCAGGAAATCGCGTATCTGTTAGAAATCACAGTGACTGAGAAGTCACAGATATCACAGTAGCAACTTTACAGAATCTAACTGCGATTTCAGTCACAGTTAGCAGTCGCAATAAGTATTTCACATTCAAAGACGTGAGCCATCTATTGGTCGAATTTAGCACTGCTTTCTGCGATTTCAGTGACAAGTCGCAACTAAGAGTCGCAAGTAGCAACTAGAAAGCGCGGTTAACAGTGCCATCTGCGAGTCAAAGTTCGTACTACGCCCATCTCTGCGATACACTATTGAGTCCAACTGCGATTTCCGTGACAAATCGCAACTAAGAGTCGCAAGTAGCAACTAAAAAGCGCAGTTAGCACTCCCATCTGTTGAGCAAAGCTCATACTACGCTATTCGCTACCGAGTCAAACTGCGATTTCTGTGACAAATCGCAACTAAGAGTCGCAAGTAGCAACTAAAAAGCGCAGTTAACATACTTTTCCTAGTGTCATCTGTTGACCGACGTACGTACTTCGTTATGAGAGCCTTGTGCCTCACGAGATCGATGTGCTGTGTGTGCATATGAAGGGCTTATTTCAATAGTGGTACAAGTCCATTTTTGTTCATTTTGAGATACAGAGTCGTAAAGTTAAATGAGCGATGAAAAATCTGCACTTGAGATACCAGAAATATTCAAGCATATGGCTTCTTGCTAGAGATGAACCTTTATTTATGTTTGTTTGGATCACTAATTTCAGAAGCATTATAGACAGAAAAGTGGAGGTAATGGACTTGTACCACTATTGAAATAAGCCTTTCATATTATATGACGACATGCACATTCAGCATCAGTTATGGTTGGTCAAATACTGCTGTGACTCTGAATGTATTATATTAATAAGAAGCAACATTGCCCTTTTCTCCTGAAAATATCAAGTAACGTAACAAATGTGTTTGATTCTGCTTCCAATATGACAGTTTTGGTTAATACTCCACATGCCTACAGGACTTTG
Source organism: Schistocerca nitens (assembly GCF_023898315.1). Classification (NCBI taxonomy): domain Eukaryota; kingdom Metazoa; phylum Arthropoda; class Insecta; order Orthoptera; family Acrididae; genus Schistocerca; species Schistocerca nitens. Next base: position 390,686,992 of record NC_064614.1, read on the forward strand.
CAATGTTAACACAGCAGAACTCAGACATCTGTATAAGTGTAGAGAAATGAAAACAGTCATATGAATGCCTCACTTTTGTTCCGACACAGTTCAAGACTCGGGAGAAAAGTTTTACACCTGGTGTTCTACATGGCAACTTCACACACAAGAACTTTTTGCCGACACTACTACCACCTACATAAGTAAACTTTTCCTGTGTTACTTTCAAGTAATGCACTTAAGCTATTCCTGATTTAACTGGAAGATCTGTACTTCCCACTTTCATATCAACAGCCTCAAAATGCATATTGTAGACTTCGGGATATGTTACAGGTCAGTGTCACACCAAGATTGTGGAGAAAGGGGGGGGGGGGGGGGGGGGGAGGCGGCATGTCGCTCTCCAACAAGTGTTTACCAATAAGTAAGTGGCGGAAAATTATGGGTATAGGACAGCTTAAACATGTGGAAAATGAGATTTTTATTATTCACTCACTGTATTTGACATTTATTATTCCTTTAAAATCGCACAACTTCAATAAAACACAGTTTAATCATTCACACACTTATTTCACAATTATTTCACTTTTAAACTGCAAATCCTCTAAGAGCTGTCTTGAATCTTCACGAGTCTCTCCCAACAGCCTTGATGTGGATAGATACGTACAGCAACCAGTAATCAGAGTCAGAACTGTGTCTGCAAAAACACAAGGATTATTAAACAAATTTTGCTGTCACTAATTACTAGCAATATAATTGACAGAGTAGATTGCTAATATTTGCTATAATGAATATCACATTTGCAAGAACGATCTCACTGAAGTAATTAAGTCCATCGAAACGCTTAGAAACTAACCTCTCGTCTGACGAAAACGGTCTAAAGACGCAGTGGCAATTTCTTCAGATCTGTTGACAATGATATTTTGAGTTATCACTTTACTGAGTGACTGAAATGTAGTTCAGGTACCTGTGAACATAACAATATGTTAGAATTCATTTTCTAAATACGAACTATTACGGTACTGTACGGCTATTTACATATTAATTACACTTTTAATATTTTCACAGTTGTTTCTTTAATACAAAATTAAAGCCAACGGAAGAAAAAACGTAAAACATACTTGCCAATGACAGGTTTGTTGCGATGCAATTTTCTGTGTTGACAGATGTAACTTTTTCATACAGTGGTAAGTCGCAGAAATCGCAGGAGTCACAGAAATCGCAGAAGTAGCAGAAGTCACAGAAATCGCAGAAGTCGCAGAAATCGCAGAAGTAGCAGAAATCGCAGAAGTCACAGAAGTAGCAGAAATCGCAGAAGTCACAGAAGTAGCAGAAATCGCGGAAGTAGCAGAAATCGCAGAAATAGCAGTGGCGGAGGGATACACGACCTATGTTCCTTAACTGCGACTCTTAACTGCGACAAATCGCAGTTAAGAATAACAGATACTGAAAAGTAGCATTCACAGAAATCACTGATATCGGAAAATCGCAGTTTAGCCCATCACTAACAAACACCACTAGGGGGCTGCTAACGGTTCACACTCCTGGACAGCGCCATCCCTTAGCGATAGCATCCAACTGACCTTGAACGCACTCTCGCGACAGAAAGCAAAACCACCAACTCACCATGGCAGAAGCAGTAGCTACGAACTTGGGGAGGATGCGCCGGAAGCGGACGACCTTGTGATCGAAAGCGACGCGTTTCGTCAGCCAAATAAACGCCTTCGATGGTTCTACAGCTGCAGAAGAAGTAGAACACTTCCAGGAACGCCTACAAGAAACATTAGAAGAGTTGACCCGACTCAACGATACAATACAGGACTTGCTGGATGACTCTGAATACGAAGCCGACACGGAAGCTTGTGAGGAATATACTGATAAATGCAAACGCGCCCTCCGAAAGGCCTTCTAGGAGGAGCGCGCTCAGGAGACACAAACGTGACGTCAGCGGCTCAACAACACGCCTGTATGGACATAAAATTGCCTACTATCAAACTGCACGCATTCTCAGGGGATATAGAAACTTGGCCTCGATTTTGGGAGCAATTCACAGCTTCCATAGACGAGAATCCGATGGTGTCAACAATGAACAAGCATGTATTCCTCCGTGGTTACCTTGATGGGGAACCTAAGGACTTGGTCGATGGCATTGCTGTTACAGCTGATACATATGAGCAGACTAAGCAAATTTTGAAATCCAAATATGGGGATAGGAACAGAATTATCCAAAGTCACCTGGATTTCTTGGAGAATCTTAACACTTCGACTTCAGGCAGTCCAGAGGCTCTCAATTCCAGCTACATTGAGTGCCACAAGCGCATCCAAGCACTACGAGCACTAGGAGAAAATGTGGACTCTTATGGGAGAGTGCTTGCACCCAAACTTCTTCGAGCCTTTCCTGAAGAAATTTGCAAAAATTGGCTTGTTCATGCCCGAAGGCAAAAGATTGAAGAAGGGAACCTCACCCACCTTATGGAGTTCTTAAATGTGGAAGGAGCTATCAACACACGCAAAATTCGTGGAGAAACTGTACCACACGAAAATTACGTACCAACAGCATCTGCCTTCCATGTAAAGGTTAAAACGAAGAGGGACAAGAAGAAACAACAGAATTCAGAGCCCTTCTGTGTGTATTGCGGCGAAAGAGGGCACTGGGGCCAAGACTGCCAAAAGATTGCAAGCTTGCAGGCAAGAATCGACGCTCTCAAGACAATGAACCGTTGCTTTCTATGCCTGAGACGTGGCCACAACAGAAATCAGTGTTTCAAACTGGGAAAGGCGCCCTGTGCGAAATGTAAGGGGGAGCATCACATTTCTATCTGCAGTAGCCATATCACAACAGTAAATAAAATTGAAACTATGACTTCTAACTTCACATACCTGCAGACTGCTCGTGTGAGTAGCACAGGACCCACTGGTAAGAGCAAACAGACACGTGCCATCCTGGACACAGGGAGTCAATCGAGTTTCATTCACCATTCACTGGTCGAATCTCTCCAACTAAGTGTTATTGGAAGCACTACTCTCGAGATAACTACTTTCGAATCCAGTTACAGTTCATCACTCTCAAGGAAGAAGGTGCAGTTTAATAGGATGGGGTGCTCCACTAATTCCCGCATATCAGTAACAGCCTTTGAAACCACAAATAATTTTTCACAGCAACCAACAGTGCCACAAGATGTAGGAGATATGGCCTTGAGGGGTGGTACACCGCTCGCAGATACTAAAGGAGACACTGAAGATCTACCTATTGAGATCCTGATTGGAGCTGATTATTACTGGAGAATCGTGACTTTGGAACAACCAATCAAGGTATCACCATCATTGGTTTTTCTCCCAACAATCTTTGGATATGTTCTCAGTGGAAACAGACCTAGCACCACCATCAACAGAGCAACTGTCAATTTTATTCAGGGCAGCTGCAGTGATATATCTGATGAGTCAGTGCGCCGATTTTGGGACCTGGAGACAATCGGGATAACAGGAAATCAAGAGCGAGCATTGAAACCCATGGACCACCCTATTTATCAGGAATTCCGAGAATCATACTGTGTGGAATATGGTCGCAGAGTTGTATCTCTGCCTCGAAAGAAGGATATGCCTCTCTCCTGCAACCGCACAACTGCTGAAGCGCGTCTTCGCGCCTTACGACAAGCTGTTAGGAGAGTTCTTCACTCTTGCCTACCATGCAAGATAATACACAGTCGCCGGTATGAAGAGATGGAGGCCCCACTACCACTGGACAGAGTTCAGCCTTCAAGACCATTTGCAGTAACAGGCATCGATTTTGCCGGACCATTATATGTCAAATCTGGACATCAAACAAAAATGTCCTACATGGTCCTATTCACATGTGCAACAACACGGGCCATTCATATTGAACTTGCAACTGACATGTCCACTGACAGATTTTTGATGGCCGTGCAACGCTTTGCAGGACGTAGGAGCCTACCAGTCACTGTCTACTCAGACAATGCTACAACATTCCATGCAGCCAGCTCAGAACTGGCAGAGCTTTTCAAAACCATGCGGCATACTGACGTAAAGCTCTACTGTGCCCACCATGGAATCACTTGGAAATTCATACCACCAAGTGCGGCTTGGTGAGGAGGCTGGTGGGAACGCATGATAGGCTCAGTCAAGCGCTGCCTGAGGAAAGTTCTTGGTCGCTCCCAGGTGGATGAAGAGAGCTTAAACACCACCTTGATCAGCATAGAAGCCGCAATAAACTCACGACCCATCACTCAAGGAGAGAGCGACACTGCATTGACGCCAGCCCACTTTCTAAATGGTGGGAAATTAGTAACAATTCCATGTGGGCCAGAGCCAGCAACTAGAAAGGACCTTGCCAAGGAGTTCTGACTCAGACAAAAGGTCAATGACGACATCTGGCGCAGGTGGAAGATAGAATACCTCCTGCTGCTAAGACAATATCATGAGGTGAAGGGATACCCTTCGCAGAGGAAACCGAGAATTGGAGAGGTTGTTCTGCTCCAAGAAGACAGCAAACCACGGCACTTGTGGAAGAGGGCTGTGGTAGAAGAAGTGCGGCATGGCAGAGACAGTAAAATACGGTGCATCATCCTCCGCCAGCCAGATGGTATGAAGATCTGTCGACCGGTCCAGCTGGTCATCCGCCTCCAGGGTGGGGAGGATGTCGGGGAATGAAGACTCCTACGCCATCTGTTGATGTTCTGTTAAGTCTGTACATTGTGCTGCCCTCTGAAGCGGATATATTTCAACGGTAACTGTAAAATGGACGTGTGAGAATAAAGGTGTGTGTGAGCAGAAGTTTTACTGTGACCTTGATTTCACTAGTGTGTAGCAACAGTTAGTGCACTTTTAATTGTGTTTTTATTGATTACTAACCAATGTACGTTTTATTTTGTGTCTTTAGTCATTGTAAGATATTTGGGTGACTGGGCATGGCAAAAGGTTCCGTACTTCTAAGCAAAAAGTCATCCAGCTCGATCCACCTTTGTCTCCTGATACTGTTTGATAACGAAGTCCGATTTTAGAGAAATCACAGAGAGAAGGAACACGGTTAAAAATACATGAATGAACCTTTAACGAAAATGCCATGCTCAAGCGCCGAGTGTTTGTATAATTTTTTTTTAAATTCATTAATATAATTGATTGTCTGGTCTCTATCCAGTTACGAATGACCCCAAAAATATATAATTAAAACATTTCAAGTAATATTTGCCTTTTAGGATATTTACAGATGGCGGCGATGCTTCTTCGCAGTCTACTACCTTTCAAATAACTATAAGCACCATTCCTTGTGTGTTGACGCTCGAAGAGCTCCCAGTTGGTGCACATCGACAGCGCAGAAAGATACGTATATAGCTTCTTTTCTGTGTTTACTTCGTAGATTCTTACTTAAATTGCGCGTGAGTTTCGTATAGGAGGTGTAATTTCTAGTTTTAGTTACTGTAATCGTGAATTCAGGCAGATTGTAGCGCAGTCGTTAGGTAAGAGATGGAACTGATCCCCCATGGTACACAAAACAGGTCCGAACGCTGTTGCAGAGGCAACGGAAAAAGCATGCGAAGTTCAGATCCCGAAGATTGGCTAAAATTTACAGACGCGCGAAATTTGGCACGGACTTCAATGCGAGATGCCTTTAATAGGTTCCACAACGAAACATTGTCTCGAAATTTGGTAGAAAATCCGAAGAAATTCTGGACGTATGTAAAGTACACAAGCGGCAAGACGCAGTCAATACCTTCGCTGCGCAGTGCCGATGGCACTGTTACCGAAGACTGTGCCGCTAAAGCGGAGTTATTGAACGCAGTTTTCCGAAATTCCTTCACCAGGGAAGACGAATGGAATATTCCAGAATTTGAAACACGAACAGCTGTTAGCATGAGTTTCTTAGAAGTCGATACCTTAGGGGTTGCGAAGCTACTCAAATCGCTTGATACGGGCAAGTCTTCAGGTCCAGATTGTATACCGATTAGGTTCCTTTCAGATTACGCTGATACAATAGCTCCCTATTTAGCAATCATATACAACCGCTCGCTCACCTATAGATCTGTACCTACAGATTGGAAAATTGCGCAGGTCGCACCAGTGTTTAAGAAGGGTAGTAGGAGTAATCCATCGAACTACAGACCTATATCATTGACGTCGGTTTGCAGTAGGGTTTTGGAGCATATACTGTATTCAAACATTATGAATCACCTCGAAGGGAACGATCTATTGATACGTAATCAGCATGGTTTCAGAAAACATCGTTCTTGTGCAACGAAGCTAGCTCTTTATTCGCACGAAGTAATGGCTGCTATCGACAGGGGATCTCAAGTTGATTCCGTATTTCTAGATTTCCGGAAAGCTTTTGACACCGTTCCTCACAAGCGACTTCCAATCAAGCTGCGGGCCTATGGGGTATCGTCTCAGTTGTGCGACTGGATTCGTTTTTTCCTATCAGGAAGGTCGCAGTTCGTAGTAATAGACGGCAAGTCATCGAGTAAAACTGAAGTGATATCAGGTGTTCCCCAGGGAAGCGTCCTGGGACCTCTGCTGTTCCTGATCTATATAAATGACCTGGGTGGCAATCTGAGCAGTGCTCTTAGGTTGTTCGCAGATGATGCTGTAATTTACCGTCTAGTAAGGTCATCCGAAAACCAGTATCAGTTGCAAAACGATTTAGAAAAGATTGCTGTATCGTGTGGCAGGTGGCACTTGACGCTAAATAACGAAAAGTGTGAGGTGATCCACATGAGTTCCAAAAGAAATCCGTTGGAATTCGATTACTCGATAAATAGTACAATTCTTAAGGCTGTCAATTCAACTAAGTACCTGGGTGTTAAAATTACGAACAACTTCAGTTGGAAAGACCACATAGATAATACTGTGGGGAAGGCGAGCCAAAGGTTGCGTTTCATTGGCAGGACACTTAGAAGATGCGACAAGTCCACTAAAGAGACAGCTTACACTACACTCGTTCGTCCTCTGTTAGAATATTGGTGCGCAGTGTGGGATCCTTACCAGATGGGATTGACGGAGGACATCGAAAGGGTGCAAAAAAGGGCAGCTCGTTTTGTATTATCACGTAATAGGGGAGAGAGTGTGGCAGATATGATACGCGAGTTGGGATGGAAGTCATTAAAGCAAAGACGTTTTTCGTCGCGGCGAGATCTATTTACGAAATTACAGTCACCAACTTTCTCTTCCGAATGCGAAAATATTTTGTTGAGCCCAATTGAGCCCAACCTACATAGGTAGGAATGATCATCAAAATAAAATAAGAGAAATCAGAGCTCGAACAGAAAGGTTTAGGTGTTCGTTTTTCCCACGCGCTGTTCGGGAGTGGAATGGTAGAGAGATAGTATGATTGTGGTTCGATGAACCCTCTGCCAAGCACTTAAATGTGAATTGCAGAGTAATCATGTAGATGTAGATGTAGATGTAGACCAGGACGTCAAATTACGAGGGCGTGTTGAAAAGTAATGTCTCCAGATTTTTTATGTGAAGGCCTTTAAAGACTTTTAGATAAAACAAACTTCTAACACTCTACATCTTTATTTTTCATGTCTACATATTGTTTCTCAGCATAGTCACCCTGGCGATGAACATATGTCTCCCAGCGAGAGATCAGTTTGTTGATACTACCATTGTAGAATGTTTGACTTTACTATCAAAGCTAAGTGCTCGAAGGTGTTCCTTAAGTTGCGGAAACAATGAAAATCGAATGGGGTTAAGTCGGAACTGTATGGAGGATGATAGTTAGCAGTGAATCCAAGACATCGGATTAATGCGCATGTCGCAGCGCTGGTGTGTGGTCTGGCATTCTCATGCTGAAGGAGATTGTGCTCCATGTGTGGACGAACTCTTCGAATTCTAAACTCGATTACGGAACGCTGTTTCTCACGCACCGACATAGCTACGATAGAGATTGCCATGTTACATGCTCCCGTTCGGCTCTGAGCGCTATGGGACTTAACATCTGAGGTCATCAGTCCCCTAGAACATAGAACTACTTAAACCTAAGGAACCTAAGGACATCACACACATCCATGCTCGAGGCAGGATTCGAACCTACGACCGTAGTGGTCCCGCTCTGCCACACCGGCCGGCGCTCCAGTTTGAAGTCCTCTAGAGGCAGAAGGCGGAAAACTAGTGACATGATCAATAAAGATTTATAATGTTCATAACGTTTGTTTTATTCAAAAAGCCGTAAGAGTTTTCATATAAAAAATTCTGACGCATAGCTTTCAGCACGCTCTTGTAAATTCTTCATTATGCGCGTAAAACCACAATAGTACGACTCTGACCCTTTGTCGCAATCAGTTGTCATGTTGTAGTGACGTATATTGATGAGGAAGACAAGTCATGAATAGATGAAGTGAATCAGCACTAATACGCGCATACTCTGCTAGCTCTATGGATCTGTTTGTAACATTAACAGATATACCTACATATTAAGAACATAACAGGGAAATGGTTAGACATGGTACATTCCTCGATGAACGTACCGAGCGTGAGGTTTACGGAAAAGAGTCGTATCTTAGCGTGCCAGAGCCGCGAGGGATTAGCCGAGCGGTCTATGGCGCTGCAGTCATGGACTGTGCGGCTTGTCCCGGCGGTGGTTCGAGTCTTCCCTCGGGCATGGGTGTGCGTGTTTGGCCTTAGGATAATTTAGGTGAAGTAGTGTGTAAGCTTAGGGACTGATGACCTTAGCAGTTAAGATTTCACACACATTTGAACATTTTTTAGCGTGCCAGAGTGATTCACTTGAAAGGAAACTCATGCTCCTCCTCCTCCTCCTCCTATGCGATAGTGACTTTCTCGTGACCACTGCGGTTATAACTAACAGTGTTACCAAGTCTATATGGGCAAGCACCAAATTTGTCGGCTGCTGAGATGATGTATTGCGAAACAACTGTGCGCCATTATTGTTGTTTACTGTCTGCTGAACCACGGAGCATCCTCGGTATCGAAGAAACCTTCGGTGCCTATGCTCACTGATACGCAATGGATATGTAAGTAGGCTGTTTGTTTTCTTATTGGCAACGTTACGTAGCGCTCTGTATGAAAATCACTGGCTGTGCTGTGTGCAGTCTGTGGCTAGTTTGCATTGTTGTCTGCCATTGTAGAGTTGGGCAGCGGCAGCTGGATGTGAACAGCGCGTATCGTTGCGCAGTTGGAGGTGAGCCGCCAGCAGTGGTGGATGTGGGGAAAGAAATGGCGGAGTTTCGAAATTTGTAAGACTGGATGTCATGAACTGCTATATATATTATGACTTTTGATGATATTAAGGTAAATACATTGTTTGTTCTCTATTAAAATCTTTCATTTGCTAACTATGCCTATCAGTAGTTAGTGCCTTCCGTAGTTTGAATCTTTTATTTAGCTGGCAGTAGTGGCGCTCGCTGTACTGCAGTAGTTCGAGTAACCAAGATTTTTGTGAGGTAAGTGATTTGTGAAACGTATAGGTTAATGTTAGTCAGGGCCATTCTTTTGTAGGGATTTTTGAAAGTCAGATTGCGTTGCGCAAAAAAATATTGTGTGTCAGTTTAAGCACAGTCCTGTATAATTGTTCAAAAGGGACGTTTCAGATATACAAATCTTTCTCGCCTGTTAGCAGTTACATCGTTGTTTATTCACTTCCTGAAGGATAGTAGTAATGCCACCCAGTAGCCTTGCCGATTACATGGTACTCTGTCACCTCTGTTGCACCATCAGAGACAGCATTCTGTTGAAGGCGTTTAAATTATCGTTTTCGTCAAGACACGGCACACAGCTGGCCGAATGAGTTCTGTATATCTCCACAACTGTTGTATTTCTCTCACATCTTGCACGTGCTCTCCTGTGACCTAGACGAGTTGATTCTCATTCTAGACGTCTGGCTACTCCATATTTTACTACAGTGCACTGTGATACAGCAGAGTCCTTCTGTGTCTAGGAATTTCCACATTCGTTAAGTACTTTCCATGTCCACGCAGCGAAGTTTACGGCTTACCCACAACCGTGTCATGGGCATTTCAAAGTTGCGAGCCATTACTCTTGAGGCCAATAATCCAACGAAAGATAAGTGAGACGTCGTTTGCATTTCATGGCTTTACTTCTGCGAGGCTGTTCAGTCGTAGATTAATGAGAAACACACGTATGCGCAATTTACTCACACTGTTAAGTTCAAGGGAAAATATTCGTACATTCGTAAACTAAGTCTGAAAAACAATGGAACAGTAACTGATTCGATTCTCCACCGCTTTCCATTCAAATATGCGCATAGATTGTGTTCACGAAAGTTGGTAGAAGTGTTATACGAGAATGTCCCTAATATTTCATAAACGGTTCCAGATGTTGGTACGGATATTCTTTGAAGTTAATGGACGTAAATGAAGCATTATTTTCTGTACTGTTAATACTCGCTACAAATATACTAAAGCAGCTATGGCTTTTAAAAAGGAATGAAAGAACTCTGTTAATGGCGTTCGATAACTTGTGAAATTATAAGCACATAGGTGCAATATGAGTGAATGTACAAGCTGAACGGTTTATTGAAAAGACCAGGAACTTTTGAAGGTCTAAGGTCGATTCTAAGGCCAGATAGTATGTTTGACTTCGTAATGCTATATTGACATAATAGAACTTGGTCTGATAGACTCAAACGTAATACTTAGTTGTTATTTATACGAAGAGTACACAATTCACATTGTTTTGGGTGTGTCAAAGTACTTGTGATACTATGAGTTATCGAATGCAGCAACAAAATTACACTGTTTCACAACAAGAAACTTTAGCTCAGTATCTTTGTAAAGAGTGGGCGTTCCAAGTTTACACATGCAGCAAAAAGTTCTCCAATTCGCGTAGTATCACTGGTGGAAAACTTTGTAAAGATGCCTCTCACTATTCATAAAATACTGTATCCATGTTATGTTGCTTAACGTGCCTTGGACACCTTTAATATTTCGTAAAGCGTATATGGACTACAGAATATCTTGTTGTATATTTTTATTTTTTATTTTATGGCCTTCATTGGATCACTCTAGTCAGTTATACCGAGGTTATACAGGTTGTTGTTATCCAATAATACAATAAAGTTCAATAATAATTCAATAAGACAATTCAATAGTGCAGTGGTTATACAGCACTCCGTCTTCAGGCCTCAAGTGGCCCATCGGGACCATCCGACCGCCGTGTCATCCTCAGTGGAGGATGCGGATAGGAGGGGCGTGTGGTCAGCACACAGCACTCCCGGTCGTTACGATGGTTTTCTTTGACCGGAGCCGCTACTATTCGGTCGAGTAGCTCCTCAATTGGCATCACGAGGCTGAGTGCACCCCGAAAAATGGCAACAGCACATGGCGGCTGGATGGTCACCCATCCAAGTGCCGGCCACGCCCGACAGCGCTTAACTTCGGTGATCTCACGGGAACCGGTGTATAGTGGTTATACAGGGATTGTTATAATTTATTGTTATTTGATGGGTGTTTTACTCTTCTGTTTTCCCCAATACTTCTTCATCCTTTCAAAGATTTTCTTTCTTTCTTCATCTGAGATCACTCTTCCGGTAGCCCTTTTACTGATCTTCGTTAGTAGCCTAGTTTTTGTGTCTTGCAGTGTTCTGGTTTTCTCTGATTTTTTAAGTCATCTACTGTAATTTGGAGTTTTCTTATATATTCCTTAATTTCTGTGATCCATTTAATGTTGCTCTTACTGATCCACAATTTTTCTATTATTCCCTTAATAATACTGTTTTCTGGTATTCTCATCAAATGTACAAAGAATGAGATACGCTTCTTCCAGATCATGTTCATTACTAATTTTATTCTCTTGTACACTGTTTCATTTGAAGATATTTTCGAACGCCCATTTACTTTATATTGTTATTTATGTATGTACTAATACTTCTTCTTTCTGTCTTTAGTATTTTGTCAATTTCTGTGTATTTGTTATTTTGAAGATGGTTTTAGCAGCGTCAGTTATTTCTGGTTGTGTAACTGTTTTATAATGTTTTAATTTTGCGTCTATGGATAAATTCTTTTTGTTGTATGGGTTTTTGACAATGTAATTTGCTTCGTTCAGCTTTTTTATTTTATTTTGTTATGATGGTTTCTCATTTAAATTGTATGTTACGATTTCACCTAAATATTTAAATTTATCAACAATTTTGATTTCATGTTCTCCTATTGTAATTTTGTTTGCAAGTGGTGAGTCAGTTAGTATAATCTTTGTTTTTTCAAATGATATTCTGAGACCAATTTTCTGTGCTATTCTTTTAATGATTTAACTTGTTGTCTGCCTTCTTGAAAATTGTTGGCTAGGAGAGCAAGGTCATCAGAAAATCCCAAGAGTTCAAACTTATATTATTTTTAGAACATCGAATTCTTATGTTCTTTGGGTTAATCTTGTAACATTTTCTGATTGCGTATTGTAGGGCACAGTTGAATAGTAATGGTGATGGTCACATTTTCTTAAGCCTGTTTTGTAAGGAATGGTTCAGAAATTTCTGCCTCTAAACTTGTCCTTTGGTTTGGCATTGGGTAGAGTGTCCTATTAATTTAATTGGTTTTGGATAGAGTACCAAATTTCTTAAAATGTTTAGTACTAAAGGTCTATGGAGGCAGTCATATGACTTCTTAAAATTTACAAATATTATTGCAAGAGGTCTGTCGTTTCATGTAGTATGGTATATTCAATTTTAAACTAATGATCTGCTCTGCACAACTTCTTCATGCTGCGAAACCTCCTTGGTGCTCCCCTAACTCCTGTTTTTGTTCTTCCTTGAATCTGCCACGTAGGATCTTGGATAAAATCTTGTATGTACAATCTAGGAGAGATGTTCCTCTGCAGTTGTCCGGATTGCTCTTATCCCCCTTCTTGTGTAGAGGGTGTTTGATGGCCATGGTCCAATGTTCAGGGGATTTTTCTCTCATCCAAATTTTTGTTAGAGCCATGTGTAAGGAGGTCTTGACTGTGTCACTTGAATATTTCCACATTTCAACAAAAACCTGATCTCCACGTGCCATATACATTTTTGTCCTTTGATGAATCTATTTACTTCTTGGAAAGTTGAAAAGTCCAGTTTATTAGGTTCGGTTTTCATTAGGGTATTTACGGCGATTTGAAAGAGTTCTTTGGGTTCCTCACAATTCAAAAGTTTATTAAATGCTTTTGCCATAATTTCTGCGATTTCTTGGCTACTGTGTGCCATTCTTCCATCTTCATCTTTCAGTATTAGTGTCACGGGCTCACATTATTGTATTTCTTTCCCAAAGATTTTGTAGTATTACCTGGAATTGACTTTGTTGTAATTATCTTCTACACCTTTTATTATGTCTTTATGGAATTCTCTCTTAGTTATCCTAATGTTTTGTGTGAAATTTTTTCCTTTCATTTTTGAGGTTGATGGCATTTACTTCTGTTTTGTGTGTTTGAAACTTTAACAATGCTTGGTGTCTTTCTTCATGGACTTTCTCATATCCTAGAGCCAATCATGCCTGTTTTCTTCGTAGGTTCAAGAGAGCTAGATTCTCAGCTTATTTCAGGAGACTTGGTACCAGTCCCTCGAGATTACCTGTTACTTTAATGGTTTGTGTTGTTTGTTGGGATCTGTCAATTTTAATAGCTGATGTGAGTCATACCTCATTCATGTTTTATTAGTTTTGTCATTTTTTTAATAGAGTGAATTTTATTTTAGTTTTAACTAAGTAATCTGAGCATGTGTCTGCTCCTCAATATTTAACATTGTATATATCCTTATGAAAATCGTTGTCCATACAGTCATGGCCTAGCTGCCACTCTCCCTTCCTCCAATCTGGGTTTTCCATGTTTTAAGTTTATTTGGCTTCCTCTCGAAGTATGCTGATTTCGATATAAGGTTGTTTTCTCTGCAGAGTTCCACAACTCTTTGGCCATTCTTGTTTGTAACGTTACGTGGACCCCATTTTCCAATTATATCTTTATATTTCCTTTCTTTTCCCTGCTGGGCGCTAAAGTCTCCCAATAAGATTTTTACATTCCTTTAATATATTCTCTTCACAGTTTGTTCTAGAAGATCCTAATTTGTCAAGTAGGATCTAATCAGACTATGGGCTGTGCATGGAATGCACAGCTCCACGTTTGTCCAGCAGTATGGTCATATCAACACAGTCAAATGGTTGTTGTAAGTCTAGAAAGATGCCACATGCATGTTCTTTATTATCTATAGCTTGAGTGATGTCTTCGATTAAGTCGGATGCTGCTGTAATTGTAGATGACTCCTTGACAAACCAATACTGCCCCTTATAAACCACTTATTGCTTACTGGGAAGCTCCAGATTCTAATGTGTATTACTTTCTCAAAAATTTTGGATATTATTGGAAGAGCAGATATGGATCAAAAATTTCTACTAGATTTCTGTTTCCTTTTTTTAAAAATAGGCACAGCTCCAGCAATTTTCAACTCATCTGGAAATGTTATCTTTCACATGAAAGTTGATAACTGCTGATAAAGATGATGCAGTTTTATGAATACATTTCTTAAGAGTATTCAGACTAAGACCATCATATCCTGCTGCACGAGAATTGTTCAAGGTACTCACTATTTTGATTATTTCTTCTTCACTTGTTGGTCTTACACTTCCTCTGAAATTGTATTTGTGATTTTTAAGCTGATTTGTTATGCTGGAGTCAACAGAGGCAAAATAAATGTTAAATAGATGTGCTACCTTATTCTGATCAATTTCTACTGTACCATTTATCAGTAAGTGATTTTCTGTTATATGTTTCCCAGGTTTACCTATTTCTCTATTTACTAGTTACCGTGATGTTTTGGAAATATTATTTGAATTCTGAATGACGCTTTCAAAATGTTTCTGTTTCACAGAACTTAGGAGGTCCGTATAGTATTTATGAAACTTTTTGAACTCTTCTTTCAATTTTTTATTTGTCAAGCCATTTAACATAGCATACTCATACCATCATAGTTTTTCTCTAGCCTCAGTGACTGAACTTGATATCCAGCTTCGGGTTACAGCATGTGACTGAATTCTCTTTTTTATTAATGGGCAGGCTTGGATGAGAATGTAGTATAGTTCACTTGAGAATTTGCGATAACTGTAACGTGTTGTTTGTGAGTTTATGTTGTGTGTTGCATTATAGTTCATTTGATTATGTTGAATCTTCTTTTTGTGTGCCACTATGCATCTGGGTGATTGCAAATGCACCTATTCATTGCTTTCATGTAACTGGCTACCCATCGAATCCGATGTGGCATTTACCTCCCTCTTTGGGCAGGGCGGTGGTATTTTTTTCATACGACCTGTCCATATTTGACTTTCAAAGGTAATTAACCTTAGCTGGAACAAGCTTCGGTTTACAACTACCGCTGTCAACCGCAGAGGGTATGTTCGGTCCGTGAGAGCTATTTCATTTCACTGAAGTAAAGCCAGTTAGGACACCCCTAGACGCCACCTGGGGTACGCCACGTGGGAGTATCACCTCTCCTCCTGCTGGGACAGCGTAGTAAGTTCTTGTTGTACATTTAATAATAATCGATAAATTTTTGCTTTCTGTGCTGATGCAAGTGTATTTTTACAATTTTTACGGAGTAGTATACTTTTCTTAAGGAATTATAACAAAAACAAATACAATGTCAAACCAAATCAATGTCCAAATATTGCCGCAAATAAGAGTTTTAAAGTGGGAATGATCTGCCATGGAATAGAGCTAGATAGCTCTTAAAATTATGGTGTAGTAATATAGCGGTCATTAGTGTTCACAGTGAAAAAAATTAACATAAATAACCGGTAAATGTGATCAACGCGAGGCCAAGGTTGTGCCGGTGCAGTTGAGTTTCGACCTCATTAAGCTACGTTTACTTAACACTGAACTTCAATCAACGCTGTACCACCAAGCTATAGCCTCAAGCTTGGAAAATTCCTTGGATAATTCAATCAAATTTCCTGTGGCAGATTAAAATTGTATGCTGGACCAGGAAACGAGCCCAGGACATCTATCTAATACACAGTTTTAATTTTCCCGGTAGTTTAAATACAGCTCACGCTTCATTACAGAGTGAAAGATCCATTTTGGTAACGATTAACTAGACTAGGCTTAGCTATTTCCCCGCGATACTCTTTCTGACAGGAATGGTAGTCCAATAAAGTGGTTGGATAAAAACGTAAAACTCGACGCAAAATCCTTGCTTGAATGCAAATGAAGAAGTTAGCCAAGCTTGCAGGTTGCGCTGTTATATTTGACCAAAGCGTAACACTGCAATGTTCTTAGTAAGTTACAAATGTAGTCGTATTCAGAACAGTGTTCTGTGTAGTTCTGAGTGTGCTGTATCGAAGCTAAATGAATTCGATCGTGGGCAAATTCTTGGTGCTCGTATGATGGATGCTACCGTAACCAAGGTAGCCGAAGTGTGCGGTGTTTCAAGAGGCACCGTATCGAAGATTTATACCACAGCGGAAGCGGAGAAACATCCGCTACGTCACAACGCCAGTAAAAGTATGTGTTGAATGATCATGACTGACGGTTACTGAAGAGGACTGCGACAAAAAATAAGAGGATGACAGTTACAAAAGTCTCTCCAGAATTGAACGTTGCATTCGCGAACCCTGTCAGTACTAAAGCAACACGAAGGGAGGCCCATAAGCAGGGAATTGCAGGGCGAACTGTAATTCCAAAACCACTAATCAGTGATGCTAATGACCGTAACAGAAAAATGCGGTGCTGAAATCATAAGCCAACACTATGGAGTAAGGGAGAGAAGTAATTTGGTGGGATGAGTGTTGTTTCACACTGCTTCCAACTTCTGGTCGAGTTTACCTCCTAAGAATGAAACGTGGCAGGGATTTAGTAATCATTTGAAGAGTAATAAGCCGGCCGAAGTGGCCGTGCGGTTAAAGGCGCTGCAGTCTGGAACCGCAAGACCGCTACGGTCACAGGTTCGAATCCTGCCTCGGGCATGGATGTTTGTGATGTCCTTAGGTTAGTTAGGTTTAACTAGTTCTAAGTTCTAGGGGACTAATGACCTCAGCAGTTGAGTCCCATAGTGCTCAGAGCCATTTGAACCACTTGAAGAGTAATATCGTGGTATTCTTAGGACCAGGTGGTTATTCTGCAAGGTTGCATTCTTGACAAGAATTATGTGCCCGTTTTGCTGATCAGCTCCATCTCAGGGTACAATGTTTGTTCCTCATTGGTGATGCTGTGTTCCGAGACACAGGTGAAAATCTTATAGTCATGGTGGACTGGAATGAGGTTGTACGGGAAGGAGTAGAAGAAAGGGTTACTTAAAAATATGGTCTTGTTACTAGGAATGAGAGAGGAGAAAGACTAAATGGCTCTGAGCACTATGGGACTCAACTGCTGAGGTCGTTAGTCCCCTAGAACTTAGAACTACTTAAACCTAACTATCCTAAGGACATCACAAACATCCATGCCCGAGGCAGGATTCGAACCTGCGACCGTAGTGGTCTTGCGGTTCCAGACTGCAGCGCCTTTAACCGCACGGCCACTTCGGCCGGCTGAGAAAGACTAATTGAGTTCTGTAATAAATTTCAGCCAGTAACAGCGAATATTCTGTTCACGAACCACAAGAGGAGGAGGTGGTGTACTTGGAAAATGCCGCGAGATGGGGGAAGATTTCAATTAGATTGTATCCAAAATCGGTACTGGATTGTAAGGCGTACACTCGAACAGATACAGACTCATCTTATAATTTAGTAGTGATGGAGAGTAGGCTGAAGTTTAAGAGGCTAGTCAGGAAAAATCAGTGGCCAAAGAAGGAGGATTCGGAAGTGCTAAGGTATGAAGAGATACGCTTGAAGTTCTCTAAGGGTATAGATACTGCGATAAGGAAAAGCTCAGTAGACGTTCAGTTGAAGAGGAATGGATATCTCTAGAAAGGACAATCAGAGAAGTTGGACAGAGAAACATAGGCACAAAGAAAATAACTGTGAAGAAACAATGGTTAATATAAGATATACGTACTTTAGCTCATTGATGAAACAAGGAAGTAAAAAAATGTCCAGGGAAATTAAAGAATACAGAAAAATAAGTCACTTAGGAATGAAATAAACAGGAAGTGCAGGAAGATCAATGCGAAAAGGCTGCATGAAAAATGTGAACAAATCACAAAAGAAATGATTATTGGAAAGACTGACTTAGCATATAGAAACGGCAAAACAACCTTCGATGAAATTAAAAGCAAGAGTGGTAACATTAAGAGAGCTATGGTAATTCCACTGTAAATGCAGAGGAGAGAGCGGATAAACGGAAAGAGTACATTCAAGACCTCTATAAGGGGGAATACTTACGTGATGATGTGATGGAAGAAGAAACAGGAGTCGATAGGGAAAAGATAGGGGAGCCAGTATTAGTATCACAATTTAAAAGAGCTTTGGAAGACTTAAAATCGAATAAGGCAGAAGGGGTAGCTAACATTTCATCGGAATTTCTAAAATCATTGGGGGAAGTGGCAACAAAACGGCTCTTCACGTTGGTGTGTAGAACGCATGAGCCTGGCGACATACCAGTTGACTTTCGGAAAAATATTATCTATATAATTCCGAAGATTGCAAGAGCTGACAAATGCGATAATCATAGCACAATCAGCTTAACAGTTCATGCATCCAAGTTGCTCACAAGAATAATATACAGAAGAATGAAAAACAGAATTAAGAATGTGTAAGATGAGGATCAATTTGGCTTTAGGAAAGGTAAAGACACCAGAGAGGCAACTTTGACGCTGTTAATAATGGAAGGAAGAGTAAAGAAAAATCAAGATATGTTCATAAGATTTGTCGACCTGGAAGTAGCATTCGACAAGGTAAAATGGTGCAAGATATTCGAAATACTCAGGGAGAGACGAGTAATATACAACAGGTGCAAGAGTCAAGAGGGAATAATAAGAGTGGAACACCAAGAACGAAGTGCTCAGATTGAAAAGGGTGTAAGAGACGGATGTAGTCTTTCGTCCCTACTGTTCAATCTACACATCGAAGAAACAATTATGGAAATAAAAGAAAGGTTCAAGAGTGGAATTAAACTTTAAGGTGAAAGATATCAGTGATAAGAATCGCTGATGACATTGCTATTCTCAGTCAAAGTTAAAGGATCTGCTGAATGGAACGAAGAATCTGAGTACAGAATATGGACTGAGAGTAAATCGAAGAAAGGCGAAGGCAATGAGAAGTAGCAGAAATGAGAACAGTGAGAAACTTAACATCAGAATTGGTGGTCACGATGTAGATGAAGTTAAGGAACTCTGATGCCTATGCAGCAAAATAACCCATGAGGGACGGAGCAAGGAGAACATCAGAAGCAGACTAGCACTGACAAAAAGGGCATTCCTGTCCAAGAGAAGTCTACTGGTAGCAAACATAGGCCTTAATTTGGGAAATAAATTTCCGAGAATGCACGTTTGGAACACAGCATTGTACGGTAGTGAAACACGGACTCTCGGAAAACCGGAACAGAAGAGGATCGAAGCATTTGAAATGTCGTGCTACACACGAATGTTGAAAATTAGGTGGACTGTAAGGAAAAGAATGAGGAGGTTCTGTGGAGAATCGGAGAGGAAAGGCATATATGGAAAACGCTGACGAGGAGAAGGGACAGGATGATAGTACATCTGTTAAGACATCGGGGAATAGCTTCCACGGTACTAGACGACTGTAGAGGGAAAGAACTGTAGAGGTCTACAGAGATTGGAATACAGCCAGCAAATAACTGAGGACGTGGATTGCAAGTGCTACTCTGAGATGAAGGGTTTGGCACAGGAGAGGAATTCGTGGCGGGCCGCATCAAACCAGTCAGAAGTAGACGCCCAAAAAACAAAAAAACAAAAAAATAAAATAAAATAAAAATAAAAAATCGGAAACGGATAAAAACATCACTAAATTTTTTAAAGTTATTCTAAATCGCGATGTTAGAAGTAGATCCTAAAAATTTCAACCATTTACTGTGCGTAGCTTAGAATCCACAGCTCGGTTTTGGTACGAAAAAATGGTGAAAACCCTGTTTTTGGAGTTTTATAAGGAGCCACCCATGAACTAATGGTGTCTCCATAAATGACTTAAGGCCCACCGTAGACCACATCAAATGCAGAAAGAACCACTAGGTTTACTCAATTTACCTAAGTAGGAGGAAGTTTGTGATATTCATACAGTGACCCTGTACTGCAGGTTAGTGACACTAAATGGATCCTTCCGTTCAGCATACAAATGGTCCCTACCCCAAGGGCTATTCGAAACACTTGACACTACCTTTCTATCACCAATGGAACTCGAGATAGCCCGTTTTTTACGCGTGGCGTTTTGGGACATATGAGCTAGCGCACGCTGTAGCATGCGAACTGATAAAATCAGCCCGCATCTCGTGGTCGTGCGGTAGCGTTCTCGCTTCCCACGCTCGGGTTCCCGGGTTCGATTCCCGGCGGGGTCAGAGATTTTCTCTGCCTCGTGATGGCTGGGTGTTGTGTGCTGTCCTTAGGTTAGTTAGGTTTAAGTAGTTCTAAGTTCTAGGGGACTGATGACCATAGATGTTAAGTCCCATAGTGCTCAGAGCCATTTGAACCATTTTTTTGATAAAATCATTCCAGTAATCGTGAGTATGTAAACTGCAAAATAATTTGGAATGCGTGGTTTCGCGCTGCTACTAACTTTACCATGACATACTGTCCTAATTAGGACAAACGTATTTGAAATGCACACTTTTCAGTTAAGTTCTACTCTAACTGCGCCCAAAATTAACCCACAGCCTTAAATTCTTCTTCAGGACGTTGCGCGTTCCATTTTACGGTACCCTCGCACCTGTTAAAGAAGGTATTACACCTGTCGACCCTCACATTTCGATGAAATACTGTACTCTTCGCAGTGAGTTACGAATCCTTTCTAACTCCACCACATCATACCTTAAATCTTGACAAGGCTGTACAGTTCACTTCATTTCGTCAACCGCCTCGACGGGACTGCTGTAAACTTCACTTTTCAGATGGTCGCGGACAGAAAAATCCAGAAAACTAAACAGATGATCTGGACGGTATTGGTGCGTTAGACGTCGTCTTACTGCAGCAGGAGAATGTGCCGGTGCTCCGTTATGCAGGTACTACAGTATTCGAAATACAGGGCTATTATAAATGACTCATTCGGTTTCAAAGTCTTATTCCAGAGAATTTCATGCACAAATAGGACCGTAAATTCACCGAGTTTGCATTGCGACCACCAGTTTGCGTCTCGAGTGCAGTTCTTGACAAAACTGAGAGAAACCAGTTAAAGAATCTTTGGGGATTGGAATTTGCGAGATATTTATCTATTACAATAGTTCAGCGAGGATTCAGAAAGAATTATGGAAAAGAACCGACTTGCAAAGAGCACTGTTCGTTGGTATCGACAATATTGAGAAACTGGTTGTATCTGTAAACAAAAAAGTACTTGTCGACCAAGTGTGCCGGATGCAGCGTGGAGAGGTTGAGGGTAAGATTCGTACACAGTCCAAAAAAGTCAACCTTCCGGCCAAGCCACAAACTTGGAATACCGGTACAAACAGTGTGGGAGATTTTGCGACGAGAGTTACATTTCATGTCTACAGCCCGTGCAACAGTTAAACCCGGAAGATTATGGCGGGCGCCTTCAGCTATGCATCACAATGCAGAAAGCACTTGAAGATGAATATTACGTGTCCAAACTGATACTCAGCAACGAAATAACGGTCCATTTATTTGGAGAGGTCAACCACCACAATGTGAGAGTCTGGGGCACTGAAAATCCTCAATACATAGTGACGCATTAACGACATTTGCAAAGGTTAATGTTTTCTGTGGAACGTAATAGACGAAGCTGTATGGGTCGTTTTCCTTCTGTGAAAAAGACTGTGACGCGTACCTCTTACCTTGATTTCTTGATGTTGTGGGTGCTTCCACAACTGACTGCTGATTCCGTGACTTCCATCTTCCAACAAGACGGAGCATCCGCTCACTGGAGCATCGATGACCATCGCTACCTAAACAACGAACTTCCCGATCACTGGACTGGGCATAGTCGTGAGGTGGACTAGCTCTGTTCCCTTGTCCCCCCTTTCCTTCCCCCTCCTCCCAGTTCGCCTGACC
The DNA here is from genome assembly GCF_023898315.1 of Schistocerca nitens. Lineage (NCBI taxonomy): Eukaryota > Metazoa > Arthropoda > Insecta > Orthoptera > Acrididae > Schistocerca > Schistocerca nitens. The sequence goes on from NC_064614.1 coordinate 390,709,019, forward strand.
TAAAGTACACTGGAACAACTCAGACAACTCACCTGCGCTGCCGTGATGACCACTGGCGGGATGTCGCTACATAAGATGTGGAGCACATTCGGCTGCCGCTTCGACGTGGGTCGTGTGACCACAAGGGAACTCTCAGAACATTTTTAGAGTGCAAAATGCAAACTTGCTGAGTTCCTGGTTCGATTCATGCATCAGTCATATTTGTAGATGCAATACTTCAAAAAATATAAAGCTTTGAAGACGAACGAATCATTTCCAGAAGCCTGTTCTAACCAGGATAATATTTCATATTGAATTCAATGGCGGTACATTCGCAGTTATCTAGCGAATATCTCATTTTCGGAACGTTGTTCACTGGAACGTTTTTACTTTCTTTTTGTATATTTTCAACTTGTCGGTTTTCGCTATTAATTATGATGCTCTCCGTATTTTCTGAGGCGCATTTCTCGACTGAATTCCATCCACGCGTAACCACGAGTATACAAGTAGTTAATTCGATACTGTAGTGTTATCGCCTCGCTAATTTTTTACTCACGGTGAACAAAGACCTTTGTTTTACCCCGAGTTTATCTTGAATGCTAGTCTGAACAACTTGATCCATACACTGTGCGGTCCAGTGTATCGTCTTAACGTCTTATAGAAACGTCTGTCAAAGAAAGCTTCCCAATCTTTTCCTTTACTGTAATATTGTAAACAGTACTTTACAGTTTACTTTCATAAAATATGTGAACTTCTACTCACTATAAGTCTGTGACGGAAGATTCATGAAAAATCGAAGAAAGAGGCTAGTATTTCACGTGCAGTTCCGAGAGTCAGTTTATAAAATTATCCATGTAGTAATTGGGCGCTATAGTTGACACGCCATATTACACTATTTATTGTACACTGTTAACTGTGTTATGGTCAGACAGTAACAATAAGAAACAGCTCTCCGATCTGAAAATACTAACTTTGGGTGCTGTCGTCAATTTTACGGTGTCTAATTTCATTTGAGATACACATCAGTTTGTACCGTAACAACACCAATTTTTTCCAGTGTTGTTTCTGATAAAACTGTGTTTATTTAAATTTAGATGTTTGTTGTGATCGATAGCAACATGTTAAGAACGAGCACGAGTGTCAATGTTCCGATACACGCGGGAGTGAAAATCGTGAGACAAAGTCACGCAAACGGACGTGTTCAATTAAAACTATAGGTGGAATAAAGCAGAATTCCGTTAGTAAATCTTTGACAATAGGAAATAGTGGACGGTGTTACAAGTTGTCTTTGAAATTTCGTCAACGTGAGCTTTATCTCTTGAATCAAATACACAATATACTCTACATGCTGTTCACTCTGACCACCATAAGATTGCAGCGACGCCGTTAAACGTTCTGCGATCTGGTTAACGTGAGATCCAAGGACTATTCTGGTTATAAATTACCAGCAGGCTGTGTACGACTGTTTTTTATCCTAAATGTATTTTTATTATTTTTCTAAAGCATGACTAATATCTTCATTGACTTTTCAGACCATTAACAGACTTAGGAGCAGATAGATTTGAAAGAAGTGAATTTAAGCTTAAGTTGGAAGATCGAGTGTAGCAGTCACTTTTCCGATGAATAAATGCAAAATTATCATTAGGTAAGTTTTTCGTAGATACTATAATTACAGGGCGCGTCATATATTCTCTTAAACGAAGAGTGAGACAAAAACGCTTGTGTGTACGCCTGATACGTATGCTGCCCGGTGTAGCGATCAGCAGAAATGGTTGCAGTGTATGAAGAGTTGCGGATTTCGCTCATTTGCCTAACCACGTTGTTCTTCAGCCTTCAAGCAACGGGAACTTTAAATAAATTTTACTACCCTAACTTAACACTTATCAAGTGCTCTACACGAGTGGAGAGCCGCTACGAAGGCGGGTGTGTGGCGCTTTCAGCACACGGAGAGAGGGAAGATTCGTTGCAACGCTGTAAATTTTCTTCCGACATCCTACGCAGGGTTAAGCTAATGGCACGCTACCATAAACATTGTCCGTCCCCGGTAGCTGAGTGGTCAGCGCACCAGAATGTCAACCCTAAGTGCCCGGGTTCGATTCCAGGCTGCGTCGGAGATTTTCTCCGATTAGGGACTGGGTGTTGTGTTGTCCTAATCATCATCATTTCATCCCCATCGACGCGCAAGTCGCCGAAGTGGCGTCAAATCGAAATATTTGCACCCGTGAACGGTCTGCCAGACGGGAGGCCCTAGGCACACGACTTTTTTTTCATAAACATTGCTCCACATTGAATTGCTTTCTTTGTAACGTGAAAGCACACACACACACACACACATACACACACATACACACACACACACGGGCGCGCACGCGCACACGCACACGCACGCACGCACGCACACACACACACACACACACACACACACACACACACACACACACACACACACACACATACCCACACACACAACATTTCGTCATTGATCATGATGTAGCTTCTTTCTTTGAATACTTTGAATGTTTAATGTCAGATAGTTTAAAGCTTATTCAAAGCTAATTTTCTTTCGTTGCGCAATATACTACAGCATTATAAATTATGTATTTAATTGAAGTAAATAAAGATGAATACTTGAGCTATTAATAATTTTAATACAGCTGCAAAAACTTACAAAGTCATAAGAACCCGGAATCAATACTTACATACTTCTCTGTCTGACGTAAATGACTCGTATTCAGCAAGATTTATAACGAAAGGTTCCATGATCCTGTCCTGCCAGTTTACCTACGGTACTATTCATCCTTCAGTTTTTCTGTGTATCTTACGCAAGCTGCCAGGCAGATGTTGAGATGCTGTTATTGCCTCCTCTGTTGTGTGTCTCAGCATCAGCAGTTTTAAACGTACTAGTCTTTTCCGCAATATATGCCTTTACCTGAGCCCATACCAGCTCGATTGGGTTGTAATGACAATAATATGGAGGCAACAACATTTTGTGCATGCTGCTTTAAAATTTCGTCTGCCTTAAAAACTCTTACGCGGGTCTATGGCCATTAACAAGAAGCAGAAATTCTGATGTGATATATGACGAACTATGAGGTGTTCCATAAGATGGCAACCGTGCAATGATGTTTGCCTCTATGGAACTCGTATTAGGGGCTTTGTTTACTTGCACTGAGCGGATGGCCGCACCAATCAAGATAATAACCGAACACGCAGAGATTTACGGCAACAGTTGTTCTGTAAACCACCATTTAAAGACACTGTACCTCATTTCAGAATGGTAATCTTCAGCATTCTTAGCCTTTGGCGCCTTAAAAATGAGATTACTCTTGGGAGTGATGTGAATTTCTACTGATTGGACATTAAGGACTACAATTCTGTTACCGTTAGTAATTGGAAGTTTTAATCCACTGCACCCATCTATATTTTCCAGCATACATCCTTTGTGTGATTTTGATTGATGGAAATTTCATTCACATAATAAATTCTAGACGTGGCAACTTCTCTGATATTCTTCGTTGTTCTCAAAAGCAGTCTGGCAACTACAATATCGCTTCGTTCCTTTGGTAATTTCCTCCCGTCGTTCGTTTTCTGATGTACGAACCCTGTATCTTCAATTATTCTCAGCATGGTCCATTAGCTCCCGTTAAAATTTTCGGCATCTTTCATACGTGAAACTAAGTTTTCTGTTGTCGGACATTCGCAAAAAAACGTTATACATGTTGAATACTATGCGCCATAAAGCTTTTTTGTGTTGTGTTTGTTGCCGGGCGACTTGAAAACAGCTGAGCCACGGACTTGGATAGATGCCTTGGCGTCGCTGGATATCCTCTGAACGGTTCTCAAACCAACAGCACAGGCCTCAGCTGTCTGCTTCTGACATTTGGCAACGGCGAGACACGCATCTTGTGCCGTGATGGATTCAGCGGAAGACTGTCTTTTCCTCGCGTTTATTTTTGCAGACTTGGCGTGATTACTTACCATTGTTCATAAAGAACACCATGAGGGCAAAATAACCACTCAGCACATAACACTAGACTAAAATAAACGTGGAACACAGCACGACCCGCGCAGAACGAAGCCGGGAACATCAGTGACGCGCGATTGGGATCACATGGTACACTTCTGCTTGGTTCTGTGCATTCTACCTTGACATGACTTCATAGCTGCGCTCCTCTATACAGAAGTCATTTTTTGTCTAGTTCAACACAACCAAAATTGATGAACATGTAACGTAACATCTAAATTTTACTAAAATTTTATAAAAAAATTACAATTTAACAGTAACCATAAAAATCGCTATTTGAGATTTTTTCAAAGTATGGTAAATGTCTTTGATCACTTGTTAAAATAACATGAAAGAATAAGAATTAACTAAAGAAACTAATGATACATTAAGGAATGTTTACAATAATTATAATGACTATAATGTTCAGAAGCTATTGGAAAATTTATTGTTCTTTTGACAAAGGCAATAAGAATAGCGGCACTTTGGGTTTTCAGCCCGTGGTTGTATGGATGGGCTTGGCGCAGAGTGGCGTGGAAAGAGCGAAAAGGCGACAGTCGCAGGCACTGTAGCCTGTATCATATCTGGCGATGTTAATATTTTCTAAGTGCTGAAACTGTACATACTCGAGTGAAAGTTGTTGTGGCAGTGGCATTTGTGTTGTAAAATCGTCTCCGGAAATTGCAGGTTTTGGGAAATCAAGATTATCCAAAGATATTTTATGGTTTAATTTGGAGCCAACTCTACATTAAGAAAAATGACTACCGCAGGCAACATGGTAGTAATAAATTGATTCCGCCTCAAGGGAGACGTGAAGAGCCTTTGCAGTTATCATCCTCTAGTTTTCAGCCACAACAGATACAGTAAAAAAGCAAGAACTTTTATTAAATGTAAGTGAATAGAACTGCACTGAATGTTACAATCCAAACTGCATAACTATTATTGAATTGAGTCAGTTACTTAAATTGTCTCTTAAATCCATTATGCTAAAGTCATAAATATAATCCTATTTCCTTGTCACTATTTTTAAACAATTTTGTTTGAATGTAAATAGTCAGAAGGTAGTACAAAATTTTCGGAGTCGCGACAATGGAAAGTTGTCGCAATTGAACCTTATGTTTTTGAAGTTGGTAAAGACAGCATCAAATATATTTGTATTCAGGTAATATTTACTGATCGCATTGCTAACTTAATGTTTACTGGTCGTATTGTCAAATTACTTGCTGATATTGATCCATAGATTAATTTCACTAATATTCTAGTTATTAGATTTTTTAATTCGTAACAGCAAAATTTAAAGATGGTTGCCATCGAGCTATGCTGTAAAAGCATAAGCTGCATCCCTCTTGATTCCAAGTGAACACAACAAGTAGTTATAAAAAGTAAATTCATTTCAATAATAGGTATATAGCTTCTAAAAGAATAAAGTTAAATTGCTCCTTCTGAGCTGGCAACCACAAATTTTTGTAGAGTTAGTATCTATTACAGAGGAACTGAGGAACTGTTGTGTTTATCTTTTGAATCTGCAGCTCTTGTTCTTTCTTTCCGCATTTGCAGTTAAATCATAGGATATGAGTTCCGCGTTTTTACAAACACTCTGTTTCTTCTTTTTACTCAAATATGTTTCAGTACCTCTGTGCATCATCATTAGGCTTTTGTTTATTGAAAACTGTAAAAAATGGAAGTATTTTAGGTTACAACTAATTTAACAATGTGAGGCCTAAAGAAAGTTTCTGTTCATTTGCTTCTTACCGTGATTTCATATTATATGGTTTAGCAGGACCAACTCTATGGCGTCCTGCACTGTTAGCTGGTCATCTGCAAACCAAACGCTGTAAATGTACACTGCATCGGCGAATTAACACATCTCTTTATTTTTAAAAAATGTGATTTTGGCGTGTCAGAATGTTTTTCATACATAATTGTTTCTACTCACGTTTTGTTGTGACTGATTCTTTTTGTTTTAGGTTCCAAGGACACTGCACACATGTATTAATGTCCTTTTTGTAGTTTCTTTCTTTATAAAAGCCTTTTTACTTCGCAAAGAACGGTGAGAACTATGTTGCTGTGTTTCCTGACGCCGTTGGTGTTCATTTGTCGTGTTGCAAGATCATACCAGTCTACAGTACATTCGCTAATGGCTCAAATGGTTCTGAGCACTATGGGACTAAACTTCTGAGGTCGTCAGTCCGCTAGAACTTAGAACTACTTAAACCTAACTAACCTAAGGACATCACACACATCCATGCCCGAGGCAGAATTGGAACCTGCGACCGTAGTGGTCGCGCGGTTCCAGACTGTAGCGCCTTGAACCACTCGGCCACTCCGGCCGGCATTCGCTAATGTGATGATGGTAAGACGACAAGGCAGGCAATGAAGTGATTATTCAGTGAAATAGCCTTTGTTGTGAGCGGAAATTACTGTAAAAATTACTGTAAATCGGGCCCCGTTATCCTCATCGCGCTTTGGGGGGGGGGGGGGGGGGGTTCACGTGGTCAAAAATTAAATATTTCTACGGCCAGAAAAATAGTAACAGCTATAAAGTGCAGATTAAATGCCAGTGCTCAACTGAGCGACAAAATCCGTCAGTTTACTGGGAAGAAGAGGGCGTCATGTTAGACGACTTTTTGTGACTACGTGAGGCAGCGGCCGTGTCGCTCGCTGCGTTTCCTTCTGAAAGGGCAATACAGAGGCTTTTTTCTTTTTTTCGTAGCCCTTCATTCGTTGAAACATTGGCTTTCTAGTAATTAACTGTCGTATTCTGTACAATATTAAATATCTTTGTAAGCAAACACAGCTGCTATATTAGCTAATAATTTCTATTTACGTAGTCAAAAAGAAATACTTCCCCCACTGCGAAAACCTCAGAAAGCGATTCGTGTACTTCAAAAAATTAGGCGAATCGGTCACACGTGGAATAAGTGGGTTTGGTTACAAATACCAGACGGTACTTATAGCATAATTATACTCCACAAATAACAACGGCGTGCAAAGTGGCTGTCGCTTAAAGGATTATAGTATTATACTAAATGCAACTTTTCATTGATGACTGATAACTAACAGGTTCTAGCGTACAGAATATATAAAGAAAGTGAAATCTGTATAATTTCATGAACAAGTAAAGATCTTTTAGTACCTGTACTCAATAAAATTTTCAGACAAATGTCTAGAGTACAGTCTGGTTCTCTCACTGTCGGGGGTGTCTTGATGGATTTATGGAAGAGGACTATCGTCGACCTTCTTGAGTTCTGTAATGAGTGACTTCTCTCGTCGCATATGAGGAGGAGCTATACTGCTTACTGCAACAGGTTTGAATGAAAATGAATCCAGGCTAAGCGATCGCTGGAAAGAGGACTGAGCCAAACACGCACCCCCTGCCGTTTATATTATGTCTTGCTTCGCCACCACACCACCTGAAGTTTACAAGCCTTGAAAAATCTGGCCTACTCTAAACAGAATATAGAATATGAAAGAACTGTGGCACATGTGCTGATTCACTGTGTACATGGATAAAAATATCTTCTTCCAAGTCCGATTGTGGCACTTGCAGGCAAACTTTAAACATATAGTTGAAGATTGCCCATTGACAGAGTTCGCTGACGACCGTTCCGAATTCTTGCAGACTATCGCAAAGGCGGCAGAATAATACGTGGATATCTCGCTGTAGTTGAGTTCCCATATATTTTTGGATGTATATACAGGGTGGTCCTTTGATCGTGACCAGGCCAAATATCTCACGAAATAAGCGTCAAACGAAAAAACTACAAAGAACGAAACTTATCTAGCTTGAAGGGGGAAACCAGATGGCGCTATGGTTGGCCCGCTAGATGGCGCTGCCATAGGTCAAACGGATATCAACTGCGTTTTTTAAAATAGGAACCCCCTTTTTTATTACATATTCGTGTAGCACGCAAACAAATATGAATGTTTTAGTTGAACCACTTGTTTCGCTTTGTGATAGATGGCGCTGTAATAGTCACAAACATATGGCTCACAATTTTAGACGAACAGTTGGTAACAGGTAGGTTTTTTAAATTAAAATACAGAACGTAGGTAGGTTTGAACATTTTAATTCGGTTGTTCCAATGTGATACATGTACCTTTGTGAAATTATCATTTCTGAGAACGCATGTTGTTACAGCGTGATTACATGTAAATAACACATTAATGATGCAATAAATGCTCAAAATGATGTCCATCATCCTCAATGCATTTGGCAATACGTGTAACGACATTCCTCTCAATAGCGAGTAGTTCACCTTCTGTAATGTTCGCACGTGCATTGACAATGAGCTGACGTAGGTTGTCAGGCGTTGTCGGTGGATCACGATAGCAAATATCCTTCAACTTTCCCCACAGAAAGAAATCCGGGGACATCAGACCCGGTGAACGTGCGGGCCAATCCACCTGTCAAGAAATATGCTATTCAATACCGTTTCAACCGCACACGAGCTATGTGCCGGACATCCATCATGTTGGAAGTACATCGCCATTCTCTCTTGCAGTGAAGCATCTTGTAGCAAACTTCGGTAGAACATTACGTAGGAAATCAGCGTACATTGCACCATATAGATTGCCATCGATAAAATGGGGCCAATTATGCTTCCTCCCATAATGCCGCACCATACATTAACCCGCCAGGGTCGCTGATGTTCCTCTTGTAGCAGCCATCATGGATTTTCCGTTGCCCAATAGCGCATATTATGCCGGTTTACGTTACCGCTGTTGGTGAATGACGCTTCGTCGGTAAATAGAACGCGTGAAAAAAATCTGTCATCGTCCAGTAATTTCTCTTGTGCCCAGTGGCAGAACTGTACACGACGTTCAAAGTCGCCGCCATGCAATTCCTGGTGCATAGAAATATGGTACGGGTGCAATCGATGTTGATGTAGCATTCTTAACACCGACGTTTTTGAGATTCCCAATTCTCGCGCAACTTGTCTGCTACTGATGTGCGGATTAGCCGCGACATCAGTTAAAACACCTACTTGGGCATCATCATTTGTTGCAGGTCGTGGTTGACGTTTCGCATGTGGCTGAACACTTCCTGTTTCCTTAAATAACGTAACTATCCTGCGAACGGTCCGGACACTTGGATGATGTCGTCCAGGATATCGAGCAGCATACATAGCAGACGCCCGTTGGGAATTTTGATCACAATAGCCATACATAAACACGATATCGACGGTAAACTGTCCATTTTAGCACGGGTAATGTATCACGTAGCAAATACTGTCCGCACTGGCGGAATATTACGTGATACCACGTACTTACGCGTTTTTGACTATTACAGCGCCATCTATCACAAAGCGAAAAAAGTGGCCCAACTGAAACATTCATATTTCTTTACGTACTACACGAATATGTAATAAAAATGGGGGTTCCTGTTTTAAAAAACGCATTGATATCCGTTTGACCTATGGCAGCGCCATCTAGCGGGACAACCATAGCGCCATCTGGTTTCCCCCTTCAAGCTAGACGAGTTAAGTTCTTTGTAGTTTTTTCATTTGATGCTTATTTCGTGAGATATTTGGTCTGGTCACTATCAATGGACCACTCTGTATTTTATCTATTTGTATACCCATTCTTTTTTATTTCTATACTCACAGGAAAAATATTTCAGCACTAAGATGAAGCAGTGAAACATAAAGGAAAGTCGGCAGGTGTGCTTCAACCTTTGAAAACAGATATCTATTCAAATTTCGTGCCAGTCGCATAGGAGCGCCGCTACTAGCGCCTCTATAAGGCTGCAAATCAGGTTTGCTTTAAATACACGCTGTAACGGTCCTGAGCGTTTGTTATCCTTGATGTTGGACATATAGAGTTGATGTTCGTCCAGAATGCCTTTAAGGCGACAAGGATGCCATCATCAACTCTTCACTGCGTTCGAACGAGCTCTTGTAATAGGGCTCCGAGCCAAACGCCCTGGAGGGTGCAATCCACTGACCCCAAACCACCACCGTTTGTGATTTCAATATGTCAAGCGAAAAGCTGCTGCTGTCTCGGTGCCAGTAATGGCCGTGAGTTGGTTAGAAGCAGGCCGGTTGAGGACCTACACTCAACGTGTCTGCGTGATAAACACACTCGACCTACAACTGGATTTATGGCCAGGGGAGCGATATCTTATGACAGGAGGAGCACTCTCGTGCTTATCCCAAACACCCTGACTGCAAATTTCTACGTCAATCCGTTGATTCGACAAGTTATCCTGTCGTTCATGGGCGGAATTTCAGGGAATGTTTTCCAACAGGGTAACGTTCACCAACACACCTCAGCTATCACCCAACATGGTCAATAGGGTGTCGAGATGTTGCCTTGGCCTGTTCGATCACCTGATCAGTCGAGCACATATGGGACGTCTTCGGAAGACAACTCCAGCGTCACCCACAAGCAATATTAACCGTCCCTGTATTGACAGACCAAGTACAACAACCATGAAACTCCATCCCACAAACTGATATCCATCAACTGTACAACACAATGCAAGCACGTTAGCGTGCTTGCATTCAAGGTCATGGTGGTTACACTGCCTAGTACTGTACCAGCATTTCACATCTGTAATAGCTTATCTCATTTTAGTATTAAGCAGTGATCATGGAAGGTTAATCGCTTAAATATGTTACCTAGACAAATGTATTTCCGAAATTACGTTACTCTACATTATTTTTTTTTTTTTTGGTGCTGCTATTTTTTCCGTCAGTATAAGTGACCTGCCAGTCTTATATGCATTCTTAACGTGTGTATCGTAGACTAATTACGCGTAATTAATTCAAGTGATGTACTATGCCATACGCTAAATAAATAAATAAATATTGCTATATCCTAAGGGAAACTATAAACAGTCCTACAAATATGCAAAATAATAAATAAATCAATAGCGTTGACGATAGAATTACAACTATGGGGAAAATCATGAAACGAGAGAAACCAGTGAGTGCACAAGATAGTATCACAATTAAACTGAATAACTATACTGTAACCATAGTTCGCAACTTTAAACTATATTTAATAATCACTTTGGAAATGTAGTAGCAAACTTAGCATCAAACAGCTCAGTTGAAGAAGCAAGGCAATATGTTAAAAATTGACTCCACAAAATTCTAAGCTATTTACTGAAGTTAATGGAATTATAAAAGTTCATTTAAAATTAATGTTGACTGGCTGTAGAACAAAATTAACAACAATTGTTGCAAGTTCAGATAGTAATACGTTATGATCATTGTGTTATATGTAATCCATCCCACAAAAAATATTTTTAATTGGGGGTCAAGTGAAATAAATCTAGAATATAACCGTCGAGTTTCCTATCTCACATTTATCTCCAAACTATACTCAACAGTAATGTTACATGTAATGACGAAGAATTTACTTGGTTCGAGCTAGAGTGTAAGGAAAGGTGCTCGAGTGAAAATGCGATTAATACATAAACTCATAAAACACTACAAGCGTTGAAAACCTCCAGCTGGCATCTTTTGACACCTATTACAACCATTTTATTCTGGTGATGACGATGGCGCTTCTCATCATTATTGTCATTATTATTTCTTTACTTTCTCAGACGTTAAGTCTGGTTAAAAATGGAAAGTGACGCGGACCTTGATCAAGCGTCACTTCCTTTTAACTGTACGGTATATGTTATATTGCATTTAGGAGCTTTCGGGTAATTGAACATGTATCAATAATTACAGATTTCTGTAGTTGTATATATAAGTTTGGATGTAGCTGTATTGCATTGATGTACTGGTGGATATTGTGTGGTATGACTCCTGTCGTTGATAGTATAATTGGTATAATGTCAACTTTATCCTGATGCCACATGTCCTTGACTTCCTCAGCCAGTTGGATGTATTTTTCAATTTTTTCTCCTGTTTTCTTTTGTATATTTGTTGTATTGGGTATGGATATTTCGATTAGTTGTGTTAATTTCTTCTTTTTATTGGTGAGTATGATGTCGGGTTTGTTATGTGGTGTTGTTTTATCTGTTATAATGGTTCTGTTCCAGTATAATTTATATTCATCATTCTCCAGTACATTTTGTGGTGCATACTTGTATGTGGGAACGTGTTGTTTTATAAGTTTATGTTGTAAGGCAAGCTGTTGCTGTATTATTTTTGCTACATTGTCATGTCTTCTGGGGTATTCTGTATTTGCTAGTACTGTATATCCGCTTGTGATGTGATCTACTGTTTCTATTTGTTGTTTGCAAAGTCTGCATTTATCTGTTGTGGTATTGGGATCTTTAATAATATGCTTGCTGTAATATCTGGTGTTTATTGTTTGATCCTGTAATGCAATCATGAATTCTTCCGTCTCACTGTATATATTGCCTTTTCTTAGCCATGTGTTGGATGCGTCTTGATCGATGTGTGGCTGTGTTAGGTGATACGGGTGCTTGCCATGAAGTGCCTTCCCCTTCCAATTTACTTTCTTCGTATCTGTTGATGTTATGTGATCTAAAGGGTTGTAGAAGTGGTTATGAAATTGCAGTGGTGTAGCCGATGTATTTATATGAGTGATTGCTTTGTGTATTTTGCTAGTTTCTGCTCGTTCTAGAAAGAATTTTCTTAAATTGTCTACCTGTCCATAATGTAGGTTTTTTATGTCGATGAATCCCCTTCCTCCTTCCTTTCTGCTTAATGTGAATCTTTCTGTTGCTGAATGTATGTGATGTATTCTATATTTGTGGCATTGTGAACGTGTAAGTGTATTTAGTGCTTCTAGGTCTGTGTTACTCCATTTCACTACTCCAAATGAGTAGGTCAATATTGGTATAGCATAAGTATTTATAGCTTTTGTCTTGTTTCTTGCTGTCAATTCTGTTTTCAGTATTTTTGTTAGTCTTTGTCTATATTTTTCTTTTAGTTCTTCTTTAATATTTGTATTATCTATTCCTATTTTTTGTCTGTATCCTAGGTGTTTATAGGCATCTGTTTTTTCCATCGCTTCTATGGAGTCACTGTGGTTATTCAATATGTAATCTTCTTGTTTAGTGTGTTTTCCCTTGACTATGCTATTTTTCTTACATTTGTCTGTTCCAAAAGCCATATTTATATCATTGCTGAATACTTCTGTTATCTTTAATAATTGGTTGAGTTGTTGATTGGTTGCTGCCAGTAGTTTTAGATCATCCATGTATAGCAAATGTGTGATTTTGTGTGGGTATGTTCCAGTAATATTAAATCCATAATTTGTATTATTTAGCATGTTGGATAGTGGGTTCAGAGCAAGACAGAACCAGAAAGGACTTAATGAGTCTCCTTGGTATATTCCACACTTAATCTGTATTGGCTGTGATGTGATATTATCTGAATTTGTTTGGATATTGAGTGTGGTTTTCCAGTTTTTCATTATTATGTTTAGAAACTGCATCAATTTAGGATCTACTTTGTATATTTCCAATATCTGTAGTAACCATGAGTGGGGTACACTATCAAAAGCTTTTTGGTAATCAATGTATGCATAGTGTAGCGACCTTTGTTTAGTTTTAGCTTGATATGTCACCTCTGCATCTATTATCAGTTGCTCTTTACATCCTTGTGCTCCTTTGCAGCAGCCTTTTTGTTCTTCATTTATAATTTTGTTCTGTGTTGTATGTGTCATTAATTTCTGTGTAATGACTGAAGTTAATATTTTGTAGATTGTTGGTAGGCATGTTATGGGGCGATATTTAGCTGGGTTTGCTATGTCTGCTTGATATTTAGGTTAAAGATAAGTTATTCCATGTGTAAGTGTATCAGGGAATATGTATGGGTCTGCAATGTAACTGTTAAATAATTTAGTTAGATGTGAATGTGTTGAGGTGAACTTCTTTAGCCAGAAATTTGCTATTTTATCATTTCCAGGGGCTTTCCTATTGTGCGTAGAATTAATTGCTCGGGTGACTTCATGTTGCACAATTATCACTTCAGGCATTTGTGGTATCATCTTGTATGAGTCTGTTTCTGCTTGTATCCACCGTGCATGCCTGTTATGTTGTACCGGGTTTCACCATATGTTGCTCCAGAAGTGTTCCATGTCTGTTATGTTTGGTGGATTGTCTATTTTTATGTGTGTGTTATCTATTGTTTGGTAAAATTTCTTTTGGTTTGTGTTGAATGTTTGGTTTTGTTTCCTTCTATTTTCACTTTTTTTGTATCTTCTAAGTCGTTTGGCCAATGCTTGTAATTTCTGCTTCTTTTCATCTAATTGCTCTATTGCTACTTGTTGTGAGATTTTACCTAACCTTTTTCGTTTTTTGTCTGATATTTCATTTCTTATAAATTGTGTTAGCTGTCTGATGTCTTTTCTCAGTTTTTCTATTCTAATCTGTAGCCTGTGTTGCCATGCTGGTTTTGTGGGTTTCTTCTGTGTGTTGGTTGGTTCTGATCTCTGCCTACTGTGTATATTTAGTGTAGTGAGTGCTCCTACATAAACCAGTATTTGTAACTCTTCCATAGTTGTGTATTCATTTATTTTGTTGTGTATGATTGTGTTGATAGTTTTTATTGTTGTTTCGACTTGTGGGTTATTTGGTGGTCTATGCAAGAATGGTCTAATGTCTGTATTTGTGTCTTTGTATTCTATATATGTCAACTGAAATTTTTCTTCTATATCTAACATGTGTGTCACTTCATGTTCTATTTGTGCTTGTGCTGGTGGCTGTCTTAAGATTTCGTTTTCCTCTGATTGTTTAATTGATGTGTGTTGTTCTTTGTTTGTTTGCTCTGGGATGTTTGAGTCCATTACTGTATTTTCTTCTTCTTCTAATTGCACATTATTTTGTTCCAGTATTTGTTGTACTTGTTGTTTGATGTTTTCTAATTCTGACTGGGGTATCCTGTTATTTTTTATTATTACACGGATCTGAACAGCTAGTCGTTGTTCTGTTAAAAATTTTAATTCCGGGTATCTGGTAATAAATGTTGTGTATACTTGTGATCTGTATCCAGTTGTGTTGGTTCCTAGGTTTGTTGCTTGGTAATAACAGAACATGAGGTGTCGATTAACTTCATCTGACCATCTCATCCTCTGTCTTTGTTTTCCTTCTAGGGTGGTTGCAGGAAGCATATCCTGCAAAACACCTCTATTTGGATTTAAATCATTTTCCAGTTGGCTAGCAGTGTCATTACCATTGTGGGCGGGCATAGGGTTCAAGCGTCGTCCCCGACCATGACGGCGCTTGTCCGAGGCTTCTTAGTTCTGTCCTGAACCAAGTAATCACACTAAAAGGGGGGTTAGCCCTATTAGTGGTTTGTTCTTTTCGTCGCCTTTTACGACTGGCAGAACATACCGGAGGCCTATTCTTTTCCCGGGCCTCCACGGGAATCATCATTATTATTATTATTATTATCTTTACTTTCTCAGACGTTAAGTCTGGTGAGGAATGGAGTGACGCGGACCTTTATCAAGCGTCACTTCCTTTTTGCTGAACGGTATATGTTATATTGCATTTAGGAACTTTCGGGTAATTGAACATGTATCAATAATTACGGATTTCTGTAATTGTATATATATGTTTGGATGTAGCTGTATTGCATTGATGTATTGGTGGATATTGTGTGGTATGACTCCTGTAGTTGATAGTATAATTGGTATGATGTCAACTTTATCCTGATGCCACATGTCTTTGACTTCCTCAGCCAGTTGGATGTATTTTTCAATTTTTTCTCCTGTTTTCTTTTGTATATTTGTTGTATTGGGTATGGATATTTCGATTAGTTGTGTTAATTTCTTCTTTTTATTGGTGAGTATGATGTCAGGTTTGTTATGTGGCGTTGTTTTATCTGTTATAATGGTTCTGTTCCAGTATAATTTGTATTCATCATTCTCCAGTACATTTTGTGGTGCATACTTGTATGTAGGAACGTGTTGTTTTATAAGTTTATGTTGTAAGGCAAGCTGTTGATGTATTATTTTTGCGACATTGTCATGTCTTCTGGGGTATTCTGTATTTGCTAGTATTGTACATCCGCTTGTGATGTGATCTACTGTTTCTATTTGTTGTTTACAAAGTCTGCATTTATCTGTTGTGGTATTGGGATCTTTAATAATATGCTTGCTGAAATACCTGGTGTTTATTGTTTGATCCTGTATTGCAATCATGAATCCTTCTGTCTCACTGTATATATTGCCTTTTCTTAGCCATGTGTTGGATGCGTCTTGATCGATGTGTGGCTGTGTTAGATGATATGGGTGCTTGCCATGAAGTGTTTTCTTTTTCCAATTTGCTTTCTTCGTATCTGTTGATGTTATGTGATCTAAAGGGTTGTAGAAGTGGTTATGAAATTGCAGTGGTGTAGCCGATGTATTTATATGAGTGATTGCCTTGTGTATTTTGCTAGTTTCTGCTCGTTCTAGAAAGAATTTTCTTAAATTGTCTACCTGTCCATAATGTAGGTTTTTTATGTCGATAAATCCCCTTCCTCCTTCCTTTCTGCTTAATGTGAATCTTTCTGTTGCTGAATGTATGTGATGTATTCTATATTTGTGGCATTGTGATCGTGTAAGTGTATTGAGTGCTTCTAGGTCTGTGTTACTCCATTTCACTACTCCAAATGAGTAGGTCAATATTGGTATGGCATAAGTATTTATAGCTTTTGTCTTGTTTCTTGCTGTCAGTTCTGTTTTCAGTATTTTTGTTAGTCTTTGTCTATATTTTTCTTTTAGTTCTTCTTTAATATTTGTATTATCTATTCCTATTTTTTGCCTGTATCCTAGATATTTATAGGCATCCGTTTTTTCCATCGCTTCTATGCAGTCGCTGTTATCCAATATGTAATCTTCTTGTTTAGTGTGTTTTCCCTTGACTATGCTATTTTTCTTACATTTGTCTGTTCCAAAAGCCATACTTATATCATTGCTGAATCCTTCTGTTATCTTTAGTAATTGGTTGAGTTGTTGATTGGTTGCTGCCAGTAGTTTTAGATCATCCATGTATAGCAAATGTGTGATTTTGTGTGGGTATGTTCCAGTAATATTGTATCCATAATTTGTATTGTTTAGCATGTTGGATAGTGGGTTCAGAGCAAGGCAGAACCAGAAAGGACTTAATGAGTCTCCTTGGTATATTCCACACTTAATCTGTATTGGCTGTGATGTGATATTATTAGAGTTTGTTTGGATATTAAGTGTGGTTTTCCAGTTTTTCATAACTATGTTTAGGAACTGCATCAATTTAGGATCTACTTTGTATATTTCCAATATCTGTAGTAACCATGAGTGGGGTACACTATCAAAAGCTTTTTGGTAATCAATGTATGCGTAGTGTAGTGACCTTTGTTTAGTTTTAGCTTGATATGTCACCTCTGCATCTATTATCAGTTGCTCTTTACATCCTCGTGCTCCTTTGCAACAGCCTTTTTGTTCTTCATTTATAATTTTGTTCTGTGTTGTATGTGTCATTAATTTCTGTGTAATGACTGAAGTTAATATTTTGTAGATTGTTGGTAGGCATGTTATGGGGCGATATTTAGCTGGGTTTGCTGTGTCTGCTTGATCTTTAGGTTTCAGATAGGTTATTCCATGTGTAAGTGTATCAGGGAATGTGTATGGGTCTGCAATGTAACTGTTAAATAATTTAGTTAGATGTGAATGTGTTGAGGTGAACTTCTTTAGCCAGAAATTTGCTATTTTATCATTTCCAGGGGCTTTCCAATTGTGCGTAGAATTAATTGCTCGGGTGACTTCATGTTGCAAAATTATCACTTCAGGCATTTGTGGTATCATCTTGTATGAGTCTGTTTCTGCTTGTATCCACCGTGCATGCCTGTTATGTTGTACCGGGTTTCACCATATGTTGCTCCAGAAGTGTTCCATGTCTGTTATGTTTGGTGGATTGTCTATTTTAATGTGTGTGTTATCTATTGTCTGGTAAAATTTCTTTTGGTTTGTGTTGAATGTTTGGTTTTGTTTCCTTCTATTTTCACTTTTTTTGTATCTTCTAAGTCGTTTGGCCAATGCTTGTAACTTCTGCTTCTTTTCATCTAATTGCTCCATTGCTTCTTGTTGTGAGATTTTACCTAACCTTTTTCGTTTTTTGTCTGATATTTCATTTCTTATAAATTGTGTTAGCTGTCTGATGTCTTTTCTCAGTTTTTCTATTCTGATCTGTAGCCTGTGTTGCCATGCTGGTTTTGTGGGTTTCTTCTGTGTGTTGGTTGGTTCTGATCTCTGCCTAGTGTGTATATTTAGTGTAGTGAGTGCTCCTACATAAACCAGTAGTTGTAACTCTTCCATTGTTGTATTTTCATTTATTTTGTTGTGTATGATTGTGTTGATAGTTGTTATTGTTGTTTCGACTTGTTGTTGTTTCGACTTATTATTATTATTATTATTATTATTATTATTATTGTTACCTCCACCACCATCACCACCACCACCAACAGTATAATCTACGACCCTTTTACTTGGATACGTTTCAGTGCATCTCGATTTAATTTTCGTTAGCTATTATAATGCCTTCGAACCCATTTAGTTCCCTTAGCGGTGTATTTGTTTTCCCAATAAGCATGTTTTCATTGCATACTGAGCTATCTTCTGTTTTTAGTGTTTTCACGTTGCAGACTTTTATAATATGCTCATATGCAAATACTGGTAACGTACATTGATTGTGAAATATCCGTTTCAGACGTAGAGGACTATGTTTTTAAACTCTGTTTAGTTTCCCAAAGGATTTTAGGTCCAATATCGATCATCCGCTTATTTATTTTTCTACTCAGTGGTTGCCTTCAACAAGAATAAATACGAAAACTCATCAACTGGTTCTACGACTCAATGTTAATTCTTACCACTTTGATTTTTGTCATGATCGCTATGGATTCATTAGTCTTACTGTAATAAATTTTAGCCTACTTTCAAATTTACCCTAATACGATTTACAGTTCGTTATTGAAGATACCTACACTAGATGCACACAGTACATTGTCATCAACATAGCGATGGTGATTCAGATTTGTTACGTTGTTCTGTATTCCTTCCACTTTTACCGGGCCTCACTCCTCCTTTCAGTACTGAATTTCTCACTATCCTGAGGACGACTAATGGAAGATGTAGCATTGATATACAAGATGTCCATAATTAAATTACCACTTTCAAAGCGCCGTAGTAAGAGAACCACTGCTCAGAATGACGTCCAGTTTGAACAGCATTTTATTGATGCAGGGGGAAACGTCATGGAACAAACAAAAAATTAACGAAAATTTTAACAACAGATGCACTGTAAGCTTCTTAATGTAAATGGGGTCGGCTACGAATGATAGATGAATTGTAAAACGTCGGCTATGGTTTGAATTGTACATTAGACCACATGTACTGTTCAGTGTACGTGTGCGCACAATTTCGGCACTGTTTGTTACGTAAGCCCACCCACCGTGCACGATCGCACAACATAGGATAGGAAAAATTGGTTTTTAATTGTCATGGGGCCAAAAAGGCAAAAAAAGAAAAATGATATCTGTTTATAATTGTGAAACTGGCGCAATTCAGCTACGTTCGTAAACTGGAGCGCTGACCACGTCCTCCAAATAATCCCACAACTAGGAGTCAAATTGACTGCGGTCAGGTAATTTGGACTGTCAGGCTGTAGGGGAATGGCTCATAATTCTAACATTTCCGAAATGCCTCTGTAGCAGCTGCTTCATTGGCTGTACAATGTGCAAAGGAGCGCCATCTTGCATGGAAATGATCCTATCCACACAACCACGCTGTTGAAGGGCTGGTATGACGCTGGTACACAAAAGACTCATAGCGTTTACCAGTGACGGTACAGGTTACAGGACCCGCAGGATTCATGTCTTCGAAAAGTTACGGCTCTACGATAAGCGATGCCACCAACTCACACCACATAGAATGAAGTAGTACCGGTCGATGTGCGTGCGCACGTTCCGTTGCCCATATTCTGCAATTCTGCGTATCGACATGTCACTGAAGATAGAAATGGGCTTCGTCTGTCCAGAGAATGCTCCAAGGCCATTCATTGTCCACTTCCATGCGAGCGAGAAATTCCAGGGCGAACGTCTGTCTTGCTGGCAGGCCAGCAGGAGGCTACTCCTGAACATGAGTGATTTTGTATGGACAGCAATGCACGATGTTTCGTAGGATTTTATGCGTCGTACAGGCATGTCCAACGCACAACATGTTTGCCTACCACCACTCGACCTCTCTTGCAATGTTATGGCTACGTCTTCGACAAACGCCGGATCTACTGCATTCCTCCCTCTGCCTCATTGCACTTCAAAAGGACCTGTCTTTTCGAATTTTGTCAGCAGTCTAGTAGTCAAATTTTCATTAAACCTTTTTTCCATGAATTTTACCTGCATAAATACTGCTTAAATTTGACATCATTCTGAGCAATTATTTTCTTTCTACAGCGTTTTGAAACAGAACTGGAACTTTAGTTATAGACACCTGTATGTATGTTACGGACAATGAATAAATACGGAAAATGTCGTTCTGGGGTAGTCATTAAGGACATTGTTTATTTTGGAGGGCAATAACGTGAATTCAAGAAAGTTAAAAAAAAAGTACTTGCTACCGGCCAATGTATTAAAAAATTCGAATTTAATATGAAGTATGCAAGAATCCTTAAACTATTTGGTCTCTTATATAAATACCCGGACATTAACCTTATTGCATTGACGTATAGAGGAGTAATAGGATAGAACGTTACTGTCCGCGAAAAATCGTTATTTCCTACTTCACTTCACAGTCCATAGTACATACGTTCTTCATTTCACTAACATAGCTAGATGCATTTCCTTGAGACTAACATAAAAACTTTCTCAAAATCTGTGAATCCTATGCAAAGAGAGATTTCATAGTCGTTGCTGCATTCGAAAATTTCCTTCATAGCATGCATTGGCCCATTGCGTTTTATTCAATTCTACAGTAGATCTAATTGATTAACCTAACCCTTGTGTCCACATTGGTTCACCTGGGTAACTTTCATCACTGCCAGTTTATCAGGTATGTTTAATCTAGCATACGCAAGCCTCAGTTTTTTCCTGATTTGCATCTTCATAAATATCATAACAAAATCAAAATATAAATACTTTCAAGGAAGAGCATTTACAATGTACAAGAATATACTCGTAATGCATTGTCTAATAGTGTACGGGTTACCCAGGTAACTACATATCTCCATTAGAACAGATGTAAAGTTGACAAATGATTTTACATAATATGTTAGTAGTTTTATTATTTATTAGGTAATTGAGGAATAATAGATTTAGAGGGTTCTCGTATATCAACCATGAAAATCCAGTAAGGTAATGAATAGTTCATAATGTTGTGCAACAGTAGCCAGCAACAATTAGAATGCATTTTTGTAACACTTTTGTTATATACTCAGAGCTGAGTGTTGCCAACCGTGTCAATAACTTCATTGAGTTACCCCAGTAAACAGGTTATAGGACAAAGCATAATTTTTTGTGTATGGACACAAGGATTAAAATGAAAAGTTTTTTCCTCCTGTGTATGGTAAAACGGTTGCTTCCAAATGTACTCTTCTTACAGAGAGTATATCGTTTTAACAAATAGACCGAATACGACAATCGCACTGTGCTCTTAGGACCCTGTCTCAGTTTAGGTAGACCTACTATCTGTGTTTGGCTTTCTGCAAGCACACAAATTCACTCAATCACACACATACAAGGAGAACAGAACGTAAGGTAAAAAATAAAGCACTACAACTGCAGTAGTGATAATAGCAGTAGTAATTGAATGGCTGTATGGCTGCATAAGTGTTTAATCTGACTGAGATGAATTTTCGATATAGATCTTGTGTTGTGACTGAATATGTATCTAGTCCCGTATATATCAGGCAATCTCTTTAATTAATATGACAGTAAATTAATAATATTAAATACATTCATAATTTAAAAGTTCTCTCTTGAGTAAGCGGAGTTTAAGTGGCTGTGTGTTTACAGAGCGGTACGAAAACTGACGGCGACGCCAAATCCGTCGTTGATTAGTATTGAGCGCTAATATGGCGATGTATGGTTTATAAACGTAAATAAATTTGTTGAAAATTTCTCGAAGTCATAATTCATCTTTGTAACACTGTTCGTAGACAAGAAATGTTTTAAATAAATTTAGGTACCCTATACTGATGTGATTCAGTGAGTTGTTTTGTAGAATATACAAACAGTTGTTTTAGGCAAAAATTTACATCTATACAATTATTTATTTCAGCTGAAAGGGCATCAGTTTATTCAAAATTTTCACTCTCAAGTAGGTGATATGCCGTGAATGTAGCTCCAATTATCCTGTAAATCGCGATAGTCTCAAAACCCTTTTTGTTCCGGCTAAAACACACCCCAGACACTGATCCATTGTTTGTACATATGACGTCGTTTGTATAACAAATTCAAGAATTCACGCCTGCATTTGCTGTTAAACTTATTCTTCACTCCTTCCGTCCACGCGTTATCAATAAGAGTCTAAGCTGGTGGTACCTTTTCTCACGATAACATAAATGCTGTCCGACACTAAACTTTCTTGTGATGCCTTCTTTACTTCTCTTCTCTTCTGTGTTCTATATTTCTTTTGCGACAACTTAAAATTATTCTTATTTCTTCGGATCCTCCCTACTTCTTCATCAGGCGCTCTTCTCTATGAATTCTTTTCACATTTAACGTTCTGCCGAAAATTTTATTGATTCATCATAGCATGACACCATTACACCGTTCCTGACAACCTCTTCATTACGCTGACTCCGGTTACAGTATTCCTTTAGCGCTGTTCTCGACTTTTATCGTTCATCCATTGCCACAAAATACCTCTCCCTTACGCAAAATACAATGCGTTCCTTCGTTATCAAACTTCCACGTCATAAGCTCCCTTCCAACTCTCCACTTTCAACTGTCTTCGTGCTCGTTTTCAATAACGAGGCAGCATTCCCGTAATTCAGTACGACAGGAGAAGTTCCAGTTTCACAAATCGTCGTTA
The DNA here is from genome assembly GCF_023898315.1 of Schistocerca nitens. Lineage (NCBI taxonomy): Eukaryota > Metazoa > Arthropoda > Insecta > Orthoptera > Acrididae > Schistocerca > Schistocerca nitens. Next base: position 390,731,925 of record NC_064614.1, read on the forward strand.
TTTTCCTTTAAGCAGCTTGAGGAGAAGTGTGGGCGGATTCTCGGGCGACCCATTCTTTGGCCGACCCCTGCCTGCGTCCCCCTGGTCCAGATATCAGTCTCGTCAGAGCGGGAGCGCCAGTTAGCGGGGGTAACGGTGTCGCCCAGGCGCTGATGGGCCGGTCACGGCGAGCCGCCTGTTCCTGTCCAGAGCCGCGCTGCGGGCACGCACGCGGCCATCACACGTCTCGCTGGCCAAGCCCCAGTTACTGCAGCCCATTCATATTCCGCCAACACAGAGCTTACAACGAGGGTGACGTAGCGGCTGTAACTGAAGACAAGCAAGTGTTTTGATTAGTGAGTAACCACAGAAATTCGAATTTTCAGGGACGGAAACGGAACTGTCAACAACCTTCCAGTATCAACATTTACCACACTTACAAGAGAATAATCATTTTCAATATAGGAATAAACAAACATCCGAAGAAGAACACTAATTTCATCCAGTTCGATGGAATAGTTGGAATTTACCTATACTTCATGCATAAAGTTCTTATTCCTAAGTACATACAGCATTAGTTGTCCACAACAATACGTTTCACTGCCGGTCATCAAGCGAACATTTCTACAACATACTCGTACGCCTAAACCGACCGATTACAAGCCTAGCAGTACGTCTTAGAATTCATTCTTTTTTCCTGAATTCCATGAGAACCCAAACGTTCACGACAGATCTTACGGATTCTGTCTTCTTTTCAGATTCTGTGTATTATCCCCGAATTATTTCAGAATAACAATATCGCCCTTTCATTTTCCTTTTCAACTCACACGTCGAGTTCCTTCCATTTAATATTCCTCCACTGCGTCACACATGCCTCAACCCAGGTGCTTTTGATGAATTTAAGGTAGAAAACTATGAAATTTTTCTCTCTCAATCTAGCGGTTATGTAGGGATAACCAGAAATCCACCCACAAACTTTCAGAGGTGGTAGTTTGGACCAAAACAAGAAAAAATGTCTCGTAAACATGGGCTCTTAAATGAATCCCTAAAGATCTACGAGCACGTTTTCAACTTAGATACAGAGGAACACATCTCTTCTAGTGCGAGCCTTTTTCTTTCCGTATTGTGGGTGAAGGTTGTCTGAATCAAGACAAGTAAAACATACCCAGTAAAGATGGGTTCTATAATGCATCCTTAAGAGCTGTGAACACTTTTTCAATAAAAGAGATGTCACTGAGAATAGCAAAGATGAACATGTGGTCGTAGCGCTTAACATGTCCACTTTAGAACCTATGTTTGCTGTTCAATTTTTTCTTGTTTTGACCCAGACTCTGAAACCTTTGTCGGTGGAGTTCTGTTTCACCCTGTATATATTTACTATTAGCAGCACACTGAGTGAAAAAATATGTTTGTTTTTTATATCTGGGCAGTCCTCTAGCGATGATGGCATCCAAAGGCCATAGCATTTCCAGAGAATAATCTCCAACTGTTCTGACACTGTCTAACTAGTCACTTGTATTTATTGAAGTAATTAATTCATCTGTGCACCTTCAACGATGCACTTGCTTCTGAGGAGCACGCACGAATGACGATTGCCCAAAGGGCCCTATCTCTCTAAAAAATAATAGCCAGTACCGTATTAGGGAAGATTCCATGTGAAATCACATGTTTATTATGAGCCAACACTGCGATGTAGGTTCAAACAACGGTAAAAAAAACTCTAGAAATCTAAAATCTGTTTACCTCGTCCAAGATTTAATGTCAATTGTGTTTGAAGAAAGCGAACACTAGATCCCTCTAAACCCCACGTGACCTTTTTGGAGAAGACATGCTTTCTAAATTATTCAAAATACTGGAGTCTGTAAGAAATAGTGCTTGGAAGTATTCACTCATAACTTTTCATGTAGATTCAGTTAGGGGTCATATAAATGATAGCTCAATCTTAATCCTGACAATGAGCACTCATGTTGCAAAGTGAAGTACAGGCGTATTTAGGAAATGATTCACAGGGTTTCGTCGGATATGAGTCGAAATGGTATGTCTAACGCACTTTCTCTTCCCATTCTAGGCATTCGTGTGGGGCTGAAGTTCTCGCGTTGCTGATTTGTTGCAGGTACCCCGTACGCCATCGGCGTCGATTCAGGAGATTCCATGCCGTAAGATGTTCTGCCGGATACTTACTGTTAATATACTTATATGGATATGGCGTCTGTTCTTTCGGACATGTCTGAAAAAACAGACACCACTGATGACCTGCAGCCGTCTACAACGAAATTAGAATTGTATATTAATATCTTCAGCTGCTAACGGGCGTTGATATATATCAACGGGGACAGGTGAAAAAGTGTGCCCCGACTGGGACTCGAACCGGGAAATCTCCTCCTTACCTGGCAGACGCTCTATCCATCTGAGCAACCGAGCACACAGAGAATAGTGCGACTGCAGGGACTATCTCGCGCACGCCTCCCGCGAGATCTACACTCTCGCCTTATATGTCCACGCACTACATTCGTAGTGTCCCTGCCCAACACACTCATTATTACTGGAAGACATTCTTACCAAGTCCCGTAAGTGTTCGGGTAATATGTGTGCATCCGCACAGAAGAAGGTCATGGCCGGTATTGCCAGAACTATATACTTATATGGATATGGTGTCTGTTCTTTCGGACATGAATAGTGCCCGGGGGGAGGGGGCGGGGGGGGGGGGAGCGCTGTGGAATAACAGAAACGTCTTTTGCGGTAAAAAAATTCCGTGATAGAAGTGTCTATGCGTCATGGGGCGCTTTCATTACTTAGCATCCACTAGTTTGCAATGTCCAGCGCATCACTTGGTTCACCCTTTTCCTGAGCGTTTCAAGAACATCTTTGTAAAATTCTTGGTTAACATTTTGCCCTGGAGGAACAAATTCTTTATGCACGGCACCCATACTGTTGAAAAAGCAAATAAGCGTTCTTTTGACCTGTGACTTGCTCATTCGATTTTGTTTCGGTAGAGTAAATTCCTCAGTGTGCCGCTCCTCACTTAATCGCTTAATGTCAGGGCCGTACTAAAAAATCTAGGATTCATCATCTATGATCACACGACTGAGACATACGGAGTGATGGATAATCCTATCGAGAAGGTCAATGCACAGGTTTCTTCGACTGTACTCATGCTCCGTTGTGAGGTTTTTCGGCACCACTTCGTCACAAACCTTTCACATGTTCAAAGCTTCGGCCTAAGTTAGATATATGGTGAACGTATTTAACTTTAACAAGTCACTCATATTTCTTAGTGTAAAACATCGATCTGATCTCACAAGAGCACGCACAAGTTCGTCATTTTCGTCGGTTTCTGAAGCTGAAGTCCTACCTGAACGAGGTTCATCTTCGACAATGTCTCAGCCTTCCAAAAATGATTTGTGCCAGCGAAAAACTTGTGTTCTCGATCAAGAATGTTACTCGTAGGCCTTTTTCTACTTTTCAACGGTCACGCTCGGGAATTCCCTAGGCTTAACACAAAACTTGATGGCGTAACGTTCCTCTAAATTCCGATGTTCCATTTTCGTAACACACAACCAAAACTAAATTTTAGTGATGACGCTCACAAAAATCACGTGATGGCTGTACGTAGCTGAAACTCAGATTGAGCATCTGGAAGGGATGAAAACATCAGTCTACACAACTAGAACAACACAACGTTGCCATATAGCTCCTGTTGTCAGTCTCATTACTTTCCTCACACACCTCCAAGAGTATTGTAGAACAGCTGATCAAGACTGTTCTTTGGCCCTTATTCTTCTACTCTAGAACCCTAAAGGGGGGAAAATGTCACATTGTTACTAAACCATCGTGAAGTTTACTACATATTTTATTCAAAGGAAGTCATGATTCATACTTTATGCACTATTTAATTAAAATTATAAGGTATCTTATGGTATGTCACATACAGAGTTGTAAGTAGGCTGTTTAGGTTTTTATGTTGGTAACGCCACGTAGCGCTCTTATGTAAGTAGGCTGTTTAGGTTTTTACGTTGGTAACGCCACGTAAAGCTCTGTATGAAAATCATTGACTGCGCTGTGTGCAGTCTGTGGCTGATTTGCATTGTTGGAATATTTGCTATTGTAGTGTTGGGCAGTTGGATGTGAACAGCGCGTAACGTTGCGCAGTGGGAGGTGAGCCGCCAGCAGTGGTGGATGTGGAGAGAGAGAGATGACAGAGTTTTGAACCCGGGCTATCTGGACGTGTGTCCGTCAGAAAAAGGAAATTTGTAAGACTGGATGTCATGAACTGATATACAGGGTGTTACAAAAAGGTACGGCCAAACTTGCAGGAAACATTCCTCACACACAAAGAAAGAAAATATGTTATGTGGACATGTGTCCGGAAACGCTTACTTTCCATGTTAGAGCTCATTTTATTACTTCTCTTCAAATCACATTAATCATGGAATGGAAACACACAGCAACAGAACGTACCAGCGTGACTTCAAACACTTTGTTACAGGAAATGTTCAAAATGTCCTCCGTTAGCGAGGATACATGCATCCACCCTCCGTCGCACGGAATCCCTGATGCGCTGATGTAGCCCTGGAGAATGGCGTATTGTATCACAGCCGTCCACAATACGAGCACGAAGAGTCTCTACATTTGGTACCGGGGTTGCGGAGACAAGAGCTTTCAAATGCCCCCATAAATGAAAGTCAAGAGAGTTGAGGTCAGGAGAGCGTGGAGGCATGGAATTGGTCCGCCTCTACCAATCCATCGGTTACCGAATCTGTTGTTGAGAAGAGTACGAACACTTCGACTGAAATGAGCAGGAGCTCCATGGTGCATGAACCACATGTTGTGTCGTACTTGTAAATGCACTTGTTCTAGCAGAACAGGTAGAGTATCCCGTATGAAATCATGATAAAGTGCTCCATTGAGCGTAGGTGGAAGAAACTAAAATGAGCTCTAACATGGAAATTTAGCGTTTCCGGACACATGTCCACATAACATCTTTTCTTTATTTGTGTGTGAGGAATGTTTCCTGAAAATTTGGCCGTACCTTCTTGTAACACCCTGTATATATTATGACTTTTGAACACTATTAAGGTAAATACATTGTTCTCTATCAAAATCTTTCATTTGCTAACTGTGCCCATCAGCAGTTAGTGCCTTCAGTAGTTAGAATCTTTTATTTACCTGGCAGTATTGGCGCTCGCTGTATTGCAGTAGTTCGAGTAATGAAGATTTATGTGAGGTAAGTGATTCATGAAAGGTACAGGTAATTGTTAGTCAGGGCCATTCTTTTGTAGGGATTATCGAAAGTCAGATTGCGTTGCGCTAAAAGTATTGTGTGTCAGTTTAGTGATGATCAGAGTAAGTAAAGGGAGAAATGTCTGAGTACGTTTAGTTTTGCTCAGCTGTTTGAAAATCAAATAACGTAAGACGTTTACCAGTACAGTAATTCATAAATTTTTCTAAGGGGATGTTTCAGAGTAAGTAGAAAATATCCTGTTTTATACCTTTTCACCTTTTCTGATAGTACCAGATTGGCGGGAACCGTGAAATGGTACCAAATGCAATCGTAAATATTAGGAGGGTTTAGTAAGCTTGCTATAAAATGAATAGAAAGAGAGCAACCCACTCACGAAGCAAAACGATCTGGTCCTGTTGCAGTAGTCGTACCGAGTACCAACAGCAGCAGCGACAGGCGGGCGTGGCGGCGCGGTATATAAGGAGCAGGGAGGCGGCGCCGCGCGCAGTCGAGATGGGGCGTCCGCTGCTGCTGGTGGGGACCCTGGCTGTGGCTGCTTCTGTGTTGCTGGCGCTGCCGTCCGTGGTTCGAGGCACGCCTATCGTCGAGTCTGCCTACAGCAGGGTCTCGCACAGGTAACTCAACGTAACGCAGCGTGGCGTAGCGGGTGTCCTCACAACGTGCACGCGTTCATCTTAGAATTGGGAATTTATTCCATAAAAGACAAATAAGCTTCTGTTGATTGATTTTCCGTCACTATTTCGCAGAAATATTTCATAATTGTGAACGAAAATATAAACAGTTGATTTTCTGTAATTTTATGTATTTTGTGATTCAATTTTCAGCACCTCCAATGCAACGCTACTATCAAACAATAAATAATACGTTATTGTCTGAGGAATGCGCTGCAAACCTAAAGCTGGTTCATAAGAGAAATATATATATCGAAATACCAACAGCTGTGTTTTCAATGTTGTTTAAAAATCGTATTTTGATGGCTACAATTCCTTTTATTCGTTTTCGAACTTACATAAAATACGCAAGACCGTTTGTACATCTCAAGACGTTTCGAACTAAATATTTTTTGAGATATAACAAACTGATAAGTCACTGAGTACGAAAGAGGCACTGATGCAATAAAAGTAATACACTCTGTAATGAGAAATTTCAGCCGTCTGGAATGGTGATCATCTAGTGAATTAGGAATAATAATATTGTTGATGAAATGTACGAGTATAACTAAGGTTTGATTAATGTCTATCGAAGACGAAAGGGGAGTTAAAGCTTCTAACGTAATATTACGTATTAATAGTCACTTGTCTCTGACAGCAAACGAGGCTCAAATACTTATAATCCCCTTCCTTGGGCCTTTCTGGCAGCTCGCTTTATTCTTCTTTTCTTCAGCGGGAATAAACGCCTGCCGACAACGCAATACTCTCTACACTGTATCGGCTTTTATAGAGTTTAGATATGTTAACACGTAATACTAGCGTTAGATACTTTCGTAGATCACCGATACCAGAGAATTTTTAATGTTTCATTCCTTTAAAACCTACAGCAAATTAAAAGTGAGAAAATTATGTCGTTTAATCAAAGCAACTTCTACCAATGTCTCTCCTCATTTAACTAAATACAAAGCTGTATATGGTACATGTGATATCTGCTTAAGGCATTACTTCAAGATGAAAGTTGTTTCTGTCGATACAGAACTTAATATTTACTTCAATTCATTAGCTCCTCATCTGGAGGTACTCAGGATAGCATCATCCACCATCTGTGTAATTTTCCCTGTACATCCCCGTCAACCCCTGTTTAATGTTTCTACGCTAAATATGGTCTTATCGAATCCTATTTACCTCTTACACATTTATTCTCCTTTCAGTTGCTTCCCGTAATTTCGAATTTTCTTCAAATGCCTGTTGTAAATACTTCTGACCGTTTGTTAGATGGCTCATCAGTTTTTCCAATGAACAGCTACAGGGACCAGTGTTCCTCCAGTGAATTAGGAAGAATGGATGTTTCCATTGAAGTATCTGACAAGAGATTCCCCAATATCGGCTGCTGTCATAAAAATAACAGACGCTTCACACAGAACATTGCTGGCTACGAGCTTAGGCCCCGACAACGAATTTGCCTTACATACTAAGGAACTACGTTATTCAATGATTCTGGCCGCTCGGTTCATTTATCTATCACCAGGACTAAAAACCTGTCGATTTAGGCCGTTGCCTGCCTCTTCATCTCAAAGCAGTACTCGACCATCCGTCATCAGTTATTTGCGGGATTTATTCCAGTCTCTGTCTTCCTCCACAGTTTTTACCCTTTACATCTCCCTTTAGTACCATGGAAGTTATTCCCTGATATCTAAACACATGTCTTATTATCCTGTCCTATCCTATTGTCGTGTTATCCGTAGGTTCCTTTCATCGCCGATCCTGTGTACAACCTCCTCATTCCTTACCTTATCAATTCACTTAATTATCAACATCCTTCTATAGCTCCACATCTCAAAGGTTTTGACTCTCTTCTGTTGTGGTTTTCTCGCAGTTCAAGACTCACTATCCTTCAACGTTGTGCTCCAAATATACATTCTCACAATGAAGGCGTATGTTTGATAACAGTAAATTTCTCTTGGCCAGGAATGCTCCTTTTTCCAGTACTAGTCTGCTTACGTCCTCCTTGCTTCATACGCCGTGGGTATTTTGCTCCCACGGAAGCAGATTCCTTGACTTAGTCTCCTTCGGGATCACCAGTTTGGATGTTAAGTTTCTCGCTATTCACATTTGCGCTGCTTCTCACTACTTTCCTCTTTCTTCGGGTTACTTTCAGTCCATATTCTCTACCCTTTAGACTGTTCATCCCATTCAACAGATCCTGTAATTCTTCTTCTCCTTCACTGAGGATAGTAATGTCATCATCGAATTTTATCACAGATGTCGTTTCACCCTGAATTTTAATGCCGTTCTTGAACTTTTCTTTCTTTTCTTTCGTTGCGTCTTCTACGAATAGACTGAACAGTAGGGACTGTATCCCTGTCTTACATCCTTTGTAATCCAAGCTCTTCCTTCTAGGTCTTCCAGACTTATTGTTGCCCCTTGGTTCTTGCACATGCTGCGTACAAGCGGAAAACTACACCTATAGGGGCACAAAAAAGGCTAATATACTCCTGTTTTAAAAGACTCTGATTGAAAAGTGCGTTACCAGCTGCCTCATTCTACCTTCTTCAGAATCTTTAAAAATTTTCCCAAAAGGTTTGGCATGCACACATATCGCATTCTGTTTAATATGAAATTCACACTTCACACGCACAAGCTTCCCTAATTGTAACTCGCTCACTCCCACTAGTCCACCGCTGTAAGTCGCTCATACCCAACCACTCCCACTTGCTGCTTCTCACTCACTCACTCATTCAGCATAACATATTGTAATTATTCTCTAACTGGAACTACGTCCTGTCTCAGAGCCATAATGTCCTTTGTTCTGTCCTACTACTACAGTTTCGTCTCACTGTCACTGTCTCCCTGTTGCTCTCTGTTACTACCGCTATCTCATTAATTTCTTCCCACTGCTGCTGTCTCTTCTCACTGTCACTATCATTCTATTCCTCGTTGTCATTGCCATAGACTCTGTCCCTCATTATCACTGGCTCTCCACCCGCTTCCATTTTCTCTTCCTCTTTATTCCCCTTTCACTGGCACTTGTCTCCTTTACTCTTTTCCTAGCACTGGTCTGTAACTGTCAATATGCTCCACTGCCACTGTGTCCCACTGTTTTTCTCATACTGCCATTGTATTCATCACTCTTTCTATACCGAAACCACCGTCTATTATCTTCTGTTTTTATTACTTTTCCGTCTCTTTCCCACTGTCACTATCTCCTGCTGTCTCAGCATAAAAAAGTGTTAATATGCTGTCATGCCAAAATTTTTGGGAACATCTTTAAAGGCGCCGAGGAAGGCAGCTGTTACGCTACTTTTCAGAGTCTTAAAAAGCAGGAGCACATTAGCCTTTTTTGTGGCCCTATAGGAGCATTTCTTTCCTGTTTTCACTGCTACAGAATGGCCTGTCACTCATATGAAAAGAACTCATGTGTCAGTAAACTTTTGGTAATTTACTTAGGTGAAATTGAAATAATGCAAAACTAATTGTACACCTCAGACCGGCTTTTACGTGCACAAATATTTTGCGTATGATTCAGTACTACAAAATGGGGTTCTCAGAACCCTTATGATGACACAGGAGACACTTTACAGCATATTTCTCCGTGCTACGTCTCTTTATAAACTAAGTTTTCGCCTCACTCTGAATATCACGTGTGTATTTTACGCGTACAAGTAAGGTAACTTTGAATCTCTGTATCTCAGAAACGGATAAAGAATTCAAGAAAATTTTCAGGACTGTTTGAGATGCATAGCCGTCTTGGAATGTCTGGCTCGGTTTTGGTACCCAAAAGACATACTGTATTTTTCGGGTTTTATCTGGAACCGCCCATGAACTAAATGGTTCCTTCATAAGCCTCTTAAGACGCGGAATAAACCACATATAATAGTAGAAAAACAACCGACTTGCTCCATTTGCCTAAGTTGGAGGAAGTGTGTTATGTTCAAACTTTGACCCTGTACTGTAGGGTAGTTACGTAAAGTTGATCCTTCAATGGGAATACAAACAATCCCTAGCCCAAGTACTATCCGAAACACTTGACTCTACCTTTGTATCACCGACTGGACCGGAGATATGAGACATGGAAAAATGCCGTTTTCATGTGCATCGCTTTTGAACATATAACACATGCTGTTGGATGCTTACTGATTACCGAACCTTCCCTATAGCTTTCACTGTTACCGTTTTTTAAATCAAGCAACAAATAAAAAGCAAAGAAATAGCATCGTTCGTAATCGAACTAACTTTTTACGAAGGTCTCTCCTCTTTTAACTGAATAAAAATATTATTGTGTATCTGAGAAACAGACATTTGAAAGACGAAGATCGCCAGATCTCCGTAAATGACTGGATATTGACTTATGGTGGCCTCCTCTGGATGCAGTTGGAACGAGATAGGCTGGGAAGAATAAACATAAAGTTGTAGTTCCACGTTCGTAGCGTTAAAGATTAAGAATAAAGAATTGGCTCTGTATTTTTTTTAAAAAGAAAATTTACAACACTCACTTAATATAGGGAAACCACGAACTTCTCAATCACAGTAGCTGACTGTGCCACTGAAATTTCATCCCCGCCACCGAATACGTGTCCAGTATTTGGGTGAAGTGCCTTTGGTGGATTTCTACTGAAGCTTGTCGGTTCAACATCACCACTTGTCATTATAAAAAGACCGAATCTGTATTTTGATGTCTCTGGTTGTTGTTTCAGGGTTAAAACGCATTATTGTTTGCTTGGATTAGATTCCAGACCTCTCCCAATGTGTAATAAAGTGAGGGCAGTTGAAAATCCTTTCCACGTAAGCGGTTAAACCCACCCTGCGGGATTCCTCAGTTAACAATGCTGTACCACTTCAATTTAATTTAATTATTTGCATTACATCAAAAGTCTCTCACTATTCAAAGTTTACGTGGAATTCGCCGCCGAACTTACGTATGACATGGAAGCAATAATTACGTTGTATTCGACGACACACAGCTCTTCTTGCAAATCCACTTCGAGATCAGCAGACGGTAAACATTTGCGCTGAAGTGAATTTTAAACATTTGAAAATTTCCGCTGAGTTCACGCAGTCTAATATAATACTTGAAGGTCATGCTTCCGGGATGTGATCGAAATAATAATTTAAAGCTAAAAAGTTCAGGTCGACAGATGCTTCATTCCGACCGATTTTACGAGATGTAGAACGTTATGGTTAGATTTACGTTTCTCGCCAGCTGCCCTCCTTCCTGTCTTCCTCTGCTATTCAACTTCTTCCGAACGGACGCCAGACTTATACTGTTCCTTTTTTTCATATTTTCGTCAACTCTGTAGTCCATTGTTGGCATATGTTTCATCTGAATGAGGGATTGGACAAAAGGTGGATAAACAGAGTAATATTATTGGCACCGTTGAGTGTAATCCTGCAAAAGTTGTGCGATTCCGTCTCGAAGATCCACGAAGATGTGTAGGGCAATAGTGCACGCAGAAAGCTTGTAGTTATTTTTCCGGAATCGTCTGCAACATTGTCATATGGGAAGTAGTACTGTGGGAGAAGAGTTTTATCATTTCTTAAAGATTTCGTGATGCCCTTCCGTTAGTACTACTGAAGCGATGTTCACACAGGATGGGACCAATAATACGCTAAATACCTATTGGCAAATGCAGGATAAAAATGGTACAGCCAAAACAAAAATTTCCAGGTTCGTTGCTCTATCAATGAATGGCACGGTATGAGCGTTACTATGCTCGTAGGTCGTTTTACTCCGGAGGTTTGAGTATGTGCCCGAGACACAATTTCTTGAATTTTTGGCAAAAAGCTGACTGCGCTTTGAGTACACGGAACGCATTGTACTTCCAGCATGATGGAGCCCTTCTACACTTGTGAGGTACTTCCCCTACACAGTGCACTAGCTGCAGTTGGTCGCCTTGATGTCCAGACACAACTCCCATTTTTGTTAAGTTAAAAGGATGTATAGATGGATAATGGATGCGCGAGATGAACTTTACGGGTTACGTCATAGATTTATTGCTGTGCGTTTCTGTTTACTCATTTAACATCTGTTCTCGGTATTTAGCTGTATGAATTTAGATTTATGTTTCTTCTAAAATGTCCATTAATTAACCTTTGCAGGCTTTAAGTATAACAATGAGATGTCTCTCTAAGTTTTCAGTGAAATGTTTATTTTCCCTGAGATGCGCAGAAAAAAATGTAGAAAATTTCAATAACAGCTTGATCAACATATAAAACGCACTCTATTGTACATTAATCACCTACCACATATGCAACTAAAAGCTGTTCACGGAAAATATGATTACAGCGGCAGGACAGTACAGTAGATTTCATTGACATACAAATGGCTCTGAGCACTATGGGACTTCTGAGGTCATCAGTCCCCTAGAACTTAGAACTACTTAAACCTAACTAACCTAAGGACATCACACACATCCATGCCCGAGGCAGGATTCGAACCTGCGACCGTAGCGGCCGCGTGGTTCCGGACTGAAGCGCCTAGAACAGCTCGGTCACGGGGGCCGGCCTGCAGAATGTTGAATGCAAGCATGCAAACGTGCATGAACTGTGTTGTACAGGAACCGTACGCCAGTTTCTGGGACAGGGTTCCATATTGTTGCATTTGATCGATCAATGCAGGGACGGTTAATGTTGTTTGTAGATGACACTGGAGTTGTTCTTCAATGATGTCCCATATGTGTTCGACTGGACAAAGATCTGATGATCGAGCAGACCAAGGCAACATGTCGACACTCTGTGGAGCATTTTGGGATACAACAGCGGTATGTGGGCGAGCGTTATCCTGTTGGAAAACACCCCTGGAATACTGTTCATGAATGGCAGTACAAATGGCGGAATCACCAGATTGACGTACAATTTTGCAGTCACGATGCATGGGATAGCCATGAGAGTGCTTCTGCTGTCATATGAAACCGCACCCCAGACCGTAACTCTAGGTGTAGGTCCAGTGAGTCTGGCACGCAGACAGGTTGGTTGCAGATCCTCAACTGGCCTCCTCTTAACTAACACAAGGCCATCACTGGCACCGAGGTTGAACGAGCTTTCATCAGAAAACACAATGGATCTCTATCCTGCTCTCCAGTGAGCGCTCGCTTGAAACCACTGAAGTCGCAAATGGCGGTGGTGTGGGATCCGTGGGATGCACACTACAGGCCGCCTGACTCGGAGCTGTCCTTGAAGTGTTCGATTTGTAGCAGTTCGTTGTGTCACTGTAGTGCCAACTGCTCTCCAGCTGATACAGTACGATGCGCCAGAGCCATACGCCGAACACGGTGGTCTTCGCATTCGGTAGTGCCACGTGGTCGTCCGGAGCCCAGTCTTCTTGCGACCGCACATTCTCAAGACCACCGCTGCCAGGAGTCATGTAGAGTGGCTAGATTACTGCCAAGTCTTACTGGAATATCACGCTCGCCTCTGGTAGCTGAGTCTTGCCGGTACGGCAGCTCAGCGTGCTCGGTCAGAGGGTTAGCCCGCACGGTAACTCAGCGTGTTTGGGGCAGAGGGTTAGCTGCCCTCTGTAATAAAAAACTGAGTTAATCGATCAATAACGAACTGAAACGGGTGTCTTGCGTCGTCCGCCCCGAGCTGATACAACGAAGAGGGTTAGCTACCTTCTGTAATAAAAGAACTGAGTCAACGGATCAAGAAAGAACGTGAACGGCTGTTATCGGGCGTCCGCCACGAACAAATTCATCGACCAATACAGAGCAAAATGAGATTTTTTTTAAAAAAAAAAGAAAAAGAAAAATGAAAAGTGGTCAGCGCGACGTTATGTCATACCTAACGGCCCGGGTTCGATTCCCGGCTGACTCGAAGATTTTTCTGCGCGGACTGGGTGTTATGTTATCCTTATCATGATCATTTCATCCCCAACGACACGCAAGTCGCCGAAGTGGCGTCAACTAGAAAGACTTGCACCAGGCGAACGGTCTACCCGACGGGAGGCCCTAGCCACACGGCATTTCCATTTCCACTGGAATATCGTAGAAGGAACATCCTGTTTCTCGTAGTCCTATTACACATTGTTCAATCTCAGCAGCGTCCGATAATGGCTTCTTTGTCGCCTTAAAGGCATTCTTGACTAAAATCAACTCACTAGGCCCAATCTCAATGGTAAATAACGCTCACGACGATTACAGAGTGTATTTAAAGCAAACCCGATTTGTATCCTCAAAGTGGTGTTACTACCGCCACTGTAATGGGACTGGTGCGAAATTGGAATACACTCATCTTTCAGATGAAGAAACACGTCTACCAATTTTCGTTTATGTCGCACAACTCCTTGGTGGTCCGCCCCCGGTAGCTGAGTGGTCAGCGCGACAGAGTGTCAATCTTAAGGGCCCGGGTTCGATTCCCGGCAGGGTCGGAGATTTTCTCCACTCAGGGACTGGGTGTTATGCTGCCCTAATCATCATCATTTCATCCCCATCGACACGCAAGTCACCGAAGTGGCGTCAAATCGAAAGACTTGCACCTGGGGAACAGTCTACCCGACGGGAGGCCGTAGCCACACGACATTTACATAGCTCCTTGGTCTTGGGATTTTTTTTCCCACACAGCCCAAACCGCGAAGGACAGAAACTTGATATTTGGAAAGCGAGTGGATTTTAAGCTGTCACCATGGTTTAAGAAGGGACTGTTCGAAATTCCACTTCCAAACGGTTGAAATAGGGGCTTTTTGAGAATATGTCGCAATCAAGGCAATTTTGAAGCTAGAACTACAAAAACTAGTATTTGGTTTCTCAGTCATAAATAAAGAAATACATATTTCAGCATCTTCGGAAATTCTAGCACTAAGGGAGTAAAATAGTGGGTGAAATATTTTTGAAAATAAATAATTATTAAAGGACTACTAAAACATTTCTAAAGCTACATCTGTGAAAACTGGTACTTGACAACTCGGTTGCAGTTAAAAAATATGTGTTTCATTATTTTAGGAAATCCAACCCCTAAGGAAGTGAAATAGAGGATGAAATGTTTTATGAAATTATTTCGTTACTGGCTGTGTATCACATATACCGCTGGATCAGGGTAGGCTAGCAGTTTCTGATGCAGCAATTGAATAGATTAGGCAGTCTTACATACGTAGTCCCAGTAAAGTAACGCGATGTGCCAGCTTTGAATTAAATATGTTTTGTGTTATAGTGTGGAAGGTATTGTGGAAACGTCTATCATTTAAACCCTACCATTTGGAAATGTTGCAAGATCTAAGACAAAGAGACGAAGAAAAACAGACTGAGGACAATTTTCTTTATAAAATTATGTTAAGGATACAGGATACTTATAAATGGTGGGAAAATCGAAATTTTTATGACTTTATTAAATTCTATAGTCTTTCCTGATTACGTTGATGTACACATCATAGGATTTCAAACGAAAAATGACCTATATATACCAAATTTTAAAGTTACGGTCATGTATGCCACCATGCCTCCTTTATTTCTGTTACAGAAACCACTATTATTTCGAAAAGACCTGTGAACTCTCTGTTTCCAGCGATTCTACGTATGATACATTGTATATGTTGGTAACAGTGCAGGTTTCTAGTGTCTGTAAATGATTATCTTTGCCAGTATTAACTTTTGTTTCGTTGAAGCAGTTTGTTCATGTGTTACTGAATGTTTGTTGCCCAAGTGCTACATGTGTTTGTGGAAGTACATACCTTTAGTGTGCAATAAATACGAACTATGCCACGCGTCACGAAATTCAATAAAAGGAAATTCAGTGCTATCAAGTTTAAAAACAAAGCAAGCCACATTGTTGAAAGTAACCTATGTATCAGTTCTTCAGGCAAGGAACTCCCACGTGGCACGCCTCCTGGTGATTCAAAATTCTGTGTTGAAAACGACGCTGTTTGTAGTGGATTTGCTGTTGTTGATGTGAGCATCTTATCTTCTTTGATAAAGGAAATGGCGAAATGTAAACTATGTGATGGTGTAGGCTGTCTGGAAATAACTGAACAATAATGTAGCAGGAAGGGTTTAGAGTCAAAATTAGTTGTTCTGCAATAAATCTACCTCGAAAATGATTTCGAACATTGTGCATAATTCGTATGATGCGAACTGGAAGTTAGTGTATGCAATACGTGCAATAGGAAATGGAAAAAGATAGTTGAAATGTTTTGTAGTTTGATGGAACTTCCTCCTTCTCTCAGTAGGTTCATCATGTACATGAAAATACTTTTAGGTGCCTTGACGGCTGTGTCTAAAGCATCTATGAAACGTTCAGTAAAAGAAACAGTAAATATTAGTGGAACCAGGGACGTTACTGTTGCACTTGATGGGACATGGCAACGTCGAGGACATAGTGCCTTGAATGTCGATGTAAGTGCTACTTCTGTGGAGAATGGAAAAGTTGTTGTTGTTGAGTGCTTATCTAAGTACTGCCACACCTGCCATGGTAACACTGAAGGACATATTGAACATTTGTTTTCTAAGAATTATGATGTGATGGAGCCCTAAAAATATTTCAGAGGTCGATGTCCGGTTACAACGTTAGATATACGAAGTGCCTAGGCGATGGGGATTCTAAAGCTTTCAATAAAATTAATGAGTTCAATGTTTGTTGTGATGTCTTGTTAACAAAACTGGAGTGTTGTGGACATGTGCAAAAGAGGATGGGTGCTAGATTAAGGAAGCTACGAAGAGAAATGAAAAGAAAGTTACTATCTGATGGAAAATCTCTGTCTGGCCGAGTCAGATTGACAGAAACTGAAATAGACCTTCTTCAGAGTTATTATGGACTGGCCATTAGACGAACTGCGTCTCTGAATGATGTTACAGCAATTAGAAAAACTGTGTGGGCCACCTACTTTCATAAGTTATCCACAGATGACCACCCTGTTCACGGACTTTGCCCTAAAGGAGCAGATTCTTGGTGTGGTTTACCAAAACGCAAAAGAAAGTAGTCAAATATTCCATCACAAGCATTCTCTTCCTGAGCCTGTTATGAATGTAATAAAACCAATTTTTAGCGACCTGAGTGACCCTGTTTTGCTTAATAAATGGCTTCATGCGGGTACTCAGAATACAAATGAAAGTTTCAACCATTGCGTATGGGAAAGATTACCCAAGAATGTTTTTGTAGGACCAAATACATTAAAAGTTGGAGTGCTAGATGCAGTGACATGTCTAAATGATGGAGTGTTAGGAAGGTTGGAAGTCCTGAGAAATTTAGGAACAAAATGTGGCTCTAATATGGAAGATAAATTGTTTGGGTGTGACAGACAACGGGTGCATGAAGCTGAAAGGTTAGCTCTTCAAGTTACCAAAGAAACAAGAAGTGCTAAAAGGAATGCCAAGAGGAAGCTTGAAGATGAAGAAATGCTGCAGGATGAAGAACTATGTTTCAGGAATGTTCTGAGGCACGGTCTAATTGGACCCATATCTTCATTCCCAATTTCCCGCAAGCTCTATTTTTCAGAATTCAGGTACAAATATTTCCTAAAGTTTATTGTTCTCATTTTTTTCTGTGACTTGCAATAGCCCATACTTCCGTAGTAGACCTAAGTTTTATTGCAGAATCAACTAAATTATAGAAAAAATAACATTTTTATTAGGAAAAAAATTATAAAAATAAAAATGTAAGATGTGATATTTTTTATCCTTATAATACACATAATAAGTGGAATTAACTAGGTCTAGTACCTCAGCCACCATGTCATGCATATCTGGTAAAAATTTGGTGTCCTTCAAATGTATAACATTGGATTAAATGGTACCTCAGTTTGAGGAAGCATTTTGGAAAAAAAAATTGCATCAATTTCTGTGTAATTGTTTTTAATAACCCTAAGCAGATTAAAAATATTTCTAATTTGTTTAGAAAGCCTGCTGTATTACCTGATATCAACAAAAAATCTGTAAAACATATACATTATAAACAGTGCCTGAAAGAAAAAGGTGTTGATTTTACATAATATTGAGCCGGGAAAGTACCCTGTGTCCTTAAGTGACGAAGCCACATTCCATACCTGTGGTAAAGTGAATCGACATAATATTGGGATATGGGGTGAGCAGAAAGGACGTCACGCAATCGAGCATGTACGCGACTCTCCTAAGGTAAAAGTTTCTTGCACTGTAAGCCGTAAAAATATTTACGGTCCTTTTTTTCCGAGTCAACTATCACTGGCATATTGTACATGGACATGCTTGAATATTATCTAATTCCTCAGTTACAACAGGATATGGACACAGAATTTATTTTCCAGCAAGATGGCGCACCACCACATTATCGTCGTGAAGCTGTAGGAATGTGTCGACTTCGATTGGACGTGACAGAACGAAATCGTGGCCACCACTATCCCTGATTTAACCCCAATGGACTTCGGTGTATTATGTTACATTAAAGGCAGAGTGTTTGTTCCTTCGCTTCCGGGAAACATCGACGAGCTGCGACAACGGATAACACAAGCAACTGTCACCGTAAATCAAGACTTGCTTGATAGGGTTTGGCAGCAATTAATTACAGATGGGACACTTGTACTGTTACAAAAGGTAGCCAAACTGAACATTTGTAAATAATCTTTGAAGATATACTGCATTCAGAGTTCTATCAAACGTTTCTGTAAGTTATTCACCATTTTCACAATTAAAGGCTACTTTTGTATAACTAATTTATAAACACTCAGTACTTGCTAGACAGGCAAAACAGCGAGCATGTGGCGGCTGTCCACAACGAAGTTATTTTAATTGGAGCGTAAATAAAATCAACAACTGGGATATCTGAAAGGATTGTACGTGTGACCTGTTTCAGTGGTTCAGTGCGCCTGCTCGGAGCCAGGGAAGGAGGAGGGCCTGCGTCGGCTGGACTGACAGAGCTGCAGCCTCCACCGCAACAGCCTGGTATGATTTTGCCCGTAGTACCTAACTGTCATAACCATGCACACCATAATACACTAGGGGCGATGAGTGGAGTTCAAATCCCCATCCGTTCACAGTGATTTAGTTTTTCCGTTATTTCTCTAAACCACTTCAGTGTTCATGTAATGTCTCTGATGATCCCGACGTCCACAGGACATCTTGTCTTGGGAATGTGTCTGATGGTAAGGTAAGAATCTAAAAATCAACTGGCATGGAGAAACTTACATCTTTACTGTTATCAACGTCAGTATTTCTGAGATTTAAAGATGGAACATTGATTCTGTTGCTATAATTGTGTGTTGTGACGCGGGTAACCAACTAGAGGCGATGATTGTGGTGATAGGAGAAGAAACTGATAGTGCACAAAAAATACACTGACGGAAAAAATCGCAACGCCAAAAAATAATTAATGTAGACTTACGAAATTTCGGGAATACATCAGTCTAGGCAACATATTTCAGCGACAACAGGTTAATATAAGCACTAGATCAGCCGTTGCAAATGTGAAATGCTGGTACATTAATAACCGACGTAACCAGAATGTTGCATGCAAGAGTGTAAACGTACATAAACTGTGCTGGACAGATACCGGATGTCAGTTTGCGAGACGGAATTATGTGCCTGCTGCACTTGATCGGTCAGTACAGGAACGGTTAAGGGGGGTAGGACGTCAAACGGGCCAACATGGAGCAGGACATTTTAACTTCCACTGTCTATAATTTTACAAACAAATTCTTAAAACTTCGTCAGCATGACCAGAATGGATTCAGGATTAACACTCTTGGCAGTGGAAGTTCAAAAACGTAACAATTTTGTTTTTTTAAATGTTTGAAATTTCATCATTTTTTCACTTACTATTGGCTGCATTTGTTACTATAGGTACACTTTTCATCATAAATAGGAGAGATTATTCGTCGAATTTTGCACAGCACACAAACCATACTTACAGGGGTATGAAACTCTAGAATTTCTTTAGTTTACGAAAAAATGAATGAACTGTTATATTTTAAACTTCATGTTTAGAAAAAACTCAAATTCTACAATTTATTATCTGAATTTTTACCGCAGTTTTTGATAGATTTGGAAAATTCTAGAGTTTCATACACCTGTGAGTATGGTTTGTGTGCTGTGCAAAATTCATCGAAGAATCTCTCTTACTTATGAAGAAAAGTGTACCTATAGCAACACATGCTGGCAAGTAAGTGAAAAAATGATGAAATTTGACATTTAAAAAAAATTATTTTGTTTTGTTTTTGAACTCCAACTGGTACGAGTGTGAATCCTGAATCCTTTTTGGTCATGCTGACAAAGTTTTATGAATTTATTTGTAAAAGTATGGACAGTAGGAATTAAAATGTCATGTGGTGCCTCTCCTGCTCCAAGTCGGCCAGTTTGACGTCCTAGCCCCCTTAATGCTGCTCGTGGAGGACGCTGAAGTTGTCGTTCAAGGATGACCCATATGTACTCGACTGGAGACAGATATGGCGATCGGGCAGGACGAGGCAATACGTTGACACTCTGTAGAGTTACAACAGCGGTATGCAAGCGAGCGTTATCCTGTAGGAATACACCCCTGGAATGCTGTTCATGAATTCGAGCACAAAAGATCAAATCACCAGACTGACGTACAAATTTGCTGCCAGACTGCGTGGGATAACAAGAGAGCGCTCCTGCTCGTAGGTTCACTGTGCCTAGCTCGCAGACAGGTTGGGTGCAGGTCCTCTAGTAATCTCCTTCTAACCAACACAGTGCCATCACTGGCACCGAAGCAAGACCAGCTTTCACAGAAAACACACAGACCAAAGCCCTGCCGTCCAATGAGTTATCGGTTGACATCACTGAAGTCGCAAATGGCGGTGGTTTGGGATCTGGCTCGAAGCTGTCCTTGAAGTAATCGATTTGTAACAGTTCTTTGTGTCACTGTGGTGACGACTGCTGCTCACATTGCTGCTGCAGATCGAATATGATGCTCCAGAGCCATAAGCCGAACACGATGGTCTTCCCTCACGGTAGTGCCACTTGGCTGTCCGGAGCGGGTGGTAATGGCATCTTTGTCGCCTTAAAGACATTCTTGACTAGCATCAACTCATCAAGTCCAATCTCAAAAGTATCTAACGATCACGACCATTACAGCACGTATTTAAAGCAAATCAGATTTGCATCCACATAGTGGCACAATGATCGCCACTCTTAAGCGACTGGTGCGAAATTTGAATAGAAACACGCCTACCAACTTTCGTTTATGTCGCGCAACTCTTCTTGGTGTTCCGATTTTTTCCGACATTGTATTACAAATAACCGTTTGTGACGTAGCTTCAGGCCACTTTTATGAACTCTAGGAAATGGAAAACGGAACTCGTGTACTGTAAATAACTGTCGCAAATACTAGCTGCTCAGCAGTAGATTATCTCCTCAACAGTGCTCCCCAGCACAAAACTGGGCTCTTTGTCTTATTTGGATTTTGATATATTTAATTCATAAAGATTTAGAAAAATGAATTCGAATAGAATAATTTACAGATATGTTCTCTGAAGTTCATATCGAGATCAGAGTATGTACTCGCACAGTGAAACCACGGTCACTAAGAATTGAGTTAAGCCATAGCTGGGTATGGTTCCTTTACAGTCTGTGTACCATTGGACTGGAGTGATCACAGAGCGACGACCTTTTAGTTCGATACTTGAGTAGTCGTCTAATTCCCGTTATTGACTACAGATGTTTTAGGAAAGGTGGATATTTCAGCTGGACAGTGCAGCTTGTCAATGTCGTGGCATGTATAGAATTTTGTAATGTGGACAATATGTGATATAGGTCGTTTACTGAGATAGGGAGCGGTTTTTGGAATAGTTATTTTGTGTTATCGTTAAAGGTGAATGACGCGTCAGAAAGGTCGTTGGCTGCGCGGAGTAGCCTCGTGATCTCAGGCGCCTTGTCACGGTCCACGCGGCTCGCCCCGTCGGATGTTCGAGTCCTTCCTCGGGCATGCATGTGTGTCTTGTACTCAGCGTAAGTTAGTTTAAGTAGTTTGTCAGCTTAGCGACCGATGACCTCAGCAGTTTGGTCCCAAAGAACTTACCATAAATTTCCAATTTCCAAAGGTCGTTGCTGATAGAACATAACTCGGACAAAAAAAGATAAGAGAAGAAATGTTAGTGCTTAGGCATGTTTTCAGTACGGAAGTCATTAGAGAAAGATGGTGGAGATACCCAGCAGTAGCCATCTTAAAGGGATAATTGAAGAATTATTCTCAGGTGATTTTCGTAAACACTAAAAATGGAGTGTTATGTGTATGAATTCCGTGGCTTAAGCACTGCACCAGTTACTTCAGTAGTGGAGGAGGTTCGGAGACCCGACGTTGCGATAAACCAGAAACATACTCGAATGTTTAGTCAGGTCCTCCAGAACGAGGAAGTTATCGAGATATTAGAACTCGAAATAATTATACAACTATAGTATCTGCTTGTGTTTAAGTGCCGGCCGGAGTGGCCGAGCGGTTCTAGGCGCTACCGCCTGGAACCGCGCTACCGCTACGGTCGCAGGTTCGAATCCTGCCTCGGGCATGGATGTGTGTGATGTCCTTAGGTTAGTTAGGTTTAAGTAGTTCTGAATTCTAGGGGACTGATGACCTCAGAAGTTAAGTCCCATAGTGCTCAGAGCCATTTGAACCATTTTTGTGTTTAAGTTGCATTGCACACTTATAGCCATTGTTTTCTGGACTGACGCGCTGGTGTATATTTCTGACAAATTTTTCTACTAATTTGTCGTCTGTGAGAGTGTAACGTAATATTTCATCGTAAGAGAGTTGTGTACAGATCAGACCGACTCATCATTTATCACAACAGGTACCAAGACTTAAGTCATTGCACCATGCAAAGATCACTTATTAGACAGTATAGAGAAAGTGCAGAGCTGAAACACTGGCCGTTTATCATCTTCTAAACAAAGCATTATCGTACACGTACTAAAACTGATACTACTGAGTAGGAAGGCAATACCAACTTTGGGCAAAGACTGAGTCTACACAACTTGGTTGGCTACATGCATGGGAAGGAGCAAATGCATGAATTCATCATGCCCCAACCATCCCCGTCCTCCCGCTATCCCTAGCCCCCCTTTACCAAACCCTGCCCCTCCACATCCAATGCTTTCCCCTACCCATTCTGCCTCTCACAATTCACTTCCCCTTTCATAAGCCACGACCCCTTCTGCTTAATTTCTGGGAAATAGGTCAGTCAGACACCTTGTAGCCAATTGTATTACAGTAGGTATATATTTTGCTCTCCCAGTCACAGCTCTATATCTTAATGGCATATCAGCTCATTCAGTCACATTGGTCAACTCTTACATAACCACACCCTTTCAACTCTCTCTCCCTCTTCTCTCGGAGAAAGTCGTATGGCATGGACTGGTGGGGCATGACGTCGTTCTCGTCCAGTGGTGACGACGGTTGCTTAATGTTTGCATGGTGTCGTACATAGTTGCACCGTCGCCAATACCAGTTCTTTCTCTGTACCCTAGGGAGCTAAAAACATTGTACTAATGGTAAGGAAAGTTTTGAGAGGATACCATGGGCTTATTTTACTAGACTATCTGTTTCGATATAAATGTGGTGCCTAAACCTATGTATGGTGACCTCGCTGAGATCGCCAACAAATGGTAGCATGATGCTATAATTTGGTGTATTTTGAATTTTGATGTTTTTATTGTGAAAAAGTTTTCCATAGATAAATCAACAACCTATTTTTTATTTGTCAATAGTGTTAACATATTTGAAAGCGAATTTGTGAGCAAAATATAGAACGGCTCGTTTACTTACTATTTCCTACACTTTTGAATTGTTAAGTCACTGTACTTCAAATAAATGGGTTGTATTTTGATGATAGAGTAGTGTGCGATGTGGTTCACGATTTTCTATTGCAACAGATATTCAAGAAATCGTGGGTACGAATATCGAACGTTTATCTCCTGGCATTCGGTTAATGTATTTCAGGAAAGATTAAACATGTCTGTTGTAAGTATATAATAAATAAATTCCCATATGTATTGTTGTTTTTTGTTATTCTCGTAATGCTAGGTAAGAAACAACGTTCTAGAACGGAAGTTTCGTAAAATTAATTTTTTTAAATATTACATATGAATTTTTGGGATCTTGTTATCACATAGGTGTCGCCCTGGAATTGTACTTCATTGTCCTGGATACACTAAAATGTCGGATTTTCAGCGTTTGCGAGCACATTTAGCGTAAATACTTCAGTTTTGCACTGTTTTGGCTATGTATGCATACTGTTTATAGTGAGGTCAACTATCACTGTGCGTTCTGCACTCGTCTATTGTTTGCGTTGCGTTTTCTGTATGCTTTTAGTGTCCCCTCCTTCTTCTGTTGGTATGTGTGTTCTGTTTAAAGGACATGTCAAAGGTGGATATATTGAGGAGGTTATTATTTAATCTGGTTGCGTTATTCGTATCAGCTTCTTATTGTTTTTGTGTTTAACATGATCAGTTAGTTATTACTTACATTAATTTGGCCATTTATTACTTTCTTGTTTACTGCAAGAGCTCTTTGTATGTGAAAATTTTCTTGTAATGTCAAGAGTTGTCTGTTGCAATTGTTCATTCAAATAATTTTCCTATTCTGTTCCAAGTTAGATGAACCATTTTTGTGTGTTATTTATATCTAGTTTTTAAATTTCTGCTTGTCATCCCCAGGTGTACTGATTTGCGATCATGATATTCCAACTTGTACATATTGCCTCCTCAGTATGTGTCTGATTTTTCTATTGGTGTGCGTAAATTTGCCAAGAATATGTTTTTTGTTTTGTATGCTTATCCTTTGTTTCCTCAGTATACTTGTTAACCCGTCTGTACAATTCCAGAGAGGTACATATGCGACAACAAGATCCCAAAAATTCATATGAGGAATCAGACAGTAATTTAATCTCAAGAAACCTGTGCTCCTTAAAGTTTTCTTACTTAACATTGAGAGAATAATGAAAAAGTTACAATATATTTTGGAACACTTTTATTATATGCATACAACAAACATGTTCAACCTTTCCTGAAATTCTTTAACAAAATGTCAAGTGATAAACATTTGATTTTCGTACACACTATTCTTTGAACATCAGTTGCAATAGCAGCTGGTACCGCCCCGCCTATCACAGAAACACTTTTATCAATATTCAGTCCCTGTACTTGGTATATAGTGAATTAACAATGCAGAAGTGTAGCAAATAGTAAGTAAACAGGCCTTTCTACAAATAGCTCTCAAATACCTATCACTCACTTGAAAATATGGCAACACAATTGACAAACAAAAAACAGGTTACTGTTTAATCTACGAAAACGATTTTAACTTCAAATCTTTTTTCACAAAAAGCATCAAAACTCGAAATATAGCCAATTACAGCATTATGCTATCATTTGTAGGCGGCCTCAATGAAGTCACCATGCATATGTGTAGGCACAAACTGCTCACCATACTCATATCGAAAATAGACAATTTAATAAAATAAGTTAGTAATATCCTCTCGGAATTGCTCATAGTATAAGGTTTTTAGCCCCCTGGCGTACACAGAACGAACTACCATTGACGATAGTGCAGCTATGTCCGAAACCATGCAGACATTACGCAGTTTCCATCACAACTAGAACAGCATGGTGTTAAACTTCCTGGCACATTAAAACAGTGTGCTGGACCGAGAATCGAATTCAGGACCTTTGCCTTTCGTGAGCAGGTGCTATACTGATTTTATTATCAAAGGCGCTACCCCAGTTTTATTTAGTCACTAGAAGTGGACTGGTGGGAGCTCAGGGGACAAAGTGGCCAGGGATCGAAACCCGAGGCCTGGCCACCGAACCTGTGGAACAGAGGGAAGTAGGAGACACAGGAATCAACAGAAGTGGAAGGCTTAATGTTGTTTATTTATCTTCATTTTTTGTTGTAATTTTCACTATTATTATGAGGGTATATGGAAGATATGTCATCCACATTGAAAAAATAAAGACGGGCAAAGGAAAAGACAAAGAAAAAAAAATCCGCACATTTATGGGCGCTCTCCCATCCGCGGGGGTCGGAAGCAGAATCGATCATAGGCAGCTTAAACTCAGACACCGCCGGCGGAGGGCAGGTGCCTTCAGCTCCAGGCACCTCCCCCCCTCCCGCACCACGCAGCCCGCAGCCCCCCCCCCCCCCCCCTTCAACTTAGTGGAGGCCTGAGACCCGTCGAAGATAATTGGCAAATAATGTTCGGTAACGTGGCGTGTGTTCGAACGCTGCATGGGCCGTTCGTAAATAGGTCCAGAAGTCGAGGCGGTCTTTAGGTCCCTCATGGAATAGGTAACCGGCCGCCCACCCCTTGACCCACCTAATGGCATGATATTTGTTGGCGGGAAAAGTTTGTCCCAGGGTATAGAAACATTCGCGGCTCTATTGTGTTTGGTGGCACTCGGAGATAGCAGGCAATGATTCGCTGCACGAACCGACAGACTTCGTGCGAAGTGGCGCAGGTCAGATGGTGGTCATCAGTGTCGAGTTGCTGGCAAAGGAGACAAAGAGGGGAATCCGACAAACCAGTGTTGTGCAGTCGCTGTTTTGTGCCAAATTTCCTGTTGACTATATGATGCCACGTTGGCCGGACATCCTGTAGGGAGGAAGGGCTGGTGAATGGTGTTCCACACTATGGGAATCTGGATGGAGGGATGTTTCATCTCCATCACATTCCGGGGAATACGGCGCAATAGTAGGCTGTAAGAATCCTTGGTTCTGGGCGGATGCGTATCTGGGAGACTGGTATGTGTGTTCGTAAATAGGTCCAGAAGTCGAGGCGGTCTTTAGGTCCCTCATGGAATAGTCGACGAAAAAGGTCGCAATGTGAGACAAATGAGGCACAATGGGCCCCCAGACACCGGTGATGAGGTGGACGCAGGCAGGAGGACCTCAAGCAAGTTGCGTGTTAAAGATGTGCACCGTCCGGTCCACTGTCTTCTCACGGTACTCACATACAAGGCCGCAGCTCCCATATAGACGTTGACGAGTCCGAGGCCACCATCCTCTGGAGGCAGGTTAAGTGTCTCATAACTTGTGTCTCGCAACTTGTGTGTACTAGCACCCCTGGGAGAAAGGATACGAGACAGATACGGGGCGGTGTTTACAGGATGAATTTGTCATTCTGCTGTGGAGTGCATGCTGATATGAAACTTACTGGTAGATTACAACCGTTTACCGGAAGGAAGTTAGGAGATGTACAGGCGGAAGTAAAGCTGTGAGGATGGGTCGTGAGTATTGCTTGTGTAGCTCAGTCGGTGCCCGCGAAAGGCAAAGGTCCCGAGTTGGAATCTTGGTCCAACATACAGTTGTAATCTGCGAGGAAGTTTCATATTTGCGTACACTCCGCTGCTGAATGATAAATTCATTTGAAGAAAGATGTCATTTTCCTCAAATCCTTCCCATACGACTCTTCAATTGGTCTGTTTCCAAGAAATGAAATAGGGAAGGGGAAGAGAGAGGTGAAGGGGCGTGACTTAGGTAGAAAGTGAGAAATGTGACTGGATGAGCTCATACGGCTGTAAAATACAGAGCTGTGATTGTTAGAGCTAAATATGTGTTTACCCTAATGTTATTGACTACAAGGTGTCTGACTGGCCTATTTCCAGGAAATTAAATAGAAGGGGGCACGGTTTAGGACTGGGGAGGGGAAGCGTGAGAAACAGTAGGAGTAGGCGCAAGAGATGGTAGGGGAGGGTAGAGGAAGGGTATGGTAAGGAGAGCAGAGAAAAGTGAGGGAAAGGGGTTGGGACAGGACGACACCATGCAATTGCCCTTAGTTAAGCCAGCAGGCAACCCGAACGTCAAAGATGAAGTTTATTCTAAACTAACTGTTGTTTTCCTACTCCACTGTTACATTATCGAATTATGGTCAGAATAAACCAACTGTGGTGTTTACGTACATCTCAACACATTTATGAAGAGATGTTAGGCCTCCACACGTATGTCTACACCCAATTACACGCAATTACTGGCTACATCGTTGCTGATCAGTAACGACTACATTGGATAGAAGCTGCTGAACATTACGAGATGCATTGTATTAGCGTTTTATGTTGTCACATGAGGCTCTTCTTGATGTTCAAAAAAGCATTATGCACATAGGGCGTGCAATGTTTCTGTTAACACGTTATACTACTGTAAATACGTATCACAAAAAATTTCTATGTTACGTCAAGGTATGAAATGTCAATAAGTAAAATGGCTGCATCTATATCAGCATGTACAGAAATGGTTGACTGTATTTAAAAACGAATTTCATGAAACTGAGTCTATAGAATGTCTGCATGATTTGATGAACATCAGAATCTTCAGTATTATCAGTTCCAGTACTCATACTCTGCAAAGTTATGAGTGCAGAATATTTAATTAGCGTCATCACATGCATCTGTGAGCGGCATTTGGATTGCAAAGACATAAATCAATTTCTAACCATATCAATTCTTAAATATAATGTGGCTAAACGTACAGGATGATAAGTTTTGCATTGCGTGGCTGATATCAGTTCTTATACCATCGGCGTGAGCAACACAAAAAAATGTTCAAATGTGTGTGAAATCTTATGGGACTTAACTGCTAAGGTCATCAGTCCCTAAGCTTACACACTACTTAACCTAAATTATCCTAAGGACAAACATACACACCCATGCCCGAGGGAGGACTCGAACCTCCGCCAGGACCAGCAACACAAATAATGAGCTTCAGTTCGATCCGATTGATGAAACTGAAACATATTTCGAAACCTATGCAACTGCACAGACGCTAAATAATTCAATTTTTCTATGCATCCTGGATTGTGTTAACTGAGTCAAAGGTACTACTGATATTTATTTTAGTGAAGATTTTTATGTTGTATTTGTGTTTTGGTACCTGGTGTTTTCGTTAATTATTCAGTCTCAACAACAAGTTCTTCTCTCCGATGTGAACACAGAAGAATGAATCTAGAAAATCATTGATTTTGCAAGACACTAGGGAAATTACACTACACGTGTCGGGCACGTCATCGACTTTAGGACATAGGGTGCTTTCGAGTTATGGACAATTATTTTATTACCCTGCAGTCTTTCGTGGTTATATTGATGTATACTTTATTGGATTTAGAATGAAAAATGACTGCTATACACTAAATTTAGAGGGATGGCTTGTAAACTGCCACGTTCTCATTATTTAAATTATAGGAAACCATTATTATTTCGCGAAACAATTGGAAAATTGTTGCTTCCATCGATTCTGTTTGGGGTATATTATATTTGTTGGTCACACTACTGGTCTCCAGCATCTTTACTTGATCATCTTCGCTCTGATAATTTTAGTATTGGTGAAGTATTTTGTTTACATGCTACTAAAAGTTAGTGGCCTAAGCGCTACATATTTCTGAGAGTTTAGAAGCCCATTAGCATGCAAAATACTGACAATGCCATACATCTGAAAATTCTATAAAAGAAAATTCATGGGTATCTAGTCTACAAATAAACCATGCCAAACTACTGAGAGGAAGCCATGTATCTGTTCGTCAGGGATTATTCAGATTTGTGTGTTAACAGTGATAAAGCCTTCGTACGAGTTTGTTATTTAGTTACTTCAAGCCAATCGATAGCATCACATTGTTTACATTTCGCCACTTCCTGGTATCAGCTTTTCCTAAACTTTGTTTCATGTGGGTTTTCCATTTTAAGTCTCTCCAGACGCATGCTGCTGCATATTTTACAGAATTCCGTTTTCAATTTTTTTAGAGGTAGTATAAGGGACGGTCAAAAAGTATCCACTGGAAGCCGTACAGCCCAGAATCGGTATGGCAATCAAGCAAAATTGCCGTGAGGACTGAGGTAATAATCTCATGGACGTACCAGGTTGAAGACACCTGTTTGATAAAACAGTGTTCTGCTGCGTGAAGAAGTCCGTAACTTCCTGCTGCATATCCTCGTCCGACAGGAATCGACGACACTTCAAGGGCTTTTTAAAGGGACCGATGGCGGATTAGCATGGGGATATATCACGCCTGTAGGGCTTGTGCGTTACGATCAACAGATCTCCTTGTCACAGTGGTTTTCGACAGAGAAGCTGCTCCATGCACACTCTTCAATCGCTGATGGATGTCTACCTGCATTTGTCCTTCGACAGCTAAGAAAAGAATAGCAGCACGTTGGTCCTGTTTGGACGACCTGGTAATAACGTCGCCTTAGTTCAAGTTTCCTCATTTTGCGTTACGCATGCCGCAGATACACTAATGTCACATTCATCCCTCGCCTATATGTCGGTGCTTACAGTAGCCGCATCTTGCTCGCGCTAAGTTGGGTATACGCAGCAGAAACGCCCTCAAACAGAAACGTTTTGACCGCCATTTACAGAATCGAATAGTAGTGGACCTTCGCGCTTATTTATGCGCGATACCTTGCAGTTATTTATTTTCTGGGTCAGCGTCTATTATTTGGAGATCTTCTTGCATTTCACAAATTTTCTGGACTTGCAATTTTCCTATAAACAATAGCGTCATCCGGTAAAAGCCTTGCAGAATTCCACAACATTTACAAATATCGAGAATATCTTACAAGTTTTCCTACGATGTGCCCAAGTTACTTTTACATCTGACGAATTTTCTCTATAAATTACAACACGTTATGGTCTGTTTGTGGGGCGGCGGTTGGAATTTATGTTGTTAATAAATGTAATGTGGAAATTATGCTTTTCCCGGCCGATGCACCAATTGTGGGGCGGCGGTGGAATTTTCTTTTGTTAATAATTTAAATGTAGAATGTAGAAAAGATGCATTTCCCTGCCGTCTAACCATATGTGGGGCGGCGGGTGGAATTATTGTTGTTAAATAAACGTTCCTATTATTTATGCTGTCTTTTGCCGTTCTCAACACTGGCACTCTAACTACAATATTGGCAACCAGAAAGTGATTAGCAAAACTTGAAGCCTGTAATTAGAATTCCTAGTGCCCACTTCATCTGAGAAATACACTTATAGCTACAGCTTATAGCTCTGAGGAATTAGGAGATTGTCTGGGATTTATAATCAAAAACGATCGTGAAAAAAAAAAAAGTTCTCTATATTCTGAAAGTCACAGATGAAAAACAAAAGAATCCACACAATCTGATTAACAGAGTAGTTCAGAGTCTAATGCGCTGATGCAGCATTAACTGTCCAAATTAAATGTTTAAGTGAATGCTCGCCATAATTTGATGATAATGTTCATCAAACGCCACGCTAAATAATGGTAGAATGTCTGTCCCGCGACGGCACGTGAAAAAACGACATACGAAAACTGAAGATAGATAATTAAAGTCATCCCAGAATTAACACTTCACTCGAAAATGATTTCATGGTTACGCATATCCCGAGTAACTTAATACGCCATCCAAGGCTGTTTATAGCAATGATACCGACGCGACGCGACTCCCGACACAGGTGGTGTGCTATTCAGCGTCTGGAGAGAACTGGGGCCTTCTTCTCTCATGCAGCGTTCTTATATATAAAGCCGCGGTGCGGACGGCTAAGGGAACGCCTGATCAAATCGGCTCTCCCGACTAGCTGCTGGGCTAGTAATGCACCACTTTAAGTTACCAAATAAATCATAGCCTCTTTTGGTGATGGCCGATGAAGCTCTCAATTTAAATGTGCATTCAGCATACAGGTAAGTAATCATAATAAAAGTTTGACGTGGCTAAGTTAAATATTTTGGGCGAGAGAATTAATTTAATTACACTACACGCAGTAGACGAGCTCTGAACTTGCCCTTTGGAGATACGCTATCACTATAGTTTTATAGTTATTCAAATAGAACTTCTCACATCTTTATGGTTATAGCGGATCTCCATTCTACTTAAATATAAACATCCTAGCCTTATTTATTAGCCTACTTAATCTATCTTGCTTCCTTAATTTTTAAGACAAAAACCAGAAAATCATGAATTTCAACAAAAATTTTAATTTGTGAGATCCAAAGTACTGTTTCTATTAAATTATTATGGAAAAGGAATCCAAATATAAATTTTTAAGTCTCTAGCTCTTTTCTGTTGCGCCAATGATTTTTACAGAAAAACATCCAAATTTCGAAAATGGTTAAAGTTATCGAACTGATATTCAACACATATTAATTTAGTATTATTCCTGGCATGCTAGAACCGTTTCAGGTTATTTACTTGATTTTAAAAGTATTGCGCAACATTTATGACGTCAGAGCTAGTTACAGCGGACTGGCTGGCACACAATGGAAAGACTGATGTGAATTTACTACGGCGTGAGTAGGCTGCTTCCCTACATGTTTACTAAAAGATCTGAATCCAGTCGCAAAGCCTTCCAAAAGCCAAAGAACACGCTGTCCACCTGTTTTTCTTTATCGGAAACTGTTAGTTATGTTTTAAGCGACATTTTTGCAAGGAAACTAAACACTCTTTGCATTTGCATTTACTCATTTACCCGCACGTCGCCTTAGTATACAGTGGAAGGTAGTTCTGGTCATCACCTCTACTCCCTGACACATTCGCTGTTTGTAATTCGGAGTTGTATACAACACACAAATCATTGAATCTGTCACGGACAATTGTATTGTATCCAAATGACTGTTGAAAGTGTGCGGCTGTAAAAACAAAAGTTTTGTTTTGTAAATAAATAACATTTGTTGCTTCTTTATTTATTTTCCGCACTACGCATTTCGCACAATGATTCCCATCGTCATGTTTGTTTTCGTGTACTCCAACATCTTATACGTGTAAGGATTGTGATGTGCAGTCTACTGCATTATTCTGTTATTTTACTCCAGTGTAATGTGGACACAATTCTGTAATAACTGATGTATCTTTCCCTTCAAATAACGGCAATTTTGGAAGTAATTTAGCTTACGTATTTGTATCTGACCTCTTATGTAGAGCTTCTCACATTTTGTATAACGCTTACGGAGATCACAGTCCGCAATGAACATCAAAATAAGAAGCACATAGAAACGGTCACAAACGTAAGCTGTTACAGTGATGTGATGCTACAGGTCGTCTGCAGAGTATATAAGCTATTATTTAGTGTAGAGGCAATTTTTTGTATGTGGTAATCTAAAACCATTATCTATGTTAAATATTGTCTGTAAGAATACTTATTGCTGTGGATCACTGTTTTCTTTTGCTTATTTAAGAATACTGTGCTTCATGTTGTACCTAGGACAACAGGCCGAGATTTTCACACTTGGTATACGGCAGACCACATGAGAATCTACAAACGCAACAGACGCAATCATCAGCAAAGTTACCAGAATAATGCAGCAGCCAACAGATCATAAATATCACTTGATGATCGGAATCATTTTCCGAAACGCATGCCGCCGAAAACAAATAAAGAAAAATATTGACTGGCAGCAGCAAATGCTATCTTGTAACAATCAAAATAATAATCGATAACGCTTGCATTCAACTTTCTCCAGAGCCGATTTGTTCTATTTATTCGTTTGGTTGCCCGGAAGAGCCGAGGTATTTCGGTAAATTCTTGTTGTGCACTTTATATATTTACCCTTCTTTCATAACGTGTCATTAATTACGTTTCTCGTCCAGTTACAAAGGACGTTAAAAAGTATTCCATATTTTGACATGTTGGTACAGAACGAAATAAGACAAAAATATCCAGAAACGTGGACTCTGAGCACCTGTTTATCTGTGGTAGTGTGGGACACGTCTATTCTACTGCAAGCTCTTTGATATTACCAACAACCTACAGAATGCAGTAGAGAAATGTGTAGACACTCTTCTGACCCCAGAAACGGCCTGTAGCGAATGTCTGATAGTGTTGTTTGGCCATCTCGTCCCCCTGATCTTAATCTTTTGGATTTTTGGCTGTCGAGATGCTTGAAATGTTTGTCGTATACAAGCGTAGTTATGATTTACTACAGGAACGTATCATCTATGCCTGCTAGAGCATTCGTAACCACCTGGATTTCTTCACAGAATACATGATTCCCTAAGATCGGTTCAAAAGGCTCTGAGCACTATGGGACTTAACATCTGAGGTCATCAGTCCCCTAGAACTTAGAACTACTTAAACCTAAGTAACCTAAGGACATCACACACATCCATGCCTGAGGCAGGATTCGAACCTGCGACCGTAGCGGTCGCTCGGATCCAGACTGAAGCACTTAGAACCGCTCGGCCACAACGCCCGGCTTTCCCTAAGACGTCGGACAAAAGTATGCCTTTCTGTGAATGTACACCATATTGAGCACCTCCTTTAGCGATGGCTCATAAATACAGCTCTTAAGTAATAATATGCAGATTACATTAGAAGCTCTGCTGTTTCGCAGTAACAGAATAACATGTTATCACGTCTTTACTCATCTGTCTACTGCGTTCTGTAGATAGCAAAAAGCTTACAGTAGAAGTCACATGTTTCACAGCAGCGAAGATGAACAGGCCATTATAAATTCTAAAGCTTGCATTTTAGAGCTCATGCTTTTCTTCATTTGGTCGATACTACGACTTCTCAAAATATATCCCTTTTTTTTTAAACACTGTGTATTAATACACTGGTGTATACATTCCGTAGCAGCACAGTTTCTTCCTCTTCTTAGTTTTATAATTGTTACTGTGGCAATCTTCATACTATAAAACGACTCTTAGTTTCTTAACGTACTAACGTGAGTCCTCTAACTGTTTCAGAGCAGATAGTTAGCAGCTACAGCCCGCAGAGAGGCCCGTACTATGTCCACGCACAAAGCCGTTACTACCCCGACCGGGCTGCCAAGCTGATGGGCAGCGAGATGACATCCAGCGATCCAAACAGCGGTACAGAAGGTCAGGATGAAGGTGTGGGCGGCGCCAGAGCCTACGACAACGCCGCCTATCGACACTCTCCATCTCACGGCAACGTCGCGTCGCATCTGGAGCAGCAGGTGTCCGACGAATCGGAGTCCGCGAAGTATTCGTTCGGATCAGACTTCGGCGAACACAAGCAGCTGGCCAGCAGAAATTTAGCCGATGTGGCGGGAGACGGTACACAAGACGACGCCTCACAGGTCTCTGGTGGTTACGGATACTCGCCCAGCAGGCACCAACTCAGAACACAGGAGCAGAGCTCTGCCAGAGGTGACGGCGTCCAGAGTACGGATGGCCTCACTGCCCCGTCTGAATCTTATCCACCGACGTACTGGGAAGGCGAGAGCTACAGAGAGGACAGTGAAGAGGCAAGCGAAACCGAGGTCAACGGCGGCTCGCCGGAGGAAACAGAGGGCGATAACCCGCCGTCGCCACCAGCGCAGTCTACGGCGCGCCCAACTCCACTAGAACACTCCCGGTCGAAGGTGCAAAATGATGTGGTACCCACGTATGCCGATAACAGCAGCAACAAAATTAACGACAGTTCGCACAATGTTGATGCGCAACACTATGACAACAACGACAACGATGTCGCTGATGACAGCTATAACGAGAGCGACAACGATGAAGACGACGCTGACGACAACGACAATAACGACAATGATGATGACAACGACGGTGCCAGCGAAGACGACGACGACAGTGACGTGGCTCATAGGCAAGTTACGACGCCGCCGGCGCCGTCAAGTGATATTTCTTCTTCAACAGCTCACCGAGAAGGTGATCAGCGGTCAGCATCCGACCGCAAAGGAAACGATAGGGAACGGAAGGAGGAGCCTGAACACCAAAAAGATCCCTCCAAGAAAGACCAGGAGGGGAGCCGACTGAACAGGCCGT
Organism: Schistocerca nitens; assembly: GCF_023898315.1. Taxonomy (NCBI): domain Eukaryota; kingdom Metazoa; phylum Arthropoda; class Insecta; order Orthoptera; family Acrididae; genus Schistocerca; species Schistocerca nitens. The sequence goes on from NC_064614.1 coordinate 390,767,384, forward strand.
CGTACGTGCCATACTATGGACTGGGACGCAAACTTTGGTACGTTCCCCTCTGGTTCAGCGTATACTACATAATATACCTGACGTCCCTTGTCATAAAGTCTATCTCCAGACACAAGATAGAGTACCCAGAGACCGAGAAACATCACGGCTGGGACAAGAGGTCAGTGGCCGACGCGGTCGGCACTGCTCTGGCTAGGACTGTGCACAGAGCCCTACGGGCGGCCGCCTCCAAATACGACTGATACACGTATTTGATGAAATATCTCTTGAACTGTGAAAGCTGCTGAAGTTGTCCAAACAGTAGAGCGTTGCACAGATTAGCAACTTTCCTCGGTTTCCAGTATACCACCGTGGGATTTTCAGTCTGAAAAACGCTACAGTTAGTTACTGTGTTTCACATCAGAGTGCGTAAAACTCTTTAAGAAAACGAATATTCCACATAGTAAAAATTAATTTGCGCGTATACTTTTCAGTCCTTTACGGACATTCAGATAACACAGGACGCAGTGTATTCTTCAATATGTGTTCTGTGGTATCTAAATCATACTCGATTACCTCATTTTTCCACTGCAAAAGCCTATTTATTGTTGTTTGTCTTTGTTCCTATTTTTTATGGCGTTGTACATAAAAGTCTTAAGCAACACCCCCCCCCCCCCACACACACACATACACAAACACACGCACACAAACCCACACAGACAGAGACAGGGAGAGCTCTGCCGTACGCTACAATCCCTTCCCAACTGTTAAACGGAATAGGTCTGACAGTACAGAAAAATTTAAGATTTCTGCTCATCTCTTTCTAATGTTTCTTTGACATAACCAAAACTAGGGTTAAAATAACGGAAAATACCACTTTCTGCTTAAAGATAATTCAATGGCTTCCAGTGGCAAGTGAATCTGATGACATTAATTGTAAGAAATATACACGGAATAGATCCCATGAGAGTTTCTGGCAGAGTAATTCATTGTAATTCTTGGAATTATATATCATAATTTCTTGGCTGAATGTGAGCAATTAGGAACTACTTACTGGCTGAAAATTGCAGCGTAACTCCCTCTTTACCTTTTCCGCACTTTTTGCAGCACGGCAAACTGTTCGTCATTTAGTTGAAAAAGCACAATAACAGCTAATAAATGATCAATAACTTCCCGTGTTTACGCTTCTTTTATCTCTGTAACTACTGAATAAGCTCTCAAACAATTGATCTGCAGCTGGAAACTTCTATCAACCGTATTACGTGCAATGTAAAGTTGTTTGATATATTTGAAGTGCAAAATGTGTACCTTTGGTCAATCAGGCCTCAAGTATCTTTATACCTGTTTACATGCTGATCAGGCTCTGTCGAGACAGGATTTAATGTGTCGTCAAAGGAGTAACAGATTGCCTTGATGGCACTACGATTCATGTTAGACATTTTCACTGTATATAACATTTTTCACGACCATTTTATTTATTTATTTATATAGCACAGTAAAACTGTCATTTCTTTGTGCATTATGTACTTCATTCTCATTTCATTTATTTACTTTTAAAATAAAACAGTTTAAATGAAGTAAGGTGTTTTATGTGTTTTATTGACTGCTGTTGTATACTGAAATAGAAGTAATTATGTACATCTCTAAAACTGAGGATGACTAAAATTACAAGTCATGCCTTTCAGGTTCTTCCTGCAAATAGATAAAGAAGTTCTCAATAATTCAATTTTCCTATCATATATTTTCATATTATAGCAGTACAGTCATATGAATGAAAAGAAAATTCATCAATAAATAATTGTTAAATAAAACAAATAATTAAAAAGTATAAAAGAAATTGTACACTAACATCTTGCAGGATTTTATGAGTCGTTCTGCTGTTGTATTTTTAACGATACAGTTGTCAGTATAGAAAAAAACTAATTTTATACGTGGTGATACGCAGCAATAAAACTAATGGTAGGCTACCTTTGCTAATATCTACATGTTTACTTAGCTATTCTACCTAATTTGCAAAAACAGGATTTCGTAGTCAAATAAAATTTTGTTAAAGGCTGAAATCATGGTTCCGCCAGCACGGTAAGTATATATCAGCTGTGACGATCCTGGGAAACAGTTTAATAAATACCGATCCATATGAGTTCATTTTGATGGCAAAGAATCCCCTATTTTCGAACGATCCATATATTCATAAATGTAGTACCTCTGCCGCAGAATTCTAAGACTGTTTAACAAAAATGGTTCAAATGGCTCTGAGCACTATGGGACTTAACATCTTTGGTCATCAGTCCCCTAGAACTTAGAACTACTTAAACCTAACTAAACTAAGGACATCACACACATCCATGCCCGAGGCAGGATTCGAACCTGTGACCGTAGCAGTCGCGCGGTGCCAGACTGAGCGCCTAGAACCGCTAGACCACCGCGGCCGGCCACTGTTTAACAAAATGACGAAACAATCTTAATATGTTCATTTGAGAAACATTAACGTTCTTAATGCAGTACTCTCGACTACAGTCTACCTCTGTAAATAAGAGAAACGTTCCTAACATTGCTATTTGTTGATCGATAGCTTCCTTTTTCGCTAATGTCTTACAGGATCGAGCATTCTCTAATAATGCCTCTCTTCTTTAAACTCCACATATTTCCAATGCAGTTTTCTTAGACTGTAGATACTCAAAATGTGAAAGGCTGTGTCTCATCGTGACGAATTCCTTCAGTTTAGCGCGCAAGCGCGCCACGCGCCTGTCTTCTGTTCTCAAGCCAAAGTAGTGAGGTCTGAGAGCACTACTCCGGCAGTTTCGCACAGTACCACTGGACAGTCTCGTATTGTGTGTCTCGTGAAATTCAGAGTTTTTGCCCTGCGAGAGGCACTCAGACATTGTAGTTGCGACAACGTAGTTTGCAGAGGAAGGCGCTCCGGGCCACCTTTCGTGTGGTGTGGACATCCTAGTTATAGTTTTCTGACGGACAATAGAGCTCTCCATACTGTTTCACATATTTGTGTGAGATCACTGCATCATTTTGGATTAACAAGTGGAGCATTTCACTCGTATAACTTTCGCTTTTTGCAAATCGTGTTATCTTTGAATCATGTTTACGGACTAAATTCTCAAGACACGTATTTGTTCAGATTATGAGGAAGCCTATTTTTCATTGTAATGAGATAGGAGGGAAGCGGCCTGGTAGGTGGCAGTATCCACTTAGGATAATCACATCTGTGAACAGTGATGGTAAATAAATGTTCTCTCTCTAGACGAAAGAAACGAGGAATGATTTTACTGCAATATTTTTATTCATGTGATACACAGATGTATTTGACGATTTCAGCTTGATATTTGAAACCCGTTGTAAACAATCACAGAGTGTTATCTGTCATGTACAGTATTTATGAGCGTTAGAATCTCTTTCTAGCACAGTTTGGCTTTCGTCTTCTCGTTACAATGAATGGAGGCCTTAGTCTGATTTCACAACCAGGTGGATTTATGTTCTTACACCAGTGCAGTGGTCACCTTTTTAATGTTTTGTCACATTCCGTTTACTTCGCCATGCATGATCTTGCTGTCTTTGTAGTATTTACAGTTGCAAGTAGGCTATTTAGGTGTTTATGTTGGTAGCGCCACGTAGCGCTCTGTATGAAAATCACTTACTGTGCTGTGTGCAGTCTGTGGCTGGTTGGACCCAATGTTGGAATATTCGCCTGTGTAGTGTTGGGCAGTTGGATGTGAACAGCGCATAGCGTTGGCAGTTGGAGGTGAGCCGCCAGCAGTGGTGGATGTGGACAGAGAGATGCCAGAGGTTTGAGTGGACAATCTAGACGTGAGTCCACCAGGAAAAGGAAATTTGTAAAGATGGATGTCATTATATATATATATATATATATATATATATATATATATATATATATATAAGACATTATTAAAGTAAATACATTGTTTGTTCTCTATCAAAATCTCTCATTTGCTAACTATGACTATCAGTAGTTAACACCTTCAGTAGTTAGAATCTTTTATTTAGCTGGCAGTATTGGAGCTCGCTGTATTGCAGTAGTTCAAGTAACAAAGATTTTTGTGGGGTAAGTGATTCACGAAAGATATAAGTTATTGTTAGTCAGTGCCATTCTTTTGTGGGGATTATTGAAAGTCAGATTGCGTTGCGCTAAAAATATGGTGTGTCAGTTTAGTGATGTTCAGAATAAGTAAAGAGAGAAGTGTCTGAGTACACTCAGTTTTGTTCAGTTGTTTGAAAATCAAATAACGTAAGAGGTTTACTAGCACAATGTCATAAAATTTTGTAAGGGGACGTTTCACAGTTATCAGGTGAGTCGGAGTTTCCTGATGTATGCAGTGCAGAGTAACGAAATCACCAGATCAGTTCCTTTAATTTAATGTTTGTCATTGTTTGTTAGGAGTTAAACATTCTTATCCTACTTGCTCAAATTCGTAATATACAGATGGCAAATACACTGAATAGCACGAGTTTTATTTACGAGGTAAAACGCAATACACAATCATGCAATAGTAGTTATTGTTCAAAACCTACGCATATCCTATCCAGAAAATATCAAATGAAATTATCCATTGCACTTGCGAAAGAACTAGCATTGTCACTAAAATTTAGGAGTCAGATTGCATTGTCAGGGAATCGTACCTAAAATTTGGCCAAAATCTAGGGCAAAAACTTCAAAATTTAATTGAATATTTAGTAGAATTTTTCAAGATGATGGAAGGCTTTCAAATGTAACATGCGAATAGTCTAAGAAACTACATAATTTTCAATAGAAACAGTAGCACATAACCAACTGAATTACTCGCATAAAAAGGCATTAATCGCTGCTTTCTTATAAACTAAAACGTGAAGACTTATTATTCCGTGAAGTGCAAGTAAAAAATGCATCACCGGAAGATCTGAACTTATGAATCCATCCTCAAGACCATCGATGCAAAATATTATGGGATCGAATCAGGAAAATCTTAGAATAATTGAAAGGTTAAGTTAAAATAACGATATGTAATCGAACCTATCTGCCGCAGAGAACGTGGCACAATCAATCCAGTACGATGTCATTAGTGTATGGCCATTTTCTACTTCATTTACAAATAATGTTGAAATCTGCAGCATTCGTCCTGTCAGTCCAGTTGTAGACTGAAGTTGAGGACATTAAATATGAATAAATGTTGCGAAAATTGATGCAAGTCATCTATATACTTAATAAAATGGTTCAAATGGCTCTGAGCACTATGGGACTTAACTTCTGAGGTCATCAGTCCCCTAGAACTTAGAAATACTGGAACCTAACTAACCTAAGGACATCACAAACATCCATGCCCGAGGCAGGATTCGAACCTGCGACCGTAGCGGTCGCGCGGTTCCAGACTGTAGCGCCTAGAACCGCTCGGCCACTCCGGCTGGCACTTAATAAAAAAATTCAAAAGAAGCATGGAGCTACAGACGTAGTATCGTTAAGGAATTGTTGTAGCTCTTTTCATAGCTACGTAAACATTCAAATCCGCATCATCTCCAATTTATGAGAGAAATAATGTTAGCAGGTACAAGGAAAACGGGCTTATAAGGAAAATAAACTATCAGATAGCTGGATGTAAACGCCTTAAACAGAACAAACTCCAATAAGTGATAACTTAAAAACGACTTGGAATAATAAGGATAAAATTTTCAATTGAATTGCTATCCTACCCATTCATTTTATTTTGTACTTTTAAACATAGAGCTTTGCTATTACGATTTTTAAAAGCCTTACTGCTTGTAAAACAAATTTACTCCAATATTGTCACCAGAAGAATGTAAAATAGTATTCTTAATAGTTACACGTCAAGTACAGTGATACGTAAAACTCCGTAAGGGTGTTCTTGGACGAAGATAACAGCCCATGATATTTTTGAAAAATGTTAATTCTATGTTCGTCTTGCGTTCATCATTTGAAAGTATCTATTTGAAAAGCATATCACCCATTCCTATACAAGCTAGTTGGTTATGGTGCAGCTATTGCTGCTGTTTATGCAGTAATCGTAAAAGCAAAGCGATCGGAGCAGAAGTCGCAGCTTGCCGCATTCTACCGCTGAAATTCTAGTGACCGAATTTTCAGACTGTCGACTGAGTCTGCCTGGGCTGAAGTAACGTGCGGTAAAACTTATAACTACTCTGATGTTGTAATGAGGATTTGTATAGGTTGGATGATACGAGATCATGCAAAGAGAAATCGTTGCTCATAGGTTCCGTGCTGCTATTGCATTGCTGTCAGTCAAATTATAAACGTAAACCAAATCCTCCATATCTGAATTTGTGCTTCGTGTTACTGCAATAAGAAAGTTACACGAACAATATCTGCCGAACACATTAGCTATGATCGCACCGAAGATGTGCTACATGCCTTATTCTGGCTCAGGCTGGCACAGCGGCAATGGTCAAACTGCACACGCTGACTTCACTTTATCAAAATAAGCATTCTTTTGATTTAGACCTACACGCTTGATATTCGCCACGAATGCGAACGTAGCCATAGTTATTCAAAGAGCTGTAGTCTTGAAATAAAAGGGTTTTGGGCAATGAGTTTGTAAAGATGTTTGTAAGTTATCTGTTTATTCTTTAGCAGAAACGGTAGGTTTCCATTACAAAAAGGTAATCTAATTTTGAAATAAAAAGGCAGTCTCTGTTGCAGCTATTTATTTTAAAGTTGATGCGTTTCGCGCTAGTGGAGCGTCGTCAGACTTTCCATAAATTAACAATAATGTATGTATTGTATAAAGTTGTGACCACGAACTTACCCAACCGCTACTAAGTAACTCTTGACTTAAGTAATTTATAAAAACAGCTTGCCTTACACAGCGTAAACCACACTAGTAAAAAAATAAGCATTGAATGGAGAGTAACCGCAATCGTCAAATGTAAGACCGGAAGCCTGAAAAGGCAAATAAATTTTTATAAAAATTCTTTCTAATACATATAACTATCAGATCGGACCTTCGGTATCTGTGGGCACGAGGGACATAACCGGGAGTTATTAGATAATCTCATTCACCAAATAACGGAGAGAGCTTGTGTGTGGATGGGTTTACGACGAACAGGTATATCACACAATGGTGGAAAACATATTTAGAGCTGATTAAAATGTAAAACGTTGTTTTTTTGTGGAATTCTGTTGGTAAGTTTTAAATTGGTAGACTAAATTAAGTCGCCCACGAATTTCACTCTAGTACCTAGACATTGAGAATAAAATGACGTCTTAAAAACTACAAAAATAAACTAAAATTGAACAGCTATATAGCACAATTGTGGAATACGTATTTAGAGCTGATCTAAATTTAAAATGTTGATTTTTCTGTTGATTGCTATTGGTAAGTATTAAACTGGTAGACTAAATAAAGGCACCTACGAATTTGACCCTAATGCCTAGACAGTGAGAACAAAACGACATCTTAAAAACTACAAAAATAAACTCAAAATTTTCTGATGTTCATATCATGATAACAATTTCTTTTAGAGAGAGGTAACAGATGAAAGGTAACAGATGAGGGGTTACAGATGTATGTTTTCACGCCAGTAATGGTACCTTCCATCTCTGAACTACAGAACTAACAAATACACCTTTAAGCATTTTATATAAACGTACGAGGAGGAAACTGTGAACAATTGTATACAACTACTCTAGCAACACAGCACATAAAAAAATACCTAGTTACTGAAAAATATTATAGTCAAGCTCACAAGCATACAAAGCACTAGTAACTAAGTATGTAATTATATAACGCCATATAATCACATGACTAGTGTAGGTCACCACTGAACGCAAAAAAATTTAATAATAAAGTTACGTGATGTATTTGTGACCTGCTAGCTGTGTTGTGCAGTTATCTTTTTGAAACAAGAATTGGCTGTTTCGTAAATGATCAAGGACGAAACGTCTTCACTGTATTGGAAGTTTAGAGTCATCAATTATAAGCAAAAGTAAAGTCAGCATTGATCATTGTTTTCATATAGCGAACTATATACTTATATGCAGGAAAGAGGCATTTCCAATTACCTAGTTAGATATAAGCTCGAAGAGTAAATTAGACCGATATTGTCAGCTGTCGGTTTCCTCTATGTAACAGCTTACTATTCGTCCGTAAGTCATCATTTGGCGGCACCTAGTACTTCTGGTAAATACTTACGCACATCTATCCTTGCTCCTAACGAATTCTTTACTCTACCTTGTTCATATGCTCAACCCTTTTCATACTAATAAGACCGTAAAAGAAGCTGCAGGTTGTGTTAAAGAGAAAGATGGTTATGTGTTTTTTCAGACAACTGTGACAGCATCCTGCTGACAACAGATGAAGCGATAAATAAGGTAAAATGTTTTTGCAGCGGAGGTTCGTAATCCTGAACTGGCAAGAGCCTAAAATTACGAAATAACACCCTTCATAAACAGGAAGTTAACTTGTAGCAAAAGAAAAATAAACGCCGTGCAGGAAAATATAAATATTCAACCGAAAAATTACTCTCTGAGCTAATTCTCAGAATACCAATGGATAACGTGATGAGTGAATGAGAGAAATATAATTTGCTTGGGTAAGAGACGGTTCTATAAGCGATGGATGGCTTCATCATAGTCGAGGACAAACAAATAAGGTATATTTCTGAAAAGCTATTGGACAAGAATATTATTATCATATGCAAACTAGATGAAGACTGACAATCGATGTACATCTTACTAGCCCATACATTTATCGATTGGCACTGAACTGTTTACTTACGTGGAAAATAAAATGCAGTACTGCGTCAATTACCACATTTTTAATGTATCTGAGAATGCTGCTTCATTTATGTGACCGCAAAAATTTAGTATTACAACAGGATTCGCTCTGGAAAATATCGTTTCTGTTAGATCTTGAGCCTACAATAATATTGAATAAAAATTATATAAAAGTTCCTGACAGATTACAACTGTGTGCCGGACTATGACTCGGACTCGGGACCACCTGGCACTCAGGAAGTTTCATATCAGCAGAAACTCCGCTGCAAAGTGAAAATTCATTCTTCAAAAAAATATATAGTTCAGTTATTACATCTTCACATTTTAAAATACATAACTTCTCCCCTTCTCAATTGGACAGACGTCTATAAGGGACCAGGGGCATTAGAAAATATATAAAAGAATGTGTAACAAACGTCTACAACAGAAATGGAGCTTTAAAAATGTCGGAGAATGTGCAACAAACGATGGTTATGTAAAATTTTGTCAATTGGTTTCATTATTAAGACATAATGATTAACGATACTGGAATTAAAATTGGGTAGGTTACAGAAAAACACTCTTGCACGGATAAGGTAGCGGCAAGTTCAAAACTTACGTGATCTTAGAAACGGATTAAACTTTCTTATGAAGAAGCAGGAAGACTAAACTCCTACAGATGGTGTTAAGGAAGAAGTACTATTTCATTTTCTGGAAAGTGAGAGAGGAAAATGCTTGACAGAATCTTCCGAGTATTAACCTGGAACGATTTACAAAAACCAAGGATATTGTATATGGAGACGACTGAATGTCGTTTAAATTCGGAAATGAGCCACGTTTCTTAATTTTTGTGCTAGATCGGTCTGTAAGCTAAAGAATGTTGCACATACAACATTATAAATTTTAGTTTAGTGAAGCATTATACTTACTCTTTCGAACTGAGCATTGCAAATATAGGTGGATATTCTATTTAATTTCTAGTCTAAATGCAAATACCTAGGTACGCGTTCGGCTGTGGTTCTCACCCCTGCAGGATATGCTGACTGCAGTGCCTGCGTGCAGATTTAGTTGCATTGTCAATTGAGCTAGATAATCGTACGAAGGAGCTGAGGAAAGGTTTAACGTCCCTTGATGTACAAGGTCATTAGAGACGGAACATCAGGTTCCATAAGACAAGGATGGGAAAAAATTGGCCATGTCGTTTTCAAAGAACTTATGACCTTCGCTGATTTACAGAAACCACAAAAAACCTAAAATCGGATGGGTGGATGGGGATTTGAACCCCACTTTTCGTGAATGAGTAATCAGCGTTTTGAAAACTACGCCGTCTCACTCGGTATTCGCTTCGAGGAGAAAGATTATATCCACATCTGATAAAAAGAGGCTTAAGTTTTAGCTGTTGAACAAAGACTTATGTTATTTGAATTTGGTCTTAATGTTTACTTCTGACATTCGGAGCAGTCAACAAACATCAGCTACATGTTGATTTCAAAGTGAACAGGATGGTGCCGATCAGACATATTTATTTTGGAAATGGATACATATTCAAAATAGGTTTCCATATTAGAACCAAATACAAACTTGTGAAGTGGACCTTCGTCAGCTGAAGCATATACTGGAACCAAGTCACAAAATGTCTGGTGCCGAAAAATTATATCTTCCTGTGATAAATTTAAAAATGATTGAGAAAAGTTCTACACATAAGTTGAATTTTCATTATACAAAATAGGTGAAAAAAATCTTTACATACATGCTGTTACAATCAGTAAGACGTAAATCATACAAAGTTCAAAGGATATCATATAAAATAAAATACCCACTATAAATTAATAGTCTCATTCTTCTGCATTAATCTGTGAAATTGATAAAAGCGACAGAGCAATAACAACACCCTATGAAAACACGAAAAAACGGAGCTGACAGATGAACAGAAATATTGTGTCAGATAACTGAATTTCTGAAGTGTTTGAGTAAAGTAAATCTCAGTAATTAGTCATCAAGCACTTACATATTCATTCCACATTTTAATCATTATTACTGTTATGGGTCATTACCTAGCCATTAAGAAGGGGAACCAGAAGGAACATATTAACTTTATAGGTTTTCATACAGCTATAATTTCATTATTCAGGTGAAAAACAATTTTGTGTATTTGGTAAAGAACCTAACTAACTTCATTCCTTATGTAGAGCATAGTTCTGCGATCTTCGTGTGCTCATTTGCTCTTGTGTACGAGACTTGCAAATGACTGGATTCAGCTATTAACCTGGTCACTGAAAGACTGTTTAATGAAACAGTTAAGATAAACTTACCTGGATCTGATAGATTATGGACGTTACAGAAAAATAGAACTAACAAGTAAGTGATAAGTAATAAGATGTTGCATGCCTTTGCCATTACAAGAGGCTTTCAAGAGACACACTACTTCCAATAGAAGAATATTTGCGTCTATGCCTGGAGCCACAGAACGTAATTAAAACATAAATACGCACTCAGACATAGAAAGGTGATCATAAGAAAGCTAAAAATGGAGTTATACACTTTTAAGTGAATTACGAAGTAAAACCAAAGGTTAAATTACACGTTCACGAATAACGTGGTAATAATTTGAAAATATTATTAACAGTCAGTCTGGCTGCAAGTGATTGAAAAGGAAATAAAAGAACTTTTCATTAACGCTCCTTGTCTCTTAAAGAGCTAGACGAAAAACATGAAATTCGCGTTGAATAAAAATCATTGTAACAAACGTTGTAGGACAAACACTTACGAACAACTTCAGTGGTACAGAAGTTAGAAGAAACAGATAAAAAAATAAAACATGCACACATTTTTAACAATGAAACAATACAGGTTAGCGCAAAAGTTATTCTTACGAATTACAATTAATCATTATTGAAAATACTAGGAAAATAGAACTGCAGAAGATTCAGAGAGAATGAGATGGAGTATTTTATTGAATGATATAAAATATATTAATATGACATGTTGTGCAAAAACGGAAAATCGGTAAACTATTTGCGCCAGCGTGGATTGTACGAGGTTAGAAGGTGTAAAAATGAAATATAAATTAATGATGTAAAAAGAATGTTGCGTATCATGTAGCTGGCGAATGTCAGCGGGGAAGCAATATCAGGTGGGTGATAGGTGCTATGACGTTGTGGTTAACTGCTGACGGGCAGCAAGCTGGAGATCCACGTAATCTTTACCACCGCTCGCTTGTGAGAAATGAGCTAACATGGTGAAAGTCTGACTGCGCCAATACGTGAAGTCTCAAATATTCACCAAAAATCTAAAATTGATACCTTACAAGATACCTGAACACAGCTTTGAATTCGTAATGAAGAGAGAGTTACAATAAAATTATCACCACATTAATGCAACCAGTATTAACGAAGCTATTAAGGTTTATGTGAAAAATTGTAGGTTAGCCTCTGCACTGATGTTTCTAATAGTTAATCCTATATAATAATAAATTGGTGAATCAATGTTTGTAAAGGATGCATTTGAATAACGTAGTGAGGTACCAACGACAGGAAAAGTGTTTCTCACGTGACTATCGATTGTTGTTATGGTTTGTGCGAAGAATAAAAAATTCAAGTTAATTTTAGTTATTTACTAATGTGTTACAAAAATAAACGTATATTTAATTGCAATTTTTCGAACATGTATGGTGTATCTATTTCAGAAATTTAAACTTGTAAAGAATTGTATTGATCAAAATGGTGCTCAGAGATGTAAATTGTCCAAAGTAGTCCGTCACGTGACGGAGACTTTACATAAGCGAACTGAACTAGCGTAAAGGTATTTTGATGTTCTCGTCTTGTTGGGTACGGTCGATAAGGTATTGCGCGGTCTGTGAGCCACGTGTGATCAAGTGATAGCGTGGTGTGTGGTTAGTTTGGACTTTGTCTTTTTTTCCTACAATAGTTTGCAACTTTGAAAATGTCTAATCGCTGACTGCCGGCATAGATGTCTGTTACTGAACTGTGCTTGAAAGAAGTAGTCATTGCAAACATACTTGAGTAACTGGTTAAATGTTAGAATCTTATTCCGAGCAACGATTTCGTGCACTGAAAAATGCCTTAACACACAGTAGTCGTCTGTGTTCTCTGTGCTCGTTCTGCTAGGTCAGTTATTTCAAATCTTACTTGTTTCACTGTGTATAAAAGTAGTCTGCCTAACGCCACTATTCGATGTAACCTGCTTCCTGATACTAAATAAAATTTAAAGTGCATCTTAATGCTGTGATTGGAGTACTTTCTGTCCTGAATTATTCCTGTATCTTCGTCATTTAATGATTCACAGTTACCTGTGCTTCATAATTTATTCAGTACTTGTTCATTAGGCAGAGCTTTCATTATTTAAAAGAGGTCCTAAGAGCGCAATGTAACAGTGCACAACAAACACCTATGTTCGAAAACGAGCCACTAAATTGATTTGTGGTCGTGTAGTCGCCCTCTGGCAGTTAGGTACAACTAATTATAATTTGGCGATTAATTTTTCTTCGTTTATCTGTTATTGTAAACCACCCAGTCGCTGCAATTGGATTTGACTACGTCACAAACGTTTATTGATTTTCATTATTTCTAATTTTACATTATGAACGAAATCAAACGGCTGAGTTTAAATTTGAATGTGTCCACACAATTCAAGCCTCAAATGTCGCACTCTTGGTTTCATGCTTGTTACTCCAGCTTGAATCCGGTTTTGGGAAAATACTGCGTCATTTTCACTCGAGAAAGTAATATATAGTTATTAAATATTGTTATTATCGGAGTTTGATTTGGATGCCTTCTAGATAATAAATGCGATTACTTCATCAATTAAAAAAAACCGTACGAAACGTATACTGCTAATAATTGTTAACTAATCTAATCCAAGATACTAAACTGCATAGTACTTGAAGAGATTGAAGTTACGTAGGTTATTAACTTTAATCGAAAGACGTATCGCTATGGCAAAGATGACCACCTACATGATAGTTTATGAGTGATAAAAGCATTATTCTGTGGTCGCATGTGTTCTAACTTGAATAAGATTTAGAAAACCGTTTTAATAAATTCAGTATGTATGTATATCTTCCATTTTTATCAGCTCCTTCGTGATTGATGGGATACATCTGTCCCTCTAAAGTAATATGCACTTTTGGGCGTTAGGATGTCAGTATCTGATATCAGTCTAGCGCTAGCATGTAGCATAATGCTTCCGGAACCATGAGAAAAATGCTACAGAGCTGGGGTGGATACAAAGAAAGCTGTGAGCGATCAAATGAGGTCGCGTATATTCATAGGTGGCACTCTACTTTTGTTTCACGAAAATAAGATCAAATTAGCATGTTTTCCATTACAAGAATACAGACGTACCTAACTGAGTTTTATTATACATCATAGACATTGTTTTGAATCATTACTATGCGCCAGAAAACTTCACACAATGTAGAAAACACTGGTGTGTGGTTTGTTAAAGACAGTTCAAATGTTAGGTTGAAAACTTATGTGGGACAGCTCATGTTTTTCACTCTCAGGATTATAAATGTGTTTTGGTACTTATTTTGGTATACTTTTTCCCATAATTGCCATCCTGTTAAATCATTCCAAAATTAAAAAAAGAGACTCCGAAAATCCTAGGTTCACATGAAAATATGGATCTAGTTAGATTCGTGGCAAACACTTGCTCCACTTCACCGATTTTCAAAATCGGTCAACTTCAAATTTTTTTGGTTGTGAAAGAGTATTATTTATCCCAAAAGAAGTCAGGTTATGAACTTTTGTTTTTGGAATATATGCTAAATAAACTTTAACCATGAAAGGGTTAACTCCAGCAGTGTGTTCTTACATTCTAGCAAATACATTCCTGACGTAGATCATTTTACATGCATATAACATCTCGTGCGATGTGGTGTATAATGATACTGTATACGAGGTCTGTTCAAAAAATTCCCGAATATTCGTAATTTCGCATCAGTGGTGTTTTGGGGCGAAAAGCGATTGGCATTCGTGCACACGCCTGTGTATAACGTGTAACTGCAGTAAGTTTCCCTGTTGTATGTGTGTTAGTTTTTTTTCAATGCTGTATTGAGTAGAACGTTGTGTCACACAGTTTGCGAATTTCGAGATGGCAGAGTTAGAGGAGCAATGCGTCTGCATTAAATTTTACGCGAAGCTAGAGGAAACCTTTACAGAGACACACCAAATGATGCAGGAACCCTACGGTGGTGAGTGATTAAACCGAACTCGGTGTTAAGAATGGTTCACAGGGTTTAAAAATGGCCGGACGTAAGTTAAAGATGACCCTCGTTCAGGACGCCCTTCGACGTCTACCGACAACGCCCATGTCAGGAACGTCAACGAAACTGTGCGTGCCAATCGAAGACTGCCTGTCCGAGAGAGTGCAGAAGAATGTAACATTTCAGTTGGATCATGTCATGAAGTCGTGACACAGCATCTTGGAATGCATCGTGTTGCCGCCAAGTTCGTCCCACCAGAAAGATCTTCGCCTCGCAATCTGTGAAGAGTTTTTCGATCGCGCAAATGAGAACGAGATGTTCCTTAAGAGAATGAGAACTAGTGATTAGACGCGAGACTACGGTTATGATGTGGAAAGGACGAACATTTTCAACGATAGAAGAGATAAAAGAAAATTCTCACACAGAGCTTCGCGCGATCCAGCAAGAGGCGTACCAAGACTGCTTCTGGCAGGGGAAACGGCTTCGGGAGCGGGGTATCAGTTGTGAAGGAGAGTATTTCGAAGGAGATCGTGTGCAATAAGTAAAACATCAGCGTAGAAAAATTTAGTGGACAAAGTTCCGGAAGTTTTTTGACAGACCTCGTATGTACTTAATAATGATGTGTTAGTCAAAACTGGCTTATAGTAATACATCTCAAAAAATGGTTCAAATGGCTCTGAGCACTATGGGACTCAACATCTTAGGTCATAAGTCCCCTAGAACTTAGAACTACTTAAACCTAACTAATCTAAGGACATCACACACACCCATGCCCGAGGCAGGATTCGAACCTGCGACCGTAGCAGTCCCGCGGTTCCGGACTGCAGCGCCAGAACCACTAGACCACCGCGGCCGGCTAATACATCTCGCAACGGATAAGTTTTCATTAACGATTCATTACAATATTTGCATCTCTTTTACATAATACACTCCTGGAAATTGAAATAAGAACACCGTGAATTCATTGTCCCAGGAAGGGGAAACTTTATTGACACATTCCTGGGGTCAGATACATCACATGATCACACTGACAGAACCACAGGCACATAGACACAGGCAACAGAGCATGCACAATGTCGGCACTAGTACAGTGTATATCCATCTTTCGCAGCAATGCAGGCTGCTATTCTCCCATGGAGACGATCGTAGAGATGCTGGATGTAGTCCTGTGGAACGGCTTGCCATGCCATTTCCACCTGGCGCCTCAGTTGGACCAGCGTTCGTGCTGGACGTGCAGACCGCGTGAGACGACGCTTCATCCAGTCCCAAACATGCTCAATGGGGGACAGATCCGGAGATCTTGCTGGCCAGGGTAGTTGACTTACACCTTCTAGAGCACGTTGGGTGGCACGGGATACATGCGGACGTGCATTGTCCTGTTGGAACAGCAAGTTCCCTTGCCGGTCTAGGAATGATAGAACGATGGGTTCGATGACGGTTTGGATGTACCGTGCACTATTCAGTGTCCCCTCGACGATCACCAGTGGTGTACGGCCAGTGTAGGAGATCGCTCCCCACACCATGATGCCGGGTGTTGGCCCTGTGTGCCTCGGTCGTATGCAGTCCTGATTGTGGCGCTCACCTGCACGGCGCCAAACACGCATACGACCATCATTGGCACCAAGGCAGAAGCGACTCTCATCGCTGAAGACGACACGTCTCCATTCGTCCCTCCATTCACGCCTGTCGCGACACCACTGGAGGCGGTCTGCACGATGTTGGGGCGTGAGCGGAAGACGGCCTAACGGTGTGCGGGACCGTAGCCCAGCTTCAGGGAGACGGTTGCGAATGGTCCTCGCCGATACCCCAGGAGCAACAGTGTCCCTAATTTGCTGGGAAGTGGCGGTGCGGTCCCCTACGGTACTGCGTAGGATCCTACTGTCTTGGCGTGCATCCGTGCGTCGCTGCGGTCCGGTCCCAGGTCGACGGGCACGTGCACCTTCCGCCGACCACTGGCGACAACATCGATGTACTGTGGAGACCTCACGCCCCACGTGTTGAGCAATTCGGCGGTACGTCCACCCGGTCTCCCGCATGCCCACTATACGCCCTCGCTCAAAGTCCGTCAACTGCACATACGGTTCACGTCCACGCTGTCGCGGCATGCTACCAGTGTTAAAGACTGCGATGGAGCTCCGTATGCCACGGCAAACTGGCTGACACTGACGGCGGCGGTGCACAAATGCTGCGCAGCTAGCGCCATTCGACGGCCAACACCGCGTTTCCTGGTGTGTCCGCTGTGCCGTGCGTGTGATCATTGCTTGTACAGCCCTCTCGCAGTGTCCGGAGCAAGTATGGTGGGTCTGACACACCGGTGTCAATGTGTTCTTTTTTCCATTTCCAGGAGTGCATATGCCTTCAATATGACATCACTGTTGAATTTTCTTGTGGCTCTCAGAAATTATCTTTCGCGAAGAGTAGTCTTAGACAGCTTGCTCGAACGAGGAGTAACAATCTGCGTCATCTTCCTGTGTTACAGTCCCAACAACACAAGTGATAATAATGAGAGAATTTACTAATTTCCGGTCGTCCTAATGAGTATTTAATTTCTCAAAGAAACAGTGCAACAGAATAGATGATATACTGCTGACAAAGTGAAACTTGAGTATAAACCGCTCATGGTGCCTGGCAACATCGATTTAAATGACTGAAATGGAAATCTTCACGAATGATAGTCAACAGCTGCTCATAGTAAATTCCAATTACGTCTTGCCCCATGTGCTGTTTTATGTACAAGTTGCCTGAAAGAATGATTTCCCGATGGTATCTACACCAGTCGAAAGAGAAGACGGGTTACGTGTATACCACTTTCATTTGTGCCAGCCCATGAAACCGTCACGAAACCATCTGTAGAGATACTACATGTGACCACATTTCGAGCCACAAAAAGCTGAAAACTAATTTTATACAATGTCTGTATTGGCACATTGAATCAGTAGTTATAAAGAGACTGATACGATATCACACAGTGTTAATAAATACTTGTAAAAAGGCTTGTTGTTGTTGTGGTCTTCAGTCCTGGGACTGGTTTGATGCAGCTCTCCATGCTACTCTATCCTGTGCAAGCTTCTTCATCTCCCAGTAACTACTGCAACCCACATCTTTCTGAATCTGCTTAGTGTATTCATCTCTTGGTCTCCCTCTACGATTTTTACCCTCCACGCTCCCCTGCAATACTAAACTGGTGATCCCTTGATGCCTCAGAACATGTCCTACAAACCGATCCCCTCTTCTAGTCAAGTTATGCCACAAACTCCTCTTATCCGCAATTCTACTCAATACCTCCTCATTAGTTATGTGATCTACCCATCTAATCTCCAGCATTATTCTGTAGCACCACATTTCAAAAGCTTCTATTCTCTTCTTGTCCAAACTATTTATCGTCGATGTTTCACTTCCATACATGGCTACACTCCATACAAATACTTTCAGAAACGACTTCCTGACACTTAAATCTATACTCGATGTTAACAAATTTCTCTTCTTTAGAAACGCTTTCCTTGCCATTGTCAGTCTACATTTTATATCCTCTCTACTTCGACCACCATCAGTTAATTTGCTCCCCAAATAGGAAAACTCCCTTACTACTTTAAGTGTCTCGTTTCCTAATCTAATTCCCTCAGCATCACCCGACTTAATTCGACTACATTCCAATATCCTCGTTTTGCTTTTGTTGATGTTCATCTTATATCCTCCTTTCAAGACACTATCCATTCCGTTCAACTGCTCTTCCAAGTCCTTTGCTGTCTCTGACAGAATTACAATGTCATCGGCGAACCTCAAAGTTTTTATTTCTTCTCCATGGATTTTAATACCTACTCCGAATTTTTCTTTTGTTTCCTTCACTGCTTGCTCAATATACAGATTGAATAACATCGGCGAGAGGGTACAATCCTGTCTCAGTCCCTTCCCAACCACTGCTTCCTTTTCATGCCCCTCGACTCTTATAACTGCCATCTGGTTTCTGTACAAATTGTAAATAGCCTTTCGCTCCCTGTATTTTACCCCTGCCACCTTCAGAATTTGAAAGAGAGTATTCCAGTCCACATTGTCAAAAGCTAAGTCTACGAATGCTAGAAACGTAGGTTTGCCTTTCCTTAAACTCTCTTCTAAGATAAGTCGTAGGGTCAGTATTGCCTCACGTGTTCCAATACTTCTACGGAATCGAAAGTGGTCTTCCCCGAGGTCGGCTTCTACTAGTTTTTCCATTCGTATGTAAAGAATTCGCTTTAGTATTTTGCAACTGTGACTTATTAAACTGATAGTTCGGTAATTTTCGCGTCTGTCAACACCTGCTTTCTTTGGGATTGGAATTATTATATTCTTCTTGAAGTCTGAGGGTATTTCGCCTGTCTCATATATCTTGCACCAGATGGTAGAGTTTTGTCAGGACTGGCTCTCCCAAGGCTGTCAGTAGTTCTAATGGAATGTTGTCTACTCCCGGGGCCTTGTTTCGACTTAGGTCTTTCAGTGCTCTGTCAAACTCTTCACGCAGTATCATATATCCCATTTCATCTTCATCTATCTCCTTTTCCATTTCCATAATATTGTCCACAAGTACATCGCCCCTGTATAGACCCTCTATATACTCCTTCCACCTTTCTGCTTTCCCTTCTTTGCTTAGAACTGGGTTTCTATCTGAGCTCTTGATATTCATATAAGTGGGTCTCTTTTCTCCAAAGGTCTCTTTAATCTTCCTATAGGCAGTATCTATCTTACCCCTGGTGAGATAAGCCTCTACATCCTTACATTTATCCTGTAGCCATCCCTGCTTAGCCATTTTGCACTTCCTGTCGATCTCATTTTTGAGACGTTTGTATTCCCTTTCGCCTGCTTCATTTACTGCATTTTTATATTTTCTCCTTTCATCAATTAAATTCAATATTTCTTCTGTTACCCAAGGATTTCTAGTAGCCCCCGTCTTTTTACCTACTTTATCCTCTGCTGCCTTTAGTATTTCATCCCTCAAAGCTACCCATTCTTCTTCTACTGTATTTCTTTCCTACATTCGTGTCAGTTGTTCCCTCATGCTATCCCTGAAACTCTCTACAACTTCTGGTTCTTTCAGTTTATCCAGGTCCCATATCCTTAAATTCTCACCTTTTTGCAGTTTCTTCAGTTTCACTCTGCAGTTCATAGCCAACAGATTGTGGTCAGAGTCCACATCTGCCCCTGGAAATGTCTTACAGTTTAAAACCTTGTTCCTAAATCTCTGCCTTACCATTATATAATCTATCTGAAACCTGTCAGTATCTCCAGGCTTCTTCCATGTATACAACCTTCTTTTATGATTCTTGAACCAAGTGTTAGCTATGATTAAGTTGTGCTCTGTGCAAAATTCTACCAGGCGGCTTCCTCTTTCATTTCTTCCCCCCATCCATATTCACCTACTACGTTTCCTTCTCTCCTTTTTCGTACTACCGAATTCCAGTCACCCATGATTATTAAATTTTCGTCTCCCTTATCTGAATAATTTTTTTTATTTCATCATACATTTCTTCAATTTCTTCGTCATCTGCGGAGCTGGTTGGCATATAAACTTGTACTACTGTAGTAGGCGTGGGCTTCGTGTCTATCTTGGCCACAACAATGCGTTCACTATGCTGTTTGTAGTAGCTTACCCGCACTTCTATTTTTTTATTCATTATTAAACCTACTCCTGCATTACCCTATTTGATTTTGTATTTATAACCCTGTATTCACCTGACCAAAAGTCTTGTTCCTCCTGCCACCGAACTTCACTAATTCCCACTATATCTAACTTTAACCTATCCATTTCCCTTTTTAAATTTTCTAACCTACCTGCCCGATTAAAGGATCTGACATTCCACGCTCCGATCCGTAGAACGCCAGTTTTCTTTCTCCTGATAACGACGTCCTCTTTCGTAGTCCCCGCCCGGAGATCCGAATGGGGGACTATTTTACCTCCGGAATATTTTACCCAAGAGGACGCCATCATCATTTAACGATACAGTAAGCTGCATGCCCCCGGGAAAAATTACGGCTGTAGTTTCCCTTGCTTTCAACCGTTCGCAGTACCAGCACAGCAAGGCCGTTTTGGTTGGTGTTACAGGGCCAGATTAGTCAATCATCCAGACTGTTGCCCTTGCAACTACTGAAAAGGCTGCTGCCCCTCTTCAGCAACCACACGTTTGTCTGGCCTCTCAACAGATACCCCTCCGTTGTGGTTGCACCTACGGTACGGCTATCTGTATCGCTGAGGCACGCAAGCCTCCCCAACAACGGCAAGGTCCATGGTTCATGGGGGAGGGGGGGGGCGGGGGGTAAAAAGGCTTAATGTTATAAAAAACTTGTCTGCAAGTTAAAACTAGAATACAAAAGTATGCGACATTATGAAACGAGCAGGTGTTGTGGTAGAAGGCGCGAGCAGCCTGGTTTCACTTGATGAGCAATAAAGTGTGCTTACCTTTCAACTTTGTTTCTATGAGTACGATTCGTTCATGAAATTACGGCTGATTTCCACTCTGGACCACTATCCACCTGTTATTTTGGGCTAGCAATGTCTTCACTATTACTGGAACGTGAAATTCATAAATGCTATAATTATGGAAATAAGAATTACGCTGATATAGAATCTAGATCCACATTGAAAACTTGGCAGTCGGCCTGGCAAGGGAAACAACTGGTACGTTTCAAAAAGGGGCTGTTTCCAATAAGTATGAAACTGTTCATTGATTAATGAAGTAACGAGATACAATGATATAATGTCTCATAAAGCTGTGTAAATGAGAGAAGGCATTTTAAACGCAATTAGTTATTCACTCCTCATAATTTAAATATGAGACTTCACCGAATAGTAGGTATGTACCCCGTCACTCCAAAAAGTTTCGAGACTGAATGGAGAAAAAAAAAATAAAGAAAAAAGTTAAGAGGGGGTTTAATGATCCTAGTCCCCCCCCCCACCCTCCTTCCGTCAGAATTGAGTGCAACCCATAGAACGTCCATACAATTGGCAGAAAAGTCCTTATTTGTAGTGATGTTCAACTCGCGTGTCAAATCCGCACTTTTTTCAGGCTTGGCGAACCATCAGAGACCCATCGGGCACTTTGTTGCCTTGTGATAGGTTCGTATTGATAACACCAACTATCGTTACCTGCGATGATTTTTTCCAGAAAATAATTTTTGCGTTTTGCATTTCAGTGAAGTCGCGGCAGATGTTCAGGCATCGTTGATTTTCTGCGGGAGTCAAGGTGTGCAGGACCGGGCGTGAGTCGTGCTTCGGTAGCTCAGTTGGTAGAGCACTTGCCCGCGAAAAAGGTCCGGAGTTCGAGTCTCGGTCGGGGACACAGTTTTAATCTGCCTGGAAGTTTCATATCAGCGCACACTCCGCTGCAGAGTGAAAATCTCATTCTGGAAACATCAGCCAGGCTGTGGCTAAGTCATGTCTCCGCAATATCCTTTCTTTCAGGAGTGCTAGTTCTGCAAGGTTCGCAGGAGAGCTTCTGTAAAGTTTGGAAGGTGGGAGACGAGATACTGGCAGAAGTAAAGCTGTGAGTACCGGGCGTGAGTCGTGCTTCGGTAGCGCAGTTGGTAGAGCACTTGCCCGCGAAGGGCAAAGGTCCCGAGTTCGAGTCTCGGTCGGGCACACAGTTTTAATCTGCCAGGAAGTTTCATATCAGCGCACACTCCGCTGCAGAGTGAAAATCTCATTCTGGAAACTACAATACTGTTTGATAGCTACACTTTTAAATAACTACGGTGAACATGTTATGAAAAAACGATACTATGTCCATGGGGAAAAATTATTAGCTTTTACAGGACATTATTTTATATTTGTTCTACACTCAAATGCAGTAACACCGCTTCAGTCGTGGCGTCTTTTGGCCGTACATTGGACATCTCCAGAAACCATAAACATGTAGCACCATCTGATGAACAACACATTCCACTGGAGATCCTGTTCAACATACGCTTCTGGAGATATTAATTTATAGCCGAAAGCGGTCATGATTAAAAACGCATGCCGGAGACAGTGCCTTGGAGAAATAAAAATATTGCTTACTCACAATTTTTATTAATAAAAGGGATTAAATACACTTACTTTTAGTTTAGTGGAAATTCGATTGATGCAGGGCTTGTTTTGTTCGTTTAGAGTAAAGTTTTTTAGTTTTTCTTTCACGGTTTAAAAATATTATCTTCTGCAAGAACTGCTATATTTTATTATACTAGTACATAAAATTCAGTACTATCTGTATTTTAAGACTTATTAAAATCACAAATATTGGATAGTAATTTTATATGTCAATCAGGGAGTAATGAAACTACTAATGAATTATGTATTGCTTTGATTGTATAAAGTGAGATTCCGTATAGTTGCTATATTGATACGCAAGTCACACTCGTCTACAAGTAGGATAGCAGAAATGATCACAAAACTACTATCCAATATCATTGACGTCCATTTGTTGAAGAATTTTAGAGCACATTTGAGCTCAGATATAATGAGGTATCTCCGTGCCAACCAGCACGGATTCCGAAAACATCGGTCATGTGAAATTCAACACACCATGGAGTAGTCAGTTAGGTAGATGCACCATTTCTCGATTTTCAGAAAGCATTTGACGCAGCACCACACCTACGATTATCTTCACAAGTACAATCGTATGAGGCACGAAGCCAAATTTGTGACTGGATGGAGGACTTTCCGGTAGGGAGTACGCAGCATGATATTTGGAATTGAGAGCCGTAGTGAGATGTAAAAGTAACTTGAAGTGCGCCCCAGGGAAGTGTGTTTGGGACCCTTGCTGTTCATGTTGTAAATTAATGATCTTGAACACAATATTAAACGTAACCTCAGATTTTTCACATATAATGCAGTTACATATAATGAATTAATGTCTGAACAAAGCGCCCACATATTCGTCAGACCTTGATAAGATTTCAAAGTGTTGGAAAGATTGGCACTTGCTTTAAATGTTTGGAAATGGTAAACTATGCACTTCGTAACACAAGAAAACATGTTGTCTTACGACTGCAACATCGACGAATGACGATTAGAATCGGTCAATTCGTGTAAATACGTGAGAATAGCATCTTGTGGGATATGAAATGGAATGAACACATAGGTTTAATCATGGGTAAAAATGGTGACAGACTTCGGTTTACTGGTAGAATATTAGGTAGAAGCAATCAGTCTTCAAAGGAGATCGCTTACAAAAATGGCTCTGAGCACTATGGGACTTAACTGCTAAGGTCATCAGTCCCCTAGAACTTAGAACTACTTAAACCTAACTAATCTAAGGACATCACACACATCCATGCCCGAGGCAGGATTCGAACCTGCGATCGTAAGCGGTCGCGCGGTTCCAGACTGTAGCGCCTAGAACCGCTCTTCCACTCCGGGCGGCTAGATCGCTTACGAATCACTCGTGCGACCCATCCTAGAATGTTGCTCACGTGTGTGGGATCTGTAACAGGTAGGACTAACAGTGGATATTGAACTTATACACTTATACAGCAGGGGTTCCCAACAAAATTTTCTCGAGGACCCCCTTTCCCCCCCCCCCCCCATCGAGCATGATTGGTACCTTGTCATATCGCAGTATCAAGTACCTAAAAAAGCCAAATTAAGAGTCTTTTTATACGTTTCCTATTTTTGGTACTTAGAAAAATCATTGACATATTCATTATTGAAAAAATATTGAGCTTAAAACTGCTCATGCAGGAAGCGGCCAAAACAAAGAATCTGTTATCATACGAAATATATTTAATATATTTTTTATTCTAATAGCATCTTGCGGACCCCTCTGGCAAAGCTCGCGGACCCCTGGGGTTTCCGCGGACAACCTGTTGGGAACCACTGTTACACAGAAAAGGGGAGCACGAATAGTCACAGGTTTTTTTTTCATTTGTGGAAGACTTTCACGGAGATACTGAAAAAAAACCGAACTGACACACTTGAAGGTTGACCAGAATTATCCCGAGAAAGTCAATTTACAGAGTTTCAACAACTAGCTTTAAATGATGACTATAGGAATATACTACAACCCTCTACGTATCGCTTCCGTGGGAATTGTGAGGACAAAATTAGATTAATTACAGCCTGCAGAAAGGTACTTAAACAGTCATTCTTTCCGCGTTATGTACGTTAATGGAACGGGAAGAAGTCCTAATAAGTATTAAAGTGGGAAATACTCTCTGTCATGCACTTCACAGCAGCTTGCAGAATATGGATGTAGATGTAAAGTGCAGTCACTGTGGTGGTTTATCTGGAGTCATGGTCTGACACAGTGTGGTGTCAGCAGGGCTAGAACGGTGTTCGCGTGAAGAGCTATCAATGTTCAGCAGCGACGTATTTGCGCCTGCACTGCATTGACAGGGATGTCGCCCCGTAGTGGCTGCTGGAATGTTGGACAGGCCTCGGCCGGCAGTGTTCCCATGCTCTCGTGGTCCAGATAGGCGCCGCGCTGCGGATGAGCCAGTGTTTACTTCGGCAGAGACAGGCGGCCGTGCCCCGGTTGCTAACGGCTGTAACGGCGTGCTGTCTGCGCGCTGATGAGGGCGTCACGGCGCGCAGCTGCAAATGGGACGCGCGGCTGTCACTCGGCACGCCGAGCAGGGGCGGCCGGCTTCCGCTGCTGGCTGGCTGGCCGGCTGGCTGGCAGCCGCTCCTTCTGCCCAGATAAGACGCGCCCGCTCTGGCTCCCCCCTCCACTACACCCCGTTCTTCCCCACACACACGAGAGGAAAAGGAACAGAGACAGTGAGGGAGGAAAAAGACTACGAGAAACATTCATGTCAGGAAAGGAATATAAACAGTTCCAAGAAATTTTACATGTATGCACAAGATTTTAAACTTATTTTCGATTTCAGAATTAATGTTCCATTGTGAAAGCAGAATTGTGTGCCGGACGAGGACTAGAACCCAAAACCTTCTTTCGCGGGCAATACTCTTACCCCGTCCTTTTAGTAGGTAGTAGAAAGGTACTGGCGTACGTAATTCTGCGAGGACAAGTCTTCAGTCGCGCCCGGATAGCTATAATGGTAAGAATAATGTCTGCGAAAAGCGAGGATCTTGGTTCGTGTCTCTGGGCCTGCACAGAGTTGTTTTCGATTCATCAGTTGAATTGCTGCCCCGGAGAGAGACTGGCGCAGAAATAAAGATGTTGAGTTATTTGTACGTAGACTAGCGAACACGATCCAAGCGCAATCTACGCGTATTACGTTCAATATTGTGATCCGTTCCGCTGAATACATTCATGTTTGAATCCTTTGTTATTTTGAAAGGTCTATTAATCTTGGAGCAAACACTGACGTTTTTACTAAACCCGCGCGTATTAAAATTCTTTTGCACTAACTCAGGCGCCGGCCGTTGTGGTCGAGCGGTTCTAGGCGCTTCAGTCCGGAACCGCGCGACTGCTACGGTGCCAGGTTCGAATCCTGCCTCGGGCATTGATGTGTGTGATATCCTTAGGTTAGTTAGGTTTAAGTAGTTCTAAGTTTTAGGCGACTGACATCAGATGTTAAGTCCCATAGTGCTCACAGCCCATTAAACCATTTTTTTAACTAACTCAAACGTCAAATGCTGACGTTCTGTGTTAGGAAGTCCTAATAGGACACTGGAACAATTAGAAAATAATGACGTAACACTAAACATAAGATCTCTGCCTGTTCGGAACACAGTTTTAATATGTTCCGAAGTTTCAAAACAGTACGCATTCCACTGCAAAATTGAAAATTCATTCTGTAAATAAATTGACTTCTCCTTATTAAAAAAAAAAAACAAGATTTTTTTCTGTTTTATCACGAATCCATGCCTTAAGATACAGCTCGATTGTAATAGACACTGCGACTTTACCTTAGAATGATATGATACCGATACTACGGTCTACAGTGAAAGTTTGGTGTTAGCGACCGCTGAGCTTTATCAATAGGAATTCAAAACATTTTCTACGTCGTTCTGCGGTCCAAAAATATATCTGAAAAAAGTTGTAGAATTTGTCACAATGGATGTCGGGTCAATTTTCATAACCAAGTCCACCATTTGCATGACGGAAGAAATAACCATGAGCTGCGCATTTATGTCCTGTTAGCACAACTCGTAATTTTGTTTGAATGGAGAATAGCTGAAGGAAAATGCGGTAATGCAAGATATGTATTTTACCAGAGCAATCGGTACATTGAGCAGCAATTTAATTCTGAAGTCTTATATGTTATGAAACGAAGTATGCTGGAAAGTTTAAGTCTAAGGAACACAGTGGAAGGATTATACCTTTTTTATTTTCCAAATAATATAAACATTTTAATGCTGAAGATAAGATACACAACTAGGAGACGAGTTTAATGTGATGCCAAAAGTGTGGAAATTTTGTACGCGAAAAACTGAAGCAAGTAGGCTAATATTTTTTGCAGCCGGTTTCACTTTTAGAATAATGCCGAGATAGGAGTGGTTTTCTGTGCTATCGGAAACTCAAGTGGTAGATATTGCAGCGTAAGAATAAGCGCAGTTGTTTATAATACCACAGTTTCTCTTGTGTTCTTGTGAAAGCACTCTACCCTTGTCTCCAGGTTTCATTACGTTTTCTCTCTTAATTGATTGTAGGCGATCCAAACACTGTGCACATTGTAGTCATTAACTCTGTGTTAAAAATGAAGATCCTGAGCTTCAAAGGCGTTGTGCTTCACAATTAATAGACGTCAGCAATTTATGAAACTCGATGAGACTTCGCAGTTGTTATGACATCATCTAAGTGCGCAAAGGCTCGTATCGATGTTATTGCAATAAAAAAGCAAAGTACTGAAATGTTTCGAGATATTCAGGTTTAAAACATAAATTCAAACAAATGTGGTCAACATAACAGGATGATGGAAATCACGTAAAAATAAATAACGAGACCAAACAGGTACAATATCCGGAGTGGAACAATAATGTTACGATTTTCTATTTATCACGTACTACTATATTTATTAGTTGTATCTCCGTAAAGATTGTTAATGAGAGTTGTTGTTATTGTTTGCTCATGCTATAAAAAATGAAAACTTCAGTTAAGAAAGAGAATAATCTTCTAAAAAGCGTTAGTGATTAACAAATTATAAAGCGGCAGATAGTAACGCCTTTGGACAACTGTCACCTGTGATCTGACCAGCTCCTGATTTTCGCTTGTGAAATGAGAGTTTTGATGTCGCATAAAAGTGTACTGAGAGAGTGAGAGTTACATACCACGGATGTCGAAGCCAATAGAGACGTAGCACCAGTTTTTTTGGAGAGGAACAGGCCAAAGTATTATCTAGGCCCTGTTAGAGTTGTCGTCGTGCGATACACTTGAATTTTTGGACGGAGACATCTGAAAATCTAAACCGTAACGAAAATTTACATGAGCACAAAGACAATATACAACTCAAATCTCTCAGTCAAAGCATCAACGTAGGCACCATCGCGTCCATACGAATACGTTAATTGTTGTTAAACTCACGATAGTGACAAGTCTAATTTGTGCCTCAAAATAAGTTTCTCTGGAATTTTGTGGGACATAGTGAAATACTACATGAAGCCTATATTATTTCTTATATGAGGCGTGTCAAGTGCACATTTGTGATTCTTATGGCCGACCGCGGTGGCCGAGCGGTTCTAGGCGCTTCAGTCAGGAACCGCGCGACTGCTACGGTCGCAGGTTCGAATCCTGCCTCGGGCATGGATGTGTGTGATGTACTTCGGTTAGTTAGGTTTAAGTACATCTAAGTTCTAGGGGACTGATGACCTGAGATGTCAAGTCCCATAGTGCTCAGAGCCATTTGATTCTTATGAATACTAATGCAGTGTGCTGGTGAGGTACGATATAATTGTCACGGAAACGAAAAGAAGGAAGACTGTGAAACTCAGTCCCAATACATAGCCTGCTCTTCTTGGATAGCACTTAAGGGGCCAACGCCTAATGACCACAGGCGACGGATGAAATAAGACTGTCACCTACTCTCACTCCACTGGAGGACTGACATTTGACGAAAGTCGCTATCGCACAATTTGTTACTCGTGACTCCGTCCCCTGCGATCCGACGTACAGGCGATGAAAAGGTCTACCAAATCTAGGCTGCAGGATTAGAACCAACTACCTTCGGGTGGAGAGGAACTTCATTAGGGTGCGTTAGCCACTTCTGGGCACAGTCAGGTGCACACTATAGTAGACTGAGAAGATTTTGTTAATCAGACAGCGCCTTGGGCGCCAGCGTCACACTCAGATGTGGAGGAACGGTATATAAGGAGCAGGGAGGCGGCGCCGCGCGCAGTCGAGATGGGGCGACCGCTGGTGCTGGTGGGGTCCCTGGCTGTGGCCCTGGCTGCGTCTGTGCTGCTGGCGCTGCCGTCCGGGGGCCGAGGCGCCGCTCTCGTTGAGTCGGCCTACAGCAGGGTCGCGCACAGGTAACTCAACGTAACGTAGTGTAGTGTAGCCGAGGTCCTCACAGCGTGCAGGCGTATCTTCTTCCATCTCCTCCACTAAAGACTCTTCATAAAAGAGGGACTTCTGCTGTGCTTCTTTTAAGAACAGTGTACCTTATTCAGTGTCACGTACCCTATAGTCTTTCGCCTTGACCAGTTTTCATGTCATGCTTGTCGTTTATTCTGCTCGAATGGTGTATGAATTTCAGAAGATGATTGTATTTTCCTCCCTGCCGCGGTGGCCCAGCGGTTCTACTCGCTTCAGTTCAGAACCGCGCGACTGCTACGGTCGCAGGTTCGAATCCTGCCTCGGGCATGGATGTGTGTGATGTCCTTAGGTTAGTTAGGTTTAATGATGATCTCAGATGTTAAGCCCCATAGTGCTCAGAGCCATTTGAACAATTTGATTGCATTTTCAGCAGTGCTACCAAATAAAGTGGGATATTAGTTGAGAGATTTGATTGATTTTTGGGGGAAAGAGATAGGGAGGTGAGGAGGAGGACCCAAATCCCCTTCTAATTATTCTGATTTAGTTTATCCTCGCTTCTATAAAAGATTTTACTGAGAAAGATTCCCCGGTGTAGTCACCGAATACTCAGGATTTACTGTGGAGTTCCTAAATCACCACGCAAGGATCACAGGTTGTGTTCTTCTCCTTTAGTACAAACGTAAGGTCTCTGATGGCAGTGGAGTATCCTCCTATCATTCTCCATGCTCATATGCCAAATAAGTGCGTAGGCAATTGTAGATGGAATAAGCCAACATTATATAAAAACCGTACAGTTTATGCCTTTTGGTACACTTACTTGCTTTCTACGATCTCAATTTTGAAATAAGGGAGATATTCACGCCGGATTCTTAAATTGAGCTCTTTTTTTATGGAACATGGTCATATTCCTGCGGGAAACTTGAATTACCCGAAACCGGGATTGTTTCTACGTAAAAGCTACTTTCAAAACTTTTTTGAAGATTTAATGCATGTTTCGACAGAGGTTGCGAACTTAACTAAAAAATAAAAAATACCTGGGGAAGTCATAAAATTTTAAGTATCACCTCGAAAATACGACGTAATTAATTTTTCATTACTTCGTAGATACGCGACTCCACTCTAGATACACACTGAAATCTCCGTGCCACAGTACATTTCCACACCGCTAGAAAAGCCAAAACAAGATGTCGAAACCCATCACCACTTTACAGCGCTATGGAACTGTAGCGTGGAGACTTCAATGTGTACTACGACTGCAGACAAATACCTACAAACAAATAAAAAATTAATTACCTAACTTAAAACTTAATGACTGTACCTCGTATACTGACATTCACTCCAGGCATTTTTCAGATTTCGAACTATAGTCAAGTGATACTTGCATAAACCTCTGCATCAACAACACCTCTACACTTATCTAGCTTGGGCATACGTATGCGTCAATGGACACAATAGCAGATATGCATTGGAGGACACACATGGGCAGTGTTTCGAGTACTGGTCGTCGGATTGACTTCTACGTGACGAAGGGCGTCCTCTTCAAAATTCGAGAGTGTGGCGCGTCCGTGGAACACCACAGCCACACCTCCTAATTACGAATGTACCAATTTCTCGCAGTCAATGTTGCAGCGAGACGAAAATGGTGCACGTGCGTAACGTGAAACGGGAGATTTGAAAGCGATACTCTCTTTTGACTTGTTTTATATCCGACTGGCACATTTCCGAACATGACTTCCTTATAAAAACTTTATCTCCTAAGTCTCCTCTACAATGTCAAGATGCCTGTAATAGAAATTATGAAACACCCGAATACAGAGTGAACCAGAAATCTACCGAAAAATTTTCAGATGTTGTTCGGAGATACGAGTAGTTTAGTACAGTATAAGAGACCACGGTCTCCAGAGCCTCATTTTTGTACATTGAAAATGTCGACGGTATGTGCTATGTCCCTCGTTTCCATTCGCTCGCGGAGCTGTTGTTGATAACGGTAATGCCCTCTCTAACTAGTTGCCTCAAACTTTGCCTAGTGTTTTGTTTTCCTGAGGTGTTAGTAATATGTTAACAGCGATACTCAATAGAACTATGGATAGGTTTACTGATCAAGAGTTGGACGATATGCACCTCGTTTATGGGTTCACTGAATACAGTGAAAGAGCGGCACAACGACGCAAAGTGCAGCTGTCCCCGCAGCGGCACCAGCCACGTCGCGTCAGCTGCGCATAGCCGCCTACGAGAAACCAAATTCATGTTGTACATTTAGGCAATTTCTTATTACAGGCCTTTTTTCCTGTTCTGAAGGTATTGTGAGGCCGAAAGTGCAGGAGGTCAGGTCCATGTGTAGGAGGATAAGAGTGGAGAAACTTCAGGATAAGGAAATCAGACACAAGTACATAACAGTGATCTCAGAAAGGTACCAGTTAGTTGAATGTAGTCAATTGCAGTCCTTGGAAAATGAATGGACAAGGTACAGGGACACAGTACTAGAAGTGGCCAAAGAATGTCTTGGAACAGCAGTGTGTAAAGGTAGGATGAAGCAAACAGCTTGGTGGAATGACACAGTCAAGGCAGCCTGTAAAAGGAAAAAGAAAGCGTATCAAAAATGGCTACATAATAGAACTCTGGTAGACAGAGAAAGTTATGTTGAAGAAAGAAACAAAGCCAAACAGATAATTACAGCATCCAAGAAGAAATCTTGGGAAGACTTTGGAAACAGGTTGGAGATCTTGGGTCAAGCTGCTGGAAAACCATTCTGGAGTGTTATTAGCAGTCTTCGAAAGGGAGTTAAGAAGGAAATGACAAGTATTTTGGACAGGTCAGGAAAACTGCTGGTGAATCCTGTTGATGCCTCGGGCAGACGGAGGGAATATTTCGAAGAGTTGCTCAATGTAGGTGAAAATACGATCAGTGATGTTTCAGATTTCGATGTACAATGGTACAGGAATGATGATGGAAATAGGATCACATTGGAGGAAGTGGAGAAAATGGTCAATAGATTGCAGTGCAATAAAGCGGCTGGGGTGGATGAAATTAAGTCGGAACTCATCAAATACAGTGGAATGTGAGGTCTTAAATGGTTACACAGGATAATTGAAATGGCATGGGAGTCGGGACAGGTTCCATCAGACTGGACGAAAGCAGTAATCACGCCAATCTTTAAACATGGAAACAGAAAAGACTGTAACAACTACAGAGGTATCTCTTTGATCAGCGTTGTGGATAAAATCTTCTCAGGTATTGTTGAAAGGAAAGTGCGAGTATTAGTTGAGGACAAATTGGATGAAAATCAGTGTGGGTTTAGGTCTCTTAGAGGTTGTCAGGATCAGATCTTTAGCTTACGGCAAATAATGGAGAAGTGTTACGAGTGGAATAGGGAATTGTATCTATGTTTTATACATCTAGAAAAGGCATATGACCGGGTTCCTAGGAGGAAGTTATTATCTGTTCTACGTGATTATGGAATAGGAGGCAAAGTTTTGCAAGCAATTTAAGGTCTTTACATAGATAGTCAGGCAGCAGTTAGAGTTGACGGTAAATTGAGTCCATGGTTCAGAGTAGTTTCAGGGGTAAGACAAGGCTGCAACCTGTCTCCACTGTTGTTCATATTATTTATGGATCGTATGTTGAAAACAATAGACTGGCTGGGTGAGATTAAGATAGGTGAACACAAAATAAGCAGTCTCGCATATGCGGATGACTTAGTTGTGATGGCAGATTCTATTGAAAGTTTGCAAAGTAATATTTCAGAGCTAGATCAGAAATGTAAGGACTATGGTGTGAAGAGTAGCATCTCCAAAACGAAAGTAATGTCAGTGGGAAAGAGATATAAACGGATTGAGTGCCAAATAGGAGGAACAAAGTTAGAACAGGTGGACAGTTTCAAGTACTTAGGATGCATATTCTCACAGGATGGCAACATAGTGAAAGAACTGGAAGCGAGGTGTAACAAAGCTAATGCAGTGAGCGCTCAGCTACGATCTACTCTCTTATGCAAGAAGGAAGTCAGTACCAAGACTAAGTTATCTGTGCACCGTTCAATCTTTCGACCAACTTTGTTGTATGAGAGCAAAAGCTGGGTGGATTCAAGTTACCTTATCAATAAGGTTGAGGTTACGGATATGAAAGTAGCTAGGATGATTGCAGGCACTAGTAGATGGGAACAATGGCAGGAGGGTGTGCACAATGAGGAAATCTAAGAAAAACTGGAAATGAACTCTATATATGTAGCAGTCAGGGCGAACAGGCTTAGATGGTGGGGTCATGTTACACGCACTGGAGAAGCAAGGTTACCCAAGAGACTCATGGGTTCAGTAGTAGAGGGTAGGAGGAGTCGGGGTAGACCAAGGAGAAGGTACCTGGATTCGGTTAAGAATGATTTTGAAGTAATAGGCTTAACATCAGAAGAGGCACCAATGTTAGCACTGAATAGGGGATCATGGAGGAATTTTATAAGGGGGACTATGCTCAAGACTGAACGCTGAAAGGCATAATCAGTCTTAAATGATGATGATGATGAAGGTATTTTCTCATAAACCAAGGAAATTGCGACAGCAAAATGAATAAATTTTAATTATACTATTAATCTGTCATGAGCCGCCAGAGACCGTGGCTCCTTTATACCAAAATACTCACAAAGAATCACTGACCAACCTCTAAACGTTTATCGGTGGAGTTGTGGTTCCCATTATACAGGGCGAATCACCTAAAGCTTGACTTGCAAATATTGCGTAAGTGGGAAGTGCTATTGATGTGCGGTTTTCACAGAATTGATTGGCAGCCAATCAAGAGGTTATAATAATACTTAGAAAGTGTATTTTTTGTGGAGACATAAACTTTTAAATGGAACAATGCCTACTGACATTAAAAAATAAAAGTAGTATAAATTACCCAGGACGGAATTAGTGTACCCAACTGTCTGCGTCGAGTGTAATCCATGGAATAGAGCGAATGTGTTCAGGTGTCTGCGAGCCGTGTAACTGAGGCGGAACATGGGGACCAGCCCGGTATTCACCAATCGGGATGTGGAAAACCGCCGAAAAACCACATCCGCCGGGCGGATTCGATCCGGGCCGGCGCGCCTACCCGAGTCCAGGAAGCAGCACGTTAGCGCTCTCGGCTACCCTGGCGGGTCGAGAATGCCAGTTCTGTCTCTTGCGGTATTCTAGGGCGAGTCGTTTACGAGGTTTTGTATTTTAAAAAGTTCCCTTCTCGAGACTAGAACAATAGTTGTGGTAGAAGACGCTAAAGAACAACACCAGTATATATAGTAGCTACGTGAATTCTGACCAGTAACGAGACAACTGACGATCACAGGTTGTGGTCAAAATGACTACCGGCAGCCTCAATATACACTTCCAGTCCGATATGGAACGACTGCTGCATACGTGCTAGCATTTCAGCTCTGATGTCCGAGCAGGCGGCAGTAATACGTCGTTGCATATCATCGGGTGTATTTGTTACATCCTCGTAAACAGTGTCTTCCAATTTTCCCCACAGAAAAAAGTCTGGCGTCAAATCAGGGAACGTGCCGGCCAAGGTACTTGTCTCCTCCGTCCAATCCAACGATTTGGAAACAATTCGTGAAGACATCGTCTTATTACTACAGGCTCCTCCTAGTCTGCAAAGGAACATCTTCTGACATCCGTGGAATACGGTCTGGCAAGAGGCTGTCATATTATTGCGCGTTCAGTGTTCCGTCTATGAAAAACGGGTCTGATGATTCACTATCCCACATCACACATTTACATTCCATGGACGCTGACGTTCCACCTGACGAAGCCAACGAGGACTGTCAATAGATCAACAATGCATGTTTCGGCTGTTTACCTAGCCATGACTGCTAAATGTGACATAAATCACTAAACAAGATAAACGATACATCTGGTGTATCCTGTCTGAATACCCATGTACGGAAGTTAACACGATTCTCGTAATCGTTTCCGTGCAGCTCTTGACGTAGAGAGAAGTGATAGGGATCGAAGCTATGTCGACAGGGAATGCATAAGATACGTGACTGACTCATGCCACTTCCTAGTGCGATTGCGCAGGAGGTAACGTGCGGATCAAGTGCAACAGCAGCAAGAACATTAATTTGCCCCTCTTCAGTCACCACTTGTTTCCTTCCTTCTAGGTGTTACACTACCACCCTCTCCATTCTTCCTACACTCTCCATACACCATGAGATTTCGGCTTTTTGTGCAGTGGTAAATCTCATCGTGCACCCACGATCTACTGCTTGGACTGTCACACGCTAACTGACGAGCAAGTCGCAGTGCACTCAAGGAAGACAAAAACACACTTTAAGCAAAGATAACATCAAATTTAGCAACGACGCAGATTGTCGGAGTGGACACTTTTCAAACTACTGTATCTCGTAAACTAGTCGCACTAGTATCCTGCAACAAACGCCACTGACTTCTAATGTACCTTACTTTTAGAATGAAATTTTTACTCTACAGCGGAATGTGCGCTGATATGAAACTTCCTGGCAGATTAAAACTGTGTGCCGGACCGAAACTCGAACTTGGGACCTTTGCCTTTCGCGGGCAAGTGCTCTACCAACTGTAGAGTGAAAATTTCCTTCTAGAAACATCCCCCAGGCTGTGGCTAAGCCATGTCTCCTCAATATCCTTTCTTTCAGGAGTGCTAGTTCTGCAAGGTTCGCAGGAGAGCTTCTGTAAAGTTAGGAAGGTAGGAGACGAGGTACTGGCAGAATTAAAGCTGTGAGGACGGGGTGTGAGTCGTGCTTGGGTAGCTCAGTTGGTAGAGGACTTGCCCGCGAAAGGCAAAGGTCCCGAGTTCGAGTCTCGGTCCGGCACACAGTTTTAATCTGCCAGGAAGTACCTTACTTTTAGTTTGTCAAAGTCAATAGGCATTGTTACATTTTAAAAGTCTATGTTTGCAAAATGAAAAAGCCTTTCTATTATTACGATCTGATGATTGGCTAACAATAAGAGCGGCTGACTAAGAACCCATTTTGCAAAAACAGCGCAGCAGTAGCACTCTCCATTTCCGCAATATTTGCAGTGCAAGTTTAAGGTGATTCACCCTGGATACAAAGAGCGTCTCTCCTGAGAGTCGTCAGGCAATAATGTTATTGAAGCAAAGCACATAAAATGGTGAGCCAAAATATTACGACCATAGCCCACCGCGAGACTGAATATTCTTTGGTGGCGTAATGGGATCACGAAGCTGCAAGGAAGGTACACAACGGAGCAGAGACAAATGGGGAATCATTATAGCGACGATACGGGTCGCAAATGGGGAAATCCACTGACATGAGTGACTTTGACTAAGTGCAGATTGCTATGGCTGTCACCTGGAAAAAAGCATCTCGGAACTGGCGAAGATGGTCAGTTTTCCCCGTGCTATTTTCGTGACTGTCTATGGAAAGTGGTTAAAGGACGGCGAAGTCACGAATGGCGACACAGAGTTGGACGTCCACACCTCAACACAGAACGCTGAGTCGAAGGCTTTCCCTCTGTGTAAATCAAGATAGGCGGCGATATGTGGTAGTTCTAACGACAGTGTACAACGATGATGGAGTCATAAGTGTCTCAGAGCATACCGTTAAACACACTTGATTGAATATGGTGCTCCGTAGCAGAAGACCCCTATTCCAGTTGTTACAGTTTCGTCGAGATTTGCATCTGGACCGCTGGGAACGCGGCGCTTAGTACAATCACTTGGGCTTCAACGGGATCTGTGATAGTAATCAAAGGTACTATGACAACTATGAACTACATGAACATTATGGCGGATCAGTTGCATCCCTTAATTCTTTCCCGACTGCTATGGCATCTTCCAGTAGGACAACTGCCCGTGTCACAAGGCAAGATTCGTGCTACAGTGATTTGAGGAGATAGTGAAATCTCATCGATGTTGATTAATATTCTCCTGCATGTTGTACTGCGTCATTGTACAAAATACTTTAAAATATAAATCATTAAACCGACCTTTCGGCCATATAACAGCGGCTTTCCTCAGGGCAAGACCAGTTTTACAGGAAGAAAGGTGCCCCTATATTTTGCAAACAATCAGTTTCACTATGTCATGTTTGTGAGACTTTATTGGTCCTAGAATATAACAGGCTAGTCATGGCTAGAGGGAGAGTGTACGAAGGAGGCTATTTGTGGACTATCTGGTTT